>NC_083243.1:147777918-148455418 GCF_032191835.1 Heteronotia binoei | reverse complement strand
AAAGACCAACAATAAAAATTTCTTCAAATATATTAGAAGCAGGAAACGAGCCAGGGAGGCAGTGGAGCCCTTGGATGACCAAGGGGTAAAAGGATTACTGAAGAAGGATAGGGAAATGGCTGAGAAGCAGAATGCATTTTTGCCTCAGACTTCACTGTGGAAGATGAGAAGTGTTTGCCCGCTCCAGAACCACTAGTTTTGGAAGGGATGTTGAAAGACCTGAGTCAAATTGAGGTGGCAAGAGAGGAGGTCCTACAACTGATTGACGAATTAAAAACTAATAAGTCACCAGGTCCGGATGGCATACATCCAAGAGTTCTGAAAGAACTAAAAGTTGAACTTGTGGATCTCATGAAAAAAATATGTTATCTTTCATTGAAATCTGCCTCCATTCCTGAGAACTGGAAGGCAGCAAATGTCACCCCCATCTTTAAAAAGGGTTCCAGAGGAGATCCGGGAAATTACAGGCCAGTCAGTCTGACTTCAATATCAGGAATGTTGGTAGAAACCATTATCAAGGACAGAATGAGTAGGCACATTGATGGACACAAGTTATTGAGGAAGACTCAGCATGGGTTCTGTAAGGGAAGATCTTGCTTCACTAACCTGTTACAGTTCTTTGAGGGGGTGAACAAACATGTGGACAAAGGTGACCCAATAGATGTTGTTTACCTTGACTTCCAGAAAGCTTTTGATAAAGTTCCTCATCAAAGGCTCCTTAGTAAGCTCGAGACTCATGGAGTAAAAGGACAGGCTCTCCTGGGATCAAAAACTGGCTAATTAATAGGAAGCAGGGAGTGAGTATAAATGGGAAGTCTTCAAAGTGGAGGACGGTAAGCAGTAGGGTGCCGGAGGGCTCAGTACGGGGTCCCATGCTCTAACTTGTTCATTAATGATCTGGAGTTGGGAGTAAGCAGTGAAGTGGCCAGGTTTGCAGATGACACTAAATTGTTCGGGGTGGTGAGAACCAGAGAGGATTGTGAGGCACTCCAAAGGGATCTGTTGAGGCTGGGTGAGTGGGAGTTAACATGGCAGATGAGGTTCAATGTGACCAAGTGCAAAGTAATGCACATTGGGGTCAAGAATCCCAGCTACAAATACAAATTGATGGGTTGTGAAATGGCAGAGACTGACCAAGAGAGAGATCTTGGGGTCGTGGTAGATAACTCACTGAAAATGTCAAGACCATGTGTGATTGCAATAAAAATGGCCAACACCATGCTGGGAATAATAATTAGGAATAATTAGGAAGGGAATTGAAAACAAATCAGCCAGTATCATAATGCCCCTGTATAAATTGATGCTGCGGTTTAATTTGGAATACTGTGTACAATTCTGGTCACCGCACCTCAAAAAGGATATTATAGCTTTGGAAAAAGTGCAGAAAAGGACAACTAAAATGATTAAAGGTTTGGAACACGTTCCCTTTGAAGAAAGGTTGAAACGCTTGGGGCTCTTTAGCTTGGAGAAATGTTGACTGCGGGGTGACATGATAGAGGTTTACAAGATTATTCTTGGGATGGAGAAAGTAGAGAAAGAAGTACTTTTCTCTGTTTCTCACAATACAAGAACTCGTGGGCATTCAATGAAATTGCAGAGCAGTCAGGTTAACACGGATAAAAGGAAGTTCTTCTTCACCCAAAGGGTGATTAACATGTGGAATTCACTGCCACAGGAGGGGGCGGCGGCTACAAGAATAGCCAGCTTTAAGAGGGGATTGGATAAAAATATGGAACAGAGGTCCATCAGTGGCTATTAGCCGCAGTATATATATATATGTGTGTGTATGTATATGTATGTATGTATGTGTGTGTGGAGGTTTTCAAACAGAGGCTAGATGGCTATCTGACAGCAATGCTGATTCTGTGAACTTAGGTAGATCATGAGAGGAATTTAGGCAGATCACAAAGAGGGAGGGCAGGAAGAGTTACATCAGTGCTTAGTTCTCATGTCCATTTCTTATACACCCAGGGAAATGCTGATCGCCATTTTGGGGTCAGGGAGCAATTTTCTCCAGGCCAATTTGGCCAGGGTTCCTGGAGGGTTTGGGGTTTTTTTTGCCATCTTCTGGGCATGGAGCAGGGGTCAGTGAGTGTGTGTGTGGGGGGGGGGAGGTATTTGTAAATTTCCTGTGTTGTGTAGGGGGTTGGACTAGATTACCCTGGAAGTCCTTAACAACTCTATGATTCTATCTACCAGGTCAAGTGGATGGAATGGAGCATTTTCTGGCAGAACCATGAGATGGAACCTATGAAGGGTGCCCCAGTTATGTGAAGCACCCACTTTAGAAAACCTTTCCATCTGCTATCATTCACTGTCTCCCTCCTCTTATTTATTCCCACAGATGACAGATGGTTTCACAAAGTTAGGTTTTCCACAGTGCATTGGTCAATAGATAAGATTCCCATCTAGATTTGAGCACCCAGCTGCAAAAAGTACTGCTCCATGCTGCTTCCAGGGACAATGGTCCATGCCAGCCAATTTATCAATACAGAGATTGGGTGGAGCAGCTACAATCACAGTGCATTTCTCCTCCATTACTTGGGGTAATACATCAGAATGGATGCTGGTGTGTTTGTTCTAGGAAACCCCACTTACCTTGGATGGTATGTCTTGAATCAATCACACAGAATTTTAACCCCTAGAGCAGCTCTGTGTGGATGGAGGAAGGCACCCAAGAAGTGCAAGCTGGTAAAAGGAAGAGGAGGCAGAAGTGGCAGGGGACACTGTATTTTTAATATAATACATAGGGCATATGTATTGAAATCTCTGCTTTCTGATAAGAGATTCACAAAGGAGGCAAAGAGCCGCTGCTCCTTTGCACAGGTCATCCCATGCCTCGAACTCCTGGAGCAGTGAGTAATGACCATATGTCTGTTACACCTCTATACCTCATTGTTTAGGTAGCCTTCCAAGATAGTGCATAATGTCCCTAGACAAATACTAATTGCCTGTTTGAGAATTTCTAAGTCCATTTTCTGGTGGCTTAACTTGGAAATTACTATTCAATAACACGTTTGATGTAATGGTTGAGAGCCAGTTTGGTGTAGTGGTTAAGTGTGTGGACTCTTATCTGGGAGAACAGGGTTTGATTCCACACTCCTCAACTTGCAGCTGCTGGAATGGCCATGGGTCACCAATAACTCTTCCAGAGTTGTCCTCTCTCAGCCCACCTACCTCACAGAGTGTTTGTTGTGGAGGAGGAAGATAAAGGATATTGTGAGCTGCTCTGAGATTCGGAGTGGAGGGTGGAATATAAATCCAATGTCATAACCTTCTTCATGTACAAAACAAAATTAGCAGTTTTCAAATTCATCATATGCAAATTATATACATGTCTGGTCAATACTGGCTAAAATATGCAGCTGCTACAGTCCTCCAGGGCCAGTGCAGGTGCAACACTGGCTATCAGTGGGAGCTCTGGGAATAGTCAGCCACTGAACAAGCAGTAGTCTAGTCACAAACTGAAGGGACATGGATATAAAACAACTAATTCCTTCTTTCCTATTGGACTTCTGGGTGGTTCTTCAGAAACTATCCTTTACTGTACCATCTCCTTATTGCCTATGCATGCTTATTAATTTATGGTAACTGGAAAAAATCCCAAAAGAAAAAAGCCCAAAGAAAAAACCCCACGGACATAAATGCTCACAGGAAAAAAGCCCCCATGGAAACATGCCCACATGGAAATAAACCCACATGGAAAGAAGGTCACATGGGAAAAAGCCCACACTGAAAGAAGCCCCCATGGATAAAAGCTCCCATGGAAAAAATATGTAAAGCACCATAGATGTTTATAATTGTGGATAACCATTAATAATATGTTGTTGTTATTTTAGGATTAAAATATGTCATATTCACATGCAACAAGAAGTGACCATTTTGTTATCAATGAACTTTATTAAGAAGGAAAAACAATAATAACAGAAATTAAACTCTACATAGAAATATATATTTAAATAAAATTAAATACTTTAACTTTATTAATTTACAGTTTGTCAAACTTTTTAATGTAAATACATTGTAGTACACCCAGTGACCATGACAAAAGACTATCTAACCCTAATAGTAAAAGCAACAATTATTTAACAACAACAATAATAACTCAGATATAATTCTTCATTGCAAATTAGCCAATCTCTTTTAGCAACTACGTTTATCTTCTACCTGCTCATATTGTTGCACAGAAGTGGCAACCGTGTAATGTAGTGCCTCATATTTCCTCTTTTCTACCTCTAGGCGACCTTCCTATGCATTAGCCAATATTAGTTTGTGACAAGCCAGGTCCCTCTGCAGTCCATCGAATAGAGACCACACACTGGGATGACTGAAATGGATCAAGGAACTAAGACCATTGTGTCCCCACAACAGTTTATCTGGAATCAATAGCTTCATTATTTCAAACATTCTATTGTAGGTGTCCATGTTCTTTTTCTGAAGTGGAATGTAAATACATGGTGGATATGAATTACCCACCGGGGTATTCAGGGGTTGGCCTTGTAGTGGCTTTCCTCCTTCCTTGAAGGTCGGGGACAAAGGGTCGCGATTGGGGGGGGGACTGTCCCAGAGGCGCTCACTTAATTGTGGGGTGCCCCAGGGAGCGGTTCTCTTCCCGATGTTATTTAACATCTATATGCGACCTCTTGCCCAGATTGCCCGAAGGTATGGGCTGGGGTGTCACCAGTATGCTGATGACACCCAGCTCTATCTACTTATGGGCGGCAGACCGGTCTGCGCCCCAGAAAACCTGGATCGGGCATTACAGGCCGTGGCTGAGTGGCTCAGACTGAGTGGACTGACACTGAATCCTGCGAAGACAGAGGTCCTTTGTTTGGGCCGTCGGGGACCGGGGGGGAAATCCCCCTGCCAGCTTTTGACGGTGTACCGCTGAGGCCAGCGGACAGGGTCAGGAGCCTGGGGGTGCTATTGGAGCCGTCCCTAAAGATGGAGGCTCAGATAGCGGCCACTGCCAAGTCCGCGTTTTTTCATCTTAGACGGGCAAGGCAGTTGGCCCCCTTCCTGGCCCCCAACGACCTAGCAACAGTGATCCACGCTATGGTCACCTCGAGGTTGGATTACTGCAATGCCCTCTACATGGGGCTGCCCCTGTGCCGGACCCGGAAATCGCAGCTAGTGCAGAATGCTGCGGCCCGGCTGTTATTGGGCCTCCCAAGGTGGGGGCACATCCGGCCGGGCCTTCGGGCTCTGCACTGGCTTCCAATAATATACCGAGTCCAGTACAAGGTGCTGGTTATCACCTTTAAAGCCCTATATGGCCTGGGACCTGCCTACCTGAGGGACCGTCTCTCCCCACACGTTCCCCAGAGAGTACTGAGGTCTGGCACTCAAAATCTGCTCACCATCCCCGGGCCCAAGGAAGTGCGTCTCAAGGCAACTAGAGACAGGGCCTTTTCCACAATGGCCCCTATGTGGTGGAACCAGCTACCGGAAGAGGTGAGGGCTCTGCGGGACCTTGCTCAGTTCCGCAGGGCCTGTAAGACAACCCTCTTCCGGTTAGCCTATGCCTGATTAGATAATGTAGCTACCAGATTTCTGTGATTATACTGTATAGTTTTAATGTTATAATTCTAAGGTTTTTAGGTTTTAATTGTCTGATTTTAAATGTAATAACTTGCTCTGATTTTACTGTTTTATTGTTTTATTGTCGTTGTAAGCCGCCCTGAGCCACTTGTGGGAAGGGCGGGATAGAAGTCACCAAATAAATAAATTAAATAAATAAAAATACCCACCTTAGCATGCCATGTGTACAGTTGGTAAAACATATTTGGCACTTTATCAAAGGTGCCATCTCCATAGATGATATCTTTGTTTAATTCAAGCATAAGATCTCTATCACCTAAAACCAGAATTCTGTCTGGATTTTTCCACACCAGAATCATGAAGTATGAGTTGCCTATACTTTTCAGGAATGTCAAAATGTATGGTTTTTGGGTTAGTCAAATTATTGCCTGCTCTTTGATAGTTTCTCTTTCTTAAATAGCAGAAGTAGTTAAGGCCTCATAGATCTAAGAAGCTAAGCAGGACTGACTCTGGCAAGTATCTGGAAGGAAGAAATCAATAAACATAGTTGGAATTAATTTAAAAAATGGTATAATGGAGAATTAATCCACTGGTATCTTGGGCTCTGGGGGAGAACTGTTTTTTGAGGTAGATGCACCAAATTTGTAGCATAGCATCCAGTGCCTCTCCCCAAAATACCTTCCAAGGTTCAAAAGGATTAGACCAGGGGGTTCAATTCTATGAGCCCCAAAAGAAGGTGCCCTTATCCTTCATTGTCCCTATGGAGGGAAGGCATTTAAAACTAGCATGGTCCCTTTAGGTGATGGCCAGAACTCTCTTTGAATTTCAGTTGTGCTTGTCACAACCTTGCTTCTGGCTCCACCTCCAAAGTTCCCAGATATTTCTTGAATTGGCAACTAGGGATGTGCAAAAAAACCATTGGAATTAATCGGATTTGGAAATATACAGGGCCAAAATATTTGGAATACCGTATATTTCTGAATACTGGTATTAGGAATAGCCTATATACGGGAGATATACGGCTATTTCTGAATATACGGCCCAATTATACCCTATGGGCCATTGAAATCAATGGCAAAATAGGGTATATTGGAAGCTGCCTGGAGGGGAGGGAGTTTAGGAGAGAGCCCCAAATTTGCAGGGGACTCTTCCTTACAAACCCTCCAAGCCCCAAAAAGATTGAGCCAGGGGTTCCCATTCCAGGGGCACCCAAAGAGTGTGCCCCTATCCCACCATTATACCCTATGGGCCATTGAAATCAATGGCAAAATAGGGTATATTGAAAGCTGCCTGGAGGGGAGGGGGTTTGAGGGAGAGCCCCCAAATTTGCAGGGGACCTGTAGGGGACTCTCCTCTATGAACCCCCCAAGTCTCAAAAAGATTGGGCTAGGGGTTCCCATTCCAGGGGAACCCAAAAAGGGTGCCCCTATCCCACCATTATACCCTATGGGCCATTGAACTCAATAGCAACATAGGGCATAATCAGAGGCTGCTGGGGGGCAGGGGGTTTGAGGGAGAGCCCCCAAAACTGCATGGAACCCTCAGACTCCAAAAATAGCTCTATAAAAACAGGAAAGTGACCCACCCCACACAGCCCACACACCAACCCCCTCACACCAACCAGAGGTAATTAAGAAAAAAACGAAACATGACAGAAAGAAACTTAGCTTAACTTTTAACCCCCCCCCCAAAAAAAAACAGAACCAAGAAAAGGGACAACAGGACAGCAAAACCAACAGCAACAGATCCAAACAAATCTGAGAAAAGGCCAACAAACTAAACTGTTAAAAACTGAACTTTTTTAACAATAAAAATTAGGCCAAACAGCCCCCCCCCCCCCCAGAAACAGAAGAGAAAAGGAACAGCAGCAGCACAACGCAGCAGCAACAAATCAAACACAGAATCCTTTTAAAACAGTAAAAAACTTGACTTTTAACAATACAGGAGCTTAACCAACCCTTCCCCCCCAAAAAAAACTTCGCCCTAACCCCAAGAAATCCAAGCCACCCAAATCAGAAAAAGTAAAAGGACACTGCACTTTTAAAAGTCCTCTCACTAAAGTAAGACATGGGCAAATTGGCAACCCCCCCACCCCAGGCCCCCACCCCCAGCAGAACCCCCTAACCCTAACCCCAAATAAGCTACCCACCCACCCAAATCTGGATAAGTAAAGGGACTCCGAGTCTTAAAAAATCCTTTTACTTTTATCCTAGCTAAAATAAAAACAAGAACCTCAAGACTGTCTTACCTTACATGTCTTCTCCAGGCAGGTCAGGCAAGGCTGAGAGAGAGCAGCAGCAGCTAAGGCCAAGGGCCAGTGCAGCACAATCTCTCTCACGCACCAAAACCAACACAGCAGCAATGGAATGGAGCCCAGCCAGGCAGACTCCTTAAAAAGGTTCTCTGGCCCTACACAGAGCATTTTCAAAAAACACCACTGCTCTGGTGCATGCTTTGGATTGGCTGCTGGGGCTCCTCTCCCCCTCCCCTCCCTCCCTGATCCCAGGGAGCCTATGGGAGAGGCACGAAAAGGCTTCCAAAGGTGGGAAAGGAGGCAAGCAGCTTCCCAGAGGCTGCAGAAGCTCCTTTCCCGCCTTTTACATTGAGTTCCGTATACTTCTGAATATTGATTCCCATGTAATGGCTTTTAATTGGCTTTGGAAGTATATGACACTGTATTCTTCCGAATCAGGGGGTATTCAGCGGTCTATTCGGTTTGGCCGAACCAAATGCACACCCCTATTGGCAACCCTATTCCATAGCAACCCTATTCCACAATTATAAACATGTATAGTTATCAACAATTATAAACATTTATGGTGCTGTACATATTTTTCCATGTGGTTTTTTTTCCAATGTGGGCTTCTTTCAATATGGGCTTTTTTCCACGGGAGCTTCTTTCCATGTGAGCATTTTTCCATGTGGGCATGTTTCCATGGGGGCTTTTTTCCTGTGAGCATTTATGTCTGCGGGGGATTTCCTTTGGGCTTTTTTCCTTTGGGCTTTTCCCCAAGAACCTTAATTTATATAGCTATTCATTTTTATCCTGCCCCTCTCTGAGGAATTCTGGCTGACATGTATTATAATTTCCACCTTGCCATCTTTATGCTCAGTTATCCTCTGAGCAAGGTCCAGCTGGAGACGAGTCTCCTGAAGAGATTAATGAGTGATGCTAGATACCACAGTACATGGACTTTTGAGTTTCTTCCCCTTTTAGCCCAATTATCTACAGACGTGTGGATACAGGATTCTGCCTCCTGTTTCCTTCTGAATCCTATTGACAGCTTGCCACCCACCCACTATATTATTAGTATGACATACAAAAAACAACTTTGAGAGCAATGGTGGTGTGGACTGATGCCCAGGCAGATTTTGACAGAGAATATGTTATGAGCTGTGGTTTCATGAAAACTACCCTTACTGTATTACATGGTGGGGTGGGGAACAAAACAGCTTCTTGTGGGAAAACACAGTCAGATGTTCTAGAACTGTACTTCCAAAGCATTGTAGACTTTGTAAAGTAAGAAAAGCCTAAAATGCTGGATAATTTCAGAGGCGCATATCTGGTCTGCTAATATGCCAGGAAGAATGAGCAATTATGATTTTCCATCTAAAGCAACATATGCTGTTTGCCGTCCTGTTCTGAACAGCTGTAGGTTAGATGTTGTTAAGATTAGGCCCCCTCTCCCTCAATATTTCAAAATTGAAATTAAACTAAAATAACAGCACCTGCTGAACAAAACACTATTTCAAAATGTGTACTTGCACACAATTACTATGAAGAGGCTGGCCACCATTGTTACCAGTCTATTCTTTTTGAATGGAAATGGCAGTGAAGTTTTTCGATGCAGCTGCAGCTCCTCAATTGTATAACTAGTGCTGGCCCCAAGCCAACCCTTGAGAACTCAAGTGGCACCAAAAGATACTATATTGATTTGCAATCGAACATAATAGGCCATCAGCTTAATTATTACTGAAGTGACAAGGTTCTGGATATTTCATATTTATATTACCGAGGCCTGGGAAGGATGAATATAAATCTTTTAAATGCATGCATTTGCCTTTCTTCAGAAAGGTTGAGTGCTCTTATAGTATTCAGAAGCTTTGAAAGACCAGGCTATTTGCCTCAGGTTCCTTGCTTACAGAATCACTTGCTTGTACAAAGAGTTAAAATCTACCAAACAAACTGCTCCCCACGGCCAAGTCACCTCTGACCCCTTTTAGTCAGTAAAAAGCAAACACGGATAATTAATTTCAATTGATTCTACAGCAGGGGCTGTTTTATTCTAAAGCAATGATGATTTAATTGAAATGAGTGAAATCATTGGCACCTAACTCCATTCTGAATATCCGATGCCTCTACAGCCACTTCACACCAATAGCAGCCATGCAAGTTTTTACTTCTTTATTCTGAGCAACAGACTACAAAAAGGGGTATTAAAAGAGATAGGTGGAAGAAACATTCTGAGAATACAGTGTTCCTAAATGGTTTGAATGTGATCTCTCAAAGCACTCTGTATGCTGTCTAAGCTGCTTTCTTATATTGACCCATCTGCTACAAGGGCCACATCTGACATAAATGTCACTTTATTGGACCAGCCACGTGTGCCATAAACTGTAATGCCTGGTACTGGAGATATAAGCCTTATAAAGGATATAGGCCAACCCAATTAACAATATTTTTACCTAAAATACAAACATACTTAAAACATTAACACTTTTACAGTATTTCCTTATAGTATCTCCCTGATGCCCCCCTCCCATCACCCATTATACATTAGTACTGGGACAGTATACAGGGACATGAAGCACAGCCTGTCGTCTGGAAAAAAAGGTAACGACCAGTTGCTCGGGGGATGGATAAGGACATTGGATGGGTGGTTCCAACTCATGGACCATATGTTTGACATCCCTCTGCTAAAGATTTTTTCTCTTCTCTTTAGGAAACATCAAACAACACTGAGAATTTCTAAAATCCAACCTGCAGACTTTGTTGTTTCTGGAAAACTTAGCAATGGAATGATACTCTAGCAGTGAGTAAAAGTGTGTGTTGGGGGATATTTCACGAACACTTTCATTACCTCCACAAAATGCCCCTGTTTTTGTGATCAGTATGATAGTTTTGTAGAGGGTAAATATTGGTGAGAAAGGAAATACCTATCATTACCTACATAATAGGGATGGGCACAGACTCGAACACTGAACAAAATCTGGCCCAGAGACTTTACCTTGTTCGAGGTTCGGACAGTTCGGTTCGATAGTCACATGTTCGGACTAGGAAGTCTCTGAACTTTCTGCCCGGTTCGGAACCTCTTGTGCACTCTTGGCAAAAGAAATTCCATCCATGGAGTTTCGTGCTGAAAAGTGGGTATGGGTGGGATATTTCCAGCCAACGAGGGACCAATAGTGACAGTCTGAAGCTGACAGACAAGTTTGATTTCCAATGACAGGCATTGATCTGACTTCCTCAGGATGGCGGGGGGGGGGGGGAATGTATATAATCACTGGAGACGCATTATTGTCCTCTGTTTGCATCTGGTTTTTGCAAGTCTTGTTTTCCTTGGGCATGAAAGAATATTTTTTGGTGGACTGAGGGGGGGGAATTACTGGGGTGGGTGGAGAAACCTGTTGAATCTCCTGGCCTCTATACAAACTGTCAGAGTAAAAGCATCACCTTTCTCCTTTTTCTCCTTTCCTTGCATTCAGAGCTACATTTCTTCCCCCCCTCCCGCCTTTTTCTTTGCTGTGAGGGGTGGCAAACATGGATAGATTTTTTTAAAAAAACATGTTTTTGATTTGATTTGAGGGTGGACTGTTCACTTTTGTGGGTTCTGAAAACTGCCCTTTCTCTGCATGTTGGTTGTGGGGTCCCCTTTCTGCTCCTCCAAAAAAGCATCCTTTTTCCTCTGCCATATATTCCCACACATTCCCTTAGCTAGTCCACCAGTGCCCCCTCCCACAGCTGTGCAGTGAGTCCCAGTTGCCAGGCTTGGTTGTCCCTGTCACCTTCCCAGGTAGGATGGAAGGCTTGGCCCCAATCAGTTATCATGTCGCCAGGGCTGGATGGCTGGTCCCAGGAAGACACAGCCACCTGCAGCCATGTGGGTGGTCCCTGGGGTGGTACTCTGGGAGTCTGATGCCTGTAGTTTAACCAGGTCCACACTGTAGTGTCTCAAAATGGCGCAGGACAACTCCCCCCAAAACAGTTTCCTGGAGACACCTTGCTTGGTGGTCTGCTACTTGGATCTCCCCAAATCTGACATGCATGTAACATGTGGGCCACATGGAGGGTAACCCCAGGGAAGAATTGTGCGCATTGAAGGCCTCTAGCTCACCCAGGTCAGTTTTTGTTACTCCTGAACCAGCAGAGGTGACATCCCTTTGAAAAGCATTGCACTGAATGAACTTTTTTAAGGGTCTGTAACTCAGCCCCCCAAAGTCCAATGTAGACCAAACTCGGTGGGTACATTGAAGAGAGTGGTATGGAGACAACCTGCCATTTTGGAGCCTCAAAGCCCTGTGTGGGGCTTTTTAAAAACCAAACCAGTTCATAAGCTGTGGTTTGGTTCGTGAACTAGTCCGGGAACCAGTCCAGTTCTGTTTGTGAACTGAACCAGCATTTTCTGGTCTGTGCGCATCCCTACTACATAATCAGGCCAACAGTCCATCCTTCTTTTCAGAATCTGATTAAAATAGAAAGTTAGGTGCTTTTTAATTTTAAGAAATACTCCTCACAGTTTTCTCTGCAGAATCTGACAAAGCAATCATAAACAGTGACACCAAGTTCCTTGAAATCAGTGGGCTTTGAAAAACTCTGCTGTAAGTTGCTGTATTTTAAAACTTTTGTTTTATATTGCTGTGGAGATGAGCATTACAAAAAGTTTGTGAGAAACAAATATAATGTGGCAAATTTTTTTTACTGGAAACAGATGATGCTGAAGTTGTTTCCTTATTCCCAGTTCCTTATTCATTTCTTATTCATGACTTATTTAAGAATTAGGAGTAAAGTCAGTTGTGAAGAAAAATACAATGGGCTCTAGAAAGAGGCTATGGGCAAGTGCCCACCACCCTTGCTGTCTTCCCACACACCCAAGTGAAGGCATTGACTCCCCCCTCCCTCCACCTCAAGGGGAACTGATCTCTGCCATCTAGAGAGCAGTTGTAAATCTGAGTGATCTCCAGTGGTTCCTCAGGAGGAAATGACATTGTACCTGTCTGAGGTCCTATCTCTCCTCAAACCCCACCATCTCCAAGCCCCACTCCCTAAATCCCCAGGAATTTCCTAACCTGGGCTTGACAAACCTATCTCCTTCCCTCTACCTGCCCTTCTGACTTCAGGTTTCCATTGCCTTCCCCCTCCTGGCAGCCTCTACATAGGAAAATGACACTTTCTTCCCAATGTGGAGGGAAATCAAAGCATACATCATTCTCCTCTCCCCCTTTGTGATCTGAACAACAATCCTGTGAGGCAGGTTAGGCTGGAAGTGTGTGTCTGGTCCAAAATCACCCAGTCAGCTTCCACAGCAAGAACTGGATAGCAGTTGTGATTCTGCACCTGGAGGCTTGCAACAGTGGTTTTCCCCAAGAGGAAAGGTCTCTCCCTCAGGAATTTCCCATCAACCTGGAAAGGTACCACTAAAGGCATTTGGGCAAGTACCCTCTCCAGTCTTGCTGTCTTCACACCCACCCAAATGAAGGCATTAATTCCCCCACACACATATCAAGGAGAGGTGATTTCTGCCATTTGGAAGTTCCTAACCTGGAGTTGGCAACCCTGCAGCCTCTAAGGAAAAAGATAGTCTTTCTTCACAGTGTGTGTGTGGGGGGGGGGGAAGCAAAGCAGCTGACATCATTCTCCTCATTTCTCTCCCCCCTATGATCTGAACCTTGCGAGGTTTCCCTATCTCCTTCTCAGACAACCATCTTGGGGTGAGGCTGAGGGGAGGGGGAGAGAGGGAGTGAAAGACAGTAAAGATGGGACAGCCATACTCTCTGAGGCCAGGCTTCCTGGCTATTGCAGTGATCTTCGGGGCTGTGTGCTGGGAGGCCATCTGTGTGGGCTGTTGCTAGAGCCTTTTGTGAGACCACAGGAGCTTTGCAGCACTTTCTGAGGCTGGTTGACAGAGAAGAGGTAAGAGATGTAGCTATCTCTGAGGCAAGACTGCTTCTGGCAGTGTGTTCAACATTTCTGGGCCTGCAGGAGGTAGGGGCAAGGGAGCCAGCCAATGGGAGACCGGAGATTGGTGACAGACATGTGATTGGCCGATAGTGTGTTCCCACAGTAACTGCCGGAACTAAGGTTGGTTTTGTTTTACTGACAGGGCTGGTGCTAGGTTTTTTGGCACCCTAGATGAGCTGCCCACTAGCACCCCCCCCACACACACACACAATTTTTTTTAAAATGGAGAATCATAGGAAAAATGAAGAAACTTGAAACTTTTTACATTTTTAATTTAACATTTTTTTTTAAAAAAAATGTGAAATTAAGCAATAAAAATTGTAAGAATAAGATCAAGTATTACATTTCCAGATCTACAAACTTGGATTGTAGCATGTTCAAGCCCCAAAAGACAACTGCACAGAGCCACAGTAAATAAACCAGAATTAGTGAGAAACCATGCAAACAGATCTAGAGTCTAGATGGTGGCTGAAGGGAGGGGGAGGCAGCCAGCCAGGAAATAGACTGCAGAGGCTCCTCCAGCTGATCCTCACATGCATGCTGGTGACAAGGGCAGCGGGTCAAAATTGCAGCCTCCTGAGCTGTAATTTGGCCACCTCTGCTACAGTGTTTAGAGTACTGGACTAGGATCTGGGAGACCAGGTTCAAATGCCCACTCTGCCAGGGCTGCACTTAGGCAGATTATATTTTTAACCAGTTGAGGGATCCAGCCGGGTGCTGAAAGGATAGGAACCTGAATTGAAAGAGAAAAACCCAGGCTGGTTTTCCCTTCTCAATATGGCATGCATTTTTTTTTTTTTCAGGGATCTGACAGCAGTCGCAAGCATACATACTTGATACTAAATGCTGAGCTATGTGGAGCTTACTTCTGAGTTTAGGTTTCTCAGCTGCAATTTTAGGTCCCCTCTCTTCTAGTCTCATTAAATTTAGTGGGAATTTCTTACAAGCCAGTATAAAATTTAGAGAGCTTCTCATCTTGAAAAAGGAGAACTGGTAATAATAGTCATAGTTTTGTTCCCATATAGGGTGCTGTACAGACTAACATAAAGCAAGTCTCTGCCCCCACCAAGGAGTTTACAGCTTGCATTTTGGCAAAGAGGGAGAGAGGGGGAAGAGCTAAGCGAAAATGCAAAGTGTTTGCAACCTGATACTCTAAAAACTTGCTCGAAAGCAAGTCAATCAGTGACTTCTTTGAGACTCTCCTACCAACATGTCCATGATCTTTCATTCAGGCTCCTTGGCTTTGAGAAGTCTGCAAATGGTGGAGGGATGGGGTGGGAGTCTTGTATATAGTGAGCAGGTCTTGTTTCAGGAAGAATCCCAGAGGTGGAATAGAGAAAGTGACTCTTTATTTTCTGTTTCAGTAGCACAGGCCCGTAGCTACGGAAGGAGCAGGGGGGCACGGCACCTCCACCCAACCTCCCTTCCTCCTGTATGGCCCCTCCTTTCCCCACTGCTCATTCCCCCATTTTCACACTGCTGCTCTCCCCAGACTCTTCCCACCTCGTTCCTGCCTCCCCGAGTCTCCCCACAGCCCCATTTTCTCCACTGCTGCTCTCCCAGGGCTCTTCCCTGCCCCCCACTCTCCCCAGAGCCCTGTTTTCCCTTCTGTCACTCTCCCCGGGCTCTTCCCACCCTGTTGAGAGCCAGTTTGGTGTAATGGTTAAGTGTGCGGACTCTTATCTGGGAGAATCAGGTTTGATTCCCCACTCCTCCACTTGCACCTGCTGGCATGGCCTTGGGTCAGCCATAGCTCTGGCAGAGGTTGTCCTTGAAAGGGCAGCTGCTGTGAGAGCCCTCTCAGCCCCACCCACCTCACAGGGTGTCTGTTGTGGGGGAGGAAGGTAAAGGAGATTGTGAGCCGCTCTGAGACTCTTCGGAGTGGAGGGCGGGATATAAATCCAATATCATCTTCTTCTTCCTGCCTCCCCCAGTTTCCCTGCAGTCCCATTTTTGCCGCTGCCGCTCTCCCTGGACTCTCCCCTGCCTCTCCCCATGGCCCCATTTTTGTCACTACCTCTCCCCTGGGCTCTTCCCTGCCTCCTCCACTCTTCCCACAACCCCGTTTTCACCACTGCTGCTTTCCCCGGGCTTTCCCCTCTCTCCCCACAGCCTTGTTTTTCCCACTGCCAATATTCCCACCACGTTCCTGCATCTCCTGGTCTCCCCGCAGCCCTGTTTTCCCCACTGCTGCTCTCCCTGGGCTCTTCCCTGCCTCTCCCGCTCTCCCCACGGCCCCATTTTTCCTGCTGCCACTATCCCCGGGCTCTTCCCACCCTGTTCCTGCTTCCCCCAGTCTCCCCGCTGCCCCGTTTTCACCACTGCTGTTTTTTCCGGGCTCTTCCCTGCCTCTACCACTCTCCCCATGGCCCTGTTTTCACCGTTGCCACTCTCCCTGGGCTCTTCATTGCCTCCCCCACTCTCCCCACTGCTGCTCTCTCCGGGCTCTTCCCACCCCATTCCTGCCTCCCATGGTCTTTCCACAGCCCCATTTTCACCACTGTCGCTCTCTCCAGGCTCTTCTCTGCCTCTCTCGCTCTCCTCATGCCCCTGTTTTTGCTGCTGCCACTCTCCCCAGGCTCTTCCCTGCCTCCTCCACTCTCCCCATGGCCCCGTTTTCCCTGCTGCCGCTCTCCCCAGGCTCTTCTCACCCCATTCCTGCCTCCCCTGATCTCCCTGCAGCCCCACTTTTGCTGCTGCCACTCTCCCCGGGCTCGTCCCTGCCTCTCCCACTCTCCCGCAGCCCCATTTTTACTGCTGCCGTGAGCGTGAGAGCAAGCGAGCTGGGGCTGGGCAGCTGGTTGCTGGAAAAAGCAGCCAAGTCTCCACGCCCCCCCACCCAAAATTTTATGCCCTTCCCCCCCACCCAAAAATTTCTGGCTACAGGGCTGCAGTAGCAGTAAGTGGTCACTCTGGATTTTTTTCTCACCTGCTTTACTTTGATGAGCTGCAGGAATGAACTGCAATTGTCAAATTGTTGACAAAGGGGGGAGGAAGGTGGAGAGAAGAGAAGCAGCCAGGAAGGAACGATTATTACATTCCTGTAGAAACATCGCTGTGGGTGAGGCAAGAGAAGGGATTCCAGCGGGCTGGGTGGTGATGCTAGGGACCCAGTGTGGCAGTGGGAAATTTTGCAGTGGGCAGGTGGCCTTCCAGGAGCACCTTTGGCCCAAGTCCTGCAGAGCATGTGCTGGAGGATCACGCTGCTGCTGAGGCAGGTCTCCTGTCCTGACCCGCTGCTTTGAAAGCAGTAGCACATGCCTGCATTCTTCAGAACCTGCCTCCACTTGGGGGAGGCAGGCTCCAAAGAGTGCAGGGACACCCAGCCCATCACTTTTGTGCAGGATATGCACTCCAGGTGAGCCCACTCTTGGGGGGACGTGTCTGGTGCCCCGTAAGCCAGGTGCCGCCAGAGGCAGCCACCTACCGGGCCTACTCATAAGTGCTCGGCCATGTTTACTGACAGAATCAGCTTTGCTGGCTGGCAACAGCCTCTTGGGTGGGAAAGAGGAGCAGACTCAACCAGTGGCAAGCAAGTATTCTTGATTGATAGTTTGATGGACCAAAGGCTTGTGCCATACAGTCCCACTGAGGCCCATTGAATCAAGATGGTCAGAATTGCCACCACGCCAGAAGAATTATTTATAACAAATTCAACCAAAAACACTGAGGAGAGTTTGAAAGTGTTGAAGCACTCAGAAAGCTCTGGAGGACCACTATATATTATACCCTCACACACATTCAGGGGACTCTCCCCTTCTAGGGGATATGTGATGTTTCCTGGTCCAAAGAGTGGTTCTTGTGGCAGCTGCTCCAAAGCAGTGTGTCCCCAGGACAACCACACAAACAGACACTGTCTGTACTCAAAAACAATCTTTTAACCACCCCAAATAACACATCTCTATGTTCTGGAGACTGTCCCATGCAGGAAGACATAGAGTGGCACCTGGTCCAAACACTGGTTCTGGTGTCAAAATTTCAGAAGTACCTCAGATCTAAAATTTATATAAAACTCCAAGGGTTTGAATTTAGATAAAAGTGGGGTAATTAGATGCAATCTTTCCTCTTGATATTCACAGTGGAGAAGGATATGCGCGACCATTTCAACAACTTTTTCTGAATAAATACAACATCGTTTCTGCACTGGTAGATGGGAGAACCTACCAGCTAATACTGCAGAAAACATCAAGGCGAGCCCTTGAGAAGGCCCATCTATGTCTTGCATATGTTATATTTGACAGATAAGGGATGGATGTATAATCTGGCCAAGATTTTAATCTGGAATAATTTGCAGGGAGCAGTGCTTTATCATTTTGGAGTTCAATGTCCGAGATACTAGAGCTTTTGCTTCATTCAGGCCCCTATCAAAAAGTTCTTCTGGATTCAGCCCAATCACTCTGATTTTTTCAATAATCTTAGCAGACCAGAAAGGATAGGGGTCTGCTGCAAGTAAAAATGGAATTATGTTTTGTATGAATGATTGTTTGTTACATTAAATCTCAATAAATCGTACTTACTGTACACTGAGATTTCAGAGCAGCATTACTGTGGATGCTTCCTCATACTAGCCATGTTTAAGCATCTAGTAGGGGTATATTGCAAGAAAAAAAACGCATTATGATTTTGGATCCTGGATTCAGAGAGGAGAGAGGACACCTTTACTGTTTATTCCTGATTTTCAAGCAGAATAGTACCAGTTCAAAATTTAAATCTGTGTTTTTCCCATTGTTCTAAAATTTTGACACCGTTTTTTTCAATGGGAAACAAATTCAAGAGTCTGGTGAAGTTGTTTTTAAAGAGGACACCAAATTTAAACAGATTAGTTCACTTCTACTCTCAAGGCTTCCTAAATTTCAAACATAATGGGTGAAGGAGTTCAGTTATACAGATGCCTGAAGTAAGTGCCCCTCCTAGCACCTAGTTTGGCTCACATCCCTCTTGCCAATTGTGAGCAGGCAACTGACTTTTTTGGTGCACTATTTGGATTGCTTGCAAGCAGTTTGATTTCTATACAGCTGAACACACTGCATGCCAGTTGCCCATCTATCACTGTCAGCTTGCTATATTGCACCAAAAATTGTATAAATGAAGAATTAACACAAAACCCATGTCATATAAAAATACTATGTAAGTTTTAAAAACTTCACCCAGCTAGCCCCGCCCCCAGCATCGTGTGCCCAAATGGGCGAACTCCGACTCCTCCCTCCCAGGGAGGCAAACAGAGCGACGGCAGCCTAGCAGCTATGCTGCAGGCTGTGCACTCCAGATTCCTGACAAGAGCTACCTTGCAATCATGTTTTAAGTTTATATTTATTTTTTATTTGATTTGATTTATATCCCGCCCTCCCCGCTGAAGCAGGCTCAGGGCGGCTCACAATATAAAATCACAACAAACAATTAAAATCAATACATATTATAAAATTACACATTCAGTAGTTAAAAACAGACAGAATTAATTTGGTGCTAATCTCTTTCATATTATATGTTTTTTTAGTGGTGATGGTATTTCTTCAGATTTCCTACGATATAGGCTCCGCATCAGTTGAATGCGAACTGGAAAAGAGTGGTCTTACAGGCCTTGTGGAACTTGACAAGGTTCCACAAGGCCCTCACTTCCTCTGGCAGTTGATTCCACCAGTAGGGGGCTGCGATAGAGAAGGCCCTCTCTCTAGTGATCTTTAATTTGGCCTCTTTCAGCCTGGGGATTACTAATAGATTTTGAGATCCAGATTGAAGTACCCTCTGGGTGCTGGTTATTACCTTTATAGGGCTTTAAAGGTAATAACCAGCACCTTGTAACGAATCTGGTATACTATTGGCAGCCAGTGAAGTTCCCGCAGTCCCAGCTGTATGTGCTCCCACCCAATACCATTGTGGGTCTAGTACACCAATGACTCTATTAAAAATATCTGCTTGCATTTTAATCTTTTATGAAGGCATATCTATAACATTTTTAACATTGAGTAAATCAACAACAAAAAAAGTCACAATTTTCTGATAACAATTTAGACTTATTTGGTTTTAGAACTATATTTGCCTAAGCCACAAGATAATTTTGCTGACATTGTTAGTCCTTTTTATGATGCTTGACCCTCCCAAATAACCAGGGCTTTTTTTGTAGAAAAAGCCCAGCAGGAATTCATTTGCATATTAGGCCACACCCCCTGACACCAAGCCAGCCGGAACTGCATTCCTGTGTGTTCCTGCTAAAAAAAAAAAAAGCCTTGCAAATAACTCTTTTGTAGGGGACTTACGTACTGTCACCCAAAAAGTTCATTACAATAGAACAGGGGTGGCCAATGGTAGCTCTCCAGATGTTTTTGCCTACAACTCCCATCAGCCCCAGCCAGCATGGCCAATGGCTGGGGCTGATGGGAGTTGTAGGCAAAAAAAATCTGGAGAGCCACCATTGGCCACCCCTGCAATAGAACTTGCCTGTTCTAGTTTTGCAGAAGCCTGCATTAACAATGTGAACAAGGGCCAGTTCAAGCAGAATCTCCAGTTTGTGGGCTCCAGCTACAAGGTAGATTGAGAACATGTCTTGTCCTCTAAAGAATTCCCAATTTTTGTTTGTTTATTTGTTCATTCATTGAATCAATTTTATTTTAAGCCCCCCCTTCTCTGCATAGCTGGCTCAGGGCAGATTACAACAGTATAATGAAACAATACAATACCATAGTTAAAGCATAAATAGAAATAATCATTAAAATATAAACATTAAAAAGTAATAACAGTCACATAGCAATAAATGATGCCCATTGATGCCTCTACTCCTGGATAAAGTCCACATATGTGCACAGTAGATAGAAACTGAGGGAGATGGGCAGGCAAGAAGGCAAGATGGAACCAAGCAGTGAGAGGACAGTACTGATAGATCTCCACTGCCTCTGTCACTCTTGGGAGAGTGTTTTGCCAGATAAGCAGAGCTGAAAAAGCTCTGGCTCTGGTTGAAGCTAATCAGACCTGCTTTGGGCCAGGGATCACCAACAAATGTTGAGTGTAATGCTCTTTGAGGGACATACTGGGAGAGATGGTCCTGAAGGCATGTTGGTTCCAGACCATACAGTTTTAAAAGTTAAAAACAGAACTTTGAACTTGATTCAGAATTCAACTGGGAGCCAGTGCAGCTGGCGGAGCTCCAGTTATATAAGGGAGAGAGGTAGGGAGCTAGTTGCCTGACCTGACAAAAATGGGGAAATACTGATCTGACAACATTCGTGATAGTGAGGCATCCAAGAACCAAACTCTTCACTGTTAATGCTAGTGTTAACAGTGCCCCATCAAGAGTTGGGAATTGGATCCCTAATCCCATTCCCCGCCTGCCCCGCCCCCCAGCTCAGGCACTCTGTCTTTAATTGATTTAATTTCAGTCAACTCTGTTTTAGCCACCCTGTCACTGTTCTAAAAACATACACTTTTCATGGGGCAATAGGCAGCTTCTTTTCACATTGCTTATAAACTTAGTTTGTGTAATTAGTTAAACCTCAATTTAGTCAATGCATAAGAACATCTAGCAGAATACACAGAATGAATTAAAGTGACCAAGAATATGTAAATATAGTTTAACTAATTCCAGGAAAAAATATAAACAACCCATGCATAATTTTCTTGTTTCACTTCTCACCCCAAAGCCATTACTTTTCTTTTATCTCTCTTCCCCCACCCCTTGTCAATTAATTTACTGTTCAACAATACAACAAACCAGATACAGATAGTTGCTTCAGGCAGAAATCCTCACAGTGCCACATTAATGGTTTCAATAGGTTCATAAATTTTAAAAAGAAAATAATATTATTAATACAAATTTTAATACTCTCTGTCTGTACAGCAGCAGGATATTTATTGCTTTGTTTGGGATATGAGAACTGGAGCAAGGCAGCAGCTCCATATCTGAAGGAAATTTATGAGAGCATATAAAGCAGGGGTGTTAAATTCATTTGTTAGGAGGGCTGGAGCTGACACAAATGGGACTTTGTGGGGCCTGGCCATGTGTGTCATAAAATGTAATGTGAGGTAGCAGAGATATAAACTTTATAAAGGACACAGACAAACACAATTGAAGATATTAATTTTAACAAAATACAAACATGCTTAAAACTCTTGCAATATTTTGTTTAAAATGGAAAGCTGGGGAATAGTGGGATTTGGCAATGCAATTTTTAAAATAAAACATCAAGAAAATGTAAGCCAAAATGCCCTCAAAACGAGGTTGGGGAATTATCAGGTGGGCACCTAGCTTAATCAGGATCTTTTTGCCTATGTATACAGGATACACGTCCAGAAATTAATGCTTAATTTTACCAAGGACTCTACTTAAGTAAAACAATTAAAATTTATTGTAGAAAAAAAATAGAGAACTCACATACAAGGCAATATGCTCATGAAACATACATACAGTCCTAAGAAAGAGAGAGAGAGAGAGAGAGAGAGAGAGAGAGAGAGAGAGAGAGAACACATGGATAGACAAAGGGTGATAATTACCGATTGTAGTCTTCAAGGAAGGCTCCAATGGCGACAAGCGAGGAATGGGGAAATAGGATCCTCAACTGATCAGGAATTGGGGATGGATCTAGACAGCGGAACTGGGGTACTGCTAGATGCACACCTGTGAGGAGCTGGGTCACAGGTTATAAAGACTACCTTGAGCCCTCAGGGGCTGGGAGGTACAGGGGTGGAGGAAAGGTGGTCAGCTGGTACATGACCTCAGAAAAAGGGGAGGCTCTGAGTGACCATAAGGGCTGGACTTCTGCAGTAGCCAATAGCAAGTTAATTGGTGGCACCTAATTGGGTGCCCATAACTGACCAATGAACAAGCTTGGGCCCTGGTTACCTGATTGGACTTCCAGGTAACAATGAGCCAGGGTGGGGAGGCTCCAGGATGACCATTAAGGGAAAGAATAGGGGAAATTACTGGGTGGAGGTGTGCTTGAGTTTACCAAACTTATTTAAAAAGGTGACAATAGATGGCCAAATTGCTACCTAAGGTAACACCCGGTTTACACAAAGGAACTTGGCTCGCTGAAGATGGTCTTCCTCTTCTTCAGTCTTCTCTTGGCACCAGTCTTTGTCTTGAGTTCCGCTAGACAAAGGCTTAGGCGGTCTGACAGGCTCCACGCCTAAGATAAGCTTGATGGCCTCATGGATAGGTGACATCTGTTGAGTACGTGAGCCTCTCGCTTTGATGTAATGGAGTCTGGCACGGCAGGAAGATAGCTGCTTGTGGTGTTAGCATCCCAAAGTGGATTCTATGGTCAAGGCTGAAAACTGCTTGCCTGGACAGTTCCTGGCTGCACAACTTCTTCCGCTCCAATGGCCGAGATGGAGTTCGCACGGAGCGATTGAAAGCCCATCTGTTCTCCTGGCTAGCATTCTTCTGGAGACACAGAGTGCTGCTGCAAAGGTGTGGCTGTTAGTACTCATAAGTCCCTTCCCGTTTGGTAGACAAAATCCACGTTCTCCTGGCAGATGTGTGTGAGTTGAGTCTCCAGCCACCCATGCAACCCAGGGGGTGACTACGATGTTCTGGAAATAGGGGTATTTTCCTCACAAAAAAGCATAAGAATCACAATAGAAACTAAAAATATAAAATGCTTTGAGCCTGTGGAAACAATGAAATTGCATTACAAGCTCCATCCCCCCGGGGTCTACTAAGATTGGCATTGGCTCTCCAGTGTAATATCCTCATTTGGCTGTGGGTTCCCAGGTTAGAGTACTCACTAGGTCAGGTCTACTGAGCAGAGACAAGCTGGCTCAAAGCATCAAAGCTTTACTTGCAAGCATACAACTTCAGGAAGCATGTGCTTTAGCTGTCTATATAGGAATGCTGAAACACAGACAAAGTTACATGGAAAATGTGGAATGGATTTTCCATTAAGGTCTCTGGGCCCTATGTATCTGGGCACAGAGACCTTAATGTAAAAATCCATTCCACATTTTCCTTGCAGTTTTGCTTCCTGCTCCAGCCTGCAAAGACAAGGCAGAAAAGGCAGGGAACTCAAAAAGCAGGGAACTTCATCAGCCTTGGAGCTTCAAATGGTGAGGAGGGGAAAAAAGGAGCCCACGGGCCTGATTAAAGCCCCGGGTGGGACAGTTTTGTCCCATGGACCAGACACTCCTGTCCTATAGCAAACTTACTAGAAAACAAAAAATTATTTATGCATATAAATACCTTTTGTATATTTTATAAACATAAAACAACTGATTGTGCAATTGTATAGACATATTTCAACTTATTTTTGTAAGTAAAATGCATAAAGAGATAACTTGTTTCAGCATTCTTCCCATGATTAAAAGGTCTATACAAATAATCAAAAGCTAACATGTAGATAATGGTATTTTCATGGAAACATGACTATTTTGAATTTAGCAAGTAAGTCGTTGCATAATGAGTTAGGCCCAGTGACACAATTTAGGCTGATTTTTTAACGACCACCAGAATGAAGTGGTTTATCTACATATGGGTTCCCCTGAAGCCATATGTAGATAAACCATATAATATAGTGGAGCCATTGATGCACTTAGCAATTTGGGTAAGATAGATCAATTAGCAAACTGCTGGATTTGGAACCATGGATTCATTGGATAATTTAAGGAAAATAATTGTATTTCAACCTCACTCTCTGTAGCCAGGATGGTAATGACCTCTGCTTTGCAGGGCTATTAGCAAAGAAGGTGGTGGTGGTGGGGAGAATTATATTGAATTTTAGTTGCTAAAAATGTTATATAAATACCAAAATGCTTGCCAGATTATCACTTGGGAGGTTCTTTAAACTAGTGGATTTTGATATGCAGAATCCAGGTTGAAAATGTAGAAGGCTTGGAATATTAGGAACAAAAGTCTGAATAAAACAATATCAACATTCTCGGTGGGGAGGGCAGGGTATAAATCGAATTAAACATAAGCATCCATGGATAATGATGACTTCAGCAATGGCTGCAAGCAGAAAGAAGCATCCGTTTCTATTAGACACCAGTTTTTCTTGGGGAATACTGAAAAAACTATGAAGAACTGAGCAATCAACTGCTTTAACCATAGTTAGACCACACTAAGCTGAGAGCTAGAGCTATCTTGGGGCATTGACAATACACGTGTGACCAGGAATCATCAATAGAGCATTTATAGAGCTCTTGTAGAGCTATCTACGAGAGAGAGAGAGAGAGAGAGAGAGAGAGAGAATATTCGATTCCATGATACTTTAAAAAGGAAGAAATGACAACCACCTGCTCAAGTAATTTTAAAATAAAAGCATGAGAGGATAGAAATTGAGCAATTGTTCCTAAGTATATGAGAATCCAGCTGAACATTATTTTTAACAAAAAGAAGACCAAGATCAAGAAGAAAAAGCTTATTTTAAAAGGCAGATGAGAAGAATCCAGGAATCAAGAGAAACACAATGACATGAATTAAGACACTGAGATACTAGAAATATTTTAGAAGCTTCAAAGAAAAAGTATTATAATTTGAAAATGTTTTTCACTAAATGAAATCCATTTTGGTTCAATGTAACTGCACCTAGATTAGGCCAGAGTCAGATTGATTTAGGTTTCCCAGGACCAGATTACATCCTTGATTTTTATTTTATTTTCAATATCCTAGGAAATCAGTATTGATTAGCAAAACTGTAAGGAGGAGGAAAAGAAAGAAACCCACATCATTATGTAACCCATACCATTTCCACTTTAACATATTATTTCATATCTGTTAAAAGGTTCTGAATTTAGAGTCCAGGGAGCAAAACGTCACAGAACATGGGTACTTAGTAAAGTTGCTCACATATTACCAACTGCAACATCCCCAACCCCCTCAGTCACTCCAGCCTGGAGCAGGAGAAAGGTGTAGAGCTTGATTGGGGAAACTAGTAATTTCTTTGCAGGTATGTGATGAACCCAACCAGGGAAAAATTGTGTTGTAGAATTTCCCCTTTTAAGAGGTATAATAAATATACTTCTTACAAAATGCTAGGGTGACAGTGAATGGCGAACTAACAGAAACAATTAATATACAAAAAGGTACAAGACAAGGCTGTCCACTGTCACCTCTACTCTTCATTCTATCATTAGAAATATTGAACAATCAAATAAGAGATGATATAAGCATAAAGGGTGCTGTGATAAAAAAACAAACAATACAAACTTAGAGCATTTGCTGATGACTTAGTTCTTATATTAGAACAACCAATGGATTCTATAGACTGCCTCATAAACAAGATTAAACAATTTGGTTGTTGGGCAGGATTAAAGATTAATTACTATAAAACAAAATTTCTGACCAAGAACATGACAGCAGAACAAATTCAGGCCTTTCAGCAAAAATCAGGATTTCTTCATGAAAAAAGAATTAAATATTTAGGTGTGGTGATTTCAAATAGATGTAGCAATCTAAAAGCAGACAACTATGATAAATTACTTAAAGAAATCCAAAAAGACTTGGAAAAATGGCATGACTTGAACTTATCTTTAATGGGAAGAATAGCTCTGATAAAAATGAACATTTTACCAAGACTATTATTTTTCTTTCAAACTATTCCAATATTTCTAAACAGTGGATTTTTTTCAAGAGCTAAATAAGATGGTTGTCAAATATGTGTGGCAAGACAAAAAAATCCAGAATTAAAGACTTTGCAGGATTCCAAATTAAGAGAAGGTATGGGTCTCCCAGACTGGCAATTGTACTATAAAGCTTCTGTACTGTTGTGGATAAGAGACTGGATGTTGTTGAAAGATAAGAGACATTTGTTGTTAGAAGTACATGATTTGGCGTGCTTACTTGTGGTATCAAAGACTTGAAGGCCACTCTTATTTTAAGAATCATTGGTTTCGGAAATCTTTATACCATACCTGGTCATGGTTAAAGCCTAAAATCTATTCAAAAGTTCCAAGATGGGTTTCACCAGTAGAAGCATTTACTCACCCAAATCTTTTAAAAGCAAACCAGAACTACAGGTATGATGATTTGTTGGGAAAAGATAATCAAATGAAAACTAGAAAACATGGACATTAAAATGAATTGGTGGATGAAAATGCAAGTTGAATCCAGATATGCTAAAGACAAGGCAATAGGCTTCTTTTGGGACCACAGGAAAAGTTAATTTCCAAACTATATGCATATCTACTTTAAATGAAGACACAAGATGAAGCTATAAAGGACTGCATGGTTCAATGGGCGAAAAAAATTGGCTATGACATTACCCTAGAACAGTGGGAAAGATTGTGGAAATTCAATGTTAAACTAACCAAGTCAGTGACTTTTAAAAAAAAACCTCTCTAAAATGTTTTATAGATGGTACTTGACCCCACAGAAGCTGTGCAAGATCTACACTAACATGTCTAATAAATGTTGGAAGTGCACCAAACATATTGGTACTTTTTACCATATGTGGCGGACATGTGAGATGGTGAAAGACTATTGGAAAATGTTACAGAAGATTATGAAAACTCAGATAAGAACATAAGAGAAGCCATGTTGGATCAGGCCAACGGCCCATCCAGTCCAACACTCTGTGTCACACAGTGGCAAAAATTTTTATATATACACACACACTGTGGCTAATAGCCACTGATGGACCTGTGCTCCATATTTTTATCTAAACCCCTCTTGAAGGTGGCTATACTTGTGGCCGCCACCACCTCCTGCGGCAGTGAATTCCACATGTTAATCACCCTTTGGGTGAAGAAGTACTTCCTTTTATCCGTTTTTAAGCTGTCTGCACAGCAATTTCATCGAATGCCCACGAGTTCTTGTATTGTGAGAAAGGGAGAAAAGTACTTCTTTCTCTACTTTCTCCATCCCATGCATTATCTTGTAAACCTCTATCATGTCACCCCGCAGTCGACGTTTCTCCAAGCTAAAGAGTCCCAAGCGTTTCAACCTTTCTTCATAGGGAAAGTGCTCCAGCCCTTTAATCATTCTAGTTGCCCTTTTCTGGACTTTCTCCAGCACCTAATGGCACCTCTGCTGGGGGTGCCCCAGCAGCATTCTCGATGAAGGGCCCAAGGCGGGCCTTCTTCTTCATCACACTCTGGCCAAAGGTTGGAGTTCTGAAAGGCGGCTGTGGAGTGGCTCTCCGCACAGGTGGGGGGGGGGGGAACCTGGGTCCTCCCCCTCCCCTCCACCTCTCTAGTCTTCTCCTTGGCCTTGCCCCCAGGGCCCCTCTTCTGCTGCCTGTCACTCATGTCAGCCTTGGCCAGTCTCACACAACCTGAACTGTGAGTGGGGTTTTTTACAAACCTAACTCACTGCACTGTAACCTGAACCAACAGGTGCCCTGACTTCTTTTTAAAAACCCTCCCACCAAAACTTGTTTGTTTTTTTTGGTCCCTAACCTGTCCTTCTTTGAGTTGGGGTAGTAGTAGTCTGGTAAAGTTTAGGAGACTAGGTGATTCTGCCTCTACCTGGCTACAGTTTTTAAAAGTCTACTTTGAGATGAAGGCAATCCTTGTTATAGCCTCCTAGTTAAACTTCTCCTAACTAGATCCTGGGACAAACCTCATTTCTTTGCAAACTAGAAATCAGGTGTCCCCTATAACTTGAGAGAAGCTGTTGTTTACCCTATGGAAATCTAAGGATGTACCAGCTTTCAGTAGCTGAAAGCAAGATGCATTGCAACTCTAGTCTCTTTAAAAGGGAGCCTGATGTGGCCTAGTAGTCACGCTGCCTTTTATGAAAAACCTAAAATCTTTTAAAATCACCCCTATCTGGCCTAGTTGAATTTTGAAGGAAGATAAAGCCCTAAACTGGATTAATTTTTTTTTTAATTTCAAAAAACACAATTCCTAAAAACACCCTTATTAGTGGGGCAGCCTATTTAGTGGCCCTAGCCAAACCGAAAGCACCCTCAGACTCCAAAAATGACTCTAAAAAAACATGAAAGTGACCCACCCCACACAGCCCACACACCAACCCCCACACCAACCAGAGGTAATTTAAAAAAACCAAAACGTGACAGAAAGAAACTTAACTTTTAATGCCCCCTCCCAAAAAAACCCCAGAACCACGAAAAGGGACAATAGGACAGGAGGATGCAAAACACGCAGCAACAGAGAATAGATCCAAAAAGATCACTGAGAAAATGCCAACAACTGTTAAAAAAGTGACCTTTTCAACAAGAGCCTCAGGCCAAATCAGTCAACAACACCCCTCCCCCCAAAAAAAACAGAACCAGGAAAAGGGACAATAAGACAGGAGGATGCAAAACATGCAGCAACAGAGAATAGATCCAAACAGATCACTGAGAAAAGGCCAACAAACTCAACTGTTAAGAAAGTGACCTTTTTAACAATGAAAATTAGGCCAAACAGCCTCCCCCCCCCCCAAAGAACCAGAACCAGAAGAGAAAAGGAATAAAACAGTAGCACAACACAGCAGCAACAAATCAAACACAGAATCCTTTTAAAACAGTAAAAAACTTGACTTTTAACAATACAGGAACTTTACCACCACCCCCGCCCCCCCCAAAAAAACCCTTCACCCTAATCCCAAGAAATCCAAGCCACCCAAATCAGGAAAAGTAAAAGGACACTGCACTTTTAAAAGTCCTCTCACTAAAGTAAGATATGGGCAAATTGGCAACCCCCCCACCCCAGGCCTCCATCCCCAGCAGAACCCCCTAACCCTAACCCCAAATAAGCTACCCAGTTATACTCACCCACCCAAATCTGGATAAGTAAAGAGACTCTGAGTCTTAAAAAGTCCTTTTACTAACTAAAATAAAGACAAGAACCCCAAGATTGTCTTACCTTAGATGTCTTCTCTATTCCAGGCAAGTCAGGCAAGGCTGAGAGAGAGCAGCAGCAGCTGAGGTCAAGGGCCAGTGCAGCACAATTTCTCTCTCACACCAACACACTAACACAGCAGCAATGGAATGGAGTCCAGCCAGGCAGACTCCTTAAAAAGGTTCTCTGGCCCTACACAGAGCAGTTTCAAAAAATAGCGCTGCTCTTTGATTGGCCAGAGAACACTGTTTACTTGGATACCCAAGTAAACAAAAGAACAACAATGTTGCTGATGGCTGGGGGATTAGCCCAGCCATCAGCTTCACAACAGCCCTGCAAATGCATGCTTTGGATTGGCTGCTGGGGCTCCTCTCCCCCTCCCTCCCTGATCCCAGGGAGGCTATGGGAGAGGCGGGAAAAGGCTTCCAAGTGCAGGAAGGAGGCAAGCAGTTCCCCTGAGGCTGCAGAAGCTCCTTTCCCGCCTTTTCCATGGACTTCTGTATACTTCCAAATATATATTCGGACGTATACGGGGAGCCGTATATAGGGGTCCCGTATAATGGGTCCCAATTGGATTCGGAAGTATATGGTGCCGTATACTTCGGAATCAGGGGTGATTCAGCGGCTTCTTTGATTTGGCCAAACCGAATGCACACCCCTACTCTGGAGCAGCCATCCCAGAGAAGCACTGCACACAAAACCTGGAGGGAAACTTTGCTGGGCTTCTAAAGGCACTCGCAGACAACTTGGTCTTTCTGCTGTCTCTTTCCTCCCCCCTTTCCCTATGTTCCCCAGAGAGTACTGCATTCAGGAACTAAAAATCTATTGTCCATCCCCGGACCAAGGGAGGCCAGACTGGGCTTTACCCAGGCCAGGGCCTTCTCAGTGGCAGCACCAATACTGTGGAATGCACTCCCTGAGGCCATAAGGGCTCTGCGGGATCTCTCCCAATTCCACAGAGCTTGTAAAACTGAACTTTTTAAACAGGCCTATAACAACTAGGGGAGAAGGCTGCCACTTTTATGCTACTGGGCAACTCCACCAGAAGGACCACCAACAGATAATTTGTATACTCTGTATAGCACCAATACTTTGTTTTAAATTGTTTTAAATTATAACTGACTGTCCTATTGTTTTATATTTGAAACTGAGATGTTGTTTTTATATTATTGTTAGCTGCCCTGAGTCCGTTTGGAATGGGTGAGATATAAATGGAAATAAAATTTTAAAAAAGAATGGGAGAAAAGACAGCCCAGGGAACAAAGGGAAGTTGTAGATCCCCCCCCTCTCATTTGCACTTGATAGAAAGAGCGGAGGCAGCCAAAAGAGCAAAGGGAACTTCTAAAAAAAATTGTCCTCTGCCACTGACAGAGGCAACCTGCAAGTTACCAAGGGGGGTGGGGAAGCAAGCTCCCAACACAGGAAGCTTTGTAGCAATTTTGCCGGCCCAATGCAGCGTGCCTCCACTGTGCCCCAGCATAGCTCCACAGCTTCTGTGAGGCAGGCTGCTTGTGTTCCCTGTTGGCAGTAAGAAAGTGGCAGCAAGGCAGCCAAATGAAAAGGGAACTGGGCATGGAGGAGAGGAGCGGGAAGAAGAGGGCAGCGGCAGCTGGGAGAGAGCAGCAAGGCGGACAACCAAAGTAGGAGGGACATAGAGGAGAGGGGTGGGAAGAGAAAGGAGGAGGTGACATCTGTGGGGAAGGGTGGGAGGAGGAGAGGCAGTGGTAGCACAGAAGGGAAGGCAGATCACAGGCACAGGGCTGGTTTTCACTGCCTCCCTGACTTGCAGAGAAGCGATGAAAAGAACCAATCTCCCTCCCAACCCATTTAAAGACTCCTGCTGGCCAGTTGAGGAGGGAGGCAAATAGAGGGGTGCTGGGCTGCTTTAGCTGCCTCTCCACAAGAGAGAGAGGCAGCAAAAGCAGCTGATTTTTGGGGCTGCTGGCTTGCTGCCTCCACCCCACCCATCCCCTGGGGAGCACCCAATTTGACACCCCGCCCCAAGTGTCGCCGGGGGCAAGCCACCCCCTCTGCCCTCCCAGATCCAGCCCTGGGTTCATGATCAACTGACAAAACTGGGATATCGTCTTATACTTGTTCACAGCAAGTTCAACTTTCCAACACAATACAATGCGAAATTCACAGCATCCTGCATCCATAGGTAAAACCATGTTCAATCCTGCATAATTTCATCATACCTGATGAGGACACTTCTAGAAACCAATCCTAATGTAACCTATGGAGTTTTAAGGAAACAGTAACAAATAATGATAGGAGTCAGGGTTACACTAACACACATCTAGCACTCAGATCATAACTAAGGCTTCTCAATTTTCAATCACAATGAATGTGCTAAGTACAAACAGCTCTGTTTGTCCCAGCACTCAAACCTTAGAAAGAACTAAAGCCTGCATTAGAACTCCCCACTAATGTTAACCATACAAAATGATAGGAAGCAGAGAGTGAGTATAAACGGGCAGTCTTCACAGTGGAGGACGGTAAGCAGTGGAGTGCCGCAGGGCTCAGTACTGGGTCCCATGCTCTTTAACTTGTTCATAAATGATTTGGAGTTGAGAGTAAGCAGTGAAGTGGCCAAGTTTGCAGATGACACTAAATTGTTCAGGGTGGTAAGAACCAGAGAGGATTGTGAGGAACTCCAAAGGGATCTGTTGAGGCTTGGTGAGTGGGCATCAACGTGGCAGATGATGTTCAATGTGGCCAAGTGCAAAGTAATGCACATTGGGGCCAAGAATCTCAGCTACAAATACAAGTTGATGGGGTGTGAACTGGCAGAGATTGATCAAGAGAGAGATCTTGGGGTCGTGGTAGATAACTCACTGAAAATGTCAAGACAGTGTGCGATTGCAATAAAAAAGGCCAATGCCATGCTGGGAATTATTAGGAAGGGAATTGAAAACAAATCAGCCAGTATCATAATGCCCCTGTATAAATCGATAGTGCGGTCTCATTTGGAATACTGTGTGCAATTCTGGTCACTGAACCTCAAAAAGGATATTATAGCATTGGAAAAAGTGCAGAAAAGGGCAACTAGAATGATTAAAGGTTTGGAACACTTGTCCCTATGAAGAAAGGTTAAAACGCATGAGGCTCTTTAGCTTGGAGAAATGTCAACTGCGGGGTGACATGATAGAGGTTTACAAGATTATGCATGGGATGGAGAAGGTAGAGAAAAAAGTACTTTTCTCCCTTTATACAATACAAGAACTCGTGGGCATTCAATGAAATTGCTGAGCAGTCAGGTTAGAACAGATAAAAGGAGGTACTTCTTCACCCAAAGGGTGATTAACATGTGGAATTCACTGCCACGGGAGGTGGTGGCGGCTACAAGCATAGCCAGCTTCAAGAGGGGGTTAGATAAAAATATGGAGCAGAGGTCCATCAGTGGCTATTAGCCACAGTTTGTGTGTGTGTGTGTGTATATATATATATATATATGTATGTATGTATATATATATAAACAATTTTTTTGGCCACTGTGTGATACAGAGTGTTGGACTGGATGGGTCATTGGCCTGATCCAACATGGCTTCTCTTATGTTCTGATGTTCTTATGATGTATTGAAATTCACTTAAAATCCCACTTGATGCAAGATTTCATTTTTGGGCAGAAACCTCCACTCTGCTCCATAATTTAGAAATGTTCCCAGAACTTTTCTTCTTATTTGTTGTCTGATTAGTTCACTTGGCCCTATCCCTGCTATTCAAGTCTCGAGAGCATTTAAGTTTCTATCAATCTAATTAAAGTTAGTATCTGCCCCAAATTATGAACATGCAGTACTTCACATGAGCCTTAGCTACACTGTCTTTCATTTATTGATGTATTTACTTTATTTGTATCCTGGCTTTCTCTCTAATAGGGACCCAAAGTGACTTACATTTTTCTCTCCATTTTATTCTCACAGCAATCCTGTGAGGTAGATAACCTGAGAATGTTTGACTGGCTAAACCCTAACATAGCTATTTACCCAGCCATGCTTGCCTGTTTTCTTTCTTACTTCATTTGTACCATGCCTCCCACCTCAATGGGGACACAAAGTGGCTTACATCCCTTCTACTTTCCTCCATTTTACCCTTACAAAACGCTGTGAAGTAAGTTAGGCTGCAAGTATTTGACTGGCTCCAAATCACTCATCAGGCATTCATAGCAGAGTGAGGATTTGAACTGGGGGTCTTCCAGATCCTAGTCCAACACTCTTAATAACTAAACCGCACATTATGCTTATGGGGGACTGTGATGGACTGAAAGCAGTCTGCCTGAGCAAGAGGAGAAGCACACTCTGATTAGCTGAGCCACTTCCATGCTAATTAATGTATCAAGTAGAAGGAGGCAGCCAGGGGGAGAAATCTCCTGAAGTTTTCAGTTTGAATTAGAGATTGGAGCTGAGAACAGACTGTGCAGGAGTTCAGTTCAGTTCCTGAGACAGAGCTGGTTGTGATTTAGAGCTCTTCTGTATGAGAGTTTATTGGTGAGAAGCGGCCAACAGTAGCACTTTCTGGGGAAAACTCTCAAGGCTGTGGCACAAAGTGTCACAAGGCAGAGTGAGACTATAAATCTCTGCTAAGGACCAAAGGGCAGACTCCTGGTTCTAAGATAGAACACCTACACACACAAACTGTGAGAGGGACAAAAGGTTCTTGTGGCTGTGTGGAAATCCCAGAAGTCAGACAGAGATCCTAGCTGTGTAAGGGGACATAGCACCAGTGAATGAGGTGCTAGTGTGAAGAGCCCTCAAGAGTGTTAGTGTCTAGGGTATAGTTCTACAGTTTCTAGAGGATACCTAATTTGCTAGGGGAAAGGGTCTGTGAAGGGGAGATCTGTCACAAGTTCAGTCAGTCCTCTGAGTGAGTGAGATAGTGTGTGGAAATATATTTGAGAAGCCAAAACCAACTTTCAAAAGTCTTTCTAGAGTGAATGAGTGTTATCCAGTGTGAGGGAAACACTGTTTTCATATTACAATATCAGCCTGCCAATATAAGGAGCATTCTTGAGTTTATTATTACTTGGATTTTCTGCCTGCCAACTGATTTTTATAACCATCCATCAGATATTATTTCCTCCTTTCCTAGCCTTTCTGTACATAATAAATCTATTATTTGGTTTGAACTTTAAAATGCTATCAGTGCCTTCATAATTTCTGACAAGGTTAATTTTGGGTTCTCTCAAGATACTGGGTAAAGGTGACAAAATTCAAAGTGGTCCCTTTATTACCTGCTGGCTCTGACATCCCTCACAGAGACCTTGCAAGAAAATATGTCCCCTGACTCCAAACTAATTAGAGTGCATTCACACTACACTAAGTGATGTGTTTTGCAACTGGATTTTTACTGTGTGTAAGAATAGCAAAATGCATTATTTAATGTAGTGTCAACACTCCCTATCTGTAGCCATGAGATATCCATCCTGACACTAATATTTTTATTTGCTTTCTCTTTTGGATTTACCTCTTAAATGATTTGCTTCCTGAATGCCTGGATCTCTGTTGTGAGAGCTGGATGTTAGCATTGTACCTGTAACTCTAAGGCTCCATTATACCCTGTAGCTCTATACCTCTAACCCCTTGCAAACCTCTTCTTGAATGAAACATGCTGTACAGGTACATGTACAATACTAACATCCAACTGTCAGAACAGGGATCCAGGCATTCAGGAAGCAAATCATTTAAGAGGTAAATCCAAAAGGGAAAGCAAATAAAAATATTTGTGTCAGTATGGATTTCTCATGGCTACACATAGAGTCCGCTCGCGGAGTGGATGGCATATACTGTAAATCTAAAGTAAATAAATAAATACAATGTGTGTGTGGGTATGTGCGGGCATTCACATGCACACCCATTAAGAACTATGGGCATTGTACTCTTGGGTGTATGTTTGATATTTTTGTGACTACTTGAGCTTTCTAGTTACTCCCCTCAATAAAGTGTCTCTGATGTCACTCTATCTGGATTCAGAGTATTCCTTTTTTCAGGGCAGCAGAGGGGCTGTATCACTTTTTCAGTCATTCACATCAACCACATTCCCTTAGCCTAATCCAGAAGCAATTCTGACCTAAGAGTAACAGGTAGTTAAAGGAACTTAATTTCCTTATATTCAGGTCAACTCAGTGTGAATTGGGGGCGGGGGAGGATTGTCTAGGATCCTGAACACACAAAGTAACAGAACAGAACTCAATCTAACAGTGAGAACTGGCAAATCTCCACTAACTCATTTTTGTTTTCTTTCATTGTTCTGTATCATTAACAAAAATCCCATTTTGTTTCAAAGAAAAGGGAGGATCCTACCTTTTTAATTTATAACAGCTTTGATTTCAGAGGCTGAAAAGGTTGACATTCTTGGAATGAACTTTTTCTGCACATCTGCACCATCATTCTGAGTAGCAGTCTCTGACAAGGACTAAGAAAGAGATTTAAAAACATACAGCCTGCCTTGACTGAGAGAGGAACATGTGTGTGTGGGGGGGGAGGATGCCAAATATTTTGAGGCTACCAATGAAAAATGCTGGAATTTCTGCTGCCCTGTTGGAAACCCCCCCTGAAAACTAAGATATCAGAACTCATTTTGGCTTATTCCTAATAATACTTATGCTACTGTGGACTATTTCTGTTTGAGTGAAGTTTCTATTATCCTTCATTAATTGTGTCGAAGTTTGCTTTAATGAGGCAATGAAGTGGTTTGCAATAGCTGTCATGGACAAGGAAAACTACAAAGCAAACTCAGTAATTTCCAAGAAAATACCCCAGACAATGGTGAACATTTTTGTTGCCAAAAATATGAGCTGACTGTACCTTAAGCATTGACTTGCTGAGTAGAAATGTAGTACTGCTAATTGTGTAAAGCAGGAACAGCTGTGCAGTCATTTTAATAACTAAAAATGACTTAGATGATTGTAATTTTGACATCATTTAGCATTGCCAATATTTAATTTTCATTTACTGCCTTAAAGCACATACCCCTGGAAATTTTCAGTGAGAGCAAGAAATGTTCTTTGCCTTTATTTTTCTTTGTCAAACATAAACTTCTAAGTAGTACTTCAGGGCAATTGTAATAGGCTAGATTTGTAATCATGAAGCTAAGTATGGTACTTCAAAGTTGAGGGATTCTCTGCTGCCCTAGCTTTATGCTGTCACTTAGTGCTTCAGTTCAAGATCAGACTTAACACTCCTCACAAATTCTGCTCTGTTGCTTTATCTCAGTGTTTTTCAAGGATTCAGAGTTGTAGGAGTTTCAGTCAGATTCCTTTTGCAACTTGATCCCTCTATTCCTAATATGATTGTAAGTCAGGTAAGTGAACTGAGCTTGTCTTGTATAATGCTATTTGCAAAAATATCATTTCACCATGTTGATCAACAGGCTCCCCAGATTGTTGGCTTGCTGATTGCCTGCCACTTCATCTTGCTTTGCTGTTCCATACACAGCTTTCTCCCCATTCTATTTCTTAATTGTTCCAGAATTGCACTCTGTGCTTCCTTCTCCTCATTATTTTCCAATGCAATTGCATAAATAAGTACAGCACTGAAGCATTTATAGTTTACTGCAGCTATCAGTTACTGCAGCTATCAGTTAAGTTGCATCTTCTTTTCCTTCTGATATTGCCAAGCCACACACTAATAAAGCCACAAAAGTAATATAGTTGTTTTGTTGCACTATGGTTATGATGGGGAATGTGGAATGGTATAATATAGCCTGAGTTCATCAGAGCTCAGGAGCTAAGCAACGTACTTGGTTGAGAGATCACTGAAGATTTCACAGCTGATCGGCAGAACCTTTCACTGGCACAGGGAGCACCAGCAGAAGCAGCCGGGCTGGCCTGCCCCTCCATTTAAAGAGCCTACTGACCAGCTGGTCAGCGAGGTCTTTAAATCATGCAGGAGGGGTGCAGGCTGGGGCAGGGGCTTGAGAGCCACCTCCACCAGCAATTCAAATCACACAGAAGGGCTGGCAGAAGCAGCTGCAACCTGCCTGCATGATTGAAAGAGCCCGTCAACCAGCTGGTCGACGGGCTCTTTAAATCATGCAGGGAGGTGTGTGGCTGCTGCTGCCGCCCTTTCCTTGTGATTTGAATTGCCAGTGGGGAAGGCTTTTGCTCCTTTTCAACAGCTCATAAGATAAGAACAGCACACAAAAAAATCATTCCAGCAATGACAAGAAAGAAACGAAAATATAGTGGCAATTTGCCTTGAATAACCCAAGTTGACACATGGAGAACAGTCAATTTTGAATTTGCAGGGATACTAAAAATATGCTGACATGAATATCAACGTGGAAATTGCTTGATCAAAAATCAAGCCAGAGAGGCAAAAGTGTTTCCTAGTTGACATTCACCTGATCTCCCAATAAATAACATAGAAAGAAGATCATATATCATTGCCTTTTAATTTCCTCTTACTCTAATGCTCTTTTAGATGCCTTGTGGCTGACTTGAGCAGATACCAGGCAGTGACATTCTAATAATTTGGATGTATACATTTTCTCAGATGTCAAAAATCATCTAAAAGTGTCAAGAGGAAGAAGGGAAATGGTGTGAGACAATATGAAATGAAGAAAAAGAATTCTACAAAATAAGTTGTAGCCTGCAGTCACATGAATCTTTGTGGATGCTTATGATTCAGATGAATCTTTTCAGATTCAGAGAGTATTAATTGCACTAGTGGAAATACATTGTCTCACCAATTAAGTTTTAATCAATATATTTGATGTTTTGTTTTATTATTTTTAACCATTTTTTTAGAATGGGCTTTGTTAGCACCTTGATGGAACGTGATGTCTGCACCCCTCCCCAGTGCTTCCAGTTGTGTGCTCTATACTTCATAGCTGTGCAGAGGTTCAGAGATAATGTGTTCACAAACATGCATAAAGACTTGAGCATATTCCCACATTGCCATGAATTTCATTGGATAATCTTGGGTCAGTCACTAGCTCTTTGCATCACAGGCTTATTATGAGGTAAAAGAAAGCAGATTTATATACGTTGTTTATAGCTTGCCTTTCTCAGTTGGACTCAACGCAGATTATACAGAGTGAGACAACACAACTGACATTCAATAAACAGTGAAATAGGATTAAGGTTGTAGAACCAACCAGAAGGCTAAAAACAGAATTGAGGCTAAGCGTAAGTATTAACACAATACATTAAATGATGCAGAATTACATAGTAGGATTAAGTCCTGGCCTGGATAGTTCAGGCAAGCCTGAGTTCATTAGATCTTTGAAGCTAAGTAGGGCCAACCCTGGCAAGCACTTGGATGGGAGACCTTCAAGGAATACCTGGGTGGGTACACAGAGGCAGGCTAGCAAGCCAATTCTCTGCATGTCCAAGCAACAGCAGGAGTCACCAGAAGTCAACAATGACTTCCAGGCCCACACATACAATATATATCAGAAAAAGAAAAGGAAAAAAAAAACCAGATTTGCACAGTAGGATCCTAGTGTCAAAAAATTATACACAGTAGTATAGACCAGACTCCCTGTGATGGAACAGACCTGCTTTCTTACATACCCTGCTCTGCTCTGTCCACCCCTCCTTGGTGTTGTCAGCTATTGGTGGGGGCTACTTTCCCCTTCCACTAGGGTAACTTGCTGCCATCACCTGCCCTTTTTTTGGGGGGGGGGGTCCTGCTAAGAGAGACAGAGCTCCTAGCTCCCCTTCTCAACCTGAGGCCTCACCTTTATGTTCCCTGTTACCCAGAGGCTGGTTATTAGAGACCAGTTACAACTCCAGGGCTCCCCTGAAGAACAAACTACTTTCCTTCCAACCCAGGAGTCCCTCTTGCACTAGTATTTCCAAGACAGTGGGGAATCTAGATGGTGCAGAGAATGAGAACCAACTTCCCAGGTGTCATGCCCCTGCTGGCCCCCACCACGCACCGCTGTGACTACTGCTCGCTTAGCGACTTGGTTTGGGCCGGGGCTTGGCTAGGTGTCCCAGAGGTCTAAGAATGTGGGAGGACAGAGCTGGGTTACCCCATCCGTTTATACTCGTGTCCTCCCCGGCTGTGCTGGGGCTCCACTCTCTCTCTGTCTCGGCAGCCCGTTCCTCACATCAGCCAGCTTTCTCCCTAAACTCTCAGCCTTGCAGCCTTTTATCCCTCCCCCGGTCTCCTCCCTGCCACCCTGGTCCCATCCTCGGGTAGCTCCGCCTCCATTTATAAGCGGGGACGCTAAGGAAGGGCTTCCTGGAGTGTGGCCTTCCGGTGGCAGGCATGTGAATGGGGGTCTTGAGGGTGCTTCTGGGTGTGGTGGCACCAGCCACCATGTCTCGAGGATCCTGCCTTCGCTGCCTCTCTCTCCCCCAGCTGTGGTTGCGGCTTGGCCACCTTGCCTGGGCCTGGGAGCGAGCCTGTCAGTTCTCGGCTCCAGTCAGCGTCTCGGAGGGGCAGATTGCGTCGAGTGGCCAGAAGGTCAGTGGGGCCTCGGGGCTGTTCGAGGGGCTCCCAGCAATGTCCCGCCGCCACCAGGGTGTGTGGGAGGGGCCCCCGACCAAGTCCCATCTCAGCCGGGATGGGACACCAGGTTAAAAAAAATATTGAAAAGAAAATATTTACAAGCATCTTTAAGCACAACGCTAGATCCACAAATGGATTTCAAAATCATTTTTGAATTAGCTTGGGAATTAAGCTTCCAACCCTCATGGAGGAATCTCTTGTCCCAATTCTGAGTTAGAAGCCTTGGGGTGATCCTGGATGCCTTGCTTTCTATGGAGGCCCAGGTTACTGCAGTAGCTAGATCTGTCTTTTACCATCTATGGCAGGTTAGGCAATTAGTCCCCTACCTTTCTACCCAGGATCTGGCCACAGTGATCTATGCAATAGTCACTTCCAGATTGGGTTACTGCAACTTGATCTACCTGGGTTTACCCTTGAATCTAACCTGGAAACTCCAACTGGTGAAAAATGCAGCAGCTTGCCTGCTGACTGTAGTGCCTATGCAGGCACACATGTAGCCAGTGCTCCACCAGCTGCACTGGCTACTAATTGAGTACTGGATCTGGTTCAAGGTATCTTTAAAGGCCTAAGCAGCCTGAGACCAGAATATCTAAGGGATCGTCTTTCCCCATATACTCCCGGAGAGCTCTGCACTCTACTGATCAACACCTACTGGTTTTGCCCCCCCCCCCCAGATGGAAGAAAGAGGCGGACACAAGGATTTAGGTAAACTAAGGGTCACTTTCTTTATTTATCAATACAAATAACTAGGGCTATAAACATAACAGGCAGCACGGCAGGGCCAGGGGGTGAAACACCCCTCCCCTGCTGGATAACGGGCGAGCCACCCTGGCCCTAGGTATAGCCAAATGAATGGCTCGTACCTGGCTGGCATAGCAAAGCTTATGCCCTGGAGTTCCAACCCCCAGCCACATAGCAAAAGGGTGGATCGATCCAGGCAGACCCAAGGCAGTCCGCTTCATCACTCAACCTGTCCGCACGGCCCGGGAATGATTTAGTAGAACCCATGCTCCAAAACTGGGGTGCTGATGGTGCTTACCAAACTGCATAATGGAAGTTAGGCCAAAAACCCAGCCATCGCGAAGCCAAGCATCTGCTCAAGCCGCTGCGCTCACTAAACGCCCAGCACTTCCTTAAGTCCATGTGTCAGATCTTCCAAAAAAAGTCGTTCCCTTTATCAGAAAGATGGACGCCATCTTGTTTGTAGAAATCCATGCAATCCGCACGGATCCCAGGGTGTGGGAGAAAGTGGCTCAACCCCCCCCCCCTCGAGGGCTTTTTTGATATCTAAATTAGCTTTGCAGCAAGCTCTCTCAATTGCCCGCGGGTCCCATTCCCCATGCCACTCCTGGAGCAGGATCATGGCAGACCACACGATCAAGACCTGGGGCCAACAGCTCTTAATGATTCTGAAGTCATCCTTGGCCTGCAGCACAAGGGCTTTTCCCTTGAGCAATCCCAGGTCATTCCCCTCCAAATGTATCACCACAACATGTGGTGGCAAAATATGAACGTTTTCAAACAATAAGGGCAACAGGCCTGACCAATGGAGGCCCCACAGTCCACACCATTCAATGGTGGCCCACTTGCTGAGCCCCAGCTGTGACCCGGCTGAAATCCTCCTGGCCTGATGGGCAGCCCAGAACACGAAGCTATGTCCATATATGAGGATGCATCATCTGTCTCCACGGACCACAGCACCTGAGAAAAGAAGTAAATAACATTGGCCCAATAACCTGAAGCCAGCTACTGCAGCGCAAGAGAGCGGACATAGCCTTTATAGGCCGTGGAACACCACCTGCCAAGCTTCTGTATGGCCGTCAGGGAGTACCCCAGGGCAGCAGCCGTGTGTCTTTAAGTCAGAGACTGCTGTGGTGAACCATGTGTGTATTTACCCACAATGGGATGTGTTCAAACTGTTTGGATGCAGACGGTTTGACTCTCATCATCATTGCCCAAAAGCAGATATGAGTCAAGGTGTCAGGCAATCAAACCTTCTGCTATGGATAGATCAAAAAATACAAAGTATTCATAAAAAGAGAAAGAGTTAAATGGTGCCAAATATTTTCATCAGGAACATGTAGCTTTCTATTCTGAAAGAGACTGAGCAAGAATGAATCACCAGTTCAAAGAACCAAATCTCTCCCAGTTCCTTAATAAATTGTTTGCTTTATTCCTGTATTTAAAAATGTATTATTGTAGTACTTTTAGTATTATATAAATCAAGTGGCAATCTAGAAGAATATTACCAATTTGTTTTCTTCTGTGATAGTGATAATATATTAAATCATTTTTGTCTTTCTGTTTGCTGCCTTCTTTACAACATCATCACACAACCTCTGTGAGTCAAATAGTTTTTCCAAATGGAAATGTCAGCGTTTTAACAAGCGTATAATAGTTAGGCTCTGAAAAGATTTTCCTAAGCAACAAAATGTCACAGGTTCAAAATAGAATTTAACAACAGCAAATGCCAAGGAACTGGTGTTTCCAACATGATAGTTTGGGTAATTTGGAATAGGTGTGTAGGTAAATTATGGGTCTCAAGATAGGGACAGATTTTGTCATTTTTTTAAAATTTGTAAATGTGAGCAAAACAGATCTGAACTGTGGTTAAGCAAGAACACTGTAGTAACAATGCCATATATACATTAAGGCATTATTGGTGTCTGTAGGGATAATTTAGGTCCTTCCTTTTACTTCTGCAGATATTTGCACTATGCTCTAAAGTGGCATTACTGCTTTATTCAATATAATCCAGTGGCCCTCAAGGTGTCTAACAGTTTAAAATGAAACCTATAAAGCCAACAAAATTCTACCCAAAAAGGACAAGAGGCAATACAGCACTAATTTGAGACATAAAACAAATGCTACAAGGCAGCAAACATCACCCTTCGAATTAATTTAGTTCAAAGGCAATCTGGAATAGAAATGTCTTCAACTACATTTTTGTGTTACTTACCCACAAAAGTGTATTTGTGATTGTTCTTCATGACGATATGATTTTGTAATGGTTATTTTGCAAGTTAATTTGATAGTAGGTTGGCTCACCGCATTATTTCATATTATTCCCTTTTAAAGACAGATGTGTAACTTAAGTATACTTATTAAAAATGAGACAAGGCACTAGCTTCCCATTTCTTTTAATACTTAGAGTTGGGCTATTATTTCTTTCTTGTTTTGTTGCTAGTTGCTCCCATGCATGATCTCAGGCTGTTGCTCAAATTTACTAAGCTACTGAGCAACTAAGCTATTGAGCAACCCAGTTTTTCCAGCTGGTTCAATGCTTAGTATATTACAAAAATAAGTCATTTACCACCTGCTCATATTCATTCATTTAGATCTACAATAATTTTGGGAAAGCCAGATTCAGGTGGGTACTACAGTCATGTTGGTCTGAAACAGAAGGTCTGAAGAAGTGTGCGTGTACATGAAAGCTTATACTCAGAAGAAAACTTCCTCTGTTTTTTAAAGTGTCTCTGGACTCAAACTCTTTGGAAGCCAGTTGCTGAAAGCAAAACACTAATCTTGTACTGTCTTTTGGGGTTCCTGACAGGAATGTATTGTGTCACTATCAAACTAGACAGTGGATGAACTGTTAGTTTTAAAAACACAGGTCTGCCACAATAATGTGTAATGAGGCAAACAAGATCTAGGTTTAACAGAGAAAATATGTCAGCTAGCAATAATAAATTCTCTCCCACTCATCACTTACTTGCTGTCTGTCCCCATTGATCCATTCCTCTGTAGCTATGCTTTGTTTTCACAAGGACTTTTTACGGTGTGGTTTGCATTGCCTTCCCCAGTCATCTACACTTTCCCCCCAGCAAGCTGGGTACTCATTTTATCGACCTCAGAAGAATGGAAGGCTGAGTCAACCTGGAGTTGGCTACGTGAACCCAGCTTCCTTCGGGATCGAACTCAGGTCTTTACAAAACGAAACTTCCCAAGTAAACTGTAATGTCTGCACATATACAGCATCCATAAAAAATAAAAAGGTGGGTAAGGTGGAATATGTAGTGCAGATCATTATGTGTGGTCACTAAAGTTCCCTTCTGGGTTTCTTTTCTGTGCTAATGGCTAATATCCCTGAGAAGGGATACATTGTCCTTTTTGCTATTTTCTTTGAGTGTCAAAGAAAATTTAACTGTGTAAATAACTTTGTAAATAACATTTAACTGTGTAAATTAAAAAAAAACACGCTAGGAGACACCATAAATTTTACAACAAAACAGTGTAATGTAGAGGTTAGTGGTGCTCTGACAAAGCTTGCACGTAGAACTTCAAATAGACAAGATCATATAGCAAAAATACATTTTACATGCAAGCTTTGTCAGAACACCACTGACCTCTACATTACACTTTTAAAATTTATGGTGTCTCCTAGCGTTTTTTTTTTTTATTATTTACATAGCTGTACACTAAAATCCTATAGTTTCACTACAGGCCTTTTAACTGTGGCTATAAAAATGCAAATGTTGTTGCATTTTTGCTGAAGGACTCAGACCATGCCTTTTCTTGAATACTCTGATTTTTCAAACTATGATATGCTGTATCACAGAATGATTCAGAATGTAGACAGTGTTTTAATACAGCAAAAAAAATTGTTTGACTCTACTTTATATTTCTTTCTCAAGGAGCTTTATAGTAACAGTAAGTATATTATCTCAGAAATGAGATTGTGCATTTTCTCCTGAGGGTGAGATTTCAGAGTCAGTAACTAATGAAAAAGTATTTATAAGTAGTAACCAATGAGTTAGCATTGTGCAAAGCCTCCTTCCAATCATAAGTATCCTGCTGCACTCTTATTCTACAACACAAATTTCCAGGTGAAATAGGTTTGCCACTGCTTGGGAAAGTCTATTTTTCCATGATCCCTCCCCCCACCCCACCCCAAAAAATAATGTTGCACATACCATTATCCTTAATTTATGAGTCCACGTACAGCTTTTGGTTTATGCCACATCATACAATGCTCCTCAGTGGAGTGTATACTGCAATGTATGGATTTATTTAAGGATTTATACCACTTTTCTCGCCAAAGGGACCCAAAACAGATTACAAAAAAAGAAGCTGTACAAAAACTGATAAAAACTAACAAAAACATGGCACAACATAAGACTGTCTCTTGGAGTGGGGTGGAAGGGGTGTGGCTCAATGGAAGAGCCTTTACTTTGTGTGCTGAAGGTTCCAAATTCTGTTTCCAGCATCTTTAGTTAGAGAAGTGGAAAGCTAACCTTTCTTTTTAAACCATAGACTCAAACCAGGATTTTTAACAACATCTAAATAAACCAGGAAATTTTCAAGAGAACATCTCACATTTCTGAGGAAACTTGTGACTGACATACAGGTAATCTTTAGTGAAATATCTCCAAGTAGATTTGCACATTCCCCCCCCCACCAAAATAAATGTGTTTCGGATTAGGGCATAAAACTCGCTGAAAACCCACTACTTTGCTTGATTGAGCTATGGCTTGGGCTGTTTCAAAGAAAGTGGTTGGTGAGAGCTTCTTAGACAATGACTGTACAGTTTTGCCTCTCCCAGAAGAACAATAACTCAGTTGAATAATGACTTGGAAACTTGGACTCCTTAGTGATTCTGGTTATACTGCTGGAAATGAAATCACTATTCTGAGGTATATTCTAGTCTTCTAGAATATGAAGGCATCACTACAACATCTCATTGTTAAGAATACAGTATATATTAGCAATGGCTTGAATTGGAAGTTTTCTGTTTCACCAGGACTTTGGATCAGGGCATGGGATTGATTAAAAAAAAAAGTAAAGGTAAAGGTAGTCCCCTGTGCAAGCATCAATTGTTTCCAACTCTGGGGTGACATCACCTCATGACGGTTTCATGGCAGACTTTTTACAGGGTGGTTTTGCCATTGCCTTCCCTGGTCATCTACACTTTCTCCCCAGCAAGCTGGGTACTCATTTTACCGGCCTCAGAAGGATGGAAGGCTGAGTCAACCTTGAGCCAGCTACCCGAACCCAGCTTTCGCTGGGATCGAAATCAGGTCATGAGCAGAGGTTAGGACTGTAGTACTGCAGCTTTACCTCTCTGGGCCATGGGGCTCTCTTCAACATCTGTACCTTAAATCAAATAAGCTTGGGTTCAATTGAGACTACAGAATGAGTGTATAGATCCTATGCACTTGCAGATGCAGCTAAAAATGAAATATTTGGATTTTTATCTGAATATAAAAACAGGGCAAGAGGGAAAGTCTAGATTTTAATCCTGAATGGATTTTTATCTTATAAGTCACATAGTTATAAGAAATGGTTGAAAATGAAAAAGATTTTTTTAAAATGCCATGTTAAAAAGCTCTCTTTTTTTCCTGGATTTACCTTTCTAGACATGGACAAATTTAATAAAAACTACACTACAAATGTGTTTGACAGTCAGAACAGAACATAGAGAGAACTATGGCTTGCCCAAGATCACCCAGCAGCTGCATGTAGAGGAGTGGGGAATCAAACCTGATTCTCCAAGATTAGAGTCTGTGCTCCTAACCTCTGCACCAGATTGACTCTTAAACTGCCAAACTGGAAACAATTAGCATCACTAAGGGACTAGTTAGATGAACACTGAAGGGTAGGTATTAAAGAGCAGTATTAATTATTTATTGACTGATTGATATGATTTATTACTTTGTCTGAATAATTGCCTACTGAGCAGAGAAGTTATGCAGCAAGGCTGGGGGCAATACAATTCAATTGAAAACCTGCTTCCACTGTACCAGATTGTTAAGAAGGTACAAAATGAACCAATGTGCCGAACATCCATGAACAGGTTGTGGCCACTCAGATGGGTCCGTGGGGCTCTAATGGCATTAGTGCACTCCTGATGACACAGCTGGAACAGAGAAGAGCCAGGCCAGAAGAGACTAGCAGAAGAATGGCAATCACTCTCATAATGGGTTGGTTACAAGGCAGCTGGGAACAAAGGAGTGAGGTGAGGCAAAAAAAAAAAAAAAGGCACACGAGTTCTGGATGTAGCACAGCAGACCCTGGTGACAAGAGCAAGTGATCTGGCTGAGTCAAGGAGACATAGACAGTGAGGCAGTCAGGGAGTGGGGACTGTTGCTGGGACCTGTGTGGGCAATTAAAACTCAGCACAATTCAAAAAAGTAGCTGAGCCCTCCTACTGGAAGAAGGAGCCAAGGAACGCAGAAGGGACAAGGGGGAAGGGAAAGGGATTAAGGACTAGTTGGCAAGCAGCCACAGGAGAAATGCCCAACCATAGAACCCCTGATGAAGTGTGCCTGCCAGGGCAGCAGGGAACAGGGATGCCAATTTTCAAGGCAACTCAAGGGAGTTGGGAAACAACCTGGCCAGAAGGCATGGTGGAGGTGTGAAAGAACAGAATGGAAAGGCTGCACAGAGTCACCCGGTGGTTGCTGTGATTATTGCACTTTGTACTTGGTGAAGAATGAATGGCCAAAAAGAGAATTTCCAGGGGAATTGACCACCAGCCAGTGGTCAGACACCTGTTCTGAGGCCACAGGAAACAGTCACACAGGTAAATGAATGTTGGCACTGATCATTAATAAAACAGCCAAGCAAGCAAGGTTTCATGCTTTACTAATCATTATAAACTTATTTTGTTGGCAATTGCTGATTTTAAAATCCCTCCCCCCCCCCCCGCAAATTATCCAGTGTTGCCCGAGAGGAAAGAGTTCCTGTGGGGCAGCAGCAAAGAAAGTGATGCAGCAATTAGAACTATATTGAGAATTGTCACTATGTGGAAGCAGCCAAAAAATACTTAAGTGGCATTCAATGGAAAAATACAAGGAAATGGTTCATAAAAATCCAGTGTGAGAGATCTATTGCCAATGTGAATGTTTCTGCATTTGCAGTGATAACGAATGTAAAAGCAGAGAATCCATACTGGGTGGAAGAAAACTAGTGTACCTACACAAGCATCATGTGTATGTAAAACATTTTTAGTGTACCTCTTTCCAATGTGTTAAGCATGCATGCCATATTTCAAGATCAGAGAGCTTCCAGGAACATTAATTTGGTAACAATGCTTATTCTCTTTAAGGTAAGCCAAGATATTTTATGTGTATCTGCATGCTAATGAATCATCTGAATCAAGACTGCTGAAAAAAATGCATGAGAATATTTCCCAGCAGTAGCAGAAACTTGTATGAAGTTAGGCCAAAAGTAGATTTTTATCTGTGAAGTCAGCTGAGACTATGGATTTTCAGCAGGAGGACTAAAAGGGGTGGGGGGTTATGACAGATCATATGTACCTCACAGGGGTGGGCTTCTGAATTTCCACCTCATTGAAGTCTTCATCTGCGTAAGAGCAAATTATTTTGTCTTCAGTGGACAAGATATTTACAACAATCCTGACTTTGTATTAGTCTTGTCTCAGAAAGGCTATGCAGGTGTAATACCAATAATCAAAGACCTTATTACAGGTTGTTGGTATAAAACTATTTCTTTCTCTTTGCACTTCTGCATAGATTTCATTTGCATTGCTTCTGACAAGCTCTCATATGTATTACAAGAAGCCCTCAACCATCATTTTTTGCTTTTGTTGTTTGATGATTCTCTATGTTGCTAGTCAATAGTCACTTCATATTGCTTCAAACTATAACATGCACGGGCTTGTTTCAGCCACTCATTCCAGAGTGTTGAGCATTCAATTAAACAGGGAGATTTTTATTTTATTCAAGGGGTCTGCATCATGTCTAGCTCAGTAGCTATTTGACTAGATAGCAACCAAGGGAAAAAATTTCCATTGAAAATGGGCTAACATCTTCACAAACAAATGTGAAAAAAATCACAGGATTAGCTTTTCTCTAACACTATTATTTTCTTCCAATAGGGTGTAAAGTTTTAAGAGGGGAACTTTTATGCTTTGCAATACTGGAACAAGATTGCTTTTGCATGTGTAACACACCAACTGTCAGTTTCAGAGTTCCAAACATAACCAATTGGGCTTTATCTGGTACCTTTCTGATTTCTTACATGCTTTAATTAGTATGCTATAAAATTGTATTTGAAGTGTAACTATAACTGATGTATCAATTAATAACCGTTACCTAATGTGTTATTTTTTGAAGCAAAGATCACAGTACCTTTTTAAATGTTCACTGTGTGTCCAGCTCTTAAAGCATGTCCTAAAAATGCTTACAAAATGGGTAGAACTAATTAGTAGCAGAAAACCAGCCAGGGCGGCAGTGGAGTCATTGAATGACCAAAGGGTAAAAGGATTACTAAAGGATGATAAGGAAATGGTAGAGAAGCTGAATGCATTTTTCAGGAGAGGTGTCAAAAGCTCTTACTCAGATTGAGATGATAAGAGATGAGGTCCTACGATTGATGGACAATTAAAAACGGACAATTCACCAGGTCCAGATGGCATATGTCCAAGAGTTCTGAAAGAACTCAAACGTGAACGTGTGGATCTCCTGGCAAAAAAAAAAAAAAATGCCGTATATCACTAAAATCTGCCCCCATTCACAGAGACTGGAAGGTAGCTAATGTAACCCCCATCTTTGAAAAAGGTTCCAGAGGAGATCTGGGAAATTACAGGCTGGTCAGTCTAACAACAATATTTTATTTATTTATTTAGGATTTATATCCCGCCCTTCCCACAAGTGGCTCAGGGCGGCTCACAACAAAGAGTTAAACATAAACATAGAATTAGACTGACATTTAAATATATAAGCATTTAAAATATTTAAAACATTTAAAACCTTAGAAACATTAAATCACAGCAAATATATATAACAGGAGTCTGGCAAACTACGTTTCGTTTCTCATCGGTTAGGTGTGGGCTAGCCGGAAGAGAGTTGTCTTACAGGCCCTGCGGAACTGAACAAGGTCCCGCAGGGCCCTCACCTCCTCCGGCAGCTGATTCCACCATGTAGGGGCCATAACAGAGAAGGCCTTATCCCTGGTAGATTTTAGGCGGGCTTCTTTTGGCCCGGGGATAACGAGAAGGTTTTGGGTTCCCGATCTCAGTACTCTCTGGGGAACATGTGGGGAGAGACGGTCCCTCAGGTAGGCAGGTCCCAGGCCACATAGGGCTTTAAAGGTAATGACCAGCATCTTGTATCGAACTCGGTACTTTACTGGAAGCCAGTGCAGAGCCCGAAGACCCGGCCATATGTGCCCCCATCTTGGGAGGCCCAGTAACAGCCGGGCCGCGGCGTTCTGCACCAGCTGCAATTTCCGAGTTCGACACAGGGGCAGCCCCATGTAGAGGGCATTGCAGTAGTCCAACCTCGAGGTGACCGTAGCATGGATCACTGTTGCTAAGTCATCGCGATCCAGGAAGGGAGCCAACTGCCTTCCCGCCTAAGATGAAAAAACGCAGACTTGGCAGTGCCTGCTATCTGAGCCTCCATCTTTAAAGAAGGCTCCAATAGTATCCCCAGGCTCTTGACCGTGTCCGCCGCCATCAGTGGCGCACAGTCAAAAGCTGGCAGGGGGATTTCCCTCCCCGGTCCCCGATGACCCATGCAAAGGACCTCTGTCTTCGCAGGATTTAGCCTCAGTCCACTCAGTCTGAGCCACTCAGCCACAGCCTGTAATGCCCAATTCAAATTTTCTGGGGCGCAGACCGGTCAGTCGTCCATAAACAGATAGAGCTGGGTGTCATCAGCATACTGGTGACACCCCAGCCCATACCTTCGGGCAATCTGGGCAAGGGGGCGCATAAAGTTGTTAAATAACATCAGGGAGAGAACCGCCCCTTGGGGCACACCACAATCAAGTGCGCGCCTCCGGGATAGCTCCCCCCCAATCGCGACCCTTTGGCCCCGACCTTCCAGGAAAGAGGAAAGCCACTGTAAGGCCAACCCCTGAATCCCCGCATCGGCAAGGTGGCAAGTCAGTAACCGATGGTCGACCGTATCGAACGCAGCCGATAGGTCTAACAATATCAACACTGCCAAGCCACCCTGATCCAGATGCCGTTGAAGGTCATCTACCAGGGCAACCAACACCGCCAGACTGAAATGGGTCAAGGACGGAAGCGTCCTCCAGGAAAGTCTGTAACCGCATCGCCACTGCCCTCTCAATAAGTTTGCCCAAAAAGGGCAAATTTGAAACCGGCCAGTAGTGTGCCAATTGGGCCGGGTCTAAAGATGGTTTTTTTTAGGAGGGGACGGACCACTGCCTCTTTGAGAGGCGTTGGAAAGTGCCCTTCCGTCAGGGATCTATTTATGATATCCCGTACAGGATATCTGAGGTCCCTCTGGCAAGATTTAATAAGCCAGGAGGGGCATGGGTCCAATTTACAAGTTGTTGGGTGTGCAGATATTGGGTAAACTGGTGGAATCTATTATTAAAGATAAAATTAGTAGGCATATTGATGAACAACAGCTATTGAGGAAGAATCATCATGGGTTCTTTAAGGGAAGATATTGTTTCACTAACCTTTTAGAGTACTTTGAGGGAGTGAACAAACATGTGGACAAGGGTGACCCAGAAGATGTTGTTTACTTAGACTTCCAGAAAGACTTCCTCATCAAAGGCTCCTTAGTAAAACTCAGCAGTCATGGGATAAGAGGACAAGTCCTCTTGTGGGTTAAAAACTGGTTAATTATCAGTAAACAGAGAATGAGTAGAAATGAGCAGCTTTCACAGTGAAAGGTGGTAAGCAGTGGGGTACCACAGGGCTTGGCATTAGGTCTGGTGCTTTTTAACTTGTTTGTTAATGATTTGGAGTTGGGAATAACAGTGAAATAGCTAAGTTGCAGATGACACTAAGTTGTTTAGGGTGATGAGAACCAGGGAAGACTGTGAGGTGCTCTGGAGGGATCTGTTGAGACTGGACAAGTGGATGTCAATGTACCTAATGAGGTTAAATGTGGGCAGGTACAAAGTAGTGCATATTGGAAGAAAAAATCCTAAGTATAAATATATGTTGGCAGCGTCCAAACTGGTGGTGGTAACTGACCAGGAGAGAGATCTTAAGAGTTGTGTTAGATAACTCAATGAAAATGTCAACTCAATATGTGACTGCCACCCTGAGCCTGCTTGTGGGGAGGGCAGGATATAAATCCAATAAATAAATAAACAAACAAAAACACAAATGTTAAGCAGCAAATTATTAGGAAGGAGAATGAAAACAAATCAGCCAGTATCATATTGTCCCTGTGTAAATCTATGGTGTGGCCTCATTTGGCATATTGTGTACAGATCTGATCACCATACCTCAACAAAGATATTGTAGCACTGGAAAATGTGCAGAAAAGAGCAACTAAAATGATAAAGGGGATGAAATACCTTCCTCATGGTTAAAGAGGTTAGAGCTCTTTAGCTTGGAGAAACGATCAAGGGGTGACATGATAAAGGTTTACAAAATTGTGCATGGGATAGGGTAGGTAGAGAAAGAAGTACTTTTCTCCCTTTCTAACAATACAAGAATTCATGGGCACTCAATGAATTTAATGAGCAGTAAGCTTAGAACACATAAAAAGAAATAGTTCTTTGCCCAAAAAGCAATTAACATGTGGAATTCACTGCCTCAGGAAGTGGCAATGGCTACAAGCATCAACAGCTTCAAGAGGGGGTTGGATAAACATATGGAACAGAGATCCATCAGTGGCTATTAGCCACAAAGTGTAGCTGGAACACTTCATCTGTGCCAATGATTCTCTGTATTCTTGGTGTTCAGGGAGCAACAATAGGAGGGCTTCTGGAGTTCTGGCCCTGCTGGTGGACCTCCTGATGGTACCTGGTTTGTGTCTACTGTGTGACACAGAGTGTTGGACTGCATGAGCCATTGACATGATCCAACATGACTTCTCCGCTGTTCTTATGTTCTGTTTAACTCCAGTGCTTTGCAGCACAGTTTTTTTTAAAAAGGTAGTCCCCTGTGCAAGCACCAGTTGTTTCCGACTCTGGGGTGACGTCACATCACGTTTTCGCGGCAGACTTTTTACAGGGTGGTTTGCTATTGCCTTCTCCAGTCATCTACACTTCCCCCCAGCAAGCTGGGTACTCATTTTACCGACCTCAGAAGGATGGAAGGCTGAGTCAATCTAGAGCCGGCTACCTGAACCCAGCTTCCACTGGGATCAAACTCAGGTTGTGAGCAGAGAGTTTGACTGCAGTACTGCAGCTTTACCACTCTGTGCCAAGAGGCTCTTCACAGCAGTTTAGACATTGTTAATTGATTAATATTTTCAAGGACTGCCTCAAGTAACACAACTTCTTATGATGCTATTATCCCTTAGACATAATTAAATGTCAATATTTTTTGTTTTTATAAAGATGTTTAAAAAGTAGTTACTCATGGTTACAAAACGTTGGTGATGGATAATAAAAGCCTTATTTTCAGGTAAGGAATACAAGTGAGAGGCAGTGTGGTGTCATGGTTAAGAGTGTCAGACTAGGACCTGGTAGTTTCAAATACCCACTTTGCCATTGAAGTTCACTAGGTGACACTCTCAATTTAACTACCTCACTGGGTTGCTGTGAGGTACCTTGTCCCTGTTCATATCTTCCACTTGCCCCTCAGGTAACAAGCAATGTCTAGGAGTAAGGACAAGGTATGTTGTTTTCCCCCTCAATAATTGATAGCCTAGCTTCCCCTAATATTGGATTTTCCAATAATATATCTTCAAACTATTTGTCCTCATCCCTTTGACTAGACTCTCCAGCCATGGTGATAAACAGGGAATGTTGCTTTAGGATGCTAATAAAAATCTGGCCAGGAAATCATTGGCATCTTGACAATTTCAGTCATTAAGGATGAGTATAAACTAGCAAACTAAAGTGTCATAAATTTTGGCTGGTTTGTGGTTTATGATGTAATGTTTGTAAACTTAAGAAACTTTCACAATTTTTGATGCAGTTCATGGTAGTTTGTGGCAGTTTGCGAAGAGCATAAAACATGAGTTTAAACTCTTGCTTTCTGCTCTTCACACACACACAAAAAGCTGTCCACTGCTCAGTTGTTTGGTTTAAATCATTGGGAGCCATTTAAACCATTGCTTTCTGCTTCCTGTGAATAGCTGTGGAGAGGAGAGCAGGAGGTTGAATGGCTCCAAGTCTGGGCCTGACTGCTCAAGAAAACCTTTTTAAAAGCTGAGCCACACAAATTTAGATGAGAATCAGTTGAGCCACAGGGGCAGCCTGCTCCTCTAGCTCAACTGTTTAAAGAAGCTTTCTTGGGCAATCAGGCCCTAGGGCTAGCTGTCCAAGAAAACTGCTTTAAACCTGCTGGGTGTGGCTCAGCTGTTTAAGGGAGTTTTCTTGGGCAGGATTTTTCTAGTTGTACCCAAGCACTCCATTGGAGCTTTGAGCATTTCAGATTGGGCTTAAATAGATGATGATGATGATAACAACGTTTTATTTATATCCCGCCCTCCCCGCCGAGGCAGGCTCAGGGCGGCTAACAACATTATACAATAGGTATTAAAAACAGCATTTAACCTTAAAAAAACCATTCCAGTTAAAATTAAACATTAAATATTTCTGGTGCTATTCCATCAGTAGATATGATGACGGATCTCATTTAAGGCGAATCTGTCAAGCGTTTAGTCAGGCAAAGGCCATCCTAAAAAGGATGGTCTTGCAGGCCCTGTGGAGCTGTTCGAGGCTCCGCAGGGCCCACACTTCTTCCAGGAGCTGGTTCCATAGGTGTGGTGCCGCAGTAGAGAAGGCTCATTTACGGGTGTTCTGTAGTTTTGCTCCTTTGGTCCAGGGATAGTCAGTTGGTTCTTCCCCGCTGACCTCAGTGCTCTCTGATCCATGCCCATATGGAATATTGCATATCTTGATGAATTGCCCATGTTGTATCTCAAGAATATATATCACCAATTACTCCACGGGTAAGCATCTTAGAGAGTAAGCTCACTGAGGAAGACTTTTACTTGAAACATGTTTGGTATTGGTTCGTGTACATGAATACATTGTGTACCTTTTAATCTGTATTTATATGACTAGACATTTGTCTTTATATTAGGATTAGGTAGCCATATGCAGAACCATAGGATTGTGCTTTATAAATGATATTTTAGCACTTCTGAATGTATAATTAAATTATATATGATATTTTGTACGTTAGCATTACGTACGTAGCCATATTTTAGTTTCATTTTTTTTGTCTCAACTTTTTGGTTACCCATCTTGTAGTGGAGCCAGAGAACAGCCCCTGACCCAGGCACAACATGATATGCCTTGACCCCCAAGGCCCATTAAGGGGATTCCCACCTGGGGAGGCAGGCACACAGGTGCAGCCAGACCCCAAAAATGGATCTGGCCCAATGCCCAAAACCACTATCAAGCTGTGACAAGAACAAATAACAATAGAACAACAGTGAAACTAAAGCATGAAAGGGGGAGGAAAGGGTGCCCACTGAGGGACTGACTGTGCCAACCCCTTGCGTGACTGGGCCTAAATAGTGCTGGAGAGCAGCAGCTAGAGCTGACACTCAGCCAGGCCTGCCAGACACGGAAGTGCAGGAACTCACCTGGGATGGCTATTGGCCAGCTATGGGGAGGTTAAAGACCCATCCAAGAGCCCAAGAGGCTATATGGCTCAGCTCAGACCTCCAAACGTCACTGTGGCCATGAAGTCTTCTACTATCTAGCGCCCTAGCCCTGTGGCCATGCATTATCATCAATTTCTTTTGTGCCTTTTCAAAAGAGTGTGTTTAGCTACATGCTGCCACATCCCAGATGACATCATTCAGCAAAATTCATTAATTAAAACATTTATATTCTGCCTTTTTGTTCAAGGTGGCTTACAATAACAGTGGCTTACAATGAAATCATTTTCAGGTAATCCAAAATAATATAGCAAGTCCTAAATGTTTCCATTACTCCTTAAAAGCTGCCTGCCATTCAAAATCAGGATGAAAGCATGGATTCCTGCCCTTATTCTGAATACTTGGCATTTATATTTCTTTTTTGTAGATTTCCATGAAGTATCACTAAAGCAGGAAGGGGCATTTTAGAGAGTAACATTTTCCACAGGGCATGCTCTTTCATCTTGCCTCAGTCTTCAGTCCCACAATCTTTTCAGTCCTTTATCCCTATCCTAGATTTATTTATTTATTACTTCATATTTATATCCGCAAGCAGACTCAGGGTGGCTTACAATCAATCAAGGCAGCTTACAATCAAGGAAGATGCTGTAAAGCTCTGTTTGTTTTCAACCTAGACCAGATTTGGAAAATATTTTCATCTTTAGTCAGTGGGCTTTATGCTGTTGTATAATGTGAATATAAAATAAAAAGGACCTCTGTTTTCCAAGCAGGGACTGATTATACTAGTACTTTTGCTGTTCTGCACAGGACAGTCTTGCTGCCATCCACCCAGTGCTAACTCCCCAAATGCATTGTCAACAGCTGAATTAGCTCCTGCTTGTGCTTTAATTAATATTGCTGCCTGGATCTATCAACAGCAAATCAGCATGATTCACACCAGAAGATAAAAACAATCTGCACCTTGTCAGCCCTGGCACTTGGGAAGCAGTTGCAGGGCTGCAACCTTGTGGTAATTACTCGCCTGGGTCTTCACACTGCCTTCATTTCCGTTTTTGATTGTTGACATTGCACAACACAGCATCATCTGTGCAAAGTGGGAAAAAATGGAAAAATTGTGCAGGACCTGGTAATTATGCCTCTGTCACCTCTCCCTCACCCTGCATTTGGACCCCCAGCAGAAAAATGATAGACATCATTTTCATGTTAACTGTTCCATTAAAACAGAGTGATTATGTTAAGCTGAGTGAATGAGTTGACACTAAGAATCAACACCTCCCAAGCAGCTGTGAAAACATTTAGAATACATTTATGTACCAAATGACTAAGTGAAAGTGAGAGAAAAAACTGCATGTTGAAGATATTTTAAAAAATGGGGGGGAAATCCTGCTTCATTTCCTACTGTGTATACAAGCAAGTGCTGGAAAAGAAGTAATAAAACTGCACTGACCATAGTTCTAGATATTCTTTAATAGTATAATGGTATCCTGAGAGAATTAAAGTACAATGTTAAGTCAACTTTGGTCACAGGTTTTATTTTGGAGGATAATTTTGATTTTATTTGGAGAATTCATGGAACTTAAAATATTCAAACATTTCACATTTGGGAGCAATAACAACAACAACAACAATAAAGTAAGTAATGTCTTGGCTCCTGCCAATAAAACAGATTTTTTAAAAAGAGATGTGTTAACATACCCAACACTTTGAGCTACAGCTTCAGGAACATTCTGACAAGACTTGTTATCATTAGAAGAATGAATTTGGAAGATATTATTGAAAGTTGGATTGGATGCTGTCTTCATCATTTTGGAAGGCAGGATAAAATTGTTTGAAATAAACCAAAAATAACAGCCAATGTCACCTTTCAAAATCTCAGTGTTTATACCAGCAGGATGCTAGCCCATTGGTTTTTTATATCAACTAAAAAAAACCAGTCTTTTTACATAGGTTCATATACATGGAGATATATGACTATATGAGAAATCTGGTTATACTTTCACTTGATTTTTCTTCTTTATCTCAGCTTTTTACCAAATGCTGTAGAATGTCATGAGGCCATTTCCCCAAAGTTAACACATCACTAAATAATTATCTGTTCACTTCCTGATCCTTTTGCTAACCTATCACCACTAAGCATTATTTATCAGTATTGTTTATCTTTATTTCAATCTGCTTCTAGTTTAGGTTTGGGGTGGAAACTGCATTCATTGCTATAGTAAATGACATTTATCAGGAGAGACAGAGGAATAGAGTTACCCTGTTAATTCTCTTAAACCTCTCAGTGGTTTTCATGTCATCAACCATAGTATTCTTTTGGACAATCTGGATAGGGTAGGTGGAGCAGTTTAAGAGCAAGAAAAAGGAAATTACAGAAATTTAATATACAGAAAATATACAGAAAATATACAAAATGTAAACCAACTTTATGTTCTAATCTGGGGTAGCTACAGTTAAAGCTGCTGGATTTTACCTTGTGAAGATTTAATCCCATTTTAATGAACAGATTACTCAAATTTAATTTTTTCTCTGCTATACATCTAATTCAGATTTTGAATCTAATCTGGCAAGCAGCTGCCTCATGTCCTGAAAAGTAACAATTTAATGTCTTAAGAACATAAGAACATAAGAACATAAGAGAAGCCATGTTAGATCAGGCCAATGGCCCATCCAGTCCAACATTCTGTGTCACACAGCGGCCAAATATATATATATATATATATATACACACACACACACACACTGTGGCTAATAGCCACTGATGGACCTCTGCTCCATATTTTTATCTAACCCCTTCTTGAAGGTGGCTATGCTTGTGGACGCCACCACCTCCTGTGGCAGTGAATTCCACATGTTAATCACCCTTTGGGTGAAAAAGTACTTCCTTTTATCCGTTTTAACCTGTCTGCTCAGCAATTTCATCGAATGCCCACGAGTTCTTGTATTGTGAGAAAGGGAGAAAAGTACTTCTTTCTCTACTTTCTCCATCCCATGCATTATCTTGTAAACTTCTATCATGTCACCCCTCAGTCGACGTTTCTCCAAGCTAAAGAGCCCTAAGCGTTTCAACCTTTCTTCATAGGGAAGGTGTTCCAGCCCTTTAATCATTTTAGTTGCCCTTTTCTGAACTTTCTCCAATGCTATAATATCCTTTTTGAGGTGCGGCGACCAGAACTGCACACAGTACTCCAAATGAGACCGCACCATCGATTTATACAGAGGCATTATGATACTGGCTGATTTGTTTTCAATTCCCTTCCTAATAATTCCCAGCATGGCGTTGGCCTTTTTTATTGCAAACGCACACTGTCTTGACATTTTCAGTGAATTATCTACCATGACCCCAAGATCTCTCTCTTGTTCGTTCTCTGCCAGTTCACACCCCATCAACTTGTATTTGTAGCTGGGATTCTTGGCCCCAATGTGCATTACTTTGCACTTGGCCACATTGAACCGCATCTGTCTTACAAAAAAACAAAAAAACACACACCCTAATCTTAGGAAAAACTTGAAATGGATTCACAGTTAGGAGCCTTATTGCATTTTAATATACATCATTGCATTTTAAAATACATGTCTGTAATTTTCTAGAGTAGAAATAGAACCGCTGTTCCTACTTGGTCAGCACATTCAAGAAGACAGGACTATCAGCAAACCTATAGTAATCATGCTGCTCTAAGGCATTCTAGATACAACAGTTAAGGTTGCCCATTGGAGAGATGTCTTAAAATGTAAAACTTCTGTTATGCTCACAATATAAAATATAGTCTTTCCATGAGTGGTTTTTGTTTTTTTTCCCCCCAGAAGCCAAATGTGGGACATGAGTTCTGCAGAGGAGTTATTGTGCAATTTTGTGCTCTGTATATTGCAAGAGAGAAAGGAAGGGAGTTTGGCTGTGATATAACAGTTTCCTGTTTCTCCTTGAATAGCTGAGTATGCTTTATTAGTTTTATTGGGAAAATTGGAGACATGATGACATTGGTTTTGTGTCTTTTCTAAACTGCTGCTGTCTTTATCGGTCTTTCTATTATTTTATTTGGGGGGGGGGGTTACCTCCTTCTGTACTGGATTCTTCAGAACAGGCTTTGTTGGAACACACCTGTATTTTTGCAACAGTTAGCAATAAGCATTTCTATGATGGGTGAGACAGGAAATTAATGTGAGATTATGGGCTTATCCTTGAGATGTTTTTCTTGTACCTCATGCCAATGTAGCCAGCTGTGTGGGACCTTGTCTTTACGAACTGCCAACCTGAAGAATTCAGATAAACATCATAAAGGATATTTAAACAAAATCTTTCAGCAAAACTTGGTTAATACAACATAAATAAATAGTCACATGGAAGCAATCCATCCAAAAAAACCAATTTAAACTCTCAGAACAGCATGCCCACCAGCTAATGGATACTGCCAGGAACTGGTATTTCCTTACTCTCTCCCCCCTTTCTGCCTGTTTCCCTCCCTCCTGATTCATGTATCTATTGTACAATGATTTTTATGAAGCTGTAAAATAAAGACAATAATTGTACAGAAGAAAGAGATAGTATGATGGCATTCTTTTCAATTTAGTATGACATCATTCTTTTGAGCAGTATAATCAGCATTCTTTTCAAGATGGGTCTTCTACAAATTAACATCCCCCCCATAAAAATACCAGGAACTACAGAGACATTAAACTAAGGTTTATTGAACATTTACAGCTGAAGCAGTCTTCACCTTCTCCATTTTATCCTCACAACAAGAGACTAGAGGCATATTTTGATAAATGGTATGTTCTGAGGATATTCGGCTGGCACAGGAACCATGCCTGAATGATATGCAGAAGCTGGACAAAATGGCAGGTGTCTTTTATAAATAATTTTCCTGTTGCAGTGTGTCACACAGCAGGGGGCCTAGGAGGGCCGTCTACTGGCTGCCACCACTCTGGTAAGGATCTGCATGGGAAGGCCCAGACCACCCATGTATCTTCCTTATTAGTAATACATCTTAACTGTGTCCAAGGAGACAAGAGGACCCAGGCAATGTAACAACAACAGTTAATTTACAGTGCTCAAATAATAAGTGGGTAAAAACAGTGAAATATATATACAGTAAAGGTTAGTTCAAAAAAACAGAAGCCCTGACGTGTTTAACTAGACATTCCCTGCTCTAATATCAAAACTCACTACTTTGAATAAGGGATCTCTCCAGCTGCCTTCTCTCCTGCAGCCTTTCCAGAGAGAACACACCCTGGTTGGGGCTTGGTGGGACTGTATGGCATCAGCCTTTGGCCCGTCAAACTATCAATCAAGAGTACTTGTGTGCCAATGGTGCAGTCTGCTCCTCTCTCCCACTCAAGTGGTTGTTGCTAGTCAGCAAAGCTGATTCTCTCAGTGAAATGCAACCAACCTTAGTTCTGGCTCTCCCTACTCTCCCATTGGCTGAGCCACCTGTCGCACTGATTCAAAGAGCAGAGAAAGAAACCCTAACCTAAATTGGCTGAGGGAAGGAGGAGGAAGGAGACAGCCAAAGAAAGGCTTCCTTTGATTAGCTGAGGACTCCTCTGGAAATGGGGGGAAAATGGTGTCCTGTGCCAACAGACCAGATATTTATATAGAGAGAAATTGAAGTCCTATGCTTAAGGCCAATAATATTGTCAGAGAGACACTGCTGGTCTGAAAGATATCACTACAGGCCTCTGAGGCAGAACTGATTGGGACCAGTCCTGACTACGGTTGCCAGTTCCAGGTTCTGTGGTGGAGTCTGAGGAGGGTATAGGAGTCACGGCTTCAAAGAGGAATCTGCCACACCCAGATTCTGGCTGTGGAGCTGACAGTGATTTTGGACCAGTCGCACACTTTCAGCCTAACCTCCCTCACAGGGTTGTGAGAGAACCTTGTCCCCCCACTGTGGAGAAAGATTGTCCTTTGTCTATGTAGAGGTTGCGGGGGGGGGGGGGAGTGATGGCAAGCTGAAGTTAGAGGGGCAGATAAGGGGAAGAAGATAGGGTTTCCAACTCCAGGTTAGGAAATTCCTGGAGATTTATGGGGTGGGGCATGTAGAGAGTGGGATTTGAGGAAGGGTGGGGCTTCAGATAGGTACCATGCCATTTTCCCCTGGGGAACCACTGTTGACAATCTCCTGGTGATGGCTGGCGATCACTGAGAATTACAACTGCTGTCCAAATCGCAGCGATCACTTCTCCTTGAGGTAAGGAGGGAGTGAATCCCTTCACGTGGGTGGGAAGATGGGAGTGGGGGTGAATACCAAGAGTTGGGGAGGGGAAGACAGCAAGGGTGTGAGTGAATGAATGTCATGGGGATGTAGTGGCATGCCAAGAGTGCAGGGGTAGTTAAGAGGAAGAAGTGGTTTGGGTAGGTGGTATTAAGATGGAGGAGGGTGGGAAGTTGGGGGATGGGAAGACACCAAGGATGGAGGGAAGTGAATGTCTTCATTTGGGTGGGTGGGTGGCAAGACACCAAGGGTGGGGAGTCATTTGCCCAGAGCCTATTTCTAGAGGCATTTCTTTTGCAAATCCTGCAGAACTAGTGCAATTTCCCCAATAGATCCAGGACCACTCTGTAGGGTTGCCAAGTCCCCCACGGCCTCTGGCAGGGGACTAGTGGTACCATAGAGTTTTCCTCTCAAATTGCTAGAATGTCTGGGAAAATCATAGTTTTCCCAGAAGCTACTAGCATGGCCAGCATGTGATGTTGCCAGCACAACGACGTCACTTACAAGTGATGTCATTGCACTGGTGACATTGGGAGGGGAATCCCCCGCTGACCCACTGCGGGCTAGTGGGTTGGGGACTCCCAAAGCGGGAGAACCCCTGCCTTGCCTGGGAGCTTGGCAGCACTGCCACTCTGGCAGTGCAAGCCCAGCACTTCTGCTACTCCCAGATGCTGTCATTTCACTCTCAGAACACTTCTGCTACTCTCATGGGCCATCATTCCATTTGGGAGGGCTGTCATTCCAGTCCCAGAGCACTAATTCTATTTCTGGGGGTCATCTTTCCACTCTGGGACCAGTTTGTCTGAGCCCAGAGACATTAATTTACAGATCACTTTGTATTTTCATTGCAACTATTTTGTGCTGTGATGTATTTAAATTGTGCCCATGCAAGTCAGTTGACATTCCTGGGTTTCATTATCTCCAGTGGGCTTTCAGGCCTCTCCCATTGTTTCCAATGGGCAATCTTGTCATTCCTTTTAGTACATCCCCTCAGCAGAACTCAGTGCTATTTCCCTCAGACAAGTACAATGCCATTTTCCCCTGGGGAATCACTGTTGCCAATCTCCAGGTGATGACTGGAGATCACTCAGAATTACAACTGCTCTCCATATGACAGAGATCAGCACCCCTTGAGGTGGGAGGGAGTGAATGCCTTCACTTGGGTGGGTGGGAAGTAGGCAAGGATGGGGGAGGGGCACTCGTCCAGTTCCTCTTTCTAGAATCAGTTGTATTTTTCTTCACAAGGAGCTTTATTCCTAGTCCTAGAATAAGAACAGGTCAGAACATACTTATATGAAGTTATTGATACCAGATGCATATGAATGACTCTCTTCCAAGATCTTTTTTTATCATGAACAATAGCCTTAGTTAGGTCCTGGGATTTCTTGTAAGATAAAACCTGTGCCTTTCCACTGAGCCCTATCTGGAGTAGATTATATAGTTGAGGGTCCTCTCATGGGATTATATTATGGATTTGTAATCCAAATCTGTGTTTAATTTTGTTTGCTATAAGAGTAGACATTGCTCTGTGGAGCAAATATTTGTGTTTGGGCCTGATTGTCTCTCCTTTTTCTCATCTATTGTTGCCACAGAGCTCCTAACGGCAACCAAAAGTTTCACTCATATCAGGGTAGAACTATTTCTTCTGTTCCTTCTTGCATTGTGCTTTCCCATTTAGTTTATAAACCTGACCAATGTGAGCTTGATACTTCAGTTTCCATTCTTTATTATGGTTATGGTTCCTACCTCCTCCTTGGCAAGATGCTGGTCCTTCTCATAAATTCAGGAATATGCACATGTGTTGTTTGCATTATTTATTTATTTAGAAAATGTATATACCAGAGCTGCTAGGGCCATTCACAAAGTAAAAACAAATATAATAAAATCATTTTAAAAACCTTATAAAATTAGCAATATTAAAACAAAAGACAACATTAAGGAGGCTAAAATGATGCCTACAAAATAGCCATCAGTCAAGAATCTAAAAAAGAAGGGAGAAATCCATTAGAAGCCTAGATAGAAAATGATGGGAAAGCATTTCTTTTCTTAAGTCAAAGAGGTCCCAACATATTATGAGTGACATTGGAAAACTCTTGGGAATTTCCCCCCTCTACTGAGAGTTCTAAACCCTGATTTGTATCATCTGTATTTTTCTTTATTACCCCCACCCTCAAGCAAAGCTGCAGATGATAAAATGAATGACGATCTCCCAGGATACGTTTTCCAAGCTTTGGAGAATTTGGGTGGAATTCCAAAGCTCTGGAAATTTTCAATCAAAATTGGCTGTTTTATCAATTTCTAATCTGCATCCGCAGAGACATTACTGCCTGAGGTGAAGATTAAGAACCTGTTGTAAATTCTGTGTGAGCTAATTTTTCTTAATGCTAAGTATAGTTGTTTGTGTCAAAATTATCCTTCAGTGTTTTTTTTTTAAAGAAATACGGTTTACTGAAAAAACATTGGAGAAAGGTACTTGAAAGGAAATAAAAACATTCTGCTTTGTTAACTACATCCTAGTGGTTACATGGCTATTTTTCTGTTTCAAACAATTTTATTGGTAACATATGGTAATATATTCAATTTCTTACATCATTAATAACTACTTTTTCCCTCTATCCCATATGTTACTCTCTACCCACCCCTCCCCCCATTACTTGACCCCCGCCGGTGTACTATACTTAAAATATTAGTATTAAAAGTACCCTTAATTAATAATAACCAAAATTCATATCCTCCTCCCTCTTATACTTAGTCATTATCAAAAATTGTCCAATGTCCTTTTATTTTCCACTCTTTTTCTACATATCTTCTGAACTTTTTCCACTCCATCTTAAATACTTCTAAATCATAGTCTCTTAAGGTTCTTGTTAACTTGTCCATTTCACTCCATGTCATGACTTTTACAATCCAATCCCATTTCTCTGGTATTTTTTCTTGCTTCCACAACTGCGCATACAATGTCCTAGCAGCTGAGAGCAAGTACCAGATTAAAGTCCTATCTTCTTTTGGAAATTTTTTCCATTTGTAATCCCAACAGAAAAGTCTCTGCCACTTTGTTGAATATTATCCTTCAGTGTTTTGATCACCTTTCAACATTGTTACCAGCAGGGGTTGGCATCAGGGGGTGTGGCCTAATGTGCAAATGAGTTCCTGCTGGGCTTCTTCTACAAAAAAGCCGTGTGAAACAATGGTGATGTCAGGGGTGTGGCCTAATATGCAAATAAGTTCCTGCTATGCTTTTATTGGTATAACCCTGGTTACCAGGATATATCTTGATACAATTAGGTGTCTGCTGCTGCTACCATTGTCTACCAAAAGGCTGTGGCCTTACATTGGTAAAAGAAGATTCCAGCTCTCTTTCAAAGGATCTACTAGGGATATGTGCTTGGATATATCTGGACTGAAAACTGCTGTTGTCACAGCCAACTTATTGTAACCCCAGCAAGGGGCTTTAAAGTCAAGTAAGAAGCAGAGGTGGTTTGCCATTGTCTTCTTCTGTAGAGTCTTCCTTGGTGATCGCTCTTCCAAGTACTGACCCTGCTTAGCTTCTGAGATCTGACAAGACTGAGCTATACCATGCTGCCTTCCCTCCGCAAAGCTTATTGGCATATTTGGGATCTGGATACACATTAAAGAATCCCAAACAATAGCAGTATCCAAATCCTGAATATTCCCATAAATATTCATGAATATCTAGGGGCTGGCATTTTAAGGTATACATCTAAGGTTTTTCTAAAAAAAACCTATTTTAAATAATTTAAATTTATTTATTTAAAAATTATTTTAGGTTTCTTGGGCAACAGGATGGAGGGGAGAGCAAGGTCACAAAAGGAATTACATGTGAGGGGGAGCTTGCCAATTTATTCTGCTCAGGCCTTGAATTCAGCAGGAACTCACAGGAGCACAGCTCCTGAACCTTTTTGAGGGTTCCCCCTCCTCCCCACCTTGTCCATTGAATAGTAGATACAGCTGCATAACAATCCCTGGATGAGATCCACCACCTATTTTTCTTCAAAACAACCCCTGGTTCTGCTGGGACTGTCTAGTTTCAGACTGGTTATATTGGGCTTGCTGTCACATTAGCTCTAGGTTCCGTTGGAGTTTGACATTGATTGTGTTGGGTTGAGTCCTGCTGGGTTTTGACATTGGTTGTGTTGGGTTGAGTCCTGCTGGGTTTTTGACATTGGTTGTGTTGGGCTTGCAACAGTGCCACCACTTGCTTAAAATGATTTTGTGTGGATTATCTCATTTGACATTGATTGTAGCAGGTTTGCCACATTAGCCCATGGTTCTGCTGGAATTCTCTGACTTGATGTTGGTTTTGTTGGACTTGTTGGTTCTGTTTGCTTTGGAGGCTTTTGGTCAGTGGTTGGTTGCTTGCTGTTGTATATTAGGCTGTTTTATTGCCCTGGAGAACACATGGAATTTTTTTCTCATAGGAAACAAGGAAAGATGGCTGGGGGCATTTTGTTCTGGCACTTATAGGCCCTGTTCACACAGCGTGTTGAGTCCGTGTTAAACTGACCTGATTCTGTTCTGAATATCTTTGTTCCAGATATTATTGATCAGACTGCCATACTGCAATTCGAATCACTCCATGGTGAAACCATCTTCTGCCGTCCACACAATGGCACCATGCAGTTCTTTTTTTCTCCACTATTATGTACATGCATGCATTATGCACATGCACGCACTATACACATATGCGCACATGTGCACATGTGCATAGGTTAAAACATTATGTGGTTATGCGGTTATGTGCATATTGCTAAGCAGTAAAAAAAAATGGCGACCATAAACTGGATGTCTGAGGCTCCTTTTGCTCTGGGACAGCCTTCAGACATCCGGAAGTTGGTTAATATCACAGCAGAACTATCCAGATGGAGAAAACTACGAGCTGAAACCAGAGAACTCAAAAAACGCCACAAAGGAGCAAGTAACAAAATAATCTGGTTCCGAGAAGGATTTGGGGGGGGGGGGGGGCCCTACCGTCCACAAGTTAATACCGGGAGGCAGATGTTGCTGTCTGATCAGCCACTTTAAATCCGGAAGAAAACAGCAGCGACATCTGATTATGCTGTGCATCTGAACAGGGCCACAGAATTGAACCCCTTGGTCCAATTCTGTTGAAACCTGTGACTTCTTAAGGGGACATACAAAACAAATTCTGTTGTAATTTTAGTGTAAATTGTTGTTGTTGTTGTTTTTTAAAAAAGTATCGCCGGCTTCCTGGGAAGGTGCCCCATTTGAAATAATTGACCAGAAGAATTTCAGAACCCCTCTCCCCCCCTCCCCCAAAAAACCCCTGAATCCTGATACCAGACTGTCATTTGGGTCTCAAATACCTTGAAATCTCTAAAATTATTTCTTTCCTGATATTCAGATCAGAAAAGTACTGATTTTTTTTTTCTGGTTTACATCCCTAGTACCAATTTAAGTGGGGTAGAGGGTGGTAGTAGTTGTTTTGTTTAATCTAGAGGATTTTTTAATCTACATGTTGTACTACTGTAAGAGATAATACTCATTCTGAAATTGACAGATGATAACCAATCTGGCCTCCTTTCAATCTTTCCCCACCATGCTTCTTTTCTGTTCATCTCTGATCATGGCTTATGCAACCCTTATGGTAAAGCAGTACACAGTTGTGCTAAAGTCAGCTTCCCTATAGCTGCCCAAATGTAGCACAAATGCTATTTACACTGCATCAATGTGATAGGATTTGTATGTATGATCGTATCCTATTCCTACAGGTTTTACTGGAGGAAGGGATTTTATCCTAAGAGACACTGTCAGACATGGACAAAGTAAAATGGACTTAGATACAATTATGTTCATTCTGCCCTTTTCAACTGAGCGCAAATTGAAACATACTTTTTAGGCTATTGCAAAACAGCTGCATATATGGTTGAATAGCATCAGTACAATATTAAAAGAAATTACTTTCAAAATAGAACTTTAAAACTTTCAGAAATTACTTATTAATTCTGGTTTGGCTTCCATTAAAGTGAGTTACTATTTTTTTCTTGTTTTGCCAACCTCATTCTTTCTGCAATAACTACAAGACGGACTGCTTCATCCTGCTTCGAACTCTCTTATGTAAATGCCAGACAGAAGTAGTAAAAGTGACTCAATTTAAATCTGTTACATCATTAATATTGTTGTACCACAAAATATTGGCTGCCCTTTTGAAGGGAGTTCTTTTGTACTTAACAGAAAAGGCCAATTTTAAAAAGCCTTTAAAAAGAATTCTCATACAGGTTATCAATATTTTTTAAGCTACATGTATTGTTTGTCACACCCCATAATATACTTTTTGTAAAACTTTCGTTAGGGATACTTCGAAGATGCCTTCTATCCACATTAATCCCTGGATTTGGGAATTCTGAATTATCTGATCTTGTTTCCCAAGTGGAACAAATTCAATAGAAATTATTCTTTCCTTTTTATTTCTTAATGTCATGGAGGGCTCATAGAATCATAGAGTTGGAAGGGACCTCCAGGGTCATCTAATCCAACCCACTGTGCAATGCAGGAAACTCACAAATTACCTCCCCCTAAATTCACAGGATCTTCAATGCTGTCAGATGGCCATCCAGCCTCTGTTAGGAAGTTGAGCCCACCACCTCCCAAGGAAGCCTGTTCCACTGAGGAACCGCTCTAACGGTCAGGAAGTTTTCCCTAATGTTGAGTTGAAAACTCTTTTGATTTAATTTCAACCCATTGGTTCTGGTCCTACCTTCTGGGGCCACAGAAAACAATTCTGCACCATTCTTTATATGATATCCCTAAAAGTACTTGATGGTGATCATATCACCTCTCAGCCATCTCCTCTCCAGGCTAAACATGCCCAGCTCTTTCAGCCTTTCCTCATAGGTCTTGGTCTCCACACCCTCTCCATCTTCGTCACCCTCTTCTGGATCCATTCCAGCTTGTCTATATCCTTCATAAAATGTGGTGCCCAAAACTGAACACAATACTTCAGGTGAGGTCTTACCAGAGCAGAGTAAAGCGATACCATCACTTCACGTGATCTAGACACTATACTTCTGTTGATACAGCCCAAATGAGCAATTGGCCTGATCCAACATGGCTTCTCTTATGTTCAAAATTGCATTTGCCTTTTAGCCACTACATCACACTGTTGGCTCATGTTCAGCATATTATCCACCAAGACCCCTAAATCCTTTTCATACATTCGGCGCTCCGGCAGCTTGCCGCCTCACGGCTTTGCTTCTGGGGAGTGTTTTGCCTCCCTGGAGGGAGAGCGAACTTCGGGTGTGCTTTTAGGTGTGTCTTTGAGGGGGTGGGGCTGGAACGTGCCTTTAGAGGCCTCCGTCCCCTCCTGTCAGTCCCTCGGCGATGCTTGGGCTGTGAGGAGTGTGCATTGCTCGCTCTCCTGGCATCGAGGGACTCCGCTCAGGCTTGTAGGGCCGGTTGTTCGGACGTCGGTTTTAGTAGCGCGGGGGTGCGGGGCCTCAGGCTACTTGGGCATGGCTGTGGGGTCAGTTCGGATCCTGGGGGAATTGGCCTGGGACAGGGCAACAGGGGGTTGCACCTCCCTTTGCAGGGGGTTGGGGTTTACCCTCCCCATATGGTTCAGTTCCTTTTGGGGCTATCCCCTTTGGTGAGGTTGCCTTGCCTTTGGGTGATCACCTTTTGCCGGCCACAAGGGACAAAATATTAAAAGGGGAATATGTGGATATTTTTCCCTTTTATTTTGGGAATTAGAAAAGAAAGATAAGGAGGAGCTTGATGAGGAGGAGGAGAAGCTAAAGAAGAGGAAGGTTGATCGGACCTGGGCCAATTGGCTTCCAGGGTTTTTTATATATGCGAGAGTGATAGCGCGTGATAGTATAGTACTTATACTATACTTAGTAGTATAGTAGTATACTAAGTAGTGATAGTATAGTACTTATACTAAGTACTTAACCATTCTATTGTGTGGATGAAAACTGATGTTACAGACAGTAGTAGGCTTTACTTTTTTATAGTTTTGTGTTTGAAGATAACTCTTGAAGCATAAATATGACAAAGTAATTATCTTAAGAGTAATTCCTGCAGTGCTTTTAAAACTATAACATAGGTCAATATTATTTACACTTTGAATATGAGAAACAAAGTGATGCTGATGCTCTTAGACCTCATATTTTCAGTGAGCTAGTGACTGAGCTGGGATTTTAATCCTGATCTCTCAGATCAATATGCAAAGCCATTAGTAGCTGTGCTGTTTATTCAGTGTGGAGATGTATAAAGATTTGATTGATAAAACCTACTAAAGCAATAGGTCTTTTGTAAATTTACCTGGGAGTAAGCCTCATTGAGAGTAGTAGAATTTACATCTGAGAAAACATGCATAATATTGGGTTGTACTTGATACACTAGGAGATATTAAGAGTGCATGGTATATTTTTGCTGCTTAATTTTTCTTTAACTCAATTTTATTACTAACTAAATTTTAGTGATATTATAGTCTCCAGTTTCACTGTTACATGAACTGACAAGTCAGAAAGGGATGTGAGATAAATGAAAATACTGGTAAAATGCATAAACAAGTGACCTACTTTGTATTTTCCCCCTATTTGAATTATGTGAGCCCAACTGACTAGAGTGTGTGTGCCATTCTGGTAAAATACACAAGAGACCTGGTTGCTTCTTGAAGTCTTGATTCTTATGGTTCAAAAATACAATTTGTCAGTTCCTCTGGTCAGGTGCAAGACTGGGAGAAAATCTACATCACTTGGAAGGAAAAAAACTTCCCTATGACTACTCAGAACATGCAGTCCCTTGACTACTATGGTGTGTTTTGTAGAAGGTAAAATAATTATTTACATGTGAAACAAAAGAGCTTTATTGACACAGGAGTGTTCTGTCCTGAGCTTTAAGCCTTTTGTGCGCTTCCTATTAACTTAACTTTGTTTTGTCTGAATAAAACATTGAATGATCAATCTCCCTTTTTGTGCATTTTCCCTGTATCTTTTCCTTATAATCTATTATTAAACTTCACATTTGAATTTGGGAAGGAATTTTTTTTCTTTTGTTGACAAACTTCAGTGCTTTCAAAGAACACAAGGAAACTCTAAACCTAAGGAATAGGTGTATATTATGTACAATATCTGTTGGGCTGGGGAAGAGGAATGGAAAATTAATAACTTTGTATCAGGACATCAGGTTTTACATTTAAAAATGACATTGCATGTAACAATTTTACACAATATAAATAATAATAGACTTATGCCTCAAAGGTTCTAAGGTTTTCATGTAGAGCTACTTGTTCTAATATCTGATGTTACTGAAAATTTTGTTCCAGTGCCCTAATCTAGCTAGGGCACATATCCTTAGCTATGTGGTAAATGGTATGCAAATGGCTGCTGCAAGTATAATTTCAATGCTTGCTCAACCATCTGGTGTTGTGCTTATACACTTCTAGTTCAGTATTCCTATTCCAGATCTCAGTTCAAGAGATGGGGATAAGGGGCTGAATTTATCCATCCCTTGTTCCCCACAGAGTTCTCGATGGTTCAAATAGAGAATCTCTAATCTAGACTATGCATTTGCAGGTTTCAGTGTGAGCTCAAGTGTGATGGATCACCGCAACAGTAATCATGGCTGACTGTAACAATGCATTGCATGATACCAGTTTCACTAACTTAAAAAAAACACAACACTGGCTATCTAACATGATGATTAAAGATTCCCAAACACTTGCCAGTTTGGCTCACTTCCCATTCATCAGTACTGGCAATTAATCAATGCCAATTAACTGCTGGATGATTCAGCTGCTTCCAAAGTACATGTTCACAGAAACAGGCTTCAAATATCCATCAGAAGTTGACTTCTAGCTGATGAGGGATGTGTTGGGAGTTGGCTTACGATACCCAACAAGGAATATTTTGCTGATTTCCAATCCTAGCAACCTCTCTGCATTGCAGTTCTCTCTTGTTTTTGCAGTACAGAGATTAAAAGCATTGTTTTAATCCCTGTCCAACTTGGAAGGGTAGGAAGATAAACTAACTCTTTCTCCTCCTGTTGTAATGGAGAGGTCAAAAGTAGCACTTCTGTCCCTGCGTAGCTTGACAGGAAGGAAAGAGTTTTCATTTGCAGCTTTGCTGTGTAGCTATTTTGTTGAGGGGGGCAGTCAGATCAGGTCCCAACTCCTAGTTGATCCCCAATCTGCTGCAAATCAGCTTCTGACCAGCAGGGGACTGAAAAATTGTTCAGCAGCTATTCAAATTGCTTTACATAAGTTGTTTAAAGCATATCCATGATCATCTCAGAGAGCCAGTTTGGTGTAGTGGTTAAGTGCATGGACTCTTATCTGGGAGAACCAGGTTTGATTCTCCACTCCTCCACTTGCACCTGCTGGAATGGCCTTGAGTCAGCCATAGCTTTCATGGGAGTTGTCCTTGAAAGGGCAGCTGCTGTAAGAGCTCTCTCAGCCCCACCCACCTCACAGGGTGTCTATTGTTGGCGGGAGGGAGGTAAAGGAGATTGTGACAGCTCTGAGACTCTCAGAGTATAGGGTGGGATATAAATCCAATATCTTTTTCTTCTATTTGTGAGTGTTGGACAAAATAAGTTAATCTGATGAACAGGTTGGGTGAGTAATTTATGGCATCCCTAATGGTGATCCATTTCATGAGAATGACAGTGTACCAAATCCTCATTTCAAGGCCTTAAGATGGTACAGAGACCATGTCAACCTGAGTTCATACTGAAATCAGCAGAAAATTATGTATTTTTAGAACTACATCAAATGTAACTGGAACCAACAAAAATGTCACAGGCCCAGAAGGTTTAATTCTTCAGTGGACTTAGTTGTACAGTCTACAACATACTGCATAGACAGAACAATAGTGTGTGCAAGTATCTGTAAATATGTGTCATCCACTTTGTGTTATAGGTTTCACAGTTCTGTTTTGAGAAAAAGGATCTATTTTAGCATTGTATGGAAAGCAGAGCATTCTTGTGTCTGCTGGGTTCCTTTCATCATGTTGCCTGTAAAGGACTGAAAATGAAGGAAAAGAGCTGCTTCACACTGTCACAATCTCATTGATCTGAAATAGCCCCCAAAATTCAACTGATGATCTGAAAGGAAATTGCTCTTTAAGTTTCAGTGATTGTGATTTGCATGGTCTTTTCTACTTTTTAAAAAAGAAGTCACAAGCCTAATAAATCCAAAGCTATGACAACTGAACTAATATGCATAAATTGTGGTAGACTTTAGTTTATTTTAATATATTACACAACTGCATTCTGTTTTTATTCCCCCCTCTAGTCATTTTAAAGGACATTGTTATCTTAGTCTTTGAAATGTAAAAATTCAGGGACATCAAAGAAATATTGTGATGGTCAAAGAAATGTAGAAGGAGAGACTACATAATAAATGCTTAACACGGGAGATTTACTTCATGCCTCATGAAACTATCCATTGTAGCAACAGGACTGGAAAAGAAGGCATGAAATTGTTTGTAGAAAAGTCAATACATTGCATATTAAGGAATATATATTGGCATACATTCTGTGTTTGCAGTATTGTGCTTGTAATTTTAAATGTTATTTGCAGGTTACATATTTGTTTTTGCTATGTGTGAAAGAGGCAATAAAACTAACTGAGGGATGGTACTGTGTGCAAAGAAGTCAGCAGTTAGATTTCAAATATTGTTCACACAGTGACACCCAGGAATGAGGGATATTTAGCCTGTAGTGAACAAAATGGTGGAAATAGTTTTTAGCTTTTTAAAAAGAATTTGTGGCAGGGATCCCTATCTTTTTTCAACATTCAAGGTCCTTTAGAATTATGACATGGGATAGTAGACACAACCACAAAATGGCTGCCACAGGAGGTGGAGCCAACCACAAAATGTCAGGGAGATAAGTTATGCATAACTTGGATTGGAGATCTCCCATCCAAATATTAGTCATCATGCTTAGCAGCTAAGATCTAATGAGACTGGGCTAACATGGGCTTTCCAGGTCATGTAGTGATGTTACTATCAGTTTCCACCTGAATTATGAAAATACATTAAAACTGAGAAGATCTGATGATTTCAATAGAAGTTCTAGTTAGCTGCATTAAGCATCTCTTATTACTTGGAGACTTCCAGGTTGGAGTACAGAGCCATCCAGCAAGACCTGGATGTCAGGGTGAAATTACTTAAGCCAGGAATGAAGTAGCTGGAAACTCTACCTTCATGGAAAAAGCTATTATGAGGAAGGAGCATGAGATGAAAATTACTAACTGATGTTATATTAGCAGGGCTTTTTTGAGCAGGAATGCACAGGAACACCATTCCGTCTGGCTTGGTGTCAGGGGGTGTGTCCTAATATGCAAATAAGCTCCTGCTGGGCTTTTTCTTTTAAAAGCCCTGTGTGAAACAATGGTGATGTCAGGGGCTGTGGTCTAATATACAAATGAGTTCCTGCTGGCAGAATAGCTCCATTTTACAGGCCCTACAAAAAGTGAGGGCCTGAATCTCCAAGGGGAGCTGATTCCACCAGGCTGGGGCCAAGGCCGAAAAGGTCCTGGCCCTAGTTGAGGCAAGATGGATGTCATTTGGGCCACGGATGGTCAGCAGATGTTGTACCAGATTGTAGTGCTCTCCGGGGCATATATGGGGAGATGTGGTCCTGTAGGTATGTCAGTCCCAGGCCATGTAAGGCTTTAAAAGTCAATACTAAAACCTTGAAACGGATTCAGTACTCAACTGGTAACCAGTGCAGTTGATGCAGTGCTGGCCAGATGTGTGTCTGGCTAGGCACTGCTACCAACAGCCGAGCTGCTGCATTTTACACCAGCTGTAATTTCCAGATCAGTCTCAAGTGTAAGCCTATGTAGAGTGAGTTACAGTAATCCAACCTGGAAGTGACCATTTCATGATCACTGCAGCTAGGTCCTGGGGGGATATGTAGGGTGCTAGGTGATAAAAAGCAGATTGAGCAACTGCTGTGACCTATGCCTCCATTGAAAGTGAGGCATCCAGTGTCACCCCCAGACTCTTCACCTTCTGGGCTGGCATAAGAGATGCACCATCCAGGGTTGAGAGTTGGATGCCTGAACCTAACTGTCCCTCCCCCTGCCCTGGCCCAGGTATAGGACCTCTGTCTTAGCTGGATTAAGCTTCAATCGACTTTGCTTCAACTATCCCACCATAGCTTCTAAAGCCAAGGTCAGATGACCTGGGGTGAAATCCGGGTGGCTGTCTATCAACAGATAGAGCTGGTTGTCATCTGCATATTGATGACAACCCAGCCCAAAACCATGGGCAATCTGGGCAAGGGGGCGCTTATAGATGTTAAACATCATTGGCAAGAGAATAGCTCCCTGAGATTCACCGCATTCCAGAGAGCACCACATGGATATCTGCTCACCGAGCATCACCCTTTGTCCCCAACCACGGAGAAAGCAGCAGAACCACTTTAAGGCAACCCCCTGAACTCCAGTGTCGGCAAGGCAGTAGGCCATTAGGTCATAATCATCCATGTCAAACGCTGCTGATAGATCTAAAAGCAATAGCAGCACTGACCTGCCTTGATCCAGATGCCTTCTGAAGTCATCTGTGAGGATGACCAAAACCATCTCCATCCCATGACCTTCCCCACAAGTGGGCTCGGGGCAGGTAGCAACAAATGGATATTAGAACAATGAAATAATAAAACAATTTAACAGTTTAAAAGTTAAAGGGTAGGAAAAACCAAATGCATCATTAAAGGATGGGGGAGACTTGCCTTGGCAGTAATAATTGCAACAAGGATCTAGGGGTCTTAGTGGACCATACGCTGAAAATGAGTCAGCAATGTGATGTGGTAGGTAAAACAGCAAATTCAATTTGGGCTGTATCAACAGAATTATAATGTCCCAATCACGTGAAGAGATGGTATTGCTTTACTGTTCTCTGGGTAGACCTCACATAGTGTTCAGTTTGGGGCACCACAGTTTTAAGAAGAAGAAATTGGATTTATATCCCACCCTCCACTCTGAATCTCAGAGTGGCTCACAATCTCCTTTATCTTCCTCCCCCACAACAGACACCCTGTGAGGTGGGTGGGGCTGAGAGGAGTCTTATAGCAGCTGCCCTTTCACGGACAACTTCTGCCAGAGCTATCGCTGACCCAACGCCATTCCAGCATGTGCAAGGAGTGGGGAATCAAACCTGGTTCTCCCAGATAAAAATCCACACACTTAACCGCTACACCAAACTGGCTCTCTTAAGAAGGATATAGACAAGCCGGAATATGTCCAGAGGATGGCAATGAAGTTGGTCAGGGGTCTGGAGACCAAGTCATATGAGGAAAAGTTGAAGGAGCTGAGCATGTTTAGCCTGGAGAGGAGGTGGCTGAGAGATGATATGATCACCATCTTCACGTAATTGAAGTGTTGTCATATAGATGATGGAGCAGAATTGTTTTCTGTTGTCCCAGGAGGTTGGACCAGAACCAATGGGTTGAAATTAAATCAGAAGAGTTTCTGGCTAAACATTAAGAAGAACTTCCCAGTGGAGTAGTGCCTCAGTGGAACAAGTTCCCTCAGGAGGTGGTGGGCTCTCCTTCCTTGGAGGTTTTTAAACAGAGGCTAGATGGCCATGCTGACAGCAATGCTGATTCTGTTAATTAGGCAGATCATGAGAAGCAAGGCAGGAAAGGTTGCTTTAGTACTTAGTTCTTGTAGCCCCTTCTTACACACCCAGGGAAATGCAGATTGCCACGGGGGTCAGTCAGAAATTTTTCTCCAGACCAGATTGGCAAGGAAGCCTGAAGGTTTTTGCCATATTCTGGGCATGGGAATCACAGTGAGGATATGTACAAAGCCAAAAGTCCCTTGTAATATACAGCACAAGTGGACGATATTGCAATACTGAAAAAGTGGGAACACGAAACGAGTCTATTATATTATTAACTAGTTATTTATATACTGTATCAGTTAATCACTATGGGCTCTGTTTATAAGGATGCAATTGTATTTTACGGTTGTCAATGTGAACTTTTGTGTCAAATATATTAAGTCCGAAGCAGTTTTATATTTAAAAAGCATATAAATATATTAAAAAATATCTAAAAAGTATTAAAAAGTCTGGTAGCCTGGTCACAGACGGTTTTTGGTTTTTGTACATATCCTCACTGTGATTCCCCTGTTGTTCATGCTATGCCTAGTTTGGGAATTTTGGCACCATGTAATAAAAAGTAATAAATTTATTAAATGCTTAGAATATATATTGACCTATGGGTTGACTCCTATATAGGATAATAAAATAAATTGTAAAGGAGACAAAAATATGAAACAAACTTTTCATGTCAGCTGGTTTTGCATGAAACACATACTATAAATCAGGTTGCCTTAAAGAACTATAGAAATTGTATTAAATTGTTATAAGTCAGTTGGCAACCCTGATTAAGGTTTGTGCACCTTTGGGGCCATGAGTCTGCATAGCCAGCTGTATGCAATTATGGGGAACATTCTTTTGAAAAGGACCAACAGTAGGCAGTATCTTTAGAGCTTTTTGCCAGCAATAAAGAAAGATTTTGGTCCTGCTTTAAATGAAAAATAGCTTACTCTTTATACATATTTGATCTCATTGCTGCATAGTTTACTACTGGAGAGCATCATGCCATGTGTAGAAGTGAAGATTTGGAACCATGTATATAAGTGGCTTGCTCCTTATAGAAAAAAATATAGTGCAACAATGGGTGAGTTTTAAGAGTGTATGCTCCCTGTAATAGCTAAATTGTTTTGAGATAAAGTTTTGGTTTCATCCCTGGGTCCTTGAAATGTATCATATTAGTTCATAAACAACCTGTATTAGAGTTTTGTTATTTATATTTTCAAGGGGTTTCCTTCATGAAGACTCAGTATTTATATTCAATTTGTATGAAGAGTTTTGTGGCCAGCAATGGAGTTGAAGGCTTTGCTATGCTTCTAATAAAAGGAACTGGCTTACTCCCTTGTAATATACAGCACAAGTGGAAGATATCATAATACTGAAGAAGTAGGAACACGAAATGCGTCTATTATATTATTTAGTTATTTGTATGCTGTATCAGTTAATCACTATGGGCTCTGTTTATAAGGATGCAATTGTATTTTATGGTTGTCAATGTGGACTTTTGTATCAAATATATTAAGTCTGAAGCAGTTTTATATTTAAAAAGCATATAAATATATTTTAAAAAATCTAAAAAGTATTAAAAAGTCTGTTAGCCTATTCATATCACAGACATGTTTTTTTATTTTTGTACATATTCTGGGCATGGAGCAGGGGTCGCTGGGGATGTATGTGTGGGGGGGAAGCATTTGTGAATTTCTTGCATTGTGCAGGGGGTTTGTCTAAATGACTGTGGAAGTCCCTTCCAACGCTTAGATTCCATTATTCTAGCTAAAATATCAGGATGGTGAACATAATATTGCTATCCTATATACAGCCCCACAGCTCGAATAGTAAGCAGATCAGATGGAATCACTTCTGTACAATATTGATGGTCCTGTGGGCAAAAAGTGGACCATTTCAGGTAAGGAGGCCAGATGGTTACTTGTCCACCACCTCAACCCAAGGCCTGGCAGAACAGCTCCATTTTACAGGCCTTGCAGAATTGCAACAACCTCCACAGGGCCCTGTTCTCACGTGGGCACTCATTCCACCAGACAGGGGCCAATACAGAAATGCCCTAGCCCTGGTTAAGGCTATATAGTCTTTTAGGCCAGGGATTGCAGCTCCCACCGGAGGCAGGCCAACAGCTTTGTCTACAGGGGCCATTTTGCCTCCCCAAAAGGAGGAGGAGGGGGCTAGGCTGTATGGCTGGCTTCGCTCCTGCTCTCCAGTTGGTGGCTCGTGTCCAGGAGAAGAAGAGCTAATTGATCTAGCTCCGTTCCGATGCAAGGCCTGTGCCTCGCCTCCTTGTGGTTCTGGCGGTTAGCCTCCTGAAGCTGCTTATTTGCCAGGGCTGCCTTCAGGCAGGCCGCAGTGGTAGGTAGCGGCGGCGGACAAGTTGGGGAGCAGAGCGATGCAAGACGACAGCTTGGAGGAGCAGGAAAAGATTATCCAGACATAGCTTGAGAGATCCTGTGATTTTGGCTCTCCCATTTTTTTAAAAAACCTGAACCCCAAGTGGGAGGACAAATTGAATTTCACATTTATTGCATATCTTCCATTTATTGCACATCTTCCATATGAGTCTCAGGTCCAGCAGTAACCCTAAGCTATAAATCTGCTTCTTTATGAGGAGGGGAACCCCATCATGAACAAAGAATATCCCCTTTCCTGGTTCAGACCTTTCCCCCACCAGTAATGCTTCTATTTTGTTAGGATTAAGTTTAGCTTGTTAGCCCTGATCTGTTTCAAAACTGTTTCAAGCCACCTGTTCATGGTTTCTACAGCCTCCATGGGATCTGCTGGAGTATGACAGAGCTAGGCTTGCCAAGCGGGGGTTCTTCCACTTTCCCAGGCTCCCAGTCAGCTGGCCGGTGGGGGGAAGCCCCGCCCCCCAGAGGACTATGTGCCTTGCCCCCTCCGGAGGCTTCAGTCTCCATCTGAAAGGCTTCCTCTTGGGATGGTGTGTCTGTGTCACTTCGAAGAAGTTGGCAGCAACTTGTGAGTAGAGAGGCCAATCCCCCTTCAGAGTCACCAGAAATGGGGGGGGGGGACATCTGCTGAGCACTTCATTATTCCCTATGTGGAGATCAATTCTCATAGGGTATAATGGGGAATTAATCTGGAGGTTTCGGGGACTCCGGGGGAGCTGTTTTTTGAGATAGAAACACCAAATTTTCAATATAGCATCTAGTGCCTCTCCCCAAAGTACCACCCAAGTTTCAAAACGATTGGACCAGGGGATCCAATTCTATGAGCCCCCAAAGAAGGTGCCCCTATCCATTATTTCTTATGGAAGGAAGACATTTAAAAAGGTGTGCTGTCCCTTTAAATGTGATGGCCAGAACTCCCTTGGAGTTCAATTATGCTTGTCACACCCTTGTTCCTGACTCCACCCCCAAAGTCCCTAGATATTTCTTGAATTGGACTTGGCAACCCTAGACGGAGCTGAACATCATTTGCATATTGGTGGCAACCCTGCTTCCATACATAGTGTTGGGCATGGTAAACTTTTCACTCATACTATGTTCCTGCCTCTCCAGGAAGTGATATGTGTAAGCAAAACAGCATACAGGGAGAAAAGGATTAAACACTCCCCTCATGCATTGGTAAACTCTGATTTACATCAAGACCTTCTGAGAAATCTTTTGGCCTTTTAAGAGACTATGAAAGATCCTAATCATACACATTTCCCAGGTTTGTTTAGTTTGGCCATAAAAGAGTTTTGGCAAACCACCACAAAGCAAATTCCAAACAGCTATATTTCGGAAACAGGTGCTGTCTGGTCATATACATAAACTCTTATACTGTGCATTATAAACAAATATTCTGGAGTTGTAATAATTATTCTTTTGCTAAATCTTTCAATACTTCGATGCTTTTAATAATATTTTCAATAATATTTACATTACTTATACAGAGATGTATATCTGTGTATACCAGGTATGTGTATGGGTGTGAATTGCAAGTGTACTTGCTAGATGTGTATAATAAACACCTCAAAATATACGGAAATAAATCTTTTAACTATATCATAGCAGCTGCATTTCATTTAAAAATACTGTATCTGAAATATATTACATTTTTTTAAAAAATCAAAACCCTATTTTTAATGTCTGTTACCAAAATGAAAGGGAACACAATTAGACCTTTAAAAGATATATTTTGGGGGATAGCTAGCAACTAACTTACATAGATGCAGTGTATACATTCCAAACAATTCTGCCACAGTTCAAAGGTATTCATATTCTGATGCAGATAAAATTGAACATGTCAACACTAATGCATTTTTCTGGGAGAATAACTACTTTCACCATAATTTCCATGGAAAATTTGTGTGCACATGCTGTAATAGACACATTTATAACATCAAAAGGGTTCAATTTTCTTTTCAATCATACCACTGTATGAATAGCTTTTCCTATTGAATTTAACAATAAGGCACATTACCAGAGTCTAAAGGATGGGATACTTTTGCTTGCTCTTATGAAAGTATGTCAGACAATATATAATATATCCCACAATAGATCTGGGCTAACTGCTCCTTTACATAGGTTTTCTTCTTAATACACTTGTGTCAGCAGAATGCCATTTTTATTTAAATATGCCTGTAAGATCAGCTACATTTCAATCTCCAGTTAACTCTCAGTGTTATTAAAAAAAAAAGTATTCAAATGTTATTTAAAGGAGACCCAGGGCATCTGTATCCAGAAATTAGCATAAAATGCTTTTCAGAAATGTAGGTTTCAGTTCAAAATTAAAAGCCATTTTTCCTGCACTTGCAGGTGCTTCAGAAAACAAGGTTTAGTTATGATGTAATGTGGAACAAATAGTGATTTTAAAACAAGCGGTGGTTCAAGGTCCTTGCACACACCAAAAGCATGTTCAAAAAGGTATATGGTAAGTCATGGTGTTTTGTTGTGCAAAGTGGAAAAAATGTATGGTGGTGCCTGGTCATGAACTGGATATTCTAAGAACAAAGTTTGAGTCCAGTGGCACCTTCAAGACCAATGCATGCCCATTTCATCAGATATCTGATGCTATGCTGGATGCTATGCTGCAAATTGGTGCATCTACCTCAAAACACAGCCCCCCCCCACCAAAAGCCCGAGATACCCGTGGATCAATTCTCCATTATACCATTTTTTAATTAATTCCAACTATGTTTATTGATTTATTCCTTCCAGATACTTGCCAGTCAGTCCTGCTTAGCTTCTTAGATCTATGAGGCCTTAACTACTTCTGCTATTTAAGAAAGAGAAGCTATTGCAGAGAAGGCAGTAATTTGCCTAACCCAAAAATCATACATTTTGACATTCCTGAAAAGTATAGCCAATTCATACTTCATGATTCTGGTGTGGAAAAATCCAGACAGAATTCTGGTTTTAGGTGATAGAGATCTTATGCTTGAATTAAACAAAGATACCATCTATGGAGATGGCACCTTTGATAAAGGGCCAAGTATGTTTTACCAACTGTACACATGGCATGCCAAGGTGGGTATTTCATGTCCACCATGTATTTACATTTTACTTCAAAAAAAGATACCTATAATAGAATGGACACCTATAATAGAATGTTTGAAATAATGAAGCTATTGATTCCAGATCTGCCACCTCAAAAGGTTTTAGTGGATTTTGAGAAGGCATGTATGAATGCAGTGAGGATTGCCTTTCCACATGCTGAGGTCAAAGGGTGTTATTTTCACCTGTGTCATAGTCTCATTAGGAAAATCAACAATGTTGGCTTGAAGACTGAATATGAATATAAAAATTACACTGAAATCTCTTGCCTTTGTCCCAATCAATGATGTGAGAACTGTTTTTTATGAGCTTGCTGCCACATTTCCAGATGAAGACAGCTACAATGTAGTGCTATGTACTTCTTTTCAACTATATTGAAGGTGCAGCAGGTAGAGATCCTCAGTTTCCTATAAGAATATGGAATCATCATGATGCAACCCTGGAACGGTCACCAGACTATAAACTGCTATGAGGGATTTCACGATGCTCTTAATTTCTTGTTCCATTTCAGTCATCCCAGTGTGTGGTCTCTATTCAATGGATTGCAGAGTGACCTGGCTTGTCACAAACTAACATTGGCTAATGCACAGGCAGGTTGCCTAGAGGAAATATGAGCCACTACATGACATGGTTGCCACTTCTGAGAAGCAATATGAGCAGGTGAAAGATAAACGTAGTTGCTTAAAGAGATTGGCTAATTTGCAATGAAGAATTATATCTGAGTTATTATTGTTGTTGTTAAATAATTGTTGCTTTTACTATTAGAGTTAGATAGTCTTTTGTCCTGGTCACTGGGTGTACCACAATGTATTAACATTAAAAAGTTTGACAAATTGTAAATTAATAAAGTTAAAGTATTTGATTTTATTTACATATATTTCTATGTAGAGTTTAATTTCTGTTATTATTGTTTTTTCTTCTTAATAAAGTTCATTGATAACAAAATGGTCACTTCTTGTTGCATGTGAATATGACATATTTTAATCCTAAAATAATATAAAAATAACAAAATGGTCACTTTTTGTTGCATATGAATATGACTGAGTCTGCTTGCAGAGAGGGCGGGATAGAACTTGAAATAAATTTTAATCCTAAAATAGCAACAAATATTATTAATGGTTATCAACAATTATAAACATTTATGGTGCTTTACATATTTTTCCATGGGGGCTTTTTTCCATGGGAGCTTTTTTCTATGTGGGCTTCTTTCAGTATGGGCTTTTTCCCGTGTGGGTTCTTTCCATGTGGACATTTTTCCATGGGGGCATGTTTCCATGTGGGCTTTTTCCCAGTGAGCATTTATGTCCATGGGTTTTTTTCTTTGGGCTTTTTTCCTTTGTGCTTTTTTCTGGTTACCATTCTTATGAGGCTGCTGCCTATGACATACATTTCAAATGTAAACCATGCCTACTCGCTAGGGCAATTCTAGTTGTTCTCTCTGGTGGAGTATGCATAAAAAGAACTAAAGAAGCAGCCCTTGTGGATTTCAGAGGAGCAGGTTTAGGATTTCAGGATACTAAATCGCTAATTAAGTTACAAATATGAATGCAACTCAGCCTGAGTAATTGCTTTTACAGACTTGTATTATCTGAATGTATATGTTAGTAAATAAACTAATGGCTAAAATGCTGGAATTGAGGGGATGTGATTTCTGTTTGAACATGTGAGCAATTTTGTTTCATCCATTTTTATTGCAGGTGTTCCCAAGTTGTTTATTTTACACCATTTTTATGATACAAGCCATTTTAATGTCACTGATACTGTGCTGATGGTAACATTCATTCATGGCCATTAAAGCCAGGGATGATGTTGTTCCAGTTGCTTCTAAAGTCACATAAGTATTGTCCAAAGTGCAAGTAGCCAGGAGAGACTACCATGCTTAGCCTGCCCTTAAAATCAGGAAAATGTATTATGACATTGATCAGCCATTTCATAAACTGGTTAAACCCAACTTAGTTGTCATGTGCCCCAGTGGAGACAAAACAGGAACCATTAGTGTTAGCATGATCAAAGCAATGAAGTTTTCTTCTGAGAAAGAACATTACAGTTTTACTTAGTAGCATCCTTACAAAACCCTGATATGATTTTGTCCAAAGAAATTTCATCAATTAAATTGGATTTTTACATCCAGTATCTGGAGGTAAATGGGGCTGTTGACGGGTTCACACACTACTTGCTTTCTCACTTAGTTGTTGCTCAGGATCTTTTTGAAATTATTTTTTGTTGTCAGGATCTTACAGGAAGGAGGAAGAGGGGAGGAGGAGGAAGGGAGGAAGAGGAGGAGGTTTTTACACCCTGCTTTTCTCTACCTTAAGTCTCAAAGTGGCTTATACAGACACCTTGTGAAGTAGATGGGGCTGAAAGAGTTCAGAAAGAACTGTGACTTTTGTCCTGGTCGCAAGGAAGTTCTTGTCAGTGCTATTCACCTAATCGCAAACTAACAAATCACCAAAACCAGATTTTTCCTTCCTACAGTTTTCAAAGAACTCAAATGTGAAACTGCTGAAACTTCTAACTAAGATCAGCCTCTGTATTGGAGGACTGGAGAACAGCCAATGTAACTCCCTTTAAAAAAAAAGTATCAGGGGGAATCTGGGAAATTACAGGTCCATTAGCTTAATGCCTGTTCCAGTTAAATTGATAAAAAGCATTATTAAAGATAAAACTCTCATAGAGAACTCACATAGAGAATGACATGCCGTGCTGAATAAAAACCAGCATGGCTGCTACAATGGTAAGTCCTGTCTTACTAACTGTTTAGAGTTCTCTGAAAGTGTCAATAAAAATGTGGATAGAAATAAGCCAATAGACATTTTTTAAAATTTGGATTTCCAGAAAGCTTTTGACAAAGTCTCTTACCAAAGATTTCTGAGGAAACTTCAAAGCCATGGGACAGGAAAGCAAGTACTCTTGTGAATTGAAAATTGGCTAAAAAACACAGGAAGCAAAGATCAGGAATAAATGGTCAGTTCTTACAATGGAGATATGTGAGCAGAGGGGACCCTCAGGGAATTTAATTGGGACTAGTGCTTTTCAACTCGTTTATACATGACCTGGAGTGAGGGCTGAGTAGTTCGGTGACCGAGTTTGCAATTGGCAATTGAAGGCCCACTAGAGACAATTAGATAAAAAACCTGTTTCTCAGCATACTGCAGAAAGAAAATCAGACAACAGTAACAACCAGGGCTTTTTTTTTTTTTTTTTAGCTGGAACACACTGGAACGCTGTTCCGGATGGCCTAGGCAGCATTCCAGCTAAGTTTCTCAGATGGCTGGCAGGGCTCAGGGGGCCGAGCAACATTTGTTGGGCAGCCTCCCAATGACGTGCTGGCTGGCAGGACTCTGGGGGCCCAGCTGCTCCTGTGTGGGGGCCTCCCAGCATCGTGTGCAGCGGTGAGACTCTGGGGGCCCAGCCATGCCTGCATGGGGGTCTCCCAATGTCGCACACACCGGCAGAACTCCAGAGGCCCAGCCACGCCTGTGCAGGGGTCTCCCCATATGGCACGCACTGTCGAGACTCCAAAGGCCCAGCCAATCCGAAGGTCCAGTTGCGTGTGCTGGTGGGACTCCACAGGGCTTCCTGAGAGTCAGCAGTTTTACAGGTGAGTTGCTCCCATCTCTTTTCTTTCTTTCTTTCTTTCTTTCTTTCTTTCTTTCTTTCTTTCTTTCTTTCTTTCTTTCTTTCTTTCTTTCTTTCTTTCTTTCTTTCTTTCTTCCTTCCTTCCTTCCTTCCTTCCTTCCTTCCTTCCTTCCTTCCTTCCTTCCTTCCTTCCTTCCTTCCTTCCTTCCTTCCCTACACGATGCTGGCTTTCGTGATTGAGTAGTGTGTTGGAATTTGATTTTTTTTTCTGGGATGGCTATATATTTATATATATATATGGCTATATATTTCTGGACTTTTTCCAGTGCTAGAATATCTTTTTGAGGGGTGGTGACCAGAATTGTGCACAGTACTATTCTGGTTACCACACCTCAAAAAAGATATTATAGCACTTTCGGTGATGTCAGAGGTGTGGCCTAGGATGCAAATGATGGTGATGTCAGAGATGTGGCCTCACATACTAATGAGTTCCTGCTGGGCTTTTTCTACAAAAAAAGCCCTGGTAACAAAAATAGCCCTGGCTATTACTTGTTAACAATGGAATTTCCTTTAGAAAAGGAATGGAAATGCAAAAAGGTACAATAATAATATTTATTCTGAAGTTTATGTTCTAGCGCCTTTTTTAATGGAGATGCTGGAAATGATCTGCTGTTATATTTCTGCTGAATGTGTGCTGGTGTGCTTTCATTAACACTGTCAAAATTAAAAAGTGATGAATAAAAAACTGATGAATATTATTGTGTCATCTAAAGATAAGTTAAAGAAAACCTTTAAAAAGTTTTTAAAATCTCTTGTGGTCATAGAAAATGAGATGTGGCACAACAACATAAAAACAACTGAAGCATCTCTTTTGCTCAGAGGTTCCTGTGGTACTTTCTTTCTCTAACCTCATGGCCTATTGTCCAATTGACTGAACTGTGTCCAGTCTCTGAAGATAAGTACCTCTAAAAGACTGAAAGACAGCCTAACATGGACCTGCAATAGATAAGAATCAGGCCACTAATTCAAAACAAGGCAAAGTTTGAATCCAAAGTTAACATTTGACAGATGACAACCTCACATGTTCCTTTAAGTATACTTTGTGTGTACTAAACCCTTATGTCACACAGAGTATATTTGTGCTATATATTTGTGCTATATGTATAATGACCATTGTACTGTCGTGTGCAGATTATCAGAAACAACTAAAATCTCTGTATGACTTAGCACATAATATGAAAGCGCAATGCTAACACAAAGAGTCTTAGGAAGCGCCACCAGTAAGCCCATTTTGCTTTTACCAATAAAACTTGGTTTTAACACAGTACTCATAAAAGTGTTCAACAGTGCCATCCTAAGGTGAATCACATCCTTCTAAACTCATGGATTTCAATGGATTTAGAAGGTAGTAATTCTGTTACGGCTTGCAATGAAACATTCTTACATGCCCAGTAACCTGTACTCTGTGTTAGAAATATGCAGATATTTTTGTTTTGGTTGGTATTTCACCACAGTTCAGGGTTCTCTTCAGAGCTCAACCCCTTTTAACTGGCCAGAATCATACTTCTTTTCCTAAGAAGCAATAACCCTTTCCCTACTTGGCTTGAATGACAGTTACAGCCCAACAACCCATTCATCCTTGCCAAATCTCTCTTCCAGTGCTGATGTCGGTGTAAAGCGGGGTTTTTTTGTTTGTTTTTTTTAGTTCTCTAGACTCAGAATCACAATTCTCCCTCAGAGTAGTTCTTATTCAATCAGGGCAAAGTTTCTTATTTTCTCTCAGAAGAACCTGTCTGACTAATCCTGTCAGAACCACTGACTCCGTCTCTTTCTCTGTCAGAAGCCAACTCACTGGCTTGCTGACTCCAGACCAAAAGCCTTTTCTCCTCCAGTACACAGCTGATCATGTACTTTCTCTCAGCTGATGCTGGCTAATCAGAGAGTGTGTACAGCAGCCTATCAAACAAGCTCTCTATGTAAGGAAGATTAACACCTTATCTCCCAGGCTCTCTGAACTAGCAGCATTTAAAAAACTGCTTTTCATGTGCAATCTGTCACAGCTGCCTTTCGCAGTGGGGTGTGGTTTTATAGAAACCCTTTTTTGGATTAAATCTATTGGGAAGAAGCTGGACTGTTTTTTGCCTTATTTGGATCCACTAACAGACAAGTGATTATCTTTCTAGGCTGATGTGGCCTCTCCTCAAAAGGCTTTCTGTCGGATAGGCCACCTTCCATTCCTAATCCTTGCATGCTGGCATCTTCTGGCTCTCCCATTGGCAGAGGTGCATGAGCCATTGGCAGATCTGCCACCACTCAACTGTATTTACTTGGTTGAGCCACTCCTCTCTCCTCCCTGCTGGGCCACTGGGGAAGTTGTTAGGCAGTGGCTATTGCTATGCAACTATGCACGCTTTTGTCAGTAAAAACAAAACAAACTTGGTTTTGGCAGTAACAGATGGAGGGAGGAGGCCCTTTCTAGGCTTGTTTTGGCCTTTGAGGGAGAACTCATTGGGCCAAGTCCTGAATAAAGTTGCCAGCTCCAAGTTGGTGGGAAATTCCTGGGGATTTGTGGTGGAGTCTAAGGAAGCCAGAGTTTGGAGAGGGGAGAGCCTTCAGCTGAATATAATGCCATAGAGTCCACTCTCCAAAGCAGTTATTTTCTCTGGGAGGAAACAGATCTGTTGTCTGGAGTTTAGTTGTGATACCAGGAGATCTTTAGGCTCCACTTGGAGGTTGGCTACCTAGGCCTGGCAGCACCCTCTGGGTGACTTGATGGTACCTGACTGGCATGACTTAAATAGGCCTGGCTGCTTGCTACTGTTCAACAGCAGCCCCCCTATGTCAGCCAATATGATGTGGCAGTCAGCGCTTCAGAGCAGGGTCTGCCAGACCCAGGTTCTTACTGTGGAAACTGACTGGGTCACTTGCCATCTCTTCCGATTATGTCACTTCCAGCACACTGCGCCAAAACCCTACCTCTTCCTGTCACAACAAAACAATTCTTGTTTCTTCCTCTCAGGGAATAACAATGACAAACTTCCCAACTCACATATGACCACAAGATGACTTTGGATAAAGTACCAAGAATGCTGCAGAATCCTATTGGTGGAAGGAGTTATAGACCAAATAGCAAAATATATGTTCACTTGTACCCGAAATAAATGAATAAACAACTTGACCACTTTGGAGGGTTTATTTAAGCAGACAGAAGGGACTCTCTCTGTTTAAACAGAAAGCAATCCAGCGCCCCCCCCAAAAAACAACAACAACAACAACAACAAAGTCTGATTTCAAGCAGCAATAGAGTCAAGCAGCAATAGAGTATAGCAAACTCATTCCACTCAGGTCACACACCTAATTCATAGCTTCAAATCAGGCCATAAAAAGTCACATCACCACAAAAATGCAGTGTTAATTTGGAAATCATACTGCCATCACATTGTGTTTTAACAATAAAAAGTTATGCCAATAATTTATTCATATACATCTCAATTAATTTAAGTATATACAACACACTGGCAGAGGCTATTCAATACATATTGTCACTATCATTGTCATTGTCATCATCTTCATTTATAACCCACCTTCCTCACTGAGACTCAGAACAGAATACAAACAATGAAAAGCAATTCAATCAGATAGAAAACAATGTTTTAGGACTACAATTATAGAACTAGAGAGCAATGCAAATAAATGACTTGGTAAGGTAGCAGAAAACAGTCTAAAACATGGTACAAGAGTCCTGCAAAAAGTGAAGCCCTTTTCATCAATTTCAGTAGGAAAGAAAAGTACGCACTGAATTGCACACTTCACACTATGCCAAATATACAACAGAAGGCCCTAAGAATCCAGGGGTACCAGCCTCCAGGTGGGACCTGGGGATCTCCTGGAATTACAGCTCACCTCTAGACTACACACTGGAAAAAATGGATGCTTTGGACAGGGGACTCTATGGCATTATACCCTGCTGAGGTGTCTTCCTTCTCCAGACTGGGTCCCCAAATATCCAGGTGTTTCCCATCTGGATATGGCAACCCTACTCCCCTATCCCCTGCCAGTCGCCAGGAGAACCTGGCAACCCGAGCTCTGTGCTAGTTTTTATTTATAATAAACAGCTGTCAGGTTTCTTAGTTAAAAGGGAGACAGCATATGGCAAGGGGGAGATTAACTTGAAGAACCCGAGGCTTCTCTAGAGAGTGGCCAAGTGCGACTCTTTCTGCAGTGATGCTTGACAGGTGCTATTAAATCATCCCAAGCTACCACCAGCTGCCCTCTCTCTTTTCTGTGCATGGTCGGCTGCTCCCCAGCTGCAGCCGCCTTTATGTGTTTGGCCCTTAGTGGGCCAGTCTGGACCAGGGCTTCCCTGGCAGAGCCAGCCACTTGGCCTAGCCTCAAAGGGCTCCTCTGCTGAGCAGGCAGCTGCAGGGAGAGGAGGTGGCATGGTGCCAGGCAGTTGTGCACTCTGCAATGGGCTTCTAACTCAGTGTCCCTCTCGTAAGCTCCGTTTAGGGCACCTCTTGGACACTCCGCTTAGGGTGCCTCTTGAGCAGTCCAGTAGGGGAGATTGGGAGTCTGGCCTGCCTGGAAAGGGGCTTTGGCCTCCCCACTCCTCTGCCTTCACATGGTGGAGGAAGGAAGCACCTTGGCTTCCCCAGGCTGCTGCTGTCAGTATGCATTTGTTTTTCAGCACACTGTTATGTATATGAACTAATATAGATATCAATTGTGTTCCTGCCTGGCTCATTGGAGCCTGAAGGACTGAGCTTGGGGACTTGGGAACAATGGGCAGTAGGATCCAAATCCCTGCTGCCCTGCTCCAATCACGGGCTCCCTGCTGGTTTGAATGATCCAATGTGCTTGCGCAGGAACCCAGAGTTGTATATAGTTGGACCCGTGGGCCCAGTTCCCCAGTCTTTGTAGAGCAGCCACCTATCATGCGGTATAATAAAGAGCTGATTATCACTACCACCTTGCTTCTTCAGTGCATCAAACCCACTATATTATACTCTCCTTGCAAGGTGCAGAGCCAATCAGCCCGGCTCAGCTGCCCTCCTCCTTCTGCAGGTCCTGGCTCTTGGCATATGGCCATAGGTTGGACCTCCCTACCAGTTTCACTTCCCACACCACCTGCAACCCCTTGAGCACCAGCAGATCCAAAAAGTGTGGCATGTGCTGCATGGGTCTGGGCTGCCCAGGAATTGACAAAACTCCCCTGGCCCACTCACCCCTCACTCACCCACTTGCTCTTTGCTCATTCACGTGCTCACTTTCCAGTCAGCCACATGGGACTCAGGAGCATCTATCTATCATGCCCAACATAATGTCAATTCTAGGCACCTGTGCTCTTCAGGGACAGGGCTCCCTCACCAGCCAGTTCCATGGTGGTGGGTTAGAGGCCCTGAAATCAGGGGAAACCCTACCCACAGTGGGAGAATGGGAATCCTAGATGGAAAGCTGAAGTAAGATCAATTCCCCTACAGAAAATGGCCAACTTGAGGTGCATACTGTATGGTACACCATAACACAACCAGACTAAGCCAAAAAACCAGATTACACCACAAGCACATGCTGCTACTAAACGCTGCAAGGCTAAATATGACAGGAAAAGCCAGCAACAGCACACTGCAAACAAAAGAATGCTCAGCCTCATTGTCTGGGTGACTGTTGTCATGCCCCCTCTGCACCTCCATAATTATTCTTCCTTCTTTCCATTCTGGGCCTGCTTCAGGGCTTTGAGCCACCAGAGACATAGGGATACACACACACACTCATAAGGGGAGGAGTGGAAAGCTGGCATCTGTTTCAGCTGTGGGGTGGGTGGAAAGACAGTGAGGGTGGGGATGTGAGTGAAGGTCAAGGGTTGGGGTGGGGGGGAAGACAGCAAGGGTGGAGGGTGAGTGAAGGTCATGGGTTTGGGAAGTAGTGGAATGCTAAGGGTACAGGGCTAGTTGAGAGGAAGAGGTGGTTGGAAGATGGGTGATAGTTGGAAAGGAGGGTGAAAAATTGGGGGTTGGGTGGGTGTGAAGATACCAAGGGTAGAGGGGAAAGAATGCCTTCACTTGGCTGGGTGAGAAGACAGCAAGGGCGGGGCACATTTGCCCAGTTTTTTTCTAGAGCCCGTTGCGTTTTTCCTCTCAACGGGCCTTATTCCTAGTCATGATATAATAATGTAGAGCTAGCTTGTCACCTTTAAAGCACCATACAAAAATCTTTTTTTTTTTTTGGAGGAGGAGGAGGAGGGACTTCCTTTAGATTGATAAAGTAGGGAACATGTTTCCTTTGTTCCATGTTGTTTTTGGTTGGAGGCTGATTTCAATATGCCATAGTTTTAGAACTGGTTAGGCCACAGCTAGGATGGCAGTAATAGTGCAGGTCCGTATAGTACAGATAGAGCAAGTACATTATAGATAGCATTCTGAGGTATCTAAGGCTGAACCAGCCCATCACTGATTTGAGTGGGTGGGATGATAAGGGAATGGATATCTTTGGTGATGAGCAGTGACAACCAAACCCTTAGTTGTTTGAGCTGCATATGGTGAGATATATGTGAGATTTGACACCTCAGCACTGTTCTATATGCAAGTGATGGTAAACAAAGCAATTTTAAATGCTGCTCAGTTTTGAAGCCAGAATGAATTTGTCCCTAACCAGATATAGTTTTTGTTGAGGTAGAGCAGTAATTAATAAAGACTAGTTTAACCCAAATGCTTGTTGTGTGTCTTCCTTCCAAGTGTTGCTATTGTCATTTTCTGTATAAGCTTTGCCATGCCCATTACTAGGTTATTCAACAGATAAAAATCATACTAAGTACAGTCATATGAAATATTTTAATTCTCAGTCCTGACTCTGCATTGTATTGCAGCCTCTGGTTTCCCAACTCATTGTCAAGTAATATTTATGAAAGTACGATTAATAACTGCATTTCAATCACGTTGCATCATTAGCCTCTTTGCATCCATGTTGAAAATGGACAATATAAGTTCAGCCAAGCTGGGAAAAAGAATTGGACTTTATATTATTCTTCTGCTAGGGACTGGCATTCTAATTGAGTGTGTATTCTCAATTGTGGGAGCAAATGGAAGCAAGAGCAGTTCTCATGGGCCTGAAGATCAAGACCACAAGGACAGAAGAGCAATAAAAGCACTTTCTCATGACATACACCGTATATGCCTATCATCAAGACAAATAAACAAGCTCACTTGAAAGGCAAACAGGAAGAATAAATTCTTCAAGATTCTGGAATCCTCAGCTACTTGTTATTGGTCAGGTTTTTGTATTTTTTATTTTTTATAGAGCACTGTACAGGTAGGTTGCCAATGCTTTTGGTTCCTTCACTTCACCTGTATCTCCTTCCCTACACTGCAGATGAACCAATAGATACTAATAGACAGAATTCTGCAAAAAAAGCCATCATGATGTGACTGTGTGGACAGTTCTACCAAGACTCTTCTGTATAGTGATTTACTGATGCATATGAACAGTTAAGCACACTGGGGAAAATGTCAAAAAAGCACTCTTGATGGTACTGTAGGTATATTTCAAGTTTTGTGTGAGTAAAGGGACATAAGGCCACATCAGTAAAAAGAAGAAGTCTGCAGATTTATACCCCACCCATCTCTCTGAATCAGAGACTCAGAGCAGCTTACAATCTTCTATAACTTCTCCCCCCACAACGGACACCCTGTGAGGTGGGTGGGGCTGAGAGGGTTCTCACAGCAGCTGTTCTTTCAAGGACAACCTCTGGCAAAGCTATGGCTAACTCAAGGCCATTCCAGCAGGTGAAAGTGGAGAAGTGAGGAATCAAACACGGTTCTTCCAGATAAGAGTCCGAACACTTAACCACTACACCAAATATCTCCCCCCCCCACCAACAATGGTTTCTTTTCTTCTGCAGGTTTTTAAAATTACCAGTTATATGCACATCAGTAATACAGAGGGTGAAGAAGGACCATACTTCAGTGGTAGAGCATCTGCTTTGCATGCAGAAGACCCCAAGACCAGTCCTTGAGACTATTTTAAAAGAATCAGGTAGTAGGTTATATGGATGACAGTCAGTTCACACAATACTAACCTTGATAGGCCAAAAGTCTGACCAGAGTCAAGGATAGGGGCCAGATCTTGAGAGAAGACACAACAAAATAAAAAATACACATCTGGAAACAATCCAGAGTAGAAGCTATCTTGTTATCTAGTTGTCTATACCAATGGCTAGTTGAAGCAGAACTCAGTGTGACAGAAAGCGCCAGCACCAGGGTTTTCAGCACCCCAGGTGAGGACCCCTGCCCGCACCTGCCCCACCACCCCCACTCTCCCCCTTCCTCCTCTCTGCTGCTGCCGCCGCCACCAGCCTGCAGCACTCATGGCAATCACCTCGCGAGTCAAGTCATGCTTCTCTCCAACTTGCTTCTTGGCCCCTGGTGCTGCTGCTGGACTTTAACTAGCCAGGCCAGTTGTACCTTCCCACGCTGATGGACTTGTTCTGGACCAGCACTTCTTCTTCATCCCAGCCTACAGGAGCCCACCCCAGCCAGCACCCCCTGTGGCAGGATGCCACTACAGGCAGCTGCCTACATTGCCTACTGGTTGGGGCTGGCCCTGTTGGCAGAATGTATGGTTTACTTGTGGCAGAATTTTGGAGATTTGGCCATTTATGTATAAGATATGTTGAATAAGTAAAAGCAGACTTTGATTTCTTCCCATGAAACACTGCACTTGCCTTCTTCTTAAGATCTTCTTCTAAAGGTCTTTTCCTTCACATTCCTTAAGCCAAATAGACTAAACTTCAAGGCTGAACATATAGAAATGTTTTGTTTCTACATCTCCTGGTCTGCCCAGAGGCCTTTCACCTGTCTGATAACTTGTTGGTGGGTAAAGTTTATGGTTTTATGGTGCCATCAAAGGAAAGGGTCCAGCTACTGGTGACATTCCTATGGTAATGTTTGATGCATCTCTTTTTATCTTGCAAAAAGGTATAAATATTGTCAATGTTTCATTTGTACAGGACAGCCTCCCAACTGCCTCTCTGTGGGCTGTCAAAAGGCAGTCAAGATAATTCTCTTGCTTAGCTTAAGGTTATCCAGTGTACACTGTTTTGAGTTCTATGCTCTGAGCTTTTCTGTTATTTTGATTAGGGTTCAATAAAATAGATTAGTGTATGCATGTGTCTTCTTCTTCTCCTTCTAAAGACTTGGTCCTAACCAGATCTCATCCAGCCCAGAGAACCTAAGTGAGGCCGGTACCCCAGGTGGAAGCCTGATGACCAGGTAATTTTTTTCCTGCTACAGTTCTTATGGAAAGAAAAAGGAAAGGGAGCAGAGGGGGAAAGCATTGTAGCAAGGAGGGTTAAAAGGGACATATTGACTAGCCACACAGGAGAGGAAAGGATGAGATTCGGAGCATCAAAAGTAAAGAGGCACAGGGCTTTAACATGAGCTCCAGGGAACTGGAAAGAGCAGGTGGGAGAACTATGTGACACTATGTCAAGGGGCTCGCTGAAAGCAAAAGGAAGAACTAGTGGCAGACAAAGAGGGTTTTTGGAATGATAATCTAGCAGTGGAGTAAGTTCATTGTTGTGATGGCCTGGTTTAACATCAGCTGCAAAGATTGGCACTATGTCTCCACTGGGCTGCTTGTATACTGGCTGCTTCTGTCTCTGCTAGGTGGGGGCAGAGTCTAGATGGCTGGTGGTCTGGGACCAGCTAAGTGAAAGATATCATCAGATCCATATTGTCTACAGAGGACCCTGGTGGTGAGATCCTCCTGGCCATAGGTTTTTTGGTTGTGGTCTCAGATCCCAGGAACTCTTGATTTGAGGGGATTCCACAGTGCTGGGGTATCCTTGGGATATGTGTTCCAGTCTCCTCCTTCAACTCATCAAGTTACCCATCGCATAGGGCTGCCAACCTCCAGGTGGGTATAAATCAAAAGAATACAAAGTATCAGCTTCAAGATTACTAAATACACAATAAAGAAACAATACCAGAATTCATTAAAAGTATCAAAATTCATTCTAGAGGTAATATTCACATCAACCTCCAGGTAGGACCTGAAGATTTTCACTTTAACAATTGATCTCCAAGTGACAGAGATTTATTTCCCTAGAGAAAATGGCTGCTTTGGAGGGTACTTTATGGTGTTCTATCCTGCTGAAATCTCTCACCTCCCCAAACTCCACCCTCTCCATGTTGCACCCCAAACTCTTTCCCAACCCAGAGCTAGCAACCCAACCCTCATAGGAGTCTGAACCTGGGACTATGGCTGGCTCAGTGAGGGTCATGACATTTCCCTTTGCAATAGCAGCAACAATCATATCATTACTGATTAGTGAATTAGTGGACTGATTCTTATCTATTGCAGGTCCATGTTAGGCTGTCTGGAAGTGACATAAGTCTTTTAGAGGTACTTATCTTCAGAGACTGGACACAGTTCAGTCAATTGGACAATAGGCCATGAGGTTGGAGAAAGAAAGTACCACTGGAACCTCTGAGCAAAAGAGATGCTTCAGTTGTTTTCATTTTGTTGTGCCACATCTCATTTTCTATGACCACAAGAGATTTTAAAAACTTTTAAAAGGTTTTCTTATAGAAAATGAGCAGCAATTAAGGGGGGGGGGGGGATTCCGTTGAGTGAAAAAATTGGACTGAATATAGGTGCTTTTCCCCCTAAATTCATATTGTTAGTCCCATAGCTGGGAAGCATGAAAGCTGCTTTTTCGAAATTGGACATTCTTAAAGTACAAGCCCAATCGTTTTGCCGCTGACTCATCAAGGTTGCCTTTGCTATTGTTGGTCAGAAAGCAATCAATGAAATTGACAAATGGCACAGAATGCAAAGTCAGCCCTATGGAGGTTTGGATTAGGAAGATTTGTACATGGAAGAGTCAGAGGCAAAAATGTAGCAATGAAAGCACTGGCTTTAAAAGTGTATGCAAAAGCAATGAAAAGAATGTGGTGAAGGACTTCAAGGGAAGTTGAACAGCTACCAAAATCCCTTTCTCTTTTTTGTATGGTCTATAATTTATGGCAGGTTAAGCTCATTGAAGCACATGATGGCCCTCTTAAAAGGCAGTGTGGAAACAAGATTTCATGCTTTTCAAGTGTCCCTATAGAATAATGAAAATCAGTTCACGTTTCACATGTGAAGTTGGATACATGAAGACTCTTTAGCTGTTTCTGCTTATGTGATGTTGCTTAATAAATTATGGAATCTTTAGTATCTGACCTGCTTGACTTTTTATTTTACTTTTTATGAACTTCTTGCATGGAGCAAGAAACAACAGTAAATATCATCATCATCATTAACAGCAACAACAACAACAATTCGATTTAGAAATCACCCTATACCAGCTTGCACCAGGCTCTGGGCAATATTCAAGGGCATAATACTATAAAACAGTATACAACTTTAAAATCCAATGGACAATTTGCTAAAAATTAAAAATCAGAGTAAAAGAGATCCAAGGTGGCATCCTCAAAATTTCTAATCCAATTCTGGAGTACCTGGCCATTTTCTGGGAAAAGGGAGAGGGAACTTAAAACAGAATATATGTGGGGGGGGGATGAAAAATCATTACCCCACCAGTCGAAATAAAGAGACAGACACAGGAAACTGGGTAAACTAAAGGCCACTTTATTAAAATTCTGGCAGTAAAGACAAAGCATAAGTTGGTGGCACGGTCAAGGCCAGGAGTCCTTTGGACACCTCCCTTGCCACCGGTGGGCGAGCCACCCTGTCCCGGACCAAAGCCAATTCCCCGTGGGGTGGCTCCCATCCAGCTGGCACAATGCCCAAGAGATCTCCCCCACAAACCGCATGGCTTAAGTGAAGATCAATCCTGGCCATCCCTTAGGCATTCTGCATTCTCCACCCTATGCCGCACAGCCCCGAGGGGGGCCCTTCAAGACCACTCAGCCCAAATAGGACTGCTGCATGGTGCTCACCGAGCCGACAAATTCAATCCAAACCACCAACTCTAAGTGACTGACCTCAACTACAGTACCACTTTAGCCAATTCCACAATCCTCTGGACAGCAGCGCAGGGTAGATGAAAAACACCCCTTTCTACTGCAAATCAAGGAGGGGGCAAAAAATTCCTACCCAGCCTCCATTGCAATTGGGCATCCAGACAAAGCCTGCATTATATCCCGGGCAGGAGGATAGGCCAAACACGAGGCATGACTGCAGAAAAAGCGGAAGTTGGATGACTAGATCTGTGCCCTCCCCCCAAGACAGGAAACTGGCTGTAGCAGCCAAGTCCTCTGCTCTTTTCCTTCTGTCTTAGGCAAAGGGACCATCAATTTCATTGATTGGAATAAAGAGACAGACAGAAGTTGGGTAAACTAAGGGCCACTTTATTAAAATTCTGTTAGCAAAGGCAAGGCATAAGTTGGTGGCACAGTCAAGACCAGTAGTCCTTTGGACACCTCCCTTGCCACTGGTAAGCGATCCTGTCCAGGATCAAAGCCAATTCTCTGTGGGGTGGCTCCCGTCCGGCTGGCACATTGCTCAGAATATGCCCAAGAGATCTCTCCCCCCCCCCCAACTGCACAGTTTAAGTGGAGATAAATCCTGGCCATCCCTTAGGCAGTCTGCATCGCCGCACAGCCACGGAGCGGGGGATGACCCTGCAAGACCCCCCAGCCCAAATAGGACTGCTGCATGGTGCTCACCAAGCCATTAAATCCAATCCAACCCACCAATGCAAGGGACAAGCCTCTGCTTAGCATCCTGCACCCACTTAAACCACTAAAATCTGCAGAAGCTCTTGCCATATGACTGCCAGAAACAAACAGTTTCTCCGATCAGATAAATGGACACCGTCACTTCTGTTTAGGTCTGGACTGCCCGCCTGAATCACAGGGTAAGGCAGATAGTGGGAAAAACCAGCTTCCAAAGCCTTCTGAAGCTACCTATTCGCCTTACAGAGAGCCCACTCCACGTCCCTGGGGTCCAGAGCACCCCGCCATGACAAACATGAATTCATGGCCGACCACACAATCATGGTGTCCAACCACCAGACCCATATGGCCCTCAGGTCATCCCTGGCCTGCAATATAAGGGCTTTACCAATCACCAATACATGTGGTGGGCTCTGCGCCCTCCCCAAACAGCTTGGGCAAGAGGCCTGACCAATGCAAACCTCGTCTTCCCTGCTACTCAACCGTGGCCCATTCACTGAGCCCCAAATGGGAGCCAGTAGCTGATCTCTTGGCACAATGAGCCACCCAAAAGATATAGCTGTGCCTGTAGATGAAGACCCTTCATTTCCAGCTGCGCACCAAGGCACCTGAAAAGAAATAACAATGAAGCACCAACCTCACCTCTTCAGCAACTCACAGCAAATTTAGGGGGTGCACATAGCTCTTGAAAGCTACTGACCTCCATCTACCCAATTGCTGAATCTCTGTAGTTGTATACCCTAACAATGCTGCTGTTGAGGCAGCGCCAATCCTAAAGGAGTGCGTACCGAACTTCACCCTGGACAGGCCCAGCCTTGCTTGGGCCCTGCTGGTGACAACCCAAAACTGATGCTTTATCAGCAGATTCCTATCCACATGACAAAACAGCCAATCAGCCTCACTACCCCTCAATGCCAAATACTGACATAGGACTGTGATGGGGCAGAGTTCCCTGTCTAACATGGATCCAGCTTTACCAGGGACCCCTCCCACTGCTGATTGATTTTGGAACCCCTGAGCATAATGTGTGCTTCCCCAACAACCCACCTAAGATCCTATGACATCAGTGCCCGACTGGTCCGGTCTGTTTTTGACTGCGCTACCAGCTCACTTACTCTCAGAGCTCCGAAGAAAGCAACTAGGGAAGCGGCATGGAAAAGGCAAACCTCGTATGCTGAAGTGCATACATTTCCCCAGGCCCCCTGCAGCCCCTTAAGTATCACAGGTGAAATGGGCCTCCGCTCATCCCTCTGCTTCCCTGCTTTCCTGGCCCAACCCTCCAGCATCTTCTGTAGACGGAAATTGCCAGTAGCTTCGCTGAAGCACAAGGCCTTGCTGGTAAAGGCGATCGCTGAAAGCTGCCCCCATATTGAGTGGACAGCCAAACCTTGTGTCTTAAGGAAAACAGAAATGAAGCAGATGCTCCACTGGTATTGGTCAGGCCTTACCGTACCCCTCCTGCCTCCTAAATTGCTCAAATGACGAACCGCCCGGTTGTACCCTTTCCTTGTACTAGGGGCAATGGCCAAACCTATTGCTCTGTAAGCCTCAGCCCTCCAACCTGCCATAGCTTTGGGGGCATTCTTACTGGCTGAAAATTGGCATTTGGAGCAAGCTGACAAAACCTTCCCATTTGTTTGAGAGAGAGAGCGTCAGCAATCCCATTAGTCACCCCAGGCACGTGCCTGGTTCTAAACAAAATGTTAAGTTGGAGGCAACGTAGTGTGAAGGTGTGGACCAGACCCATCACCCTTGGCAATTTCAATGTAAGGGAACTGATGACCTTCACCACAGCCAAGTTATCACACCAAAAGTGGACCATGTGGTTGGCCAACTCATTCCCCCACAGCCAAGTTGCCACTAGTATCGGAAAGAACTCAAGGAAGGTAAGATCCCTGGTCCATCCCTCATTATCCAAGCATCAGGTCATGTTTCTACACACCAGTGTCTGTGGAAATAGACTCCGAAACCTGTGCACCTGTGGCACCAGAGGTGACCTGAAGTTCAGCCTCAATCTTAAGGTCTTCCCTCCAAAACAAAACCCCATTAAATGACTGCAGGAATTCCTGCCAGACCAGAAGGTCTGCCTGCATGCAACTGGTGACACACACCTGGTGATGTGGGAGGTGGAGCCCGCCCATCACTTCACAAAGCTTCCTCAGAAAGGTCTGGCCTGGTGTGACCACTTTGCATGCAAAGTTGAGGCACCCCACCAACTGCTGTATTTCCCTCAAGGTGACTTTTCTTTTGCCTAAAAAGGTGGCAATGCGGGTTTGCAGGTCCTGGACCTTGCCAGAGGGCAGGTGGGAGGCCTGCACCCACTGTATCCAACTCCGCCCCTAAAAAGGTCAACCTCTGCACGGGGCCCTCCATTTTTTCATGTGCTAAGGGAACACCAAGCTCCGATTAAACCCTCCAATAACTGAGCACACTGGCCAATTCCCAGGGGGCCTACCATCAGAAGTCATCCAAATAATGCACCATTCCCTGAAGACCCATCTTCACCTGCACCGCCCACTCTAAGAATGAGCTAAAGCACTCAAATGCAGCACAAGAAATGGAGCACTCCATGGGTAGGGCCCTGTCTATGCAGAAGTGGCCATCAAAGGCAAAGCCCAGCAATTCAAAGTCATCTGGGTGAACAGGTAGAAGGCGAAATGCAGACTTGATGTTGCATTTCGCTAGCTCCCCCCCAGGGCCGTATTGGCACACAACACGAACTGTCTGATCAAAAGAGGTGTACCGCAAAGTACACAATTGATCAGGAATTGCATTGTTGATTCCCCCCATGGAAAGGACAAATGGTAGATTAAACAAAATTCACCGGGCTCCTTTTTGGGCACAACACCCAAGCAAGAAACCCTCAAATTAGGAAGAGGCGGTGAAGGGAAGGGACCCAAAACCCGGCCCTCAGCTCTCTCTTTCTCAATTTTTTGTCAGACCACATCTTCCATGTCCCTAACTGATTTAAGATTCTGGGCCATGAAAGGTGCCCTGATACCTTGAAATGGAATATGAAAACCCAACTGGAAACCCACCAACAAGTAAACAGAATCTTCCTTCTTAAGGCCTTAACCAAGCCTTAAGAGCCTTCAACTTTAGTGGGCTGGGGCCCTTTTCCTTGAGCCTGACCAGATCCACTGCCTCCTTGCTGCCACTATGTCTGCCATGCCTTCCCCCGGGAACAGGCCGTGAAGGAGTGTGACACCCCCCCCCCCCCCCACATAGGGAACATTCATGCTTGAATGTGCAGGTTTTTGGATTACACATTTCCTGCAACCAAAACTCCCAACAGAGCAAATGGGGTTGAACCACCTGCCACAGGGAACCACGGGTTTTGGGGGCACTTTGAAAACACTGCACCATATGACCACTATGGGACCTCTCGCCCAAGTTGGGTTTGGCCAGGGACATGACCTGCAACCATAACTGGGGAAGAATCTGGTCCCACTGTTGGGCTGGATTCATAGCTGCCCTCATCTGGAATTCTTCATCATATTGAATCCATGCAGGACCAGTGAATTTGGTGTAGGCTTTATATATTATGCCCAGGTATTGAAACAAGGCAGGACCCTTTAATGACTGTGCCCATGAAATCATCCCGGCATGCACCAGGAAACCAAGCAACCAATTAGCCCATGTCTGGTTCACCTTGTGCCTCCTCACTTTCTCCTTGTCCTTATCATCTAAGTCATCCTTGTCCTTGTCTAACTCACATTAGAGAAGGGAGAATAAGTTGACAAATTCCTCCTTGCAAATCTTCTCTTTGGTTGCAGGTAATAGGTGCTCCCCTAGTGGCAATGCCACATCACCAAAAGGCACTGCATTAGATGGCACTGCAGCGTAGGGGGACAGCCAAGGGGTGGGATAGCCCCACCCTCCCCAAGGAGCCACTGCATGGGGCTGAGGAGAGAAACCACTCAACGATGGTGGGACTACAAGTGACGAAGGGCCCCATGCCCACTGCTGCCCTGACCCTGTGGTCCAGGGGTGGGGAACCTCCATCCCAAGGGCTGTATATAGCCCTCAAGGTCACGTGGTATGGCCCTTGAGAATTGCTGGACTGAACCAAGCCATGTGGCAGCCTCCCTGGGGCCTGCTGGCCAGCGAGGATTGTGGGGCCCAGCTGCACTGTTCAGCAGCCTCCCCAGGGCCAGGCAGGGATCTCAGGGCCCAGATGTACTGTGCGGCAGCCTCCCTAGGGCCTGGCTGGCTGGCCAGAATTGCTGCAGGGCCTGGAAAAGTTACTGTCACAATTCAGTTTGCACTTGATTATCCCAGATGGTGAGGCCTAATATGCTGATATTAGGGGATGTGGTCTAATATGCTACTGAGTTCCCGTTGGGCTTTTTTCTACAAAAAAGCCCTGGACCAATGCATTTGCCTAGGACAGTGGGTCGTGTGTGCGTGCTTGCCAGATTAGGCTCTCCCCACATGATTTCAAATAGAAAAACAATTATTGGCATTAATTTCGCTGGCCTGAATTATTTTCCCTCGGCGGAGCACCGTTTTTTAAGTTGATAATTTTTATGGCCCGTGAATGATGTTATAAATATCCATATGGCCCTTGGTAGAAGAAAAGGTTCTGCTCAACCACTGCTAGTAGGGCCAGAATTGCCTGCATGCCTGCCACCATGGCTTTGACCGCAGATGGGGTTGGGGTACCACCTGGCCTGGGCACCTTAGGCTTTACCCCTGGGCTTGCCCTGACCCCTTTTAGGTGCCATCTCAGAACAGGAGCAACAGGTGATAAACAGAAAATCAGCAGACAAAGATCTCAAGTGATAGACAAAGGATAAGCAAACAAAAGGATCTCACTAGCTCCCTGGTTCCCCAACCACCTATCTAACACTAACTATTCCTTACTACAGAGTGCCAAACACCACAAATTGCTCTCAAGGGTACAATGTGTCCTCAGGTTGCAACCAGCCTGTCACTGCAGAGTCCCAGAGCAAGCTGGCCAGCCCTCCAGAAATCCCAAATTAAAGGAAGCTTCCTGAGCAGTTCCTAGCACTGCATACCTTACAGGGGTGGGGGTGGGAACACGCCCCAGAGAGGATGCCCACTGCTGCTTAATGGCAGGAATACAATGCCCCCAAGGCGATCCAATCCCCTGCTGCTAAGCAGCGCCTTAAATGCCAGCTGGAGAGAAACAGCACCCAAATGGCTCTCCCTGCCTTTCCCAGCAGAGAGCTAGAGCTGCCTCCTGGCTGCCAGCAAGCAAGCAGCAAGAACCACCCGCACAGAAAGAGCAGAAGAAGAACAGCAAAAAGGCACAGAAGGATTGGAAAGAAAAAAAAACAGCTGTAAAATGTGCTCCACGGTGCTCCATCCCCAACGCAAGGCTGCTAGGAAACTCTATGCTGGTGTTGAAACCCAATTTGCAATGCAATGCCCCGGTCGAATATGAGCTAGCTCTTTTGCTTCCTCTTCTGTCTGAACACAAGGCAGGACTGCAGAAGTCAGATGACTAAGTCTGGGGCCTACCCCCAAGACAGGAAACCGGCTGCTATAGCAGCTGACTCCTCAGCTCTTTTCCTGACGCAAAGGCAGCTCCCCCTGCTGCAGATTCCGTCAGCTGCAGGTAAGGAGCTGAATTGCTGCCCTCAACCAAAGGCCTGGTGGATCATCTCTGCCTTGAAGGCCCTGTGGAATTGCATCAGATCCTGCAGGGCCCTGGTGTCATTTGGCAGAGTTCCACCAGGTTGGGGTCAGGACCAAAAAGGCCTTGGCCCTGGTTGAGGACAGCTGGACATCCCTAGGTAGAAGGGGGACATCCCATTAGAAGGGAGGAGGAGGAGCAAAGCTGGCCATGAAATGGTTGGCAGCCATTTCCTGTTTGAGCTACTTCTGCTTTTACCAGAAGTGGTCCAAAACTTTATTTACATCCCCTCCAAAGACCTGGAAAGGTAAGGGAACTCGGCAACCCTAGTGAGTGAGTGTGTGTGAGAAAGAGAGCAGCCAGCTATTGGGGAATGCAGAAATGACTGTATTCAGGAGAACTTCGCATCCGTCAGAATTTTCATTTTGATTCTTGGTTTTTTACCCACCCATACAAATTCTGAAACCCTTTTTTGCCAATGATTAAATTGTTTAATATCTTTCAGTATTGGAATTGTTTGAAAGAGAAAGATCATTCTTGGTAGAACATTCATTTTGATTGCAGAGATCCTACCCAGCATAGACAAATTCAGCTTATTCCATTTTAACAAATCTCCTTCAATTTTACGCCAAAGCTTTTCATAATTTCTCGTATATCAGTATTTCTCATCATAATCTCTACACCTAGATATTTTACTTTCAAGGTAACTTCACATCCAATTACGTTTTGTAGTTCTTTCTGTTTGCTTAATGACAGATTCTTGCTTAAAATTTTTCGATTTTTCTTTATTTACATAGAAGCCCACCAACTCTCCATACTCTTTAATTTTACTTAACAACAATGGCGTCACTTGTAATGGATTTTCATTAATAAACATCACATCATTTGCAAAAACCCTATATTTGTAAGAAAAACCTTTCAATTTCAGCCCCTCTATTTCTTTATCCTCTTTGATTTGCATCAGCAAAATCTCCAAAGTCATTATAAATAGCAACGGAGATAGAGGGCAACCTTGCCTTGTACCTTTACTAATTATCATTTGTTCTGTCAGATCTGCATTCACACAAAGTTTAGCTTTTTGTTCTGTATAAATTGCCATAACCATTCTTATAAAATCATTTCCCAATAGAAATTTCTCCATCACCACAAACATAAAGTCCCAGTTAAGACTGTCAGAAGCTTTCTCTTCATTGGGATCAGAAAATGGCGAGCTGAGCTGCTTTCCTTAACGGGAGCAGGCTGGCACTTCTGTTCGGGATAGTAAAAGGCAAATTAACGCCTACTGCCTACTTTTCTCAGCTAGAGAATTGTCCAAGATATGCACAGATACTTTGAGGAGACTTACCTTGGCTGAAAGGGAGTCCCGGGGGGGGGGGGGGAGCTCCTATGAGGCTTTGAGGGATCTCCAGAGAGAAGTTGCATATTCATCATCTGCAGAAGTTTCCAGAGTCATTTATTTGACATAAGCTCGACAGGATCTGAATCTTCTTTTACAACTTTAAACATCTAATTTACAAAAGACCGGTGTTGATCTGGATAAACTACAAAAAAAAGGTACTGATTGCTATCTTTTCACTCTGGGACTAACTAAAGCTAAACAAAACAAAATTAAAAGGTGGGAGTTGGAAATAATGGAAGCCTGAAAGGAGGAGAAGAAAAGGGGCTAAATTTGAACTTTGTAAATTTAAAAGATAGTGCTAAAAGAAGAAAGGAATTTATTGTTTAGTCTATCTGCAGTTGAGGAGGTAGCCCCATCGTCATAGATCTGTAGCACTCATAGTCAACACAGGAAGTACGTCAGATATCGTGAGATTTCTCTACCAGCGAAATGAGACTTGGTGGCAGGAAAAGCAGGAAGTACTAGAGAAAGAAAAAGGAAGTCAGAGAAGTAAACAGCCTACTCTAGGATTATAATATCAGAGAGAAACATCGGCGATTATTGCTGGGAGGACAAAGTTTTAACAATGTTTTTTAAAGTGACTGGGACAATAAAATTGGTGGAGTCAACTGAGTTGGCAATTATAAAATAAGGACTATTGGATAGTGGTGAAGAAGATTTGAAATGGTTAAAGGGAAAAGAAGAAAAAAAAATTTAAAGTAAAGCAAAAGTCGCGATTGCCATTTTGGGAAAAATAAAAATTTTAAACATTAATATCTGAGCCTGGGAGGCTCAAAGGACGGCAAAATTGGGTTCATTGGAAAGGGCTATATGTATAGAGTGAATTCACTCTATGCAAAAAAGAACAATCTGCCAAGAGATGTGGTCATAAGATTTATGACAAAAGAAATGGTGGGAAAAATCATAAATAAAATTTTTGAAAAGACATTGACAGTGGGAGGTAGTAGAATAAGAATTATGAAAGAGTTGCCAAGACAAGTGTTAACTGACAGGAATATATATAAAAAACTAACAGAAAAATTACGCGACAATGGAATGAGATACAGATGGATAATACCTGAAGGTATGAGCTTTGAACTTCAAGGGAAAAGGATTACAATTACAAACACACAGGAATTGCATAGATTCTATGGAGGAAATAAAGAATTTGCACCATGATGGATTACAAATTGATATCTTGGAATGTAAATGGACTAAATTCACCACAAAAAAGAAGGGCAACATTTCATTGAATAAAAAAACAAAATTGTAACATAGTTTGTTTACAAGAAGTGCACATTAGACAAAAGGATTATAAATTTTTATGGAATAAGCAACTGGGACTAGAATTTCATACATTAGCTGAACAGAAGAAGAGAGGAGTAATTTTTTATATTAAAAAAGAATTAGATCTGAAATTGGTTTTTAAAGATAAAGATGGAAGGTATATAGTGGTGGAAAGTACATTGAATGCTAAAAAAACTTTATTGTTGAAACGTTATGCTCCAAATGGTGCAAAGGACATTTTCTTTAAAAATATTATGCAACATCTTGATGAAGTGACATATGGGCAAATTTTGTTGATGGGGGACTTTAATGGAACAATTCAGAACACAATAGATAGTTCTGGGAAGAAAAAAATTGATAAAGAAGGGAAATTGCCAAAGTCTTTTTTTGAGCTGGTTAAACAAGAGAATTTGGAGGATATATGGAGGAAGTTCAATCCTGAAGTACGGGACTATACCTTTTTTTCAGCCAGACATAATTCTTTTTCTAGAATTGACATGTTGTGGGGTACCAAAGATTTGGGACTTATAACAAAGAAGATAGAGATTTTATCCAAAATAGGAGCTGACCATAACCCAAAAATGTGGATTACAAAATTGTCTAAAAAGTTAAGAAGATGGAGATTAAATGAAGTTTTACTATAAAATAAAGTAATAGTGACATCTTTAGAAAAGGAAACTAGATCAATGATAAAAATGGTGAAATCAATGATGAAACCAAGTCAATGATAGAGAAGATATAGAATTTCAGACGGTATGGGATGCCTACAAGGCAGTAATGAGAGGAACATTAATAACATTGAATAATAAAGATAAGAGAGCAAAAGATAAACAGATGTTGGTCATTCAAAATGAAATTAAGAAAAAAGAAGGTAAATTAAGAAAAAGGCCAGGAAAAAAGAAAATTATAAGGGAGATTACAATATTACAAACACAAATGAGACATTTGTTAAATAAGAAAATGGAATGGAATTTGAAAAAATTAAAACAGAAATCTTTTGAGGGAGCAAACAAATCTGGAAAGTACTTGGCCTGGCAATTGAAGAAAAAGAAAGTTAAATTATTAATAAAATTGTGGCTGATGGAAAAGTGATGGTAGATCAAGAAGGAATAAAGAGAGAATTTTTTAAATATTATGCTAAATTATTTAAGGGTGTTAAAGTAAAGAAAGAAAGGATCGAAGCATATTTGCAAAAGATCAAAATAGCACCCTTAACTGTATATATGTAAAAATTTTTGAATGATCCAATTGAAAAATAGAAATTGAAGTAGCGATTAATGTAATGAAAATTGGAAAGGCACCTGGACCAGATGGATATACGGCAATTTTTTAAAAAAAAGCTTAAAGAAGAATTAGTACCAAAACTTCAAAAATTGATGAATGCGATAAGATTAAACAGGAAAATACCAAATACATGGAAAGAAGCTGTAATTTCGTTGATTCCAAAGGAAGAAAGAGATGTCACGAATGTAAAGAATTATAGACCAATTTCATTATTAAATAATGATTATAAGATATACACAAGAATCTTGGTAGAACGGCTTAAACAATATTTAATAAATTTTATAAAAGACGATCAAGCGGGTTTTCTCCCAAAAAGGCAAATAAGAGACAATATTAGAACTGTTTTAAATATTGTAGAATATTGTAGAATATTATGAAAGACATCCAGAGAAGGAAGTTGCATTATTTTTTTGCGGATAAAGAGAAAGCTTTTGACAATTTGAACTGGGACTTTATGTTTGCAGTAATGGAAAAAATAAAGTTGGGAGAAAACTTTATAAGAATAATAAAGGCAATATATACTGAACAATGTGCAAGGCTATGTATAAATGCAGATCTTACAGATGAAATGATAATCAGCAAAGGTACAGGACAAGGTTGTCCGCTTTCACCATTGTTGTTTATAATGACTCTTGAAATCTTATTGATGCAAATACAAGATGATGAAGAAATAGAAGGAATGAGAATTAAAGGATTTACCTATAAATATAGAGCATTTGCAGATGATATAATGTTTATAAATGAAAATCCTACACAAGTTACACCTTTGTTGTTAGCTAAAAAACAAGATTTTGGAGAATTGGCGGGACTTTATGTTAATAAAGAAAAATCAAAACTTTTATGTAAAAATATGCAAATAAATAAACAAAAGGATTGCAGAGGTTAATGGGATGTGAAGTTACCTCTAAAGTAAAATATTTGGGTGTGGAAATAACAATGAAGAACATTGATCTGTTTAAAAATAATTATGAAAAGTTATGGCGTAAAATGGATGAAGATACAGTAAAGTGGAGCAAACTTAATTTGTCATTGCTTGGTAGAATAGCTGCAATTAAGATTAACATTTTGCCGAGAATAATGTATTTATTCCAAACAATTCCGATTGTGAAAGACAGTAAACAATTTAATAAATGGCAAAGAAAGATTTCAGAATTTATATGGGCTGGAAAGAAACCAAGGATTAAAATGAAAGTTTTAATAGACGCTAAAGAAAGAGGAGAATTCCAATTATCAGATTTAAGATTATATCATGAAGCAGTTTGTTTAGTGTGGATAAAAGATTGGGTGTCGTTATTGAATAAAAAACTTTTAACATTGGAAGATCATGGAAATAAATTCGGCTGGCATGCTTATATGTACTATGGGAAGAAAAAGATGGATGTTTTTTTCTCTCACCATTACATAAGAAATAATCTGCTAAATATTTGGATGAAGTATAAGAAATATGGCAATGAGAGAAAACCACTATGGATAGTGCCAGCAGAAGTAATAAAAAATGGAGTGGCTTTGACCAATATCCGGTCAGGAGCCTTTGCCTAACGCTCTCCCAGCTGGCTCCAAAGTTATATCTTTTTTTACCCCTTTAAATTATATTTTTCAACTTTTGAGAGATGCCTCCAAAAGGGGAGAAAAAAATGAAGCAGAAGGAAAAAAGCTTTCCACCTTTAACTAATTTCTTGGAACTGCCTACTACCTCCCACGCAAGGGTGGAGAGAGATGATGAAACAGCCGCAGAATGTCCTCTCACGGTGAATTTATTGTCTCAGGCAATGTCTAAGCTAAGACAAGAAATACGAGAGGACATAACTTCTATGCTACAACCAATGTGTCAGCATCTGGATGAACTAGAGAATTCTTGTAAACAAGCTACCCAGACAGCACAAGAAGCGTTAAAAAAAGCTCAAGAGACAACATCAGATGCATGGACGAGGGAACAGGTTTTAACAGTGGACTTTCGTAGCCAGGAGCTGTGCCTAAAATTTAGAGGTTTTAAATCTGATGTGGAAGCTGAAATGGACATATATATTCATGGCAAAATTGGCTTGCTGAAGTAATCCACCTGGAGGTCGACGTTTTTCCACTTATTCAAAAAGCATATCGTGTCGGCAAGGTATGTGAAGATGATTCGTCTTATACCAGAGATATTGTGGTACAGTTTAAGGACTATCGAATGAGGCAAAGAGTCTTTGCAGAGGCTAGGGAGAAAGGAGGCTTGGACTACCAGGGGTTAAAGATTCAGGTCTTTCCAGATCTCCCTCCTGAATTTTTAAGAATCAGAAGAGACCTTAAGGACACAACTACCAAATTGTGGGACTTAAAAATTAAATATAAATGGCTACAATCAGGCAAACTATGTGTCCAAAAAGGCTCCACTTCGTTTACAGCATATGACGCAGCCTCGGGTGAGAAACTACTTTCCAAGTTAACGCCCTCCTCTCCTACATCAAGAGTTAATAAGAGAAAGGAATGCTCTCCTCTCATCTCCTTAAGGACAACTCGTGCATGTACTGAGGAAGTTCATGTAAATCTGGAAGAAAGTATGGACTCTATCTAAAAAGAAATTGAAGCAACAAGAAAAGGGAAAAGTTGAAGAAATTTATAATTTATATTTAATGATTTTTCTTTCAGAATCTAGGGCTGGGTGGGGACAGCTGGTGAGAGCACCAGGTGAAGAAGAAAGAGTTTCTTCTTGACCTTAACTTTTAAGGTCTCCAGGGACTGAGATATTTTGTTAGAATTTATTCTTTATGGCTTTTTTTGAGAGTAGAAGGAATAATCAAGATAAAGAAGGAAAATAAGAAATTATATTGAATGCATGTGGTATTAAGTTTTAAAAATCTGTTAGGGAAGTTAGCATTGTTAAGCTTAATTATTCCTCTGCTATAAAAAAAATAGAAAATACAAATACAAATAGACATATGTTGTTTTTGATTTGTTATTGTTGTACACCTGCCTGTTGGAACAAGTAGCAACTGTAATGAGTCTATAATAAAATTTTGAGTTGTAAAAAAAAAGAAGTAATAAAAATAACAGCTGAGTCAGGAGAGGGAAAATGGATGTCATACAATCAACTATTAAAAATACAAAGTTGTTGTATTTTTGTGTATGTTGTGAGCCGCCCTGAGCCACTTGTTGGGAAGGGCGGGATATAAATAATAAAATAAATAAATGAATGAATGAATGAATGAATGAATGAATGAATGAATGAATGAATAAAGTGGTAAAATAGAGTTGAAAACTGCCGAGGAGGTGAATTATAAATATGATTGGTTTCAAATGCAACAAATAAAGAGTTTGGTGGAAAGTGATATTAAATTGAAGGAATAAGACGAGAACAAACAGATATGGAAAACGTTCTGCTTGGAGATAATGAAAAATTAATTTCGAAAATTAAGTTACTTTTAAAATGGTCTACGGAAGATGAAGTAGTGAAATCTCAAATGATTAAGTGGGCAATTAATGTAAATAAAGAAATACAGATGGACATGGGAATATTTATGGAAGAACTCTATGAAACTCTCAACATGTCAGAGTATTAAAGAAAATTGTTTTAAGATGATGCACAGATGGTATATGACTCCTAAAAAGTTGGCAAAGATAAACAATAAGATGCCAGATAGATGTTGGAAATGAAAAAAAAACATGAAGGTTCTTTCTACCATATGTGGTGGACTTGTGAAAGAGCGAAAAAGTATTGGCAGATGATTGAACAAGAGATTTCTAAGATCTTGGGATATGAATTTAACAAAGTTGCAGAGACTTTTCTGTTGGGATTACAAATGGAAAAATTTCCAAAAGAAGATAGGACTTTAATCTGGTACTTGCTCTCAGCTGCTAGGACATTGTATGCACAGCTGTGGAAGCAAGAAAAAATACCAGAGAAATGGGATTGGATTGTAAAAGTTATGACATGGAGTGAAATGGACAAGTTAACAAGAACCTTAAGAGACTATGATTTAGAAGTATTTAAGATGGAGTGGAAAAAGTTCAGAAGATACGTAGAAAAAGAGTGGAAAATAAAAGGACATTGGACAATTTTTGATAATGACTAAGTACAAGAGGGAGGAGGATATTAATTTTGGTTCTTATTAATTAAGGGTACCTTTAATATTATGATTTTAAATATATAACACCAGCGGGGGTCAAGTAACAGGGGGAGGGGTGGATAGAAAGTAATATGTGGGATAGATAAAAAAGTAATTATTAATGATATAAGAAATTGAAATTTATTACCATATGTTACTAATAAAATTGTTTGAAACTAAAAAAAAAACTTTCTCTGCATCAGCAAAAAATAATGCCTCCTCTTTTTCTGGCTGCTTTTCGTAATATTCTACAATATCTATTACTGTTCTGATATTGTCTCTTATTTGCCTTCTGGAGAGAAAACCTGCTTGCTCCTCCTGAATAAAAGGTTTAAATGCTGTTTGAGTCATTCTGCTAGTATCCTAGCAAATATTTTATAGTCATTATTGAGTAATGAAATCGGTCTGTAATTTTTAACACACGTGGCATCTCAGCCTTCCTTTGGTATCAATGAAACAACTGCTTCCTTCCATGTATTTGGCACTTTCCCTTCTTGTCTAATAATATTCATCAACTTTTGGAGCTTCGGTACTAATGCATCTGCCAGGACTTTGTAAAATTTTGCTGAAAAACCATCAGGACCTGGTGCTTTACTGTTAGGGAAACTGCTCTCAAAATGAGATTGGGGAATTAGATTGAGAGACAGCTGGCCCTAAAAAGGAATCTTTTATTATCTGTGTATACCAGGCTCAACCGTTCAGAGAGTCAATGCTCAATAAGAGACTCTAATTTAGTAAAAATCAATTGTAATTTATTTAGAATAATATTTCTTTCATACAAGGTAAAAATACAAAACACTCACACATTCACACAGGTCTAGGAAACATAGATAGATCAATAGGGGAACATATATGGGTAAACAGACAGGGTAATATTTACCATCGTAGTCTTCCAGGAAGGTTTCCAATGGCGACTTAAGAGGACAGGGGAAATGGACCCAACACTGTGGCCAGAATTGGGGATGGATCTAGACAGCGGGTAATAGGGGTTGCTGAATAGAAAGCACACATGAGTGGAGTTGGGTCAGAGGTTAAATAGGCTTCCTCAGACCCTTAGGGACTGGGAGGTCCAAGGGAGGAGAGATGGGAGGTTCAAGAAGGCTGGACATTCCTTACTGACACCTAATTGGATGCCTGCTTTGGCCAATGAACTTCACCTTAGTCCAGTGAACCTGGAAATTTCCAAGCTGCAATGCTGCTTGTGTTGGCCCCAGGGTACTTAAACTGGAGTAAGAATGGGAATGGCTGGATACTTAAGTTTAAATGGGATTAACTAGGAGGGTGACAATAGGTAATCAAATGCTGGCCTAGGTACCACCCGGGTTAGACAAAAGACTTGATGAAGACAGGAGATGTCCTGGTATTGCTGAGCAATTAGGATCAACAGTGGAGCTATTAATCCATTCTTAAAACAGATGGGTTGCTTGCAGGCTCAGGGTGTGTACGTGTGACTTTCCCACTAAGAAGGAATGAGTTCAGCCTGGCAGGGTAAGCTTGGGTCAGGAAAGCAAGCTGGATTCTGCTGTTGTTAGCTCTAGGTCCATGGAGCCAGGCTGGAAACATGGTGGCTTCTTCCACTGCAGTGGCCAAGACTGGGCACACAAGGAGCAGCTGGAGCATGTCTGTATTTCTGGCTCACACCCTTCAGAGATGTAGAATGCAAAGCTGCCACATAAGCCTTAGAAAGTGTAAGCAAAGTCCACTTCTTAGAGCAGATGTGTGAGAGTCAAATCTCCAGGCACCCTGGCAACCACACTGGCGATCACGATGTCCACATGCATGAAAAGTAGGGGGCTTTTCCTCACATTACCTAATTTCATTGAACTAATTGCTGCTTATATTTCAACTTTTTCAATTGGTTCATTTAAGGCTTTCCCCATAGTTTCTGTTAAAGGCTTTACTTTTACTTTCTGCAAGTATGCTTCTATTTTCTCTTTATCTACTTGTTGGCCTTTAAATAGTTTAGCATAGTATCTGTAAAATTCCCTTTTAATTCCTGCTTGATCCACAATCTCTTTACCTTCAACTATAATTTTGTTTATAAATTTGTTCTCCCTTTTTTTCTTCATTTGCCACGCCAAATATTTCCCGGGTTTGTTAGCTCCCTCAAAAGATTTCTGCTGCGGTCTTTTTAGGTTCCATTCCATATCCTTATTCAATAGGTGCTTCAATTGACTCTGTAAAACTGTAATCTCCCACAAAATTTTCTTTTTCCCCGGTCTCTTTCTTAATTTTCTTTCTTTTTTGCCTATTTCTTTTTGTAAATCCACCATTTGTTTTTCCTTGTCTCTTCTGTCTTTATTGTTCAATTTAATTAAGATTCCTCTCATTACAGCTTTATATGCTTCCCACATGGTCTGGTATTGAATGTCCTGATTTTCATTAATTTGGAAGAAAACTTTAGTTTCTTTTTCAAGAGATGCCACTGTTTCTGCGTTTTGCAATAAATCCTCATTTAATCTCCATCTCCTCACCTTTTTCCTGTCTTTTGCCAACCACAATAATGGATTATGGTCTGCACCTATTTTCAGAAGAATCTCTAATTTATTTGTAATAAGTGCCAAGTCTTTGGTGGTCTATAACATGTCAATTCTTGAGGAATTATGCCTTGCTGAAAAGAAGGTATAGTCACGCACATCAGGATTGAACTTTCTCCATATATCCTCCAAACCTTATTTTATTAGTTAAAAAAAATGACTTTGGTAACTTGCTGTTTGTATTTTTTTTTTTCCGGATCTGTCCAAAGAATTTTTAATGGTTCTATTAATATCTCCCATTAACATTATCTGATCATATGTCACTTGGTCTAACTGTTGCATAATGTCTTTGAAAAAAACATTCTTTGCCCCATTTGGGGCATATAGTCCCAATAATGTTTTTTTTCTCATTTAACAACACCTCCACTGCAACACATCTACCATCACTGTCCTTAAAAATCAACTTTGGCTCCAATTCTTTTTTAATGTAAATAATCACTCCTCCTTTTTTTCCCCTTAGCCAATGAAAAAAAATTCTTCACCTAAAAATTTATTCCATAAAAATTTATAATCCATTTGTTTGATATGTACTTCTTGTAAACAAATTATTTTACATTTTTATTTTTTTAATCCAATGAAATGTTTTTCTTTTTTGTGGTGAATTTAGTCCATTTACATTCCAAGAAATTAATTTGTAATCCATAGTGATTCTTCAGTTATTCTGTATCTCCAATTTCCTTGTTGTTAGCAAAAAACCTTTCCATGCCTTGAATATCTATTATTGTATTTCTCAGTCTTTTATACTCAAAGCTAAGACCTTCTGGTAAAATCCATCTAATTCCCTTTGCCCTTAGCTTTTCTGTCAATTTTTTGAAATGTCTTCTGTCACTTATAACTTTCCTTGGCAGCTCCTTCATTATTCTTATTCTACTTTCTTCTACCACCATTGCTTTTTCAAATTGTTGACTTAAAATCCTTCCCACCATGTCTCTTGTAGTAAATTTTACTACCACATCCCTTGGTAGCTTGTTCTTTCTAGCAAATTCAGAGTTAACCCTGTAAACATAGTCATACAGATGTCGCGTCACATCAGGGTCCTGTCCCATACACTCAGCAATGATTGTTGAAATATACTTCTTTAAGTCCTCTTGGTCATTTCCAGGTACACCTCTTAGACATTAACTTACAGTCTTGTAGTGTTGCTTTCTCCTGCATTTTCTTGATGGTAGCATCTTGGTCTTTAACTTTAATTTCTATTTCCTGTGTCTTCTGAGAAGTAGCTTCTGATTCTTTCCTGAGCTCATTGATCTCTTTTTTAATTTCTTTCTTGACTTCTTCAGCACTGGAGTTTATTTCCTTCGTTAGTTTCTTCTCAGTTCCAGTTGCTAAGTCTTTCATCACCTTCAACAGTCTTGTCTCCATTGTCTCCAATTGCTCTTGAACTTTAGCAATTTTTCCACCTCCCCGTGAACCTGATCTTAATCGTGTAAGCCTTGGTTCCGACTTTTGATCAGACACCACTGTCCTCCCATTGCACAGAATGGGCTTAGTGCACAGAATGACCTCACCAATCAGCAAACCAATGATATATTCCAATAGATTAGGGCATGCCCTTTCCAACAAGCCCAAAATCGCTGTCCTCTGAGCTTCCTAGCTCAAGACATTAATTTTTAAAGCCCCTTTTTTCAAAAAGTTTTCCTTTTTCCAATGAGCCTTAAATTTTATTTTTAAACATATAGTCCAAAATATTTCTTCTTTTTAAGATGATTGCTGTCGGTTTTATAAACTTTTAAAGTCCCATTCTGTTTTAAAAATATAAAACCTTTGACCCTTCTTTAATGGTTGCCGATGTTTCTCTATGATTTCTGGCTCTAGAGATGTCTCTGGAGGTTTAAAACAAATCTCTTCTTTCATTGTTCACTTCCTGACTTTCTGGCCATGAAGTTTCGTTCTCTATGGTTAATAGTCTCTCGATAGTTGTAGCACGTCACTTCCTGTTTTGTCTTGAACCTCAGCACTCTGTTATGATGGGGTATTTTTTTTCAAAGCCACAGGTTTGTCAAACATCAGTCATTTTTCTATACTTTCCGGCTTATTTTAAGTTTCAAAAAGTCCAAATTTACCCCCTTTTACTTCTTAGCTTTATGCTCTTACAATTCCTTCCAAATCTTAAATATTTAATTTTAAAAACCTTATTTTAGTCCCAGAGTGGTAGATAACAATCTTTACCTTAACGAAAAGTCTCTGCTTTCTTACACTGATCTTTTCTCCCTCAGCTGTTATTGTAATCCATAGAAAGTTGGAATCTTGATGAGCTTAAGTCAATTTAATGACCCAGGAGGTCCTTTGTAGACAATAGAATGCAATTCTTCACCGGAGGCTCTTCAAAGCTGGAAAAGAAGCCCTCTGGGATTCCTCGCCAGCCAAAGTAAACCCCCTCAAAATTCTTCGAGCATGTCATAGACAATTCCCTCACTGGAAAAGGTAGACAGCAGGCATTGGAGTCGCCTTTTATGTCCAAAACAAAGACTCCTGTCTGCTCCTCTTACAAGAAGCAGGTCAGCTCTCCATTTTCCCAACCCCGGAAGTCTCAGCCATGCTCAAATTCTTGATGGATGGTGCTGGTGTCAATGGAGACCTGTCAAGAGGAATGTTTTAATTATTGATTGATTTTAATATGAATTTTAATGTGAATTTAATGTCTTTAATACTGTATTGTTTATTTGAAATGCTGTTAGCCGCCCTGAGCCTGCTTCGGCGGGGGAGGGCGGGATATAAATAAAATTTTACATTACATTACATTACAAGAGTTGGGAGGTTGCACTCCAATCCTGACACTCTTCCTCCCCCAACCACAGAACCTCTGTCTTGGCGGATTCAGTCTCAGCCAGCTCTTTTTTAGCCATACCACCATGGTCTCCAAAGCCTTGGCCAGATTTTGTGGGACAGTAGCTGGCCATTTATCCAATAACAGATACAGCTGGATCACTGCCATGTTGATGACACCCATATCCGAAACGCCTCACCAGCTGGACAAGAGGGTGCATATAGATGTAAAATAACATCAGGGAGAGGAGTGCCCCCTGAGGAACCCCACATAATAAGGGTTGCTCAGAGGACACATTGCCACCCAGTGCTACCTTCTGTCCCCAATCATGGAGGAATGAGAAAAGTAATTAAAGGGCCACCCTGTGGACTCCTAGATCAGCAAAGCACTGAGTCAGAAAATTGTAATCAACTGTGTCAAACAATGCTGTGAGGTCAAGCAACAACAGCAGTGCCAACCTGCCTCAATCTAACTATGGAGATTGTCTGTCAGGATGACTAACATAGTCTCTGAAGCTGGCCAAGGGGCCTCTAGTTCACATACTGTAGCAACATTGGCAGGTAAATTATGGCAGAGATATAAGGCTTTATCCACAAAAAAAAACCCCTCATAGGTGCCTCAGAGATAATGGCCGGATTCCTGTATCTATTTTGGTGCCTCTCAGTGAGGGACATCAAAGACCTATGAGGAGGAGGGGTCAACTTTATGAAATAACAACTACTTTGCATGCAGAAGACCACTGGTTCAATCCTCAGCATATGAAGCTAAAAAGATCTGGCAGTAAGTGCCATGAAAAACCTCCACCTAAGATCCCACAGACCTACCAGCCATGGTAGAAAATACTGACCTTGACACACCGATGGACTTTCACAGTATAAAACAGGGTTATGTGTTCATGAGAAAATATTATGAATATACTCAATGCCACTCTTCATTATAATTTTATTTACTTTTATTTAAAATATTTCTATCTAGCCTACTAACTATAGTTCTCAAAGGGGTTTATGACCTACTTTAAAACTAATATATATTTAAACGTTTGTACTAGAATTTTTAAAAATACAGCATATATCATTAAAGTATGCATCAGACAATGGGTTAAACAGGGAGTTTCACCATGGTGAAAGTGTTATTGCTAGTAGTCACATCTCTCCAAATGCAGGAGCATAGAGGCAGGCCTCCAATGATGGCTAAAGTATTTGATATAGAAGCAGTCTGTCTTTGAGAGCCTGATTTTAGATCTTTATAGTAGAAATATACAAGAATGTTGTATGTTCAGGGGTTTTTTTGAGCATGAACGCACAGGAACGCAGCTCCAGCTGGCTTGGTTTCAGGGGGCATGGCCTAATATACAAATAAATTCCTGCTAGGCTTTTTCTACAGAAAAACCCTGCATAAAACAATGATGATGTATGGGGTGTGGCCTAATATGCAAATTAGTTCTTGCTGGGCTTTTTCTACCAAAAAAAAAGCCCTTTGTACATTTACTGGTTAGAGTTGAACATTACTGTTTCAGTGGGTTCTTTCTAATTGTGGAATGAAGTTGCTGCTGTATTTTAATCTGAAGGGTCAAAGTATAGGTGCCAACCATCTTCAGTTTATAGATGACTATGTCCTCCCCCCTTGCAGTTCCTGACATCAATACTGATGTGTGTCATTCCAATTTTGAGGGACAAAGAGCAATCCTAAACTGGAATACTGAGAATCCTACTCAATGATTATTTGATCCATTGGACCGTTTGAGATAAAGAAATAGAATTTCAAACAGAATTGCCCTAACAAAATTGATAGCAGAGCAGATGGTTCTTGGTTTTTGCCATCAAGCTGGTAGTTTATAGCCTGGACTGTTTTTTGAACTCTAAATGATTTTTTAAAATCTGGATTGCCTTTGAGAGCATTTAGAAAACAATAGGCTGTGCAGACAAGCCTCAATTTTAAAATGACACCTTTTTTCTCTCTTGCCATTACTGAGAGCGTTCTGACTTAAATGAGCTTTGAATTCAGATTGTCTTGATCTGGAAACGTTGCTACTTTTATCTAAAAACCTCAGATGTGCTAGAAAGAAAATTTTGGGGGCTTTTTAACCCTTTTTCTTTGGATTATGTCAGAGACCTTGGAAGAGCCTTGCTGCAACCACATGCACACATTCAGCTGCCTCTTCTCTCCAGAAAGAAAGGAAGAATCTTTAACCCTGTTCTGCCTGATTGCTGTGAAAAATGTCGAACCCAGAGAGAGGAGCCACTGGACCTTCTGTTTCCATGTCTTCAGGAACAGCCACTGCAAATCTTGGTTTTGGTACCATGAGTAACCTACCAGTGATAGGATTTAGTACCCTGAAGTTAACTAAGAATAATTTCTCATTCTGGCTCTCGCTCCTAACACAAAAACCTAAGATTTATCAAGCTGAAAGAGTTTTGTCTGAAAATCCCCCTGAGAATGAGCAAGAAAAATCAAATTTTAAATGGCTAGATGGTTTTGCAAAAACTCTCATTTTAGAGTCTATTGAGCAATATAAAATTTCTGGATTGCATACTCTTAAAACTGCAAAAGAAATGCCTGAGTGCCTTAAAAATAAATATAACAAAACTCCCATAAGCACTATTCATGATTTAAAGGGCAAAATACTTGGTTTTCAAATGCAAGAAAGGGAGAATGTGACTAAATGTCTAAAGGAATTTATGTGCATGCAATCCAGTCTACAGGAGCATGGTGAACCTATTGCAGAATGAGACTTAATCTCAACTATATTGAAAGCTCTACCCAGAATTTACAAGCCAATTAAGATGATTTTGAGACTGATTTTGAGAAAAAGATTTCAGTTTAGAAGGCCTGTTAAATGCTATCGAGGAGGAAGCAGCCTCCAGATATGGGGACAAGGACACTGAACTATCTGATTCTATGTCTGCTTTAAGCCTGAAACCACAGTATAGGAATAAGTCAAGAAGAGATATAATATGCCATAGATGTGGGCAAAAAGGACATATCGCGAGATATTGTAATAATTGTGATGCTGCTGCTGAACAAAGGAATAGCAATTTTAAAGCACATGTTTCAAATGAGGGAACATGGGCGCCATCTCGTGGCCATAGAAATAATAGCAGCCAGAAATTTTTAAAGCAGAAATTTTCCACGCCACATGGCCCTGGTGGGAACAAAAGAACAGAGAAAGTACTATGCATGTTAATAATGTGGATTTTATTGGTGAAAGAGGAAGATTTTTGATTGATAGTGGATATTCTATGTATATTTGTTGATATAAGGGCATGTTTTCAGAGTTGGATGAAAGTCAGAGACCTGAAATGATAGGTGTCAACCAGAAACCCTTACAAGTTTGTGGTGTGAGTGAGATCAAAATGAAATTGCTTACCACTGATGGAGATTTAATGCCAGTAAGACTGAAAAATGTAGCTTATGCACCTGAATCAATTGAGAATTTACTTTCAAGCCAAGTGCTTATAAGAAATAATAATGCTGTATATCTTGATAAAGGAGATGATGATGAAATTATTCAGAAGAATTCTAGAATTAGTTTTAAACTGGATGAAAGAAATGGCGCTCATAATATTATGGACTTAAGTGAAAGGTCAGATGCTGTTGATGTTGTGGAAAAGACTGTTTGCCAGACTAAAGGCAGAAAGTGTGACCATAGGAGTTGTGTTTATGCTTGGCATATAAAGTTAGCACACAGAAACATGCAGAGTGTTGAGAAGTTGCTAAAGGATTGTGGACTTGATGTTGTGCATTGTGATAAATTCAAGGAAAGATATGATGCTTGTCTGAGAGCAAAAGGAACTGCACCTTGCTTCAGTGGAAAAAGCAGTGTGCATAATGAAAGGTTTTTGGAGACAATATTCAGTAACGTTGTTGGGCTTATAACAGCTTCGATTGAAAAAAATAAATACTTTTCAGTATTCACAGAGACAAAGACAAAATATAGCACTGTCTATATGCTCAAATCAAAAGATAAGGCTCTTAAATTTAAAGAATATGTTGCCATGGTTAAAAACAGATTTGAGTGTGTACCTCAAAGCTTGCTGACAGGTGGAGGTGGTGAATATTGCAATATTGAGTTTAAGAAGTTTCTGAAAGCAGAAGGAATTGAACACAAAGTGACTGTCCCATATGCTCCACAGCAGAATGGGAGTGCAGAAAGACTTAATTTTGTGTTACAGGAAATGACCAGAGCAATGCTCATGCAATCTGCATTAACTAAAGGCCTGTGGGCTGAAGCTGTAAATACAGCAGTGTATATTCACAATAGAATACCTTCAAATGTAACAGGAATTACTCCATTCCAGGCTTGGTTTGGCAAGAAGCCAGAATTTAAGCATATTAAAACTTTTGGAGCAAAAGCCTATGCTTATGTTCCTAGAGAAAATAGAGGGAAGCTTGATGCAAGGACTGAGATTGGGTTCATAGTAGGATGTCCCTCAGTGGGAAAAGGCTACAGAGTCTATGATCCAAAGCTGAATAAGACTAAGCATTGTAATGTTGTGTTTGTGGATGACAGTGATTTGCCTAGAGCACCCTGTGTACCTGAATCTGATCCTGAGGTTACTGATGATGTTTCTGATGATTGGTATAGTTGGTTACCTGTAGTGACCACCGGTGAACCGGCAGGTCTACCTTCTGAAGACTCTACTGAACCAGAAGGGGAAACGGGGACTGCACGGCAGGGAGCGACAGAACCTCCACTGTCAAGTATGCGGGTTCAATGACGAGTCGAAGTTGATACAAAGACTACGTTTATTGAGATACCGATACTTTCTGTGTAACAGGTTCTTGAAAGAAATACTGCCAATACATTGATATAATTGTTTTAAGGCTTACTTCAAAAGGATTCCAAGGGAGGGGGGTGCGGGGTAGCACTCACACATAAACTATCATAAATATCTACGTTCCCATAGTGTTATCAGGACTCCGTCCTTGCTTTCCCCAGATGTCCCATACTCCCTTACAGGAATGTATGGCAAGGTGCTGATTACTTCTTCTCATGTTAGTTTCAGTTCTCACTAATTCTACTTGTGAACCATAAAGCAGGACGGGGGGAAGGGAAAGAATAACAAAGCTGACAAAGTGGGATCCTTCATGATACTTCACAGACCAGGTTTAGGCAGGACCCTATAATAATCAATTATCAATGGAATTTCACCATGCTTGACACTACTGAACCAGAAGGGGAAGTCGGGTGACTTCCTTTGTTCAGGCAGAGAGGTCAAGAAGAAGTAGGAAGTAGTCTTCCCTTAAGCATGTGGTTCTCACTCTGTTAGCATGTAGTTCTTTAGCGTTTGTTATTTTCACCTCCCACTACCCTTTCCCTGTAGTAATAAATGTTTTTTGCTTTCATGTTAAATGCCTCTCAATGATTATTTGATCCAGTGATCCATCGGACTGTTTGAGACAAAGAAATAGAATTTCAAACAGAATTTCCCTAACAAACACCACAATTGTTCCACATAGAGGCTTTTGTGTAGAAAAAGCCTAGCCATTTGTATATCAGGCCACACAACTCAACACCACCATTGTTCCACACAGGGGCTTTTGTGTAGAAAAAGCTCAGCAGGGACTCATTTGCATATTAGGCCACACCCCCTGACACCAAGCCAGCCAGAACTGCATTCCTCTGTGTTCCTGCTCAAAAAAAGCCCTGGGCAAAGAGGATAAAAAGCAGGGTGAAGCTTTTTGGAGTGTGCTGATGTTGCTCTGGTCAGTCTGTACCTTGGATTAAATCTGCTGCCTGTAAAACCCTTTGTTGTTCTGTGCTGGGACTGTTTCATCCTTTGTTTTAAAATATTTTGAAAAGTAATATTTCAAGTTTTTCTGTGGTTCTTGTTTTTGCCTGGTGATATATATTCAGGGGACTTTATTTTCTTTCTGATTATTTTTAAAGTAGTTTTATTTTTATTTAGTTTGGTGCAGTTCTTAAACAAAAGTTTAAAACACATGTTGTTTTGTTGGGTTATCTTCTCTTGTTTTACAATTTTACCCACTTTGCATTTTAATTTTTAAAGCTCTTGAGCTGGGATGAAAGTAGGGGTGTGCATTTGGTTCAGCCGAACTGAATAGACTGCCGAATACCCCCTGATTCGGAAGTATACGGTGTCATATACTTCCGAATCCAATTGCAAGGCATTATGCGGGAGCGGTATACAGCTCCCGGTATACTTCCGAATCAATATTCAGGGACGCCGGAGTTTGCGTGAAGGCAAGAATTTTTCCTTCAGAAGCCAACAAGCAACGGAGGGACTCCTGTGGAACTTTATTATTGAGTCTTAGTACTCTATTTGGAAAATTAAGAGACTGTGAGGGGTCCTCCCTGAAACACTGTATTTGAGACTCTTGTTTGGCTTTAATTTCTGATTGTATGAATGTATACCTACTTTTGTAGGCTGTTCATTATATGGCACAATACAATTTACTTAATTTTGTATAAACTATTCAAGAGTGTATGTCTTGCACAATATTTTTGACATTTTTGTATCTCTGCTTCCTTAGGAGCTGGAAGAAATCTCTGACCCCTCAGCAAGCAGAGATAACAGGGCACTTTCAGTGCCCAGGACTGAAAGTTAAGCTCCCTGTTGCTTCTGCTTCCTTAGGGGCTGGAAGAAATATCTGACCACTCAGCAAGCAGAAACAACGGGAGGACTGAAAGTTAAGCTCCCTGTTGCTTCTGCTTCCTTAGGGGTTGGAAGAAATCTCTGACCCCTCAGCAAGCAGAAACAATGGGCACTTTCAGCACCCAGGACTGAAAGTTGGATTTTCAAAATGTTTTATTAGTTTTAGAAGAAGAAAAAAAGACAGGGATAGGGAATTGGGAAATAGAAAGCACAATACATTCTGGTATTATTTTACCTAAAAAAAAACTTTCAAAAATTATAATTCTACCAACACTTCTTATTATAAACTCTCCTGTAGTATTTTTGTCTCAACTTGTCTCACGTTTTATATTGTCTCACTTTTGTTGACATTATCCAATAATTTTGACATTTCCAATAGAAACAAGTTTTATAATATAGAATACAAGGAAAAAAGGAAAAATAAGTTTACATCAGAGAATTTTAAGAGTCTTGATTATCTAACCAGAATTTACTCCAATATTTTCTTGCTTCTTTGTTAGACTTCCCAGTTAGCAACTGGGATAAGAAATCCATCTCTGCTGTTTCCAAAACTTTTCCCATTAAGTCCATTTTCGCGGGGATTTCCTGAGACTTCCATCTTTGCACCAAGAGGATCCTAGCTGCTGTATTAAAATGTGCCAACAAATGTCTCTTCTCTTTGGAATAGTCCTCAGGGAATATGTTCAATAAGAATAGTTCTGGTTTAAAATGAATCTGTGTCTTGGTGATCTTCTGTAATAGTTCATGGACCATTTTCCAATATCCTTTCACAGTCTCACATGTCCATCACATATGAAAAAAGGAACTGATCTGTTTGGTACATTTCCAACATTTGTTGGACATATTAGTATACATCTTGCATAATTTCTATGGTGTCAGATACCATCTATAAAACATCTTATATAGGTTTTCTTTAAAGGTTACTGACCTAGTTAATTTGACATTGAATTTCCACAATCTCTCCCAGTCCTCTAATGCAATAATATATCCAAAGTTTTTTGCCCATTGAACCATACAGTCCTTTACAACTTCGTCTTGTGTCTTCATTTGAAGTAGGTATGCATATAGTTTAGAAATTAACTTTTTTTGTGGATCCAACAGAATTTTATCGAATACATATTGCTCTGTATTAAAACCTATCATTTTATCTTTGACATATCTCAATTCAACTTGCATTCTCAACCACCAGTTCATTTTAATATCCACATTTTCCAATTCTTCTTTGGTTTTCAATTGATTGTCTTCTCCCAACAAGTCATCATACTTATAGTTCTGGTTTGTTTTTTAAAAATTGAGTGGGTAAATGCTTCTACTGGCGAGACCCATTTTGGAATTTTTTGATATATTCTCGGCTTCAACCATGACCAGATGTGATACAGAGATTTTCGAAACCAATGGTTTTTAAAATAGGAGTGGCCTTCAAGTTTTTGATACCACAAATATGCGTGCCAACCCATAGTCAAATCATGTTCTTCTAGTAGTAATTGTCTCTTGTCATTCAGGAGTATCCAGTCTGTTACCCATAGCAGTGCTGATGCTTTATAGTATAACTGCCAATCTGGCAGGCCCGCACCTGCTCTTAGTTTAGAATCCTGCAATGCTTTGAGTTTAATTCTAGGTTTTTTGCCTTGCCAGACATATTTAGCAATCTTCCTGTTCAATTCCTGAAAAAATCCACCATTTAAAAATATTGGAATAGTTTGAAATAGAAACAGTAATCTTGGTAAAATATTCATCTTTATTAAAGCTATTCATCCCATTAAAGATAGGTTTAAGTCATGCCATTTTTCCAAATCTTTTTTAATTTCTTTAAGTAGATTGTCATAATTATCTGCTTTTAAACGGCTACATTTATTTGAAATAATGATGCCTAAGTATTTGATTTTTTTCATAGAAAAATCCTGATTTCTGCTGAAAGAATTGAATTTGTTCTATCGTCATATTCTTTGTCAAAAATTTTGTTTTGTGGTAGTTAATCTTTAATCCTGCATATTGGCCAAATTGTTTAATCTTATTTGTAAGGCAGTCAATTGAGTCCATCGGTTGTTCTAATACAAAGACTAGATCATCTGCAAAAGCTCTAAGTTTGTATTGTTCATCTTTTATAACATCTCCCTTTATATTTGGGTCTTTCCTTATTTGGTTATTCAACATCTCTAGAGATAGGATGAAGAGTAAAGGTGACAATGGATAGTCTTGTCTTGTAACTTTTTGAATTTTAATAATTTCTGTTAATTCGCCATTCACTGTCACCCTTGCATTTTGTGAGGAATATATTGCTTTTACTACTTTCAGAAAATTTTCACCACACTCCATGCCTTTCAACTGTTGTAACATAAAATGCCAGCAAACATTGTCAAAACGTTGTTTCTCAGCATCCAAGCAAATTAAGGCCAATTGTTTCTCTGGATGTCTCTCATAATATTCCAAAACATTACAAACTGTCCTTACATTGTCTTTTAAATATCTTTTAGGTAGAAATCCAGCTTGATCATAATGCATTATAGATTGTAAAACTTTCTTCAGATGTTGTGCCAATATTGCGGCAAAAATTTTATAATCCACATTTAAAAGGGAAATTGGATGATAATTTTTAATATCTTTCAAGTCATTGTTTTCTTTTGGAATCTAAGATATTTTGGCTTCTTGCCATGAAGCTGGTATTTGACCTTCTTGGAGCTTTTCAATGAGATGCTTAAATGGAAGAAGCAAAGAGTCTTCATAGGCTTTCTAAAATTCTGCAGCTAAACCATCTGGACCAGGTGCTTTACCATTCTTTTGAGATGCCATTGCCTCTCCAAGTTCCCTTATTGTTATTGACTCATTTAAAATTTTTTGCTGTTCCTCTGTAAACTTGTTAAGATTATTTTGTTTAATATATTATTCTAGCTCTATTTTCTGGACTTGCTTCTCTTCATATAACTTTCTACAGAACTGCTCCACAATTTGAAATATTTTTTGTTTTTGACTTTTCTCTTCATTATTCTCATCTTTCAATGATGTCATTATTCTTTTGGCCTTCTCTTTTCTCATCCTATATGCCAACTATCTTCCAGGTTTATTAGCATGTTCAAAAAAGTTTTGTCTAGCGTATCTCAGTTTGATCTCCATCTCTTCCATAAGAATTAAGTTCAATTTGTGTTGTGTTTCTTTCACCTTTTTATGGAATTCACCTTTTGTTGGTTGTTTTTAAAGGTTGCTTTCAGCTTCTCCGGCTTGTGACATTAAATTTTGAAAGTTTTCAGTTCTCTCTTTTCTTTTCTTACTACTATATCTAATTGCAAGGCTCCTATAATAAGCTTTAGCAGTGTCCCAAACCACCTGCATCTTAACTTCTTGTGTTATATTCTGTTTGAAGAAGTAGTCCATTTCGGCCTTGGATTCTTTAAGAAATTCTTTATCTTTTAAGATTGAAGTATTTAAGTTCCATATTTTTCTCTTCCGTAGACCTTTTAGCTTTATCATTACCGAACTATAATCTGAAATAACTCTTGTTTGGATTTCTGTATCAACTAGATCTTTGGTCAAACTTGCCAAAAGCCAACACATGTCAATTCTTGACCAGGTTTGGTGACTAGCAGAATAATAGGTAAAATCTTTAGAATTAGGATACCTTGTTCTCCATACATCTACCAAATCAATTTCTTCTGCTAATTTCCAAAAATTTACTGGCAACTGAGAGCCTTTACATTTCGTCTGTTTAGACAATTTTTTATCCAATTATCTATCTGGGACTGCGTTAAAGTCTTCCATTAAGCAGTATCCTGCATATTCCAAATTTGTTAATTTAAAACACAGATCTTGAAAAAATTTCTCTTGATGATCATTTGGGGCATAGATATTTGCCAATAAGATTTTTTTTATTGTCCACCATGATTTCCACTAGTAAGATTCTTCCATCTTCAGAGGCAAATTGCAATTGTGGCTTGAATCTATCTTTAATGTATGCTGCCACTCCCCTTTTCTTCTTATACTTATCTGTTGCTGTAAATAGGTTACCTAATTTCTTGTTTTTCAAGAGATGTTAATCTTTCGTTAAAATATGAGTTTCTTGTAAACAAATTATGTCCATTCCCAATTTTGAAAAATATCTAAATTGAGACTATTGAGGCCATTATGGATTTGAATTATCCTTATCTTTTTTATGTTTTTGGGGGTGTTGTCTTGTATGATATCTCCGTGGTTCATTTGGGTTTTCTTCCCCAGAGACTTCTCCCTCCTCCTCTTCATCCTTCTTTTCCTTGTCTTCTTTTTCCTTCATTCCTTCCAAAAAATGCTGTGCTTTGAAGATGGAATTAATCCTATATCTGTTCTCCTGGTATGTAAAGAAAAGGCCCTTTGGCATTAACCACATATAAGGTATTTCTCTTCTCAGAAAATCTGTTAACTCCTGGTATTCTCTCCTCTTTTGGCGCACAGGCCAGGGAACTTTCCTCAGAATTTTCACCATATTTCCAGCTATCATCATTGGTCTGTCTCTTGCTTGTATTAAAATATAATCTTTGGTCCTCTTTCTTGTGAATTTCAAATGTACTTCACTGGGCAGCTTGTTTCGCCTTGTATAGCTCGAAGGTACCCGTCTCACTTGATCAAATTCTTCTTCCATCCTCTCAGGAGTCACCTGTAAAATTTCAGCCAAGGCTTCACTTAAAATTTTTTTAGATCTTTATTTTTTTCTTCTGGTATGTTTTGGAACCTCAACATATAAGCAGCTCTGTCCACTTCCAGCTGTAGAAGTCTAGAGTCTCGTATATTCTGTTCTTTTTCCATATGCTCCACCTTTTGGGTATTCACTTGACCCTCCAATTTTTTAAGGCCTTATTAGTTTCAGTTGTCTGTCTAGTATTCTCTGCAAGATCTTTTTTAATCTCTGTCATCTGCTCACCAATTTTGTCTACTTTGCTAGTTAGTTTTACTATAGCAGTCATTAAAGCAGCTTGTATCTCTTTCATATTTCCTTGCATGACCATGAATTCACCTGGTCCAGATGGAGGATTAGGTGAAGCAAACATATGTTTTCCTTCTTTGTTGTCCTTTTTTTTTTTTTACAGAGTCCTTAGGCCCACTCATTCTTGCTGAAAGTGAAAACACTCACCAACAAAAATCCAATAACATTTCTTCCACGTTTGTATTGGAACGCTTTGTTCTTGTTTGTATCAGATAAACTAAACTGCGTCCCAGAATATCCTTATTATCAGACAGGTCAAGAATGAAAACAACTTTCTGGTTTCTATCAACAATTTGCGTTAGTCAAAACACTCTAAAAATAATAATAAATCCCTCTTTTCAATTCACCACACTAGATAGTCAGTAAGAAAAACAGTTCAGTTCAGTTCTCTGCAGATTCAGCCAATGCCTGCTATGTAAACAAGACTAGCTCAGATGTAATCCAAATCAGCAACCGATCTTCTAGCCAAATTTCAGAGGCAAAAGATGCAAAGTATAGATCTATAATCTGTAATCCAGGGCTGAATACCCTATTTGCAATCCAAAGGTGAGACCCAAGTTCAAATTTTAATAATCCAAACCGCTTAAAGAAGAACTAACACCCAAAAACTAAAGGTATGTAAAAAACAAATGCATCCAACCAAAATTCAATAATGCAGGTAAGAAAAGCCATAAATCTGTAATCCAGGGCTGAATGCCCTATTTGTAATCCAAACACATGCCCCCCCCCCAAAAAAAAAAAACAAAAATCAGTAGTCCAAGCAGAAAGAGGGAAAGAAAACCTACAAATCTAAAGGAAAAAAACATACAGGGAAAACAACAACAACAAAAAAGAGTCCCAAACCAAAACTCTTGCAACTATAACCAAAAATTAATCCAGCCACAGATATAGACAAAACCAACACAAGTAAAATACCAAATAAAGTAGTATATATTCACAAGAAAAGTTAAAAACAAATTGTTATTTCAAAAAATAAAAAAGTCTGCAAAGTATTCTTGTTGTCACCAGAGATCCTGTTATATTTTCTAATCCATAGTCAATATCAGATCCCCACCAGTTTTTAATAGTTCTTTACGTGATTATAAATTCCATCAAAACACTTGTAGATCTTCAAAACATAGCCAAACCATCCAGCTCTCAGATCTATAAGCAAAGATCTTTTTCCCAGAAGCAAAATACTTTCCTCGCCCACAAGAAGAAAGAAATCCCTGAGCGCTCAGCAAGCAGAAACAATGGGGCACTTTCAGCGCCCTGGAGTGAAAGTTACGCTCGGTGTTGCTTCCGCTTGCTTAGGGGCTGGAAGAAATCTCTGACCCCTCAGCAAGCAGAAACAATGGGGCACTTTCAGCTCCCAGGACTGAAAGTTGAGCTCCGTGCTGCTTCTGCTTCCTTAGGGACTGGAAGAAACCTGACCCCTCAGCAAGCAGAAACAACGGGGCACTTTCAACGCCCAGGACTGAAAGTTAAGCTCTGTGCTGCTTCTCCTTACTTAGGGGCTGGAAGAAATCTCTGATCCCTCAGCAAGGAGAAACAATGAGGCACTTTCACCACCCAGGACAGAAAGTTAAGCCCCGTGTTGCTTCTCCTTGCTTAGGGGCTGGAAGAAATCTCTGACCCCTAAGAAAAGCAGAAACAATGGGGCACTCTCAGCTCCCAGGACTGTAAGTTAAGCTCTGTGCTGCTTCTGCTTGCTTAGGGGCTGGAAGAAATCTCCGACCCCTCAGCAAGCAGAAACAATGGAGTACTTTTAGCGCCGAGGACTGAAAGTTAAACTAGGTGTTGCTTCCGCTTGCTTAGGAGCTGGAAGAAATCTCTGACCCCTCAGCAAACAGAAGCAATGGACTGAAAGTTAAGCTCCCTGTTGCTTCTCCTACCTTAGGGGCTTGAAGAAATCTCTGACCCCTCAGGAAGCAGAAACAAAGGAACACTTTCAGCGTCCTGGACTGAAAGTTAAGCTAGGTGTTGCTTCCACTTGCTTAGGGGCTAGAAGAAATCTCTGACCCCTCAGGAAGCAGAAACAATGGGGCACTTTCAGCGCCCAGGACTGAAATTTAAGCTCCCTGTTGCTTCTGCTTGCTTAGGGGCTGGAAGAAATCTCTGACCCCACACCAAGCAGAAACAATGGGGCACTTTCAGTTTTCAGGACTGAAAGTTAAGCTCTGTGTTGCTTCCACTGGCTTAGAGGCTGGAAGAAACTCTCACCCCTCAGAAAAGCAGAAACAACGGGGCACTATCAGCTCCCAGAACTGAAAGTTAAGCTCTGCGTTGCTTCTGCTTGCTTAGTAGCTGGAAGAAATCTCTGATCCCTCAGCAAGCAGAAATAATGGGGCATTTTCAGCGCCCAGGACTGAAAGCTAAGCTGCTTCTACTTGCTTAGGGGCTGGAAGAAATCTCTGACCCCTCAGCAAGCAGAAACAATGGGGCACTTTGAGCTCTCAGGACTGAAAGTTGAGCTCCGTGCTGCTTCTGCTTCCTTAGGGGCTGGACGAAACCTGACCCCTCAGCAAGCAGAAACAACGGGGCACGTTCAGTGCCCAGGACTGAAAGTTAAGCTCTGTGCTGCTTATCCTTGCTTAGGGGCTGGAAGAAATCTCTGACCCCTCAGCAAGGAGAAACAATGGGGCACTTTCAGCACCCAGGACTGAAAGTTAAGCTCTGTGTTGCTTCTCCTTGCTTAGGGGCTGGAAGAAATCTCTGACCCCTAAGAAAAGCAGAAACAATGGGGCACTCTCAGCTATCAGGACTGTAAGTTAACCTCTGTGTTGCTTCTGCTTGCTTAGGGGCTGGAAGAAATCTCCGACCCCTCAGCAAGCAGAAACAATGGAGTACTTTTAGCACCGAGGACTGAAAGTTAAACTAGGTGTTGTTTCTGCTTGCTTAGGAGCTGGAAGAAATCTCTGACCCCTCAGCAAGCAGAAACAATGGGCACTTTCAGCGCCCAGGACTGAGTTAAGAGTGGGGGATTCTTGTATGGCTCTACAGCTTCTTGGCTGACTGTTTTCAGAAGGTGGTGTTGGGGGATTGCCTTTTGTTCATCTCATCCCCCATGATGTTTAACATTTACCACTGGGAAAAATCATAAAGTGATTTGAAGAGAGGAGCCATCAATGTGTAAAGGACACCAGAATATGAATGACATACAACTCTACTTCTTTATAACAATCCTGACGACATATTTGGAGATGAGAATAGGAAAAATTATGACCAATAAACTAAAGATCAGCCCAGAAGATTGAGGTGCTGTTGGTCAATGATACAGCTGCTTGAGGAATGATGAGTCAGCCTGTCCTGGAGGATCTCAGTCCCCATAAAAGTGCAGTTTGTGGCTTAACTGTATCTTGGCATATCGTTGGATGCTTTGAACATTAAAAACTTCTAATTAGTTAAAATACAGAGGAAAGGCTGTTATCAGGGATCATCATTATAATATACCTGTCCTGAACAATCTGTATTGGCTGTTTGATTCCTGGCTCAATTCAAAGTGCATGTTCTTATCTTCAAGTTTAGGACTTTGGTACATGAAGAACTGCCTCCTCCCACATTGTTCAGCCCACCATTAAAAATCCTCCACTGGTCTATAATTTTTAATTTCTTCACAGTCACAATCCACTTTCGGAATAAGAGCTATATTCGCATATCTCCAGGAGTCTGGTATCTCTGCAGTTAACCACACTTCCTCTATCATTTTTTTAAATTGGTAAATTAAACTTTCGCTAAACACAATATAATACTCTGCAGGAAGACCATCAGGACCAGCCGTTTTATTTTTCTTTAGTTTGTTCCAAGCCTCTTCTATCTCGAACATCGTAACTGAACTATTTAATATTCTTTTCTGTTCATCCGTTAATTTGGGAAATGATCTACTTGAAAGATACTCCTTCTGCTTCTTCTGTTCTATTTCCACTGAACCGTATAACTGTGTATAAAATTCCTTAGTTATCCTTTTCAGGTCTTCCAAAAGATATTTATGTTTCCCCTCTTTATCCTTCAATACTTTTATTGTTCTTTTCTCCCGTTCTTTCCTAATTTTATATGCAAGCCATCTTCCTGGTTTGTTAGTATTCTCAAAAAACTGCTGTTTAGTCAAAAGAACTTTTCTCTCCATTTCCTCCAAAAACATCACATGAATCTTATGTTGCAACAATTTTATTGCATTCTTAAACTTCTGAATATTTGGCGTCTTTTTTAGTTGTTTTTCCTGTTGTTTTAAATGTTCAGTTATTTCTTCTAAATTTTTATTTTCTTCCCGTCTCTTATACACATTAAAATTTGTAACTAAGCCTCTTAAAAAGGCTTTACTTGTTTCCCACACAATTTTTGAAGATACATCCTTCTGGTCATTAAGCTGAAAGAACCATCTCATCTCTTCTTTTACATATTCAGTAAATTTCTTATCTTTTACCAGTCTTGGATTCATCCTCCATCCGCCTAATTTCCTTTCTCCTTTCATAGACAACAGGATTGGATTATGATCAGCCAATGTACTCAGGAGGATTTCAATATCCTCAACAGAAATGACGTAGATGGTGACTAGAGACTGAGCATTCCCAACATTGCTAACTCACTTTGGAAGGAATTTCCCTTTGAGACTCAGCTAGGTCATACCTATAATTTAAGAGCCAGGCTAAAACACTTCTTTTTACCCAGGCTTTTGACTGAAGGACCATTCCAATATTTTAGCAGTGTAGATTTTTATGCTTTTATTGTCCTACAATTTAACTATTAAAATCCTTTAATTTTGCCATTTTGCCATAACTCTGGACACTTAATGAACAAATTAATGAAGGACCCAGTGTGGGAGAAGCTCCTCCACTGTCATGAGGAGTAGAACCAAATTGCATGGAGAATTCATTTTGGTTCATAATGGCTCGTGGTGTGTATGTGTGTGTGAAACCAAGGAAGTTCATTTCTGAACCCCATTTCCTACATTCTGTTCACAAACTACAAATAAATGTGTTTCTGTTTTAAGGACTCGTATGCGTGTTTTAGCACCTGAATATGTTTCAGGAAAATGCCTTTGTACACAGAGAGTTTGCTAATTAAAGCAAACTTGTTCTTTTATATATGAATACCTGGGCCACTTTGGATATGAGAGAATTATGATATCATTTTATTTTATCTAACAATACCAAATTGCTTTAAAAAAATTCTGTTCATTTGAGTCTGTGGTATGACAATGCTTCATGCACAGTAATTTCAATAGTTAAGATTGCTGCACTATTAAGACAATCTGTTGTGTCAAGAGAATTTGTATTTCTTTAGGGAATTTAAGAAGCATTAACCTGAGCTCTTCAACACAATAAGATCTGTATGCTGAACTGAGTAAACAACTTCTGGACACATTAGAATGCAACAAAGATGCCCATTTATTTCTAATCAGAATGCACTGGAATGTGCCTGCTGTAACCTGCAGGCCCTGTTTCACCCCTCCCCTCCCAGATTTTCCCAACACCTGGAGAGCCTTCTCTCTCCCTCCAGTAACGCACCACCTGACCTTGTAGGAACTACTCAGAGGGAGGGTCAGGACTCCTAACTTCCTTTCCAAGTTCTGAGGCCTTGCCTCTGTGTCTCTTGCTGCCCAGCTCCTGGTCACCAGGGGCTTGTGCACCCCTGGAGCAATAGCCACTTGCCAATTGCCTGCTTTCCCCCTGGCACTCTGTTTAAAATAGAATGTCTGAGACGATGGAGGTCTATATGGTACAGAGAATCATCACCAGCACCAAATGCTATAAAGGATTTATTAAAAAGGAGATGTTCACAAGCATTATTTTAGCACAGCACCAGATTGAGCAAGGGATTCAAACTTAATAGATAAAAACACAATTCCTCAGTTCCACTCTCTACACATGCCCTATCAGATGTTAAAATATAAGACAGGCTCCTTAACTTGGAAAGTTACAGATCTCTACCAAGTTACCATTAACTTGAAGCTTCCTCCAGCACATGATTATACGGCTGCCTCCTCCAGACCTCAGTTAAGAGCTCTGTCTGCTCTGATGGAGAACTTCCTCCTTGCTCTCCCAAGTTTTATCAGTATTATCAAAATGACCAGGTCAGAGAAATTTTTTTTGAAGTCTCCAGAATTTTCCTTCCTAACATCTCTCAAGTTCTTAATTCCTCCAGATCTTTGTCCCCTGCTTGGAGGGGTGGGAGCATTATGTAGACCTATTAGCATCTGTGTGAAGGTGGGCTGAGGTAAGTCTGGAAAACAATTTAATTGACTTCCCTCCCTTCCTGCCTCTTCTCTGCCCAGAGAGAGGAGAAGAAAACTTTTAAAACTCAGAGTGAAGGTTTTGCTCAGTTCAAACCTCCAAAGGGAAAATGCATTTCTTCACACAGAGCTTTGGATCCTTTTGTCAGTCTGGGTCGGTTCCCTGTCATCATCATCATCACACCGCCCTGGCATCCAGAACATGACAGGAACTGACACTAATGCAGTCATCCTTGCTCTCCTTGCAGAGGCAGCTGTCAAAAGCCATCATACATTAAGCCAAAGTACTAGTCATCATGAAAGTAAGTTAGGATTGTCACTTCGTGATAAGGAAAGAGACAGACAGAGAGGCAAAGTGATGGCAGAGTGAAAAGGAAGTAAGTATAGTAGAAAACAGTCTATTTGAAATCAAGCACATGCCTTCTGTAAATTCCACTGCTAAGAAATTTAGTGTGTTCATGCTATGGCAGCACCCTATAAAATATTCCAAGCATTGATTTAGGCTGATCAGGTGCCATATTTGGAGATTATTAAGCACCTTTGTAAGATTAAAAGACATCAACATTTCAGATATATTTATTATGATGATTATTAAAATATAGTAAACTTTTTTTAATCTAATGTGCCTCAGAATATCATTTTAATTTGCCTCAGAAGATTATTTTGGAAGAGTGCAATTACATGTTATCAGAAATACAGGTCATCACCAATCATAGCCCTTTGTCAAAGTAGCCCTTGTGACCATTAAGTGGTCAAAATTACCTTATGAGGGTATCATTAAAAGTTATTTTTTTCACTTTGCATGTCATAGCCAGTGATGCGGAGGGAAGGTGAGAAAAATATCACCTGAGTTTTGTCAGACAGTACAAATGGAAGTGTTTATTGGGAAAGGGAATGAAAGCAAATGTCTCATGTAACATGAATTATATGATGATCTGCTTCTCGAAAGATACTACATTGTTGAATCAGATTGAGGTGACAAGAGAGAAGATCCTACAACTGATAGAATCATAGAGTTCAAAGGAACCTCCAGGGTCATCTAGTCCAACCCCCTGCACAATGCAGGAAACTCACAAATACCACCCCCTAAATTAACAGGATCTTTATTGCTGTCAGATGGCCATCTAGCCTCTGTTTAAAAACCTCCAAGGAAGGAGACCTCACCACCTCCTGAGGAAGTCTGTTCCACTGAGGAATTGCTCCAACGGTCAGGAAGTTCTTCCTAATCTTGAGCTGCAAACTCTTTTGATTTAATTTCATTGGTTCTGTTCCTACCTTCTGGGGCCACAGAAAACAATTCCACACCATCCCCTAGATGATAGCCCTTCAAGTACTTGAAGATGGTGATCATATCACCTCTCAGCCTCCTCCTCTCCATGCCCAGCTCCTTCAACCTTTCCTCATAGGACTTGGTCTCCAGACCCCTCACCATCTTCGTCGCCCTCCTCTGGACCCATTCCAGCTTGTCTATACCCTTCTTAAAATGTGGTGTCCAAAACTGAACACAATACTCCAGGTGAGGTCTTACCAGAGCAGAATAAAGCAATACCATCACATCACGTGATCTGGACACTATACTTCTGTTGATACAGCCCAAGATTGCATTTGCCATTTTAGCCACTGCATCACACTGTGAAGGTCATCCTGTATCCTGTTTCTTTCTTCTATTGTATTTGCAACCCCTCCCAATTTTGTATCATCTGCAAATTTAATAAGCATTCCCTCTATTCCATCCAGATCATTTATAACAGGGGTGGCCAATGGTAATTCTCCAGATGTTTTTTGCCTACAACTCCCATCAGCCCCAGCCATTGGCCATGCTGGCTGGGGCTGATGGGAGTTGTAGGCAAAAAACATCTGGAGAGCTACCATTGGGCACCCCTGATTTATAAAGATGTTGAACTAAACAGGCCCTAGGACAGATCCTTGAGGCACTCCACTTGTCACTCCTATCCAAGAGGATGAGGAACCATTCACAAGCACTCTTTGGGTGCGATCTGTCAAAAAGTTACAGATCAACCTAACTGTAACAGGATCCAAACCACATTTTACCACCTTGTTAACAAGGATAGTATGTGGAACCTTATCAAAAGCCTTATTGAAATCAAGATAAATGATATCTATAGCATCCCCTGATCCAGCAAGGTAGTCACTTTCTCAAAAAAAGAGATCAGGTTAGTCTGACATGACTTGTTCTTGGGAAACCCATACTGGCTCTTAGCAATCACATCCATTCTTTCTAAAAAGGTTCAAGTGGGCAGCCGTGTTGGTCTGAAGTAGTAGAACAAAATAGTAGTCAATTTGCACCTTTAAGACCAACTTAGTTTTATTCAGAACTTAAGCTTTTGTGTGCTCTCATCAGATGAGAAATTCGGTACAGTGAGCAGAGCCCCACATGGCTGGTAGGCAGTGGCTCAGAATGTAAAAATGGTACAAATTTAAGATCCAATGACAGAACAGTAAAATTATCTGGTAGGCAGTGGTTTAGAATGCAAAATGGTACAAATATAAGATCCAATGACAGAACAGTAAAATTAACAAATTGAGCAAACCTTTGATCTGAGTAGCGTGAGCATGCGAAAGCAATAAAACAGTAATATGTCAAAATGTGAGAATGTCTGTTCCTGGGCCAAAAGGAAGGCATTTGTATCTCAGATGTTTTCCCATCCAACTGATTTACCTTTTAACATGTAACATGCATATAGTTTGCCATTAGGAGAAAAATGCATTAAAATATAGCAGATGGGTTCAGTATACGTAATGGGATAAACAACCGATATCCCTGTTTGAGTATGTCAATACAGCTAAAAGTGAAATATTGGATAGTGATGTTCTTGTCCACCTAATTTACTTTTTAACATGTAAACATCATTCTAGTTTGCCATAGAAAAAAAGAATACAATAATATATAGTGAAAATGGGTTGTATATGAAATGAGATAAACAGCCATGGGCAGGAGGGGCCGATCGTCCCACAGCCGACGAGACTGAGGAGAATGTCGATCTGGCCGTTAATCGGTCAGACCACACCTCCAAAACTGCGTGCCCAAACGGGCGCCCCCTGACTCTTCCCATCCAGGGAAGCAAACTCGTGCCTCTGCAGCCTGGCAGCTATGCTGCAGGCTGCAAGCACATAATTGCCCCCCAAGGATGGAATAACGAGTCAGACATGAAGTGTTGGAATAAAATTGGGCTACTTTATTAAATAACTTATGAACAGCAAGGGTACCCCACCAGCGGCCTGGCCAGGGCTAGCGGTCACCGTGACCGCTCCCCTGCCATATCGGGTGAGAGACCCAGCCCCCCCCGGCCAGAGCTGAGTGACTCAGCTCCCTCTGGGCAGGCCCAGCAGAGAGGCACGCACCAGAGGGCCCAAACCCAGACGCACGTCTCGGCAGCAAGGCACCCTCTAGCCGAGTCTCCCGGCAGTCTGCATTCTCCAAACCTGGGTCTTTAAACCCAAGGCTGATCATGCCAGACCCCAAATTCCCCTAAAGGGGGATGCTTCACAGTCCTTCCCTGGCCGCATAGTGCCCTAAACCCCAAAAACCTGCCACAACTAAGGCCAAATCTCTACTGAGGGCTTAGCGCCCACCGGGAGGCCCAAGGCCACCCGCAACCCTTGCTGCAAATCTCTCAGGAAAAGCATATTACCCTTTTCTGTGAGATGAACCCCATCCCCTCTGTAGAGGTCAAGACTTTTTACCAAAATATCTGGATGGGGCAAATAGTGGCCCAACCCCCTGTTAAGCATCTTTTTAATTTCCTTGTTGGCCTTGTATCTAGCCCTCTCAGTAGCCACGGGGTCCAAAGCACAATGCCACACCAGGCGGGGCAGCACGGCTGACCACACTATGATGGTCCCCGGCCATCGCTCCCGAATGTGCTGGAAATCATCACGGGCCTGCCAAACTAAGGCCTTGCCCTTTATTAACCCCAGATCATTACCTCCCAGGTGCACAATTAAAACCTGAGGAGGTGGACCCCTTCTATCAGTAAACAGCAAAGGCAGCAAGCCCGGCCACTGAAGGCCCCGGCGCCCCTGCCATTCAATAACAACATGCTGACTGAGTCCCAGCTGAGAGCCAGCCGCAGTTCTCCGTGCTTGAACAGCGGCCCAAAACACATGGCTATGGCTGCAGATGAGAACTCGGCTCTGGCTCCTCTGGCCAGGAACAGCAGCATCTAAAAAGAGAGAAACAGTTAAACACCAACAGAACCAAAACATTCAACAACCTGAAACACTCACGGCCCGAAAAAAGTCGTACATAGGCCTTATAGGCCGAAGAACGCCAATGACCCAACCTCTGAATAAAGGTAGAAGGATACCCCATGGCAGTTGAGGCCGCCCCAATTCTAAAAAAAGTGGGTCCCAAACCTCACCCCTGGGCCCCTGGACTGCCAAATAAGCAGCCAACGCAGTAACTGGACACAGCTCAAGCTCGGAACAACTACTAAGCTCAAGCACAGTACCCCGCTGCAACTGATCCGTCTTAGAGCGATGGACAGTAATGACTGCCTTACCCCCAAACAGCCACAAATCCCTCAACTGCAGAGCCCTTCCAGAAACATCGTTTCTAGACTGAGCCACCAGCTCGTTCACCCTAAGGGCCCAAAAAAAGGCTAACAAGGACACAGCGTGAATTAAACATGCTTCAAATGACGAAGCACACCCCACACCCCACACTCCCTTCAAACCCCACAGAATCGACAGAGAAACAGGATTCCGCGTATCAGCCCTGGGACCAGCCTCTCTAGACCACCCCTCCAGCATCTTTGGAAGATGAAAGTCTGCTGTATCCTCCCTATAACCCAGCACCTTACTTGCAAAAGCCAATACAGACAGGCACCCCCTAATGGATCGCACAGCCAACCCGTTACCTCGTAGCGAAACACAGTAATGGAGCAAATCCTCCACCAGAAGGGGCCAAACCCTGCGATACCCTACCTCAGCCCTAAAGTCTTCAAACTGCCGCACAGCCCATTCGTAAGACTTCCGAGTGCTAGGTGCAATGGCTAGGCCTATCGCTCTGCAGGCCTCGGCTCTCCAATAAGCCATAGCTCCTGGAGCATGGGCACCAGCTCTCTGTCTGCCTCCAGGGCCAGCTGACGAAACCTCTCCATCTGTTTACGAGATAGAGCGTCAGCCACTCCATTACTGTTTATCTGACACACTATTCTAAAAGAGAAATACATTGGAATGCTGTGAATGTATAACTATACTCAGTGAAAGTGGGTTTAGCATCTGTAATGAGATAAAAAACCAATATCCCTGTTCAGTCCTGGGGAGGTGTTTGTTCCAAGTTTCATAATAATTTGTAATTCAGCAATTTCTCCTGATGAAGCCTGGTTTTTTTGGCCACTGTGTGACACAGAGTGGTAATAGGAAACAGAGAGTGAGTATAAATGGGCAATTTTCATAGTGGAGGGTGGTAAACTTTGGGGTACCGCAGGGCTCAGTACTGGGTCCAATGCTTTTTAACATGTTCATTAATGAATTGGAGTTGGGAGTAAGCTAATTTTCAGATGACACTGAAGTGGCTAAGTTTGCAGATGATATTAAATTGTTCAGGGTGGTGAGAACCAGAGAGGATTGTGAGGCACTCCAAAGGGATTTTGTCGAGGCTAAGCGAGTGGGAGTCAATGTGGCAAATGAGGTTCAACATGGTCAAGTGCAAAGTGATGCACATTGGGGCCAAAAATCCTAGTTATAAATACAAGTTGATGGGGTGTGGACTGGCAGAGACTGACCAAAAGAGAGATCTTGGGGTTGTGGTAGATAACTCACTGAAAATGTTGAGACAGTGTGCAACTGCAATAAAAAAGGCCAACGCCATGCTGGGAACTATTAGAAAGGGAATTGAAAACAAATCACACCCCTATATAAATTGATGGTATGGCCTCATTTGGAATACTGTGTACAATTCTGGTCACCGCACCTCAAAAAAGATATTATAGCATTGGAAAAAGTGAAGAAAGGGGCAACTAGAATGATTTAAGGGTTGGAACACTTTGTCTACAAAGGAAGGTTAAAATGCTTGGGGCTCGTTAGCTTGGAGAAAAGTCAACTGAGGGGTGACATGATAGAGGTTTACAAGATCAAGGTAGAGAAAGAAGTACTTTTCTCCCTTTCTCACAATACAAGAACTTGTGAACATTCAATGAAATTGCTGAGCAGTCAAGTTAGAACTGATAAAAGGAAGTACTTCTTCACTCAAAGGGTGATTAATACATGGAATTCACTGCCATAGGAGGTGGTAGCGGCTGCAAGCATAGACAGCTTCAAGAGGGGACTGGATAAACATATGGAGCAGAGGTCCATCAGTGGCTATTAGCCACAGCTTATTGTTGGAACTGTCTGTCTGGGGCAGTGATGCTCACATTCCAGGTGCTTGGGGGGGCACAGTGGGAGGGCTTCTAGTGTCTTGGCCCCACTGATGGATCTCCTGAAGGTGCCTGGGTTTTTTGGCCACTGTGTGATACAGAGTGTTGGACTGGATGGGCCATTGGCCTGATCCAACATGGCTTCTCTTATGTTCTTATATACTGTTAGGGGTGTGCATTTGGGTATACCTGAGCCAAAATGCATCCAAATATCACTGTTTCAGTCAACTTGGTATACCCATAGTGACTCAGTACAATCCCCAAATTCTAGGGGTAACAGTATCTCCCAGATTTCAGGAGTGTTTCAGCTTAGAAGGAAAGGAAGGCAGAAAAGAGAAAGCTTACCTGGCAAAGAGCTAGCCCCTTTAAAATTTCTTTTCTATGAGAGTATACCCAGATCCAGGTCTAACCTTATAGATCACAATACCCCTTTAAAACTTAAAGGAACTAAGGCACTGCCGAAGAGCTGAGCCAACAGCAAATCTTTGGAACCCTCTGTCCCTCTAAATTTTAAAACAAAAGGACTGAAGTGGCCAGGCCCCAAATTTATCCAGCATTACTCCAGCTGGTGGCTCTGGAGCCACCAACTCCAACTCCCTCCAACTCCAGCCTCCACTGTTGGCAATGGAGGCTAAAAACCAGTCATAAAACCTAATGCAAACCTACTGGGCATACAATATTGGACAGGATAAAATAATTTTCAGCAGCGTTAATTAATAGCAATTTCAGCATGGGGCATAAACCAGCAATCATAAAAGAGTCTTTGGAAGATACACAGGCACAACTAAAAAGATGGAATAGTCTAACAAGGAATATTTTAGTTTGTCTTCTAAATGACAGTAAGGTAGGAATTAGGTAAGCCTCAAAGGGAAGTGCATTCCAGGAACCAGTAAAGGTACTCCTGAAAATTCAGGATAATGAAGCAGATGCCCAGATATGGAACAATTAATATCAAAAACTGAAGGATGGTGTTAAAATATTTCACTTGAGATGCCAAGTCAGGGCCAATGGGTATAACTGGTAGAGTATAAATTGAGACTTACCCATTTAAGCAGAGACTAAAGTAGCAAATTCACTCGTCTCCCCCAATACATTATTCTTTTGATAGAGCTTGAAGAAAAAAAATATCTTGGGGAGCAAACTTCAGAATAAGTTTAAGCAAGCCACAATAATCACCCCAAAGGTATGTTCTTTGAGGTTCTTAGCAAGTTTACACATCTCAAAGCAATATATCTAAAACTGCATTCACTCCCATTTCATGATTGTAAAGTACTCCTGGACATTCTGGAGTTCCCAGTCATTTCAAAGACAAGACAACTCAATATACACAGAGATTATTCTTTCACTAACTGAAAATAGAGAAGCCCAATTATGGAGGAAGATGAAGGATGCATTAAAGCACTAACACAATTCAGGGTTCAAATTCTGTCCCTTCGCTCTAGAAAAGTTTTATTAGATTTTATTATCTATTGCCTCTTCCAGTTATAAAGAAAGGTGCTGTCTTTTAGCTTGATTTAGGCATAAATAATTTCATAAGAACATAAGAGAAGCCATGTTGGATCAGGCCAATGGCCCATCCAGTCCAACACTCTGTATCACACAGTGGCCAATACACACACACACACACACACAGTGGCTAATAGCCATTGATTTCCCTTTAGCCTGTCCCTTTAAAGCTGGAAGGTGTATCTTTGTGTATTATATCGTGAAGTAAAAATCTACAAAATCTGTTGCATGAAGTCCTTAAACTTTTTAAAAAAATTAAAAAGAGAATTATAATGCCCTGCAAACTAGAAGCACACTTTTGAGAGCTCATGTTATTCTACAGTATCCATGCTCATAAAAAAAATGGTGACAATATATAGAGGGACAGGAAGACTATTAAATATCCATCATGCCACTTTGGATCAAGCTTAATGCAATCAGAAACACATGACTACATCAACTTATCTCCTTTGATCAAATGTGATTAAGTAAGTCATTAATTTTCAAGACAAATAAAATATGCAAGATCATTTTATTATAAATGTAAATGCCTGTCGTCTTAAATGATTTTTTCTAAAGGAAACCTTTCTAATACAGAACTTTGTATGCTTCAGAGAACAGTTGTTTTAACATTGGTTTTAATTTTAATGAAAGATTATGTATTTGTATGCATGTCTTCTTTCCTTTTTTCTCACACTGCTCATGTTGTCAAGCAAAATTTGTGCATCAGCTTGATCAAGATAATTTCATTATACCATTGTTACCATTATGACTTGGGCAATTAGTAGTTTATAAGAATAAATTTATAGCAATCAGTGATTGAGGCACATTTGCAGTAGTCAGGGTGTAATAAAGCCCAATCAATTTCTTTCATTTAATATGTAGGCTGTGACCCTAGTTTTGATGAGAACTCTTAGCTATTTCATCTTTAAATAAAAAAGAATGTCTGCAAGCAATTATAGTGGTGTGTTAATTAGATATTCCTTTTTATCTTTTATACTCCAGAATGCATTGCTAACGAAATCCTTGTTTTCTTTCTCATTCCCTTTCTCTCTTCCTCTCCATAATAAACTGACATTGACTGGGTGTATTTTTGCTAAAACAATGGGCCAGATTTTTCATTTTCCATTACAGTGGGGTAAATCTGGAGGAGCTCCATAGAAATAATTGCATTATTTGGGATTTACATAGGCATAATTAAAGACAGAATATACACTATTGATTTCCATCTCATACTCCCCTCTTTAAAAAAGATATTCCTTGTCTAGCACCCAGTCCCAAAGCCTTCACCGATTCTGTTTGTCATTTACATGATTTGTCAGTTTTGTCTATCATCTTACAAAGGTAGAGTCAGTATTATGACCAAGGGTAGTATACATAAGTTGATGATGCATAGGAATAGTCTTGGATGGAACATTCTTAAAACAAATATGATATGAAAATGGAAAGATGACCAAAGAAAATAGTAAGAGAACAAGATCCAGTTTTCTGCCAGAGTGGGCCTTAAATATTTTATATCTTAAGCAAGAAAAAATGATGTCATTTACACACCTAGCAGAGTTTTATTTTCTTATATAACGAATGGAGATGAATACTGGAGAAAGCAAAGTGATACTGCCTCTCTAATCAGCTGCCTGAAGTTACTGATATCAATGAATTCACGGTATGGCTGATCCATCTTCTTTCTCCCCTGCAGTGACTTAGGCTTGTGACTTACCCAGGCATTTCTCCACTTACAATACTGCCTTCCCACTGCTTTCCTGCAGACACTGAAAAGAAAATGAAGGGGAGGGGGACAGTATTGTGTGTTTCACAATGTAATTTCTTATGAAAATCCAGAAATGACATCATAACCTTCTTCTCAGTGCTCTAGGCAGGGCTTTTTTTAGCAGGAACTCCTTTGCATATTAGGCTACACCCCCTTGATGTAGCCAATCCTCCCAAGAGCTTACAGGGCTTGTTATGTATTGCATCTCACTGGGTTCTTGTTGACTCAGCTTGAGACAGGCACTCCTTGCAAACCAGGATCCTGAAGCCTGGAAGAAATGGCCAATCAGGATGCTAGGCATGTAACAACATGTAACAAAGAGATGTAATTGAAGGATTCTGGAGTGAGCCAATAAGAGTAACTGTTGCCTGCTAGGTGGCCATGGTTAATCATGGCCAGATTGTATATAGTGGCAGTTTTGCTTGTGTTCCTCTGTAACTGTTTCTTCTTGCAATAAAGTGTACTTGGTTGATTCAGAGCTGGCTGAACTCACTTTATTTCAGGACTCTTCTTACAAGGTCTACTGTAAGCTCTTGGAGGATTGGCTGCATTAGGGGGGTGTAGCCTAATAGTTCCTGCTACAAAAAAAGTCCTGGCTCTAGGCATCCCCTAAATCTCAATTGTAAAGATTATAGAACTTTGGGGAGTTCCTAGAACGTTGTGGGTTGTTGTGATGTCACTTCCAGCTCTGGTTTAAGGCGCTATCCTGCAGAGCTTGGTTGATTGCATGTAAAAACAACCAAGCCAGAAGTGGTACACCACTGCTGGTGAGAGGGTGCAGTGTGAACCAAGAAGCACACTTAGTATAGCCACCTATATATTTCTATATATATTTAGGGGGAATAAAGTCATTTTATGAGGGAAGAAACACGGGGTATAAATTTGTTGTATCAAATAAATAATTTGTTTTCAGCAAAGTTTATTTTTGATACCAAAAGTAAATAAGAAGAAATGTTGCCAAATTTTGCTTCAAACCAAGTAAATGTCTATGTCTTTAGGCAGCAATATGAAGGATAATGTTACTTTGGGGTGTGTATCCTACATTGCCAGGAGAGAAAGCAATCTTTAGCGCAATGAGAAAATGCCCCAATCATGTGTCTCCATCTCACCATAAATTAATTTTTAGATTGAAATCTTAAGCACACCCAATTGTTCAAGAGTTTCTGGTTTAACTCAAATTATTAAACTCTTTGTAGATATCATCTACTGCAGTAATATGCACCATGGAATTCCTAGCAAAGTGTTTGCTGGTGCCCATTTGCCTTTTAAATCCTAGGCATAACATCTAAAAGGATTTCAATGCAACAGGGAAAAAATAGGAATTCTCTACCAGTTGATTGACTAGCAAAGCTCTGAACACATTCCTGGTATGTCCCACAACTACACCCTCAACTTCACCCTGTACATATCCATTTTTAGATGTATTCTTGAGGTGGAAGCATGGCACAGTGGCAGAGCATCCACCTGGGATGCAGAAGGCCCCAGATTCAATCCCTGGCATCTCCAATTAAAAAGGTCAGGTGGTAGGTGATAGAAAGACCTCTACCTGAGATCTGTAGAGCCACTTTTAGTCTGAGTAGACAATATTGATTTAGATTGGCCAATGGTCTTATTCCGTATGAGGTAGCTTCATATGTTCATGACATGGAGATCTCTGGTTGTGACAGCCTCTCTTATTGGCTTCCGTGAGCAAACTCTATCATTTCTTTTGAAACTGAAAAAAAATCCAGGAGGCATACCCTTTCAGACAGCAGGGGGAGCCTCTTCAGAAGCAGTTGCCTCTGTAGGAAAACATTTAGCTTGGAACCTCCAAATGTATTACAGATTTTTACAACATTTTGTGATTGGCTTCATGTCCATGGTAGTTATTTTGTTGTGGAGTCTAGTTCCCTTCCTTGAAATCCCAGAAGTATCTGCAACCTTGACAAGATTAGGGATTCCTGCTTTAGCACTGTCCTTTATACAACACAAAACACATATTCCCCAAAACCCTGGTTAACAGGATAAACGTTGTTTAAAATCTTTAAAATATCCAATAGTTTTACTCAGTAGTAGGGAGGGCCTTCTATTAGCTCAGTGGTAACTTACATGGTTTTCACATGGTTTTACATGGTCCATTTTCTATGTCAAATTTTACTGTGACACTAGTAGTTAGACTAGACAATGATTACCAGAATGACTTCTGTGGGCCCCAGGGCACCCTCCCATGAGTTCCTAGCACCCACTTGCTGATTGAGTATAGAGGATAAACTCCATGGAGTCTTGAATCCATGAACTTATTCCAGGCATTCCCATCACAGCTGTGTAATATCTGGATTCTCTGGGTTTGGAAACCTTTGTGGCTGTTCAGGGAGCAAACCATTCCCTTTTCTTCGAAAAGTGAAACTAAATAGCATCCAAAGAGCTAATACTGCCTCCAATAGCAGACACTTTTGTGTTTGTTAGTGCCCTCTATCACCTCATATCAAAATTCCTAGCATGTCCAGAAGCTCACCAAGATTGGGGATTTTGATTTTATTTATTTATTTATTTTATTTATATTAAGATTTATACCCCGCCCTTCTCACCTAAGTGTCTCAGGGAGGCTTACAACATAATAATTAAAACAACTTCAGTTTAAAACATTTAAAAATACAATTAAACCATAAATTAGTAAAAACAAGATAGAATAAAACCGGCGGCCTATAGATACATTTTGTTCCATCCAAGATGTTTTACATTGTCAGCTAATGTCATAGGCCTGCCGGAAGAGGACTGTCTTACAGGCCCTGCGGAATTGCCCTAGATCCCGCAGGGCCCGCACCTCTTCCGGCAGCTGGTTCCACCAATAAGGTGCTGTTATTGAGTAGGCCCGATCCCTGGTGGATTTTAGACGGGCCTCCTTTGGCCCGGGGACTACCAACAGGTTTTGTGAACCTGAGCGTAGTACTCTCTGGGGAACGTGTGGGGAGAGACGGTCCCTAAGGTAGGCAGGTCCTAGGCCATATAGGGCTTTAAAGGTAATAACCAACACCTTGTACTGGACTCGGAATATTACTGGCAGCCAGTGCAGACCCTGGAGCCCCGGCCGAATGTGCTCCCATCTTGGGAGCCCTAATAACAGCCGGGCAGCAGCGTTCTGCACTAACTGCAGTTTCCGGGTCCGGCACAAGGGTAGCCCCATGTAGAGGGCATTACAGTAGTCCAGCCTCGAGGTGACCGTAGCATGAATCACTGTTGCCAGGTCGTCACGTTCCAGGAAGGGGGCCAACTGCCTCGCCCACCTAAGATGAAAAAAAGCGGACTTGGCAGTGGCTGCTATCTGAGCCTCCATCGTCAATAAAGGCTCCAACAGCACCCCCAGGCTCTTAACCCTGCCCGACGCTGTTAATGGAGCGCCGTCAAAAACTGGCAGGGGGAGTTCCCTTCCCGGGCCGCAGCGACCCAAGCAAAGGACCTCTGTCTTTGCCGGGTTCAGCTTCAGCCCACTCAGCCTAAGCCACCTAGCCACTGCCTGTAGCGCCCGGTCCAGATTTTCTGGGGCGCAGGCGGGCCGTCCGTCCATAAGCAGATAGAGCTGGGTGTCATCAGCATATTGATGGCAACCCAGCCCATACCCTCGGGCCATCTGGGCAAGGGGGCGCATATAGATGTTAAATAACATCGGGGAAAGCACCGCCCCTTGAGGCACCCCACAATCAAGCGTGTGTCTCCGGGACAGTTCCTCCCCAATCGCCACCCTTTGTCCCCGACCGTCAAGGAAAGAGGAAAGCCATTGCAAGGCCAACCCCTGAATCCCTGCGTCGGCAAGGCGGCACGCCAGAAGCCGATGGTCGACCATATCGAACGCTGCCGATAGGTCCAGCAACATCAGCAGCGCCGAGCCGCCTTGATCCAGATGTCGCCGAAGGTCATCTACCAGGGCGACCAGCACCGTCTCCGTCCCGTGGCCCGGGCGGAAACCAGACTGGTAGGGGTCAAGGACAGAAGCATCCTCCAGGAAGCTCTGTAGCTGCAACGCCGCTGCCCTCTCTATAAGTTTGCCCAAAAAGGGCAAATTCGATACCAGCCGATAGTGTGCCAATTCGGTCGGATCTAACGTTGTTTTCTTCAAGAGGGGACGGACCACCGCCTCTTTAAGCGCTGATGGAAAATGTCCCTCCAATAGGGATCTATTTATGATATCCCGTATAGGATATCTTAGCTCCCTCTGGCAGGTCTTAATAAGCCAGGAGGGGCATGGGTCCAATTTACAAGTTGTTGGGCGTGCAGATAGGAGGATCCTGTCAACTTCTTCCAGGCTGAGCGCGCCGAAGCCGTCCAGGACACAATCCGAAGACAGGCACGGAGCCTCAGGTTCACTAGCTGTATCTAATGTGGCAGGGAAGTCGGAACGGAGCGATGCGATTTTATCCGCAAAAAAATCCGCAAAAGCCTCACAGCCAATTTCCAATTCATTAAAATTTGGTCTGCCCTGTGGCAGCGTTGTAAGGGTCCGAATTGTATTGAACAGTTGTGCCGGGCGCGAAATTGCGGACGCAATCTCTGCCGCAAAGTAAGTTTTCTTTGCGGCCTTGACTGCCATCTCATAGGACTTCATAACCTCTCTATAAGATGTTCGAGTCGCTTCATCTCGAGTACGCCGCCATTGCCTCTCTAGTCGTCTGAGTCCTCGTTTCAACCACCGCAACCCCTGGTTATACCAGGGTGTCGGCCTTGAACGAGGGCGCAGAGGACGCCTAGGCGCGATCTCATCGATGGCCCCGGTGAGCCTATTATTCCAAGACTCCACCAGGTCATCGAGGGAATCGCCAGGGGGATCCCGCAGAGCCGTCAGGAACCGTTCCGGGTCCATCAGGCTCCGCGGGGTTGTGGTGGGACGTCCACACGAGCCTTGAGGGCATAGTGATCCGACCATGGCACTGCTATGGAAGCAAGATCAACTGGATGATATATTGCATATACCAGAGATTTACTAATACCTACAGCTTCAACGCTATCTGAACACTTAAGAGATTGGGCTAAATTGGAACTGGGCTGATCTTGACAAGGATTTTAATTGTGCAATTTGAATAGAAAAGTTTCTACATTTTCCCTTTTTATGTATTTTTGGCTGTATAAATATGTGCCATTGATAACACTGAGGAACCTGTGCACATTGGCAGCCTTACTCTTATTCCATCCCTAAAAATTTCTCTGACTACTGAGTAGCTTTTCCTAACTCTTCAAAACAACAGTTTCAGTAACTTCAGTTGTATTTCACAGGAGACAGGCAAGGCTGCCAGCATGGAAACAAGAAAATGAAGCATTCTCTGTGCCTAAACCTATGTGCTGCTGATTGTCTACTGGACAGCATAATTCACATTGTTTATTGAGCACTTTACAAAAAAAAAATGGTCCTAGAGCTTGGCCGAGTATTCAGAGGATTTTCTACACACAATGATTTTATAAAGAAGCAAACTGATGACCTGTGATTACAAAAAATGATTATTACTAATCAGATTCATGCAACAACAATGATAAAATGCAAACTTCAGTTGGATTTCTAATTTCTGTGTTTGCTGTATGTATAAAGTAACAATCACAGCTGTAGGCTTAAAATTAAATTTACTATGGCTGCTTCTACTTGGGGATGTTTCTCCACATAGGCAGCAAGAAGCCACACCCTCCTTTGCATTGGTGAAAATAAAAATTTCATCCCCATCCTCAAGTTGAATGAAAAACTGTGGGATGGCTTCAAGAGAGCATCCATCAAGATTCTTCACCACTAGTATTACAGCCCTGCTTGTTAAAGAAAGGGAAAGGGACGGGGGGGTGGGGAATGGTGAGCAGAGTTACCAGGGCACCTCCAAAGTTACTCACACATCTGTGTCTTTGTGCAGACATAACAGAGAAAGAGGTAGGATTGGGATGCGGAGGCAGTGGCCACAGCAAGTGAGTGAGGATCCCATTCTCATCCATGCTGCTACCCCAGCTGGGGCATGTTTTTGCAATGTATGACAAGAATTGTAAATAGAACAGCAAGTTCTTTTTTAAAAAAAGAAAAACAAAATATTTATTTATTTATTTGTTCGATTTATATGCCGCCCTACCCCACCAAGGCGGGCTCAGGGCGGCTGCCTTTTTGGTATACTGTTAGCCTAACAATCTATATTAGGATAAATAAGTGCTGTGGGTTGTAAAAGTACTTAAGAAATATACAGAGATATATTTTAAATTTAGGTTTTCAATAAATGCCTCCTCTTTTAATTGTGATTCAACGGCTGGAATTTTAATTCAGATCATGTTTGGTTCTATGTTGGGAGGTAAAGAAATAAAGTTTTCTGTTGTCACTTGTTTTGTGTGACTATTGATGAGATGAAGCAACTCTACATGTGGAATGCTGCAAAGCAGCAGCTACTTAATGGAAATGGAACACTTTTAGAAATTGCATGCATAAAAGTATCTAGGTGTTTAAATCTCAAGTCCAATGAAACAATTTATAATGCTAACAAACTTAATTCCAGAACAAGCTGTATCACAATTGGACCTGCCAGCCAACTACAAGTAGCCATCCCTCATGATTCATTATGATCTGGCCCGCTTGACATGTGGACTGAGTGTGGTGAGTGAGTCGGGAAAAGGAGGATAACAGAGATAAATCTAAATTCATTCTGGAAGCAGTCACACTCAATGACATATTCACTGACTTCTTCAACAGCTCATTTGATAATGTTCTTTCTGCGCTATTCATTTTTCTGAAAGATGAAAGCTGGCTGAAGATCTCATCTGCTCACTGATGCAGGAAGAGGATTTGAAATTAACACAAAATAAAAAAGAGAGAAAGAGAGGAGGGGGAGGGGTGTGTACGTAGAAGCAAGCACTTTCTGATTAACAGTGCCTTGGTCCTGACTTGGAAGGCTAAAAATCCTACTTATCAGATCACCTTTAATTAGATATGCATTATAACTCAATAGAGTATCAGTGGATTGCTCTGCCAGGCAGAATTGTGTTCGGGAAATGGGAGGCATATTCATCATGATAATTAATTGCTGGAAGAACAGAAACATTGTTTTATGTCAGTCTCTGCTATGATGTATATTTGTATACATTTTTGACTAATGTTCTCCAAAAGCCTTAATCGAGGAGGTTAACAATGCAATTACATGACGAATGTACAATGTGGCAACAATTGTTTGTATTTTTTTCCCTCAGCATGGAGGCAATGTTAAATGATGAATCAACTGGAGTAATAAGAGTTTAGTATTTGGAAACAAAAAAATCCATTGTTTCCCTGAGAAGATATATCCCCATGTGACAGTTAAAGGATTCTTTACTGGGGCGCTTTTCTTTGGAGGCAGGTTCACTGGTAATTATTTGTGGTCTTTATAAAACTCCATTATTCACAAATGCATAGGGTAAAAATATATTGCAGGAGTGCAGAAGCACTTGTACAAGGAGAACCAGTTCTGGAGCAACATCCAGGGCCGGATCTAGGGTGGGGGGCAGAGGGGGGTGCTTGCCCCAGGCACCAATGGGGGCGCCAAATTGGTTATGGAGTCTATTGTATTTTATGGGACCATAAGATAGAATGGCCCATAAGGGGGGGGGGGGCACCATTTTTTTAAATTTTGCCCCCCCTCAAAAACATGTAGATCCGGTCCTGGCAACATCAGCACTACAACATCCAAACCACATTTAGAAAGGCCAACACCAATCAGATTCTAATCTCTTAGCATTCACCATACTAAGACTCTTGCTACTTCTATGTTTTGCCCCCTTTCACTGCTGTTTTCCTTTGAATTGTAAACCTTCCACATATTTTTCAGTTTTTGCCCCCCTCTCCTGTTGTGTTTTCCTCCTCCTCCTCCATCTATTTTAGCCTTGATTGTCAGTTCCTGATTGCCCTGGATCTACTCAAAGTGCTGCTGCTGCTCTCCTTTCATTTGCCTCGGGTCAAATTCTAAATTTCCTGAACTAGAACTGTATCCTTGCAGTGCTTCTCCTCCCATTACCTCTAGCAATCACCTGCCCATTTTTCATCCCACAGGATGCATCTCCTCCTCTCAACCAATGCCTGCTGGGACATGTAGTACTCCAGGAGGGGGAAAGGCTGCTTGTTTTGTGCCACTGTGAAAAGGCAATGGTTGTGCCTGCCTAGTGCAACTTCCATAGCAGAGAGATTTTCCAAAGAAAGCTTCTCGTGTGCTGTTTGCTTCATTTTAAAAAGTGTACTGGAAAGCATGTTTGGTGTAAATTTAAGCCAGGAAGCATTACAATTTGCTGCATGCTCACCCTGGCAAGAAAGATTCCCACCCCCTCCTCTGCTTGGGGTTTGAAAAAATAGGATAGCAGAGATGCACATGAGTATGCCTGCCTTGTCTGCCTGGCTGTGTGTGAGTGAGAGACAGAGAGCTAGCAAGTAAGCTAGAGATGAGGCAGGGTGTTCTTCTCCCCTCTCAATGGCATAAACAGATGAAAGAGGAGCAAGCTGAGAATGTAGAAAGACTGGGAGGGAAAATCTGGACTATTCAAGAGTCGACACAAAATTAAGAGCAGGTCAAAGTCACTGCAGGCAGAAAGTGCAGAAAGTACCTAACAGTCAAACTAGAGATGTAACTTCTTCATTAGTTCACTGTGGAAACTTCCTGCTGTTGCACAAATCTGTAATCCAAATGCCTTTGCCCGGTAAAAGACATGCTGCCAAAGTCTGGGTGAGGAGGGAAAAAAAGAAACTTAGTGCAATAGATTGTGGAGCAGAGCTAAGCCAAGGACTGCATACCAAGCTGGTCCAACCCCTTTAAGGGGGGTGGGGGTCAGTACTTTATATAGCCTTGATGACACACTGGCACATGTTGGTACATTACACATATTAATTGGCTGTTATATCTATCATAATTTCATCACTAGAACCAACTACACACTACTGATACATTTTGTCAGGGTGGCAGCAACTAATTGGTCATGATTTATTTTTCAGAAAGAAATTCTGCTTTTGCATGTGCCTTGACCAGATAAATTCAGTTCTGGGGTCAAATTCCCCTCCCTTTACATCTATTGTTACAGCAATCATAATAGAGTCACTGTAAGGCAAAAGTGAAAGTTATGCATCTGTTACAGATAAGGCTGGGATGTTAGTAATTCTTCTGTCTTCTCTTCTTCTCAGTCAGGCCTACATATGTGTTAACCCTTAGAGCTGTTACTTGAGCAGGCTAAGCAGGCTTCAGGCCTTCCCAACTAAAGCCATGATCCGCACATACTGTAGCAGCAAGTCTCCATGGTAACTAGGGTTGCCAAGTCGAATTCAAGGAATATCTGGGGACTTTGGGGGTGGAGCCAGGAGACTTTGGGGTGGAGCCAGGAGACATTGGGGGCAGAGCCAGGAACAAGGGTGTGACAAGCAGAATTGAACTCCAAGGGAGTTCTTGCTATCACATTTAAAGGGAAGTTGACTTCCAGCTGATTGCCCATGTGAACAGCTGAACAGTCCATTCGTTAACAGGCTGTGCGATCACCACTGGAAGTGACCTGAAATTGCACGTGATTGAGCATCCCTAGCTGTCTCCCATCAGCTATGAAGATTTTTAAAAGGGTAATTTTCTCCTTAGCATAAATGAACAGAATTGCTTACAACAGTGCTACACAAACTCACCAAAAATGCTAAAAACATATCTGCTTTGGACAATGTCATACACTAAAACTGGAATATATTGAGGAACATTTAATTACCAAACTATGCCTAATATGTCAGAAGGAAATTATTGATAGTTGTATAAGGCCAGGTTTTTTAATATTTGATCATTAATTCCTAGCAATTTTCCACTTGCTGAAATCTTGGGATCATACTGCATATGATATAGGAGTTCTGTGACTGGAATCGAGATGTGTCATTTGGCTATAAAAACAGCCGCAATAGAGAAAATTCTGGATCAGGGCTGTGGTGAAAGATAAGGGATGGGTTTCATCTTTGTCCTCAAATCTATTTCCCTGAACAAAAATGCCACTTCCCTTTCCTCCTGTTAACAGTCCCCTCACCTTTCCCTATTTCCTTTCCCCTTCCCATCACCCCACAACCTACCGTTTATCTGCCCTGTCACCTAGATTTATTGCTTAGTAAGTTCATTTTCTCCAGAAAAGGGACACAAGGCAGCTTACATAATTTCCTCTCCTCCATTTTATCCTCACAACAACACTGTAAGGTAGGTTACACTGAGGATGCGTAACTAGTCCAGATGTTACCCAGTGAGCTTCCATGGTACTGGGAATTCAAAATGGAGTCTCCCAGATTCTAGTCTGAAATTCTGACTACTATACCATACCCAGGGCTGCCAAGCTCCTGGGCAGGGTGAGGGTTTTCCCGCTTTGGGGGTCCCCAACCCACTGGCTCACAGTGGCCAGGAGGGGGATCCCCTCCTGGTGTTGTTGGTGTGCTGACGTCACTCTAGGAGCTTCTGTGGAAACTCTATGGTTTTTCTAGATGCTCTAGCAATCTGGGAGGGAAACTCTATGGTACCATAGAGTTTGCTAGAGCACCCAGGGAGGTGGGGGGCTTCTGGGGCTGGAACATGGTGAGCTGACCTGCTTCTTTTAGGAGGAGCAGACCGGAATCTTTGTTTTGGGCATAAAAGGCAATCTAATGCCTGCTGCCTACATTTTCCAGTAAGGAATCTGTCTAAGACATGCTTGGAAAATTTTGAGGGGACTTACTTTGGCTGACGAGAGATCCCAGGGGGGGTTTCTTTTCGGCTTTGAAGAATCCCCGATGAAGAATTGCATTCCATCGTCTACAAAGAATCTCCGGAGTCATTAAATTGACATAAACTCATCAAGATTCCAGCTTTCTATGGATTATAATAACATCTAAAGGCAAAGGGGATGGTATAAAGAAGAATAGACTTTGTTAAGGTAAAAGATCTTTATCTATGACTCCGGGACTAAAATAAGACTGTTAAAATAAAAGATTTAAGATCTGGAAGTATTTGCAAGAGCACAAAATCAAGGAGAAGTGGAAGGGGGTAAAAGTGGAGTTTTTGGAGTTAAGAGCAAGCAGAAAAGTGCAGAAAAATAACTGATGTTTGAAATTTTTGTGGCTTTGAAAAATACCCCCAGCCATAACATAGCTGTAGACTCTTAACACGACACAGGAAGTGACGTTTTATAACTATCATGAGATCTACAACCATCGAGAACGAGACTTCACGGCCAGAGAGTCAGGAATTAAATACTGAAAGAAAAGGAAACTTTAAGCATCCGGGTCTTCTCTAGAGCCAGAAACCATAGAGAAACATCGGTGGCCATTAAAGAAAGGTCAAAGATTTTGCATAAAATAAAGTGGAACTGGACTTTAAAAATGTACAAAACTGACACAAGTCATCTCCAAAAGGTAAAATAGTTTGGATTATTTGTTTGAAAGTAAAAAAAATAAGCCCCAGGAGAAAAAGGAAAACTTTTTTAAAAAGGGGCTTGGAAATATCACGGCTGCCATTTTGAAAAAATTAGGAACTTTAAAAATTAATATCTTGAGATAAGAAGTTCAGAAGACAGTGGTTTTGGGCTTGCTGGAAAGGGCAGGCGCTAATCTGTTGAATTCTGCCATCAGATTGTGGATGGGTGAGGTCAATTTAAGAACCCATTTTATGCAATGGGAGGGCAGTGATGTCTGTTCAGAAGCTGGGACCAAGGCTTACACGTCTGCCTCGGTGGGAGAAGGAAAAATGGCTAAGCAAGTTCAAGAACAATTGGATGCTATGGAGGCAAGACTGGTAAAAGTAATGAAAGATTTAATAACTGGAAGTGAGAAGAAATTAACTAAAGAAATAAACTCCAGTGCTGAGGAAGTCAAGAAAGAGATTAAAAAAGAGATTGATGATCTCAGAAAAGAGTCTCAAGCAACAGCACAGAAGACACAGGAAATAGAAGTCAAAATTAAGGATCAAGATGCTACTATTAAGACGATGCAGGAGAAAGCAATATTACAAGACTGTAAGTTAATGGAGAATATGATTCGCTTAAGGGGGGTGCCTGAAAAAGACCAAGAGGATCTAAAGAAGTACATTGCTACAATTATTGCTGAGTTTATGGGAGATGACCCTGAGGTGATGGGACATTTGTGTGACTATGTTTACAGGGTCAACTCAGAACTTGCCAGAAAGCGCAAGCTACCAAGGGATGTGGTAGTAAAAATTACTATGAGAGATATGGTGGGAAGGATCTTAAGTCAACAATTTGAGAGCCAAATGGTTGTGGAGGAAAGCAGAGTAAGGATAATGAAGGAGTTGCCAAAGAAGGTCATCAGTGACAGAAGACAGTTCAAGAAATTGACAGACAAGTTAAGAGAGAAGGGAATAAGATACAGATGGATTCTACCTGAAGGTCTTAGCTTTGAGTATAAAAGACTGAGAACGACAATAGTAGATACTCAAGGAATGGAGAGGTTTTTTGTGGACAATAAAGAGTTTGGGGGTACAGAATAATTGAAGAATCATTATGGATTACAAATTAATTTCTTGGAATGTAAATGGACTTAATTCACCGCAAAAAAGAAAAGCAACCTTCCATTGGATTAAAAAAAAGAAATGTAATATAGTTTGTCTACAAGAAGTATATATTAAATGAATGGATTATAATTTTTTAGGGAATAAATCTCTTGGTGAAGAATTTTTCTCATTGGCTAAAGAAAAAAAAGGGGGAGTGGTTTTTTACATTAAAAAAGAATTGGAGCCAAAATTGATTTTTAAAGATATTGAAGGTAGATTTGTTGCAGTGGAGGTGTTTATGAATGAGAAAAAGACTTTGTTATTGGGATTATATGCCCCAAATGGGGCGAAAGATGCCTTTTTTAAAGACATTATGCAACAACTAGACCAAGTGACTTATGATCAAGTAATGTTAATGGGAGATTTTAATGGAGCTATTAACTCTTTGGACAGGTCTGGAAATAAAAAAAACAAAGATGGCAAGCTGCCAAAGTCATTTTTTGAACTAACAAAGCAAGAAACAACAAAGCAAGTCTGGAAGATATATGGAGAAAGTTTAACCCTAACATGCGTGATTATACTTTCTTTTCAGCAAGGCATAACTCCTTCTCAAGAATTGATATGTTATGGTCTACTAAGGATCTGGGATTTATCACTAATAAAATAGAGAAAGCACATACCTTTGCTCTGGTAAAATTCTGTTAGCTGATTTTGATGCCAATATATCTCATAGTAAGGCATTGTATGTCCTAGCAGCAAAGAAATTACTGGCCAAAGCTGTTTGTACTGGTGCTAATTAACTACTGTTTTTGTGGCTATTCTGTGGTCGCAATATTTGTTCTTATTTTATGGTGTATTTCGCCCTGGTTTGTTTCACATGCGGTTTTTTGTATTCGCTTATATCTTTTGATGTACTTTTCGCAATTTGTCTCATTTATATTTATATATATTGTTCCACCTGAACATTTTATGTGTGTTATTTTCCTTTTGTTTGTAATGACCTACGGCTTAACACAAATAAATTACTACTACTACTACTACTACTACTACTACTACTACTACTACTACTACTACTACTACTACTACTACTACTACTAATAATAATAATAATAATAATAATAATAATAATAAAATAGAGATTCTTCCGAAAATAGGTGCAGACCACAATCCATTAATGTGGTTAGCTAAAGAAAGGAAAAAGGTGAGAAGATGGAGATTTATTGCAAAAAGTAGAAATAGTGACATCACTTGAAAAAGAAAATAAAGCTTTTTTCCAAATGAATGAAAATCAGGAAGTTAAAATTCAGACCATATGGGACGCGTACAAAGCTGTTATGAGAGGAATATTAATTACATTGAACAATAAAGATAAAAGAGCCAAAGAAAAACAATTAGTGGATTTACAAAAAGAAATAAGTAAAAAAGAAAATGAACTGAAAAAAAGACCGGGGAAAAAGAAAATATTGCAGGAGATTACAATTTTGCAGAACCAATTGAGACACTTATTGAATAAAGAGGTGGAGTGGAATCTAAAAAGGCTACAGCAGAAGTCTTTTGAGGGCGCTAACAAGCCGGGGAAATAATTAGCTTGGCAACTGAAGAAAAAAAAGGAGAAAAAAATTATAAATAGAATTATTTCGGAGGGAAAAGAAATTGTGGATCAAGCCGGAATTAAAAGGGAGTTTTACAAATTTTATGTTAAACTATTTAAAGGTCAACAAGTAAATAAAGAGTAAATAGAAGCATTTAGAATAAGTGAATAAAAGTGAAACCCTTAAAAGAAATAAAAGTGAAACCCTTAAAAGGAAACATGGAAAAAACTCTGAATGAACCTATTGAAAAAGTAGAAATAGAAGCAGCAATAAGTTCAATGAAATTGGGAAAAGCTCTGGGTACTGACGGTTTTTCAGCAAAATTTTATAAGGTTTTGGCAGAAATATTAGTACCCAAACTTCAAAAATGGATGAACAGTATTAGACAAGATGGGAAGGAGCCAAATACATGGAAAGAAGCAGTTATTCCATTGATACCGAAAGAGGAAAGAGATGTCACAAATGTCAAAAATTATAGACTGATTTCACTACTGAACAATAACTATAAAATATTTGCTAGAATACTAGCAGAAAGACTCAAACAGCATTTGAACATTTCTATTCAAGAGGAGCAAGCGGGTTTTCTCCCCAGAAGGCAAACAGGAGACAATATCAGAACAGTAATAGACATTGTAGAATACTACGAAAAGCATCCAGAAAAGGAGGTGGCTTTATTCTTTGCTGATGCAGAAAAAGCTTTTGACAATCTCAATTGGGACTTTATGTTTGCAGTGATGGAAAAATTGAAACTAGGAGGTGATTTTATAAGAATGATTAAGGCAATATATACAGAAGAACAAGCTAGACTTTGTGTGAATGCTGACCTGACAGAACAAATGATAATTAGCAAAGGCACAAGATAAGGTTGCCCTCTATCTCCGTTGCTATTCATAATGACTTTAGAGATCTTGTTGATTCAAATTAAAGAGGATAAAGGAATAGAGGGATTGAAACTGAAAGGTTTTTCCTACAAATATAGGGTCTTTGCGGATGATGTGATGTTTATTAATGAAAATCCATTACACCCTTGTTGTTAAAGAAAATTAAAGAGTATGGAGACCTGGCGGGTTTTTATATAAATAAAGAAAAATCGAAAATCCTAGGCAAGAATCTGTCATCAAGCAAACAGAAAGAGTTACTAAGTGTTACTGGATGTGAAGTTACCTCAAAAGTAAAATATTTAGGTGTGGAGATTACAATGAGAAATATTGATTTATACAAGAACAATTATGAAAAGCTTTGGCATAAAATTGAAAAGGATATGTTAAAGTGGAATAAATTGAATTTATCCATGTTGGGGAGGATATCCGCAATTAAAATGAATGTTCTACCAAGAATTATGTTTCTTTTTCAAACTATTCCAATAGTGAGAGATACGAAACAATTTAATTTTTGGCAAAGAAAGATTTCAGAATTTGTATGGGCAGGTAAAAAACCAAGAATTAAAATGAAAATTCTGACAGATGCAAAAGAAAGAGGTGGCTTCCAATTACCTGATTTAAGGTTATATCATGATGCAATTTGTTTGGTATGGATTAAGGACTGGATAACTTTGTTTAACAAAAAATTATTGGCATTAGAAGGCCATGGAAATATTTTTAGTTGGCATGCTTATATGTACTATGGAAGGAGAAGATGGATGGATTTTTCTCACACCATTATATAAGGAGGAACTTGTTGAATACTTGGAAAAATATAATAAATATGGTGATGAGAGAAAACCGCTTTGGATTGTGGCAACAGAAGTTATAAAGTTATCTTCAGATCCACAGGAAGAAAAATGTGTATTATATAAACAACTGCTAAAGATCCACGGAGGCAAAGTGGAAATGAAACCGGCCGAAGATTTGCAGGATAAATTAATTGGTTTCAATTGCAATAAATCAAAAGCCTAGTAGAGAATGACATTAGAAATACAGGTATAAGGCATGAACAAACAGAAATGGAAAAAATGCTGTTGGGTGAAAATGAAAAATTGATTGCAAGGACTTATAAGCTGTTATTGAAATGGTCTACAGAAGAGGAGGTTTTGATTTTTTATTTTATTTTTTTATTTTATTTAAGATTTATATCCCGCCCCTCCCACAAGTGGCTTGATGGGTCCCTGGGGAGTTACAAGGGGCCGCCCATCACCTTACCCCTTGATCCCCTCGTTAGACCAATCAGACTGAAGGCCAGGCGAGTTCTGTTCGCTCTAAAACCTAAAATAGAAGCAAAGCTGGACCGACTCATGGCCCAGGGGGTTCTAGAACCGGTGTCCTATGCGGCCTGGGAAATACCCATAGTCACACCAGTGGAGCCGAATGGGGATGTGCGAATATGCGCTGACTACAAGTGCACTATAAATAAGGCGCTCCAGGACAATCCCTACCCCGTTCCGGTGATCAGCCACGTCCTGGCAGCCTTAGCAGGCTCTAAGATTTTTGGGAAACTGGACCTGGCCCAAGCATACCAGCAACTTCCGGTAGACGCCAAGACAGCAGAAGCTCAGACCATTGTGACCCACAGGGGAGCTTTTAGGGTACGGCGGCTGCAATTTGGGGTTAGTGTAGCTCCAGGATCTTTCAGAGCATAATGGACTCTCTCCTCGAAGGAATCCCCAGAGTGCAACCGTTTTTTGATGACGTTCTGATCGCCACCCCGGATGCGGAGGAGTTCAGCAGCCACCTGAGAGAGGTAGTCCACCGCTTCCAGGTGGCAGGTCTAAAAGTAAAGAAGGAAAAATGTTCACTAGGGGTGCCGAGGGTGGAGTTCTTGGGTTTTGTGGTAGATGCTGCGGGAATTCACCCGACGGAGGACAAGACCAGGGTGATTGTCCACGCCCCGCCCCCCACGTGCAAGGTGGAGCTACAAAGTTTCTTGGGGTTATTAAATTTTTATCATTAGTTCTTGTCCCACAAAGCGGCCATCGCGGAACCCCTCCACAGGCTGCTCAATAAACAAGCCCCGTGGGTTTGGGGAAAGCAGCAGGCCACCACCTTTCAGGCAGTCAAAGACCTCCTTGTTTCCAATGCAGTGCTCCACCATTTCGACGAGGCCCTGCCACTGATTTTGACTTGCGATGCTTCCCCGTACGGAGTGGGCGCTGTTCTGGGGCACCAACTCCCCGATGGGAGGGAGGTTCCTGTGGCCTACTATTCGAGAACCCTGACCCCCGCAGAGCGCAACTACGCTCAGATCGACAAGGAGGCTTTGGCAATCGTGGCGGACATTCACAAATTCAACGACTACCTTTATGGTAGGCGTTTCATGATTGCCACGGACCATAAGCCACTCCTGGGCCTCCTCGCACCAGACCGTCAAACCCCGCAAATTTTGTCACAGCGCGTCCTGAGGTGGAACCAGTTTCTGAAGTCGTACACATATACCCTGGTGCACTGCCTGGGCAAAGCCATGGGGCACGCTGACACCCTTAGCTGCCTGCTGCTTCTCTCGACGGACCCAGATCCCACCCCTGCCCACCATGTGATGCTTCTGGAGTCTTTGCCCGAGTGGCCCCTCCATGCCGCTGAGGTGGCTCTGGCCACAGGCAAGGACTGTATACTCGCACGAGTTTTGGACTGGGTGGGAAGGGGTTGGCCTACGGGCAAACTGGACACTGAATTCAGGGCGTTTGCATCGCGCAGAGACGAGTTCTCCACATACAAGGGGTGCATACTCTGGGGTAGCAGGGTGGTGGTCCCCCCCGCCAATGCGGAAGCAAGTGTTAGAAGCTTTACACGAACACACCCAGCGATAGTGAGGATGAAAGCCCTGGCACACAGTTATGTATGGTGGCCAGGTATGGACGACGAGATAGAGGGGTGGGTGAGAAGGTGCCAACCCTGCCAGGAATCCTGGCCCGATCCGCCGAGCACCCCCATCCACCGCTGGGAGTCCAACCGGAGGCTGTGGTACCGGCTCCACTTAGAATTTACAGGGCCATACCAGGGCCACATATTCTTTATCCTGGTCGATGCATATACTAAGTGGTTAGAGGTGATCCCCGTAGCTTTCACCTCCACAGCAGCAGCGGTCAGAGCCCTGCAAAGGGCCTTTTGCTTGCACGGAATCCCCGATACCCTGGTCATGGACAATGGGACTGCTTTCACCTCCCGCGAATTCCAGGAGTTTGTTAATAGGTACCTCATCCAGCACATTCGGTTTGCCCCCTTCCATCTGGCCACCAACAGCCAGGCAGAGCGCATGGTGCGCACCACCCAAGAGGCCCTGGGTCGCATTGTACAGGGGGACTGGGACCACCGCCTGGCAGCCTTCTTATTTCATAACAGAATTACCCCCAACCCCGTCACCGGGTCAAGCCCCGCCGAACTACTAATGGGGAGGAAATTGATCATGAGGTTAGACAGGCTACATCTAGACAGGGCCACCAACGTCTGCAGTTCACCCGAAGTCAGGGAAGTGGTGCGGGGATTCTTTCCGGGGGACCCAGTCTATGCAAAGAATTTCACAAGCCGCCCGGAGTGGGTTGCCGGCCAGGTGCTTCGGGTGATGGGGTCCCGCTCCTACGAGGTCTTGTCCAAGGGGGGTCAGATCCTAAGGAGGCACATAGACCAGCTGTGCCGCCGCACCTTGCCGGAAGAACCAACAGCGAGTGGGGAAGTGGCGAGTGGGGGAGAGCTAGCAACAAACCCCTCAGAAACGGCCTCGCAGGTATACTTACCTGGCAGGGGAGACACCATGATCAAGAAACGGCCTCGCAGGCGCCGATCCTACCGATGACGCAAGCAGAAGAGCAAACCAGCGGGGGGCACGACCCACCCATACCGGCGGTTCCAGAACCGCGACTAGAGTCGAATAGCCATCCGCCGGTGTCAAGCCCTCGAGAAGAACCCCCCCCACGGCGGCCACTCCAACGCCCCAAATAATCCCAAGGAGGTCAACCCAGGAACACAGGGCGCCAGCCTACTTGAAGGACTATGTGTCTTGAACTGGGGGGGAGGAGTGTTGTGTCTTGCTATGCAAACTGGAAGTACTGCACAGCGAACACTACAGAGGTGACCAGAGGAAGTCCCTGGTCACTGGATGTAGTGTGCGAAACTACTCCGCCAATTAAGATCTCTGGCGGGAAGTTTAACTGGCTAGGATTGGACCTGGCCAGTCCGAGGGTTGTTTCAGACTTTGTATATAAAGTGGGACCTGGCCCGCGTTTCGCCCTCTTGTGATGTACCAGCTAATAAAGTATGTGGCCTTCAACACATCTCGTCACTGAGTACATTACAGTTGGCAACCTTAAAAGCAAAGCCCCTACCTTAAACCTTAGTAGATAGATTCATGAATAAATTTAGATGCCTTCATGTCTAGTTTAGCCCCTAGCTGCAAGAATCTTGAAGAATGTGGAAGTGGTCAAAGTATTGTTTCTTTTGAGTTAAGCAGCAGATGGCACTATCAGTTCCCAATCTAATTTCTTTAGAAGAACGTTGTTATGAGAAGACAAAATAGTGGAGTAGCCTAGGGCCTCTCTTCATCTAAATCCGGCTCTGAGATTCTCTCTTATCTTGCACAACCAATTTCAACACAATTGGCTCCAAGCAGTCCAAACAGCCATTAGAAAGTTGGGGTTTTCCCCCCAAGCCCTTTTAAACCTTGGCATAGGCCAGGCAAAATAATGTATTAAGCAGAGAGTGCTAGATATAGAAAGACAAAGAGATATTCCCAGTTTCCCAGACTATTTCTCTTCAGCAAACAGTAGATACATAGTTGCTCCAGCCGCCTCCCTATACTTTCTTGAATCTTACAACACCAGAAGGGCTTTTACTTCAGCTAGGAGTATGTCCCTGCCATCTGCGGTAGTAGAGGGGCGGTATAAAGGGATTCCTTATGCACTTAAGCTCTGTTCTGTTCCCAGCCTGAAATAAATTCCCTGGAGCATATTTTTTAAATTGTTCTTTTCATATAGCGAGTTGAAGGGAAATTATTAGCCCACTGTTGGAACCAGTTGCTTACCTCTTCTGGCCTCCCTTGTGTTTGGTAAACTTTTCTCTGTCTTTACCAGGTAAAAATATTTCTCGCATAAAAACAGGGAAACATTTACCAAACACATGGGAGGCCAGAAAAGGTAAGCAACAGGTTCCAACATGCTACCTGGGGCAGGGGAAACTAAAAGTGCTCAAGAAGCCAACTGGATTAGATTTCATTGGAGGGGAAGAAGTATACAGTGTGGTTGGATCAAGTTTTAGCAAACTGGACAGCTGTGTGGATCTCTACAACCAGCAAAAAAGCAGACTTGATCTGGGTAATCAGTAAAATGAGCAATCTCCCACTAACAATTCACAGGCTTTGTTAGCTGTCTCAAGGGTGTTGTCTCATGATCCTTCCAACTTTCTTCATGAGACCACCCAGTTCCAAAACTTAGACATACTCAAGATTTTTTGTCACCGCGTCAAGGTCCAGAACTGATTTAAGAGGCAAAGTGGCACAAGACCACATAAACTATAGGAGGAGTAATGAAGGCATCACTGACAGATTGCAGTTGGTGGGTCTTTTTATCATCTGTCTAGCACCCACTGCCTACAGTTAGTGGTTTCAGATCCTACTACACACATCTTTGCCCACAATTGGTGGTTTCAGATCCTACCACATACTTCTTGGTTACATAACTATAGAAGTACCAAGTTTTCTTGCAAGTACATCATGTTTTTGCATGTCCTCTCTCTAGATTTCACTGTTCCAGCCATTGTATTTTCTTGATAAAGGAGAAATAATTTTCCATGTTGCTTAATTGTACAGATGCTGCTGCTATAGCAACTACCCTTAATGTGCCCATGATAAAGACATACCATTGATGTACAGTAACTGCAATGCAAAGCAGCATTACTTTTTAATTTTTTCCATTAAAAATCTAATATGAGAATCTGAAACACCGCTTCAATGCATTATGCCAAGCCAGGAAAGATTTTTTTTTCTCAGCATATTAAGGTGTTTTCACGGAAACTGTCAGCTTATTGTTTCAGAAGTACAAAGAGCATTTTGTAACAAAAATGGTATTTCAGTACTGCATAATACTCAATATACTTCTAAAATTGAGATGAAAACAGCCAGCTAATTCTATTCAAGCAAGCATTCAACCACACAAGAAAGAATCCTCATACTTTGAACAAAGGAAAACTTGGATTTGAAACTAATAAACAATGTACTTTTCAGAAAGGTATGATAATAAACATAGCTTGTAGTCAATTAGATAATAAACATTATTTCAAGAAACCTTTCTGATAGGCATCTCCCTTTAAGAATACTTAGATTTATGTAACTGCTTTTGAGTATTAGAACTTCCACACGATTGCAAAGGGGTAGCTGTGTTAGTCTGTAATAATGAAATAAAACAAAAGTTCAGGGGCATTCATACTGAAAAAAATATTAGTCTTTAGGGTGCCAATGGATGTTTATAAAACTTTTCACATACATTGTTTCATCAGTCCTTATAATAACCTCTTGGGGTAGGTTGGTATTATCATATCCTTAATGCATACAGGTGGCTTAGAGATACTGGCTTGCAGTAGGCACGGACTTGTGACTGAGGTGGGAACTTACACAAAAGCTAGCTAGCTGTTTACCAGCCCAGTACATTTTAACCTCATTCTTCCTCCTAGGAAAAGAAGAAGATATTGGATTTATATCCCGCCCTATACACTGAATCTCAGAGCCTCAGAGCAGTCACAATCTCCTTTACCTCCCCCCCCACACACACACACAACAGACACCTTGTGAGGTGGGTGGGACTGAGAGAGCTCTTACAGCAGCTGCCCTTTCAAGGACAACTCCTACAAGAGCTATGGCTAACCCAAGGCCATTTCAGCAGGTGCAAGTGGAGGAGTGGGGAATCAAACCTGGTTCTCCCAGATAAGAGTCTGCACACTTAACAACTATATCAAACTGGAGGTCAAGAGCATGTAAATAGCTCTCCTTCCCCCAGCTGACATTCTTACATCCTGATCCTTCCCTTATTCAGTAGGCTCATTGAGTTCAATCAGGCTGTGCCAAGTAAGCGTGCCTGGCACAGCAGCCTTAGTTTCTATACTGCCCAGCCATTGCTATACAGCAACCATCTTACTCTGTTGTATTCATTGTTTGTTGACTTAATTTTAAGAACAATTGCGATGTATTTAATTTACTCTTTTCAGCTGAAGTTTATTGTCTCACTTTCCCCCTTCTTTACTGCCCTTTAATCCAATTCTCATATTGCTAGTTTTGGTTTAGATGTTCAAAATGTTTATTCCAATGCAGTTCTAAAACGTCTGTAGTTGCACATCCTAATAAAAGGTCTCAATCTATATATCTATATCTCAAGTGTGGCCCCTATCTGCAGTTATATAAATCTGTGCATCAGGGCCACAGATTTTCCTTCAAACTTGGGGGACAATCTAGGTTTGCAGAAAAATCTGAAATCTTTAAAAAAAAAAACACTCATTAAGGGGTTTAAATCCCCCCAAATAAAAAAGCATTATCTATGCATGCACATAAAACTCACTTCCCTTTCATCTTCAGAGCCAGTGGTGAAAGCATCTGGAGCAGCTTTGGGCCTGGTCACGTAGGTGTCAGCATCTGGGACTTACACCTGGTCCAGAACAGTGGTCAAGGCCAACCCTCCTGCCCTGCACAGGGCCCAGGAGACACCCACAAAGTTGTGGGTGGCTGTGTCTCCTCAGGTTCACCTTCCCTCTGTGGACAACATGACTGTAGGGCAGGGCCAAACCACCCATACTCTCTGTCCAGGCCTGGGAGCCCAGGACAGAAGCAAGCAACTTGTGTTGACATGCTACCTTGAAAATCCCAGGCCATCTCAAGCCAGGAGGATGCTCTAGTGCACACTTGTGGGTGTAATGGTTTATGCCACTACATAGGGTCGCATGATCTTGCCAGCAGACCAATAGTACAGGCCTGATAATCACCCTGCATGCAAATGGTGGGGGGGGGGGGCGGGGCTGGTGGCCAGGAATAGTGAAGGGAGGTGGCTCAGTGTCAGGTGAAAAGGGAGTGAAGAGACAAAGAGGGAAAGAAAGGGGAACAGAAAAAACACCCAAGCTCCAGGACAAGGCCCTGGGAAAGAGTCTGGTCACACGGCAGCGGCAATCTCCTTGGATCTGTCACACTGGTAGGGAGCTAGGAAGGGACTTCTACTGGCTGCCACCACTCTGGTAAGGATCTGTCTGGGAGGGCCAAGAGCATCCACCCGTCCACCCGTCTTCCTTCTTAACAAAACACCTATCTGAAGAGATGTGAGGACCTGGGCAGTATAATAACAAGATTATTGTAAGTGCTCAAAAATAAGCAAGTGAGTTTTAACTATTATTGCAACAGTGAAAGGTAGAAACAGTAAAGGTGATGCAAAGAAATAACAGCTCTAACCCCTGATACAACTAGCTAAACATTCCCATCCTCTAATGCCAAGAGACTCCCAGAGTGAACCCACTTCCCTCTCTAGCTGGTCTTTTATTTTTTCCTCCCAGGTTTCACCCTTCTGGACAAGTTTTCCCTCTAAAACTGCTGCCCACCCAATCAGAGGGACAGAAGGGATCCTGGGAAGTTTAGTCCCTGTAGCTACTCAGTACAGGCTTCCCTGGAGCCTTTAGGCCACACTAGGCCTAGGATCATGGCAGACCCTTTCCCATAGTGTGCCACCACACAAGCAAACACCTAAATCCCAGGGACAAGGAGATAGGGGGATGCATGGCTTAACCAGTCACCTCACCAGTGGTGTTGGCAAAAGGAGGTGGATGTGAGAGCACTGTGTGGCCTGGGCAGAGAAAGCAGCCACAAAAAGGATGGGAATTTTTGAACTTAGTTGGCTTGCTGTGCCTGGTACCTGCCCTGTCCCTGAAATTACCTTGGCTGCAATCTGGTTGAAAGGGGATAGATCCAAATCCCTGAAGGAAAAGACCACCATGGACCACAGATAGGCAAAGTCACTACAAATCAGCATCCTGATATGCAAGCAGAAATCCAGCCCCATGGCCCTCCAACCACAAGTTGCCCCCACAACACCAGAACTTCAACTACATTAGTGACTGAAATCGATTGTTTTCCCACTTCCCAAATCCAAGAAGGATCTGCCAAGCTGTCAATTGTGGGTAGTGAGGTGATTGATGCAACTTATTTGCTGCGCCCTGGGATCTGTGGAAGTTGTCCAAGTTGCCTATATATTACATGGTTTGCAACCAATGAGTTGGAACTGCGGCTTGGGAAGGAAGACAATTTGCCATGGGAAGGAAACAATTTGCCCTGGGAACTAGGAGGACTCAATTGGTCTGCCATATCCGCCTGGCTCTTCACCCTGCCAATGCTGCTGGAGAAAGGGGATTACTCAGTAACACTCTTTTCCCAGCAGACTCTGGCACAGAATTCCTGCTCCATGGCCACTTGACCATGGTGTGCCTCCAAAAAATGAGAACTTCAGCAACAGCACTTGCTGTGTCACTGACTTCAACCTGCTGCCAATGTCCCATATCCTGGAAGAATCCACCTGCAGGGCAAAGATTACATGGGGCAATTTACACAGGCTTCTTCCACTGTCTGAGATCATTGGAAGACATCTAAATAAGCCAGAACAAGTGATGGAATGATGACAAGTTACATCCAACAAATATGTAGTGCTTATGAGGAGGAGGATGCTCAAGGAGGTACTAGGGTTCATCTCAGTGAGGTCAATGTTTTTGGATTGACTATGTGGAAATCCCAATCCTGCTAGACAGAGGCTGCCATCCTGCCATCTAAGTGCCAGGGACACGACCTGTGTGCAGCATGCTGGAATCACCCAGAGAGAAGGAATGGGAAGACATGTGGGAAGATGACCAGAAGCTGTCATCTTACTCCATCAGGTCCGGAACAAGGTGGACCAACAGGGGGAGGTTGACCTTCAGGAAGTCCAACTCACCTACACTGGCTGAGTCCAGGCAGGAACAGTGGGGACTGAGAAAATCTCCCAGAGAATACCCACTCACTCTGCATGCTGATGGGAAGGCAGGAAAGGAGATTGATGGCTATGCTAGGAAGGTCTGACCATATGACACCCTTTGGATCTGGCTGCACTGCAGAGTCCAGTGCCTCATACCAACCCTCAAATGAGGGGAGTGACTTACCTCAGGCTGGCCATGTGAGCACAGAGCATGTTAGTGGTATCCTGAAACAGCTTTATCCTGGAACAACTTTAGGAGTCAGACATGTCCTTCCTTTTAAACACCTTCTGGGTGAACTCACTGCTTGGAGTTCACTGGTGGCACTGCCTTTTGCAAGTAACATTGTGAGTGAACTCCAAGCAGCAAGTTCTCCATTGTGCCCTATGGGGACCATTATAGCCAATAGCCTATAATGTAAAATCAAGCTGGGGGTATCTGGGGCTCTGGAGGGGAGGCTGGGGGATTTTGGGGGGGCAGGCTTAGGTAGAGGCACCAAGTTTGCAGCATAGCTGCTGGTACCTCTCCTAATCCCCCTCCCAAGTTTCAAAAAGATTAATCCAAGGGGACTAATTCTATGAACCCCAGATGGTGCCCCATCCTCCATCGTTTCCAATGGAGGAAAATAAAGCATTTAAAAGCCCTCTCCAAGCCATGAATGAAGTGAAACAGCAAGTTCAAGACATTTAAATATTAAATGCATTTGCAGAGTTAGGCCGCAGCTTGGAGAAGGCATTTAAAAGGTCTGTGTCCCTTTAAACACCTCTTTTCCCTCCTTTGGAAACAATGGAGGATGGGGGCACCTTCTTTTTGAAATTGGGGCGGGGTTGAGGAAAGGTAGCAGCAGCTATACTTCAAATTTGGTGCATCTACCTCAAAAAACAACTCTCCCAGAGCCCAAGATACCCCCAGTTCAATTCTCCACTATAACCTATGGGGGACATCAACTATAATAGTACCCATAGCGTATAATGGTGCTGAAAAAAATCAGCAGTCTCAAATATATCCTGAATCCCAATACCATACTGATATTGGAATTTGGAAATAATGGGAAATACCAATATTTTGGGGGTTCATTATTTCTGAACCCAAAAAATACTGATTGTTGTGCACATTCCTAGGTACTATTCTAGTCTTATTGTACTCTGTATCCATCAAGCTCCAGCTCATTACAATTTCCTCATGATACCACAAAGAGGCAAGGGGAAATTTACAGGAATCACATGCTCTTCCTTTAGGTGTAAATCATTTGTCATCCATATTTTTAGATTCCATTAGTAAGTATTTACAGTCAGACACCAATCCAAAGCATCACGCTAACCAAACCAGTTTAACCCATTTGAAATGGAGAGCACAACTTCATTAATACTTTGAGCACTTTAAATCAATATTTAGACATTTAATAATTGTACTCATTTTACTTGAATATATTAGGGAAGCTGCATGGAAGTATTAGAACTCCTCTGATTAACATACTTGAATCAGCAAAAGGTGGCAATTAAATAAAAATCTACTTGCTTCTTGGTCTACCATAAAAATTAACATAATTTAGCAATTATTTTATCATTTTGAATATATATTAAGAGTGGGGTTTAAGCATTTTAATTGTGGCCTATATTCTACATAGTTTAATGCTGGCTGCCTGAAGAATATGCTTGGAGTCACAATGTTAAAAATATATCTGGTTATTTCAAATTTTTAAACTTTGAATCATTTATCCACTAAAGGTGGCTATAAACCAAGAATTATACTAAGTATAATTCATTCATTAAGATGTATTTACAGGCTATATTATAATGTTTTGCCTTGTGGTGGCAAAATATTTGATATATTTTAAAATTATATAGCTGGAGTATTATTGTGTAGTGATATTTCTCACTGTAACTAACTTTACAATGCCTTTTCTCAAAATGTACCTTTATAAATTTTAATCCAGAAATCAGTCAAATCTGCGAACTTTGATTTAGGTTAATTTAATTTTATTAAAGTCATGCTATCTATTAAACAAATTTCAAAGGATTATTTGTAGCAGCAAGTATTTCATGTCATTTTAAAGAATGGCATATTTACAACACAATCTTAAATTTACCCAGAAGTTCCATTGTGTACCCAAGTAAGTGTGCATAGGACTACAGCCTCATCATGAAATAATTTGTCATGGCCTTTAGCGCACACCTGCAGGTTCAGGTATATTTCTACTAACTGAAAATTGTCCACAACAGGGGCCATTTTTCTCCTGTACCCATACATATGTATGGGGGTCAATGTGTGCACATGCTGACATACTAATCTCTGAATTGCCAAAATATTAGTTGTTGTTTTGGTAATCCATTGAACTACTTACAGTTTACATCCAAAGATGTATTTGGGGAACACCATCAAAACAAGTAGATGAATGTGTGATGCCTCAGACTCGAATTTTTGGTTCTGTGAAACTAATATTTCAGAAATTAGTCCATCCATAATGTTGAGGAAATTGCACAAAGTACTATAAATTCCAGGAAGCAACATTGCTGTAATGTCTAGCTCTACTGTACAGCAGAAAATGGATGTGATATTGCCACCAGCAGCATGACCACATTATCCATTTTCAATTGGCATCTCAGAGCTTCAAAACTGTTGGGTTTTGTTCAGAGTTTTCATGAGAGGAACTGAAGAGCTTTAACCTACACTTTTCCTTTTCCTGACAATGGCAACAATACAGTTAGTTCCTTTTCCACCTCTGGAAAGTGCCTTGGGTGGCATAGGTTCAATGCCATACCAATGGGGCATGGGCAGTCTGTCCTGGGCAAAGCTTAAGGAAGGCTTTTGAAGGGGGCCCTCAAAGCCAGCATTATTCTGCTGTCTCCAGCAGAATGCCTTCCCTTTTATTTATAAAATGCAGTTCTGACTGCAGCCACTAGGGGTGCAGGGAAGTCTGAGCACAGCAAAAAGCTCTAGGATTGGCTAAGGTTCCCTTTTCTTCAAGACTCAAGCAAACTTCCTTAACAAATCATGCTGATAGCTGCTACAGTAACTGTCAACCTGCAGGTTATTTCTGTAATAGTCAAGCCTTCCTCTCTCCCTTTCTTTGCATCCACCGCAGCCAGATCTTACAAAAAGCAGTAGTTGGGGTGTTGTAGCAAGATAAAAGCACCTTTCCCTCTCTTAATTTCTCTCCCTGTTTACCAAATTTTTCTAATTCATTTCTGTCTTTCTTTACCTAATTTTTCTGCATCCTCACCATTTATTTTCACTTCTTGGTCTCAAGACATTCTCAAGACATTTGGTTCGAAATAGAGGGCCCAAAAGGAAATTTAACTATGGGAGTTTGTTATCGCCCACCAAATCAAAAGATAGAGGATGATTATAATATGATGGAAGTATTAAAGATAGCAGCTAAACGTAAAAACTGTGTCGTAATAGGTGATTTTAACTACCCGCAGATTGATTCGGTCAATATGTGTTCAGGTCAAGAGAAAGAGACTGAGTTTCTAGATGCTCTCAATGACTGTGCTATGGAGCAGATGGTCACAGAACCTACCAGGGGTGGGGCGATCCTGGATTTGGCCCTAAGTAATGGCCAAGACTTGGTGAGAGATGTAAAAGTGATCGCACCGCTTGAGAGCAGTGATCATAACGTTATTGATTTTACCGTTTGTATAAATAGGGAGTTGCCCCAAAATACCAGCACAACCACGTTTAACTTTCAAAGGGGTAAATTCTCTGAGAGGAGGAGGCATGTGAAGAGGAAACTGAAAGGAAAGGTAAATACAGTCAAAACACTTGGGGAAGCTTGGAGGCTATTTAAAACTACAATCCTAGAAGCTCACATAAAATATTTACCACAAGTTAGGAAAGGCACAAACAGGTATAAGAAAAGGCCTGCATGGTTAACAAACAAAGTAATGGAAGCTGTAAAAGGTAAGAAGGATTCCTTTAAGCAGTGGAAAGCTAGTCCAGGTGAGATTAATAAAAGAGAACACAGGCTGTGGCAAATCAAATGCAAGATTGTGATCAGGCAGGCAAAAATGGACTATGAGGAGCATATTGCAAAAAACATAAAGACTAACAATAAAAATTTCTTCAAATATATTAGAAGCGGGAAACCAGCCAGGGAGTCAGTGGGGCCAAGGAGTGAAAGGATTACTGAAGCAGGATAGGGAAATGGCTGAGAAGCTGAATGGATTTTTTGCCTCAGTCTTCACTGTGAAAGATGAGAAGTGTTTGCCCGCTCCAAAACCACTAATTTTGGAAGGGGTGTTGAAAGACCTGAGTCAAATTGAGGTGACAAGAGAGGAGGTCCTACAACTGATTGACAAATTAAAAACTGATAAGTCACCAGGTGGCATACATCCAAGAGTTCTGAAAGAACTCAAAGTTGAACTGACAAAAGTATGTACTCTGTCATTGAAATCTGCCTCTGTTCCTGAGGACTGGAAGGTAGCAAATGTCACCCCCATCTTTAAAAAGGGTTCCAGAGGAAATCCAGGAAATTACAGGCCAGTCAGTCTGACTTCAATACCGGGAAAGTTGGTAGAAAGCATTATCAAGGACAGAATGAGTAGGCACATTGATGAACACAAGTTATTGAGGAATACTCATCAGCATGTAAGGGAAGATCTTGCCTCACTAACCTGTTACAGTTCTTTGAAGGGGTGAACAAACATATGGACAAAGGGGACCCAATAGATGTTGTTTTCCTTGACTTCCAGAAAGCTTTTGATAAAGTTCCTCATCAAAGGAGCCGCCCTGAGCCATTTTATGGGGAGGGCGGGATATAAGTCATAGAATAAATAAATAAATAAATAAAGGCTCCTTAGTAAGCTCGAGAGTCATGGAGTAAAAGGACAGGTCCTCTTGTGGATCAAAAACTGGCTAATTAATAGGAAGCAGAGAGTGAGTATAAATGGGCAGTCTTCGCAGTGGAGGACGGTAAGCAGTGGGGTGCCACAGGGCTCAGTTCTGGGTCCCATGCTCTTTAACTTGTTCATTAATGATCTGGAGTTGGGAGTAAGCAGCGAAGTGGCCAAGTTTGCAGATGACACTAAATTGTTCAGGGTGGTGAGAACAAGAGAGGATTGTGAGGCACTCCAAAGGGATCTGTTGAGGCTGGGTGAGTGGGCGTCAACGTGGCAGATGAGGTTCAATGTGGCCAAGTGCAAAGTAATGCACATTGGGGCCAAGAATCCCAGCTACAAATACAAGTTGATGGGTTGTGAACTGGCAGAGACTGACCAAGAGAGAGATCTTGGGGTCATGGTAGATAACTCACTGAAAATGTCAAGACAGTGTGTAATTGCAATAAAAAAGGCCAACGCCATGCTGGGAATTATTAGGATGCGAATTGAAAACAAATCAGCCAGTATCATAATGCCCCTGTATAAATCAATGGTGCGGTCTCATTTGTTATACTGTGTACAATTCTGGTCACTGCACCTCAAAAAGGATATTATAGCATTGGAAAAAGTGCAGAAAAGGGCAACAAGAATGATTAATGGTTTGGAACACTTTCCCTATGAAGAAAGGTTAAAACGCTTGGGACTCTTTAGCTTGGAGAAACGTCGACTGCGGGGTGACATGATAGAGGTTTACAAGATTATGCATGGGATGGAGAAAGTAGAGAAAGAAGTACTTTTCTCCCTTTCTCACAATACAAGAACTCGTGGGCATTCAATGAAATTGCTGAGCAGTCAGGTTAAAATGGATAAAAGGAAGTACTTCTTCACCCAAAGGGTGATTAACATGTGGAATTCACTGCCACAGGAGGTGGTGGCAGCTACAAGCATAGCCAGCTTTAAGAGGGGATTGGATAAAAATATGGAGTAGAGGTTCATCAGTGGCTATTAGCCACAGTGTGTGTATATATATATATATGTGTGTGTGTGTGTGTGTGTGTGTCTGTGTGTGTGTCTGAGTGTGTCTGTGTGTGTCTGTGTGTATACACACAGACACACACACACATATATTGGCCACTGTGTGACACAGAATGTTGGACTGGATGGGCCATTGGCCTGATCCAACATGGCTTCTCTTATGTTCTTATCCCTATCCTGTTTAATGACAGAATGTCTTTAAGAATAGTCTAGTAGCAAATCTTTGTTGATAGTATGCCAGATATTCTGAACATTGCAGTGATCCTGCTGGGGTGCAAAAGTGTTCCCCTTAAGTTTCAACTGCAGGAATTCTCTGGTTTGACTTTAGCCTTCTGGAAACCATGGAGGATGTGAGCACCTTCTTTGGAGGGTAGTGTATTTCTTGACATTCAGTCTTGTGAAGTTTGTGAACACTATTTTGTGATGCTTTGGCTAGTGTTAGTTAGTAAAGGTTGGTACAAAGGCAGACTCCTAGCTCTCAGAAATGCTTTGTAGATGTTTAGAATGGTCATTTCCTGGGCTGCAAAATAGAGAACAGAAGCCCTCCCAAGTGCCTGCTCAAATCACAAGTGGTGTGAATGTGATGGATTTTTTCCCCTTTTTTTTTTTTGCTGTCAAGTCAAAACTTGTAGAGTTTTCAAGGCAAAAGGTATTTGGAGGTATTGCCTACCTCCACATTGGTCCTGCTTAGCTTCTGAGACCTGATGAGATCAGACTATTCTGGGTTATCCAGGTCAGAGCTAGGCTGAGAATAGTGAGACTGACCTAAGGTCACCCAGCAAATTTCCTTGGCATGCCTGGATGTTTGAACCTGGATTTCCCAGTTTCTAGTCCAGGGGTGGCCAGACTTGCTTAATGTAAGAGCCACATAAATTAAACGTCAGATGTTTGAGAGCCGCAAGACATGAACAAATATTACACACATGTCTTTAATAAAACTCTTAATACTTTCTTTGCACAGCATGATGAAATATATATGCACAAACTTTACAACATGACTACACTAGAATGAGACTTTTTAAAAACAAAAGCTAGGAATAACAGCCCCCCATAAGGCTAGCATAGGGGAAGGCTATGGAATTATTTTTTGGCACCAGTGGGAGAAGGAAACACAAATGTGCCATATAAATCACTGACCACCATTTGCATCATTATTCATGTCTCTTTGCCTTGACACCAAGGTTAGTAAATGCAGCTCCTGCAAGAGCTATGAAACTAAGGGGGAACCCTGCACTGCCCTTCTTAATTCCATCCATCCTTCCAGGGGCTCCCTCATGCTCTCTTTCCCTGTTCTAGGTCTTTAGGTGACCTCTGTGGTGAAGAGCTTGCAAGCTTGCCTATTTCTCCCTTCTCCCCTGCTTCATGCATGGCAGAAATAGTAATCTACCTATTGGTCAGTGCTCAGAGGCTGACTGAGGTCCCAATGCTAAGCACACTTACTTGAGAGTCCAGTGGCACCTGTTAGTCCCAACTTGCCCTGCTGCTTCAGACCAACATGGCTACCCATCTGAATCTATTTTCTGGCCATTATTATTATTAATTTTATTTAATGATTACTAATGAAAATAATTTTGTTGTATTGAGGAGGGGCCTGACCTGGATAGCCCCAGGGGAGCGTGATCTCATCATATCTTAGAATCTAAGCAAAGCCAACATGGAGGCAGGCAATGGCAAGCCACTTCAAATGTCTCTTGAAAATCCTATGGGTTTGCCATAAGTCAGCTGTGATTTGATGGCAAAAAAATAGGAAGGTGTTAAAAAAAATTATCCATCCCAGGCACCAAATAGACTAGGTATGCTACTGCATAAGTTCCACATTCCTCAGTAACCTGCTTCTCATCTCAGCCAGCAATCCCCAGTAAAATAACTGTCCCTCAAGCCTAAACTGGTTCAAGGGGATGCAGAGTTTCATTCTGTCTCTTCTTTATTTCCTCTCCCATTACTATGTATTCTTTTGCAATAACCAAAAAGACCTTATCACTTCCAGAGTACTACTGTCAGAGACAGGAAGTAGCTCACAAGCTACAATAAACACTGAGAAGTAAGAAAGGTGGAGAGGAAGCCACTTCACATTAGGCTTCCCAAATTCCCAAATACTCCCGCTCTGGCGGGAGACCCCTGGGTTCGCAGCCTCATCTCCCGCTCTTCAAAATTGGGAAGCGGGGGGGGGTTGGGGGGGGGGAGGGGGGGGAGAACATACCTGTAGGCTTCATGTTATTATAGAGCTCCTGAGCCGTTTGTAAAATGTATGCCCCTTTAAGGCTGGGCAGGAAGGGCTTGGGAGAACGGCCCCTCCCTTTCTTTTGCTTTCGTTTTCACAGCAAGAGTTCTCCGGAAGAAGATCTGGTAAGTATTTGTGTGTGAGAGAGAGGGAGGGGACAGGGGATTCCCTGGTTTTGGAGGCCCTCCCCCCTTCAGAAAGCATGGGGGGGAGGGAAATGTCTACCTGGGCACTCTATTATTCCCTATGGAGAACGATTCCCATAGGGAATAATAGGGAATTCATCCGTGGGTATTGGGGGCTCTGGGGGGGTCTATTTTTTGAGGTAGAGGCACCAAATTTTTAGTATAGCATCTAGTGCCTCTCCCCAAAATACCCCCCAAGTTTCAAAACGATTGGACTAGAGGGTCCAATTCTATGAGCCCCAAAAGGTGGTGCCCCCTAAATCCTTCATTATTTCCTATGGAAGAAAGGCATTTTAAAAGGTGTGCTGTCCCTTTAAATGTGATGGCCAGAACTCCTTTGGAGTTCAATTATGCTTGTCACATCCTTGTTCTTGGCTCCACCCCCAATGTCTCCTGGCTCCACCCCCAAAGTCTCCTGGCTCTGCCCCCAAAGTCCCCAGATTTTTCTTTAATTGGACTTGGCAACCCTACTTCACATACACTCTACAACTACAGAGACTGCTGCTATATGCAGGTATGGTATACATGAATGGAATTTCCCTTTGCTGTTAAGCAATAAGGAAGAAAACATCTTTCCACAAATTATGTAAAATGGGGAATTTCAGTAGATAGTTCAGGAAGAATCATAGATATAATAAAAGCTCAACGTGTTGGTTCAATCCTCAATTTTTATTGGATGTTGTGGCAACCACAAGAGTGACCTTGCACTCTGTCTGTCACCATTCCCCCTGTCACTGGGAAGCCTCACTGTGGCACACCTACTGCTGGCCCCTGTCAGGCCAGAAACCCATCAGAAGGTCACTGACCTTTGAGCAAGACAATTCTCTTCTGAGAAGTTCTCCTGGAGCCTTACTGATTACTACTGCCTCTCCTCATGGCCTGTTGTATGAAGTCTGGGACAGTCCATATCCCCCCCTCCACACACACAAAACCAATGCTGCTGCAAAGCAAACAGTGAAGTAAACTGTAAACTGTGAGAGACGTTCCTCTGCCCCCACTTACTCAGGCTCAGGAATGTTAACAGTTTTACTTCAAAGACAGCCAACTCTTCTCTGTGTCCTGTCAACCAGCTTCAGTCATGGGCACAGAGCTACTGTGGCCTCACGAAAGGCCTCCCAGCACATACAGCCTCCAAAGGCCGCGCAAATAGTCTGGGAGGCAAGGCCCTGCTTATTTCCCCCCTGGGAAGTGCTAGCTAGAGGCTGTTGCTAGGCAACCCAGGCTGCTTTTCTCTGTAAAGGAAGAGGCCTTAGGTGAATAGCATAGCATACAGTCCACCCTCTAAAGCAGTTATTTTCTCTAGGATATGGAGAGATATCCGTTGTCTGGAATTCAGTTCTAATCCCAGGAGATCTGCAGGCTCCACCTGGAGGTTGGCTACCCTAGGCCTGGCAGCACCCTCTGGATTACTTGATGCCACCTGGCTGGCATGACTTAACTAGGCCCGGCTGCTTGCTCCTGTTCAGCAGCAGACCTTCTATGACAGCCAATGTGAATTAGCAGTTGCCAACTCCACGTTGGGAAATTCCTGGGGATTTGGTGGATTGGGCCTGGAGACGGTGAGTCTGAGAAAGGGTGGAACCTCAGACAGGTACCGTGGCATAGAATCCATTCTCAAATTAGCCATTTCTGTCTGGAGAACCATTGTTGCCAATCTCCAGGTGAGGACTGTGTCATTATACACTGCTAAGGTCACTTGCTTCCTGCTTTTGTCCCCATTGTGGAGACAGACTGTACTTTTACTAGGTAGGTGCTGCAGGGAGGGGTGAGAAGATGGAAAACTGAAATCAGATAAACTCCCCTACAGAAAATACCTGCCTTGAGGTGCATATCTATAACACAACCATGCCAGGCCCAAAAAAGAAAAAAATCATGCTATAACCTCATGTTGATGCTAAACATCACAAGGCTGGATATGACAGGAAAAGGTGGCAACAATGAACTGCAAACAAAAGGAATGATGTGCTTCAGTGTCTGTATGACCATCGTCATGTTCCCCCTGAACACACACACACACACACACACCTATTATTCTTCCTTCTCGGCATTTTGGACCTGTTTCAGGGCTTTGAGCCACCACAGACATGGGGAATCACACACATACACATATGCAGGGGACAGGGAATGGAAAACCCGGTGTCTGTTTCAGCTGCAGGGTGGGTGGGAGGACAGCAAGGGTGAGGAGCAGTGTTCCCTCTAAGCTGAGTTAGCATAAGCTAGCTCACAGATGTTTAGCCTCCAGCTCACACCTTTTCATCTTAGCTCAGGAAAAATGGCCCCAGAGCACAATAATTTATGCAGTAGTTCACAACTTTAATGCCAGTAGCTCACAAAGTAGAATTTTTGCTCACAAGACTCTGCAGCATAGCGGGAATATTGGTGGGGAGTTGAGTGAAAGTCAAGGTTTTGGTGAGGGAGGGGCTTAAGAATAGGGTCTGCCAGACCCAAGTTTTTTGCTGTGGAAGCTGACTGGGTGATTTCGGGCCAGTCACAGACTTTCAGCCTAATCTAACTTACAAGGTTGTGCAGATCAAAATGGGGAGAGGAGAATGATGTAAGCTGCTTTGCCCCCCCCCCCAACATTAGTATGAAGAAAGAGTGTCCTATTCCTATGTGGAAGCTGCAGGGAAAAGGGTAGATGATAAATTAAATAAATAAAATACATACATACCACGGAGATCAGTAAAATTCCTAGAGCACTATATGTAGGGTTCCACCCAGAAGAGATGCTGCCATGCATTAAATGCCAGTTTCATCAATCTCTGCCCCTCCAATTTTCCAGCAGTTGCCATTGAAGGGCTGGCAATCCAACTGGCCATAATGTCACTTCAAATATACATAGTCAAGAGTATTCTTACCCAAGCATCACTACAATTCAAAGAAGGAGAATACTGATGCATATTTGGAGGATGCAGGAGCTAGTTACCCTCATTCAGACCCCATATCAATGGTGCCAAATTCATCCAGAGGAAGGAGAAGTCCAGGGACAGGCCTTTATAGTATTCTAGGCCTTGATGGTGGTGATCCACATTTTCAAAGTGGATAGCCTGCTTAGAGGCTTGTGCTGAAGCTAGGCATCAGTTTTCATTACAAGAAATATGTACATAAATGGATGGATTTAAAATGGTTTTTGACAAACAAAGTTTTGAAATATCATAGAATCACAACCTCAATTAGGACCAGGACTTTTTCGACCATGGCCCCAACCTGGTGGAATGAGCTCCCAACAAAGATCAGGGCCTTGTGGGAACTTTGTCATTTTTGCAGGGCCTGTAAAAGGGAGCGATTCTGCCAGGTTTTTAGTTGAGACAGTGGCCATCCAATATTACTTGGCCCCTCCTGCTCAACCTCCACCCTTGCCTGACTGCTAAATCATTTACTTGGCTGTAACTAACAGAGAGGTAGTTTACCTGGGAATGCTTGGACCTGATTATATCTGAATGACAACCCTGACACAGACCTGGGATACTATGTTTTTGTAGATTGACATCTTTATTGTTTAGATTGACATCAGAAAGAAAGAAAGAAAGAAAGAAAGAAAGAAAGAAAGAAAGAAAGAAAGAAAGAAAGAAAGAAAGAAAGAAAGAAAGAAAGAAAGAAAGAAAGAAGGAAGGAAGGAAGGAAGGAAGGAAGGAAGGAAGGAAGGAAGGAAGGAAGGAAGGAAGGAAGGAAGGAAGGAAGGAAGGAAGGAAGGAAGGAACCTCCAGGGTCATATAGTCCAACCTGCTGCACAATGCAGGAAATTCACAAATACTTCCCTGTGGCCCCCACCGTTATTCTCTGCATCTGAGGATAGCCTGCTGTAGCTGCATCTTCTTTGAACTACTCCAGGACCCCCCAAAGCATTGCTCCTGAGTGTGGATAGTTCTGAAAGGGATACACATATGATCATGGGACCTTGCACAAAGCATGGATTCTGGAGATTGCTGCAACAGAACATGTCTCTTCAACATGCAATCTGCTTCCCACTCCAGCTAGGTAAGTATAAGCATTCTCAGCATTCCAGAATGTCCCAGTAAGTAAATTTTCTTTTCCTGAAAGTTTCTTCGTCTCTTTGAAATATAAATCTCATTTAGTGACATTTCTCTGTAAAATACCTACTTGGTCCTTTATGATCTTTTCCAGGGCCAAACTTTTTTAAAATGTAAACATTTATCTGGGAATCCTCTTTCTGGGCTATTCTCTGGGTTACCAAAAGAAATTAACTTTGAAGTATTAGATAACTTAGATCATATCAACCATTAACAGTACATGCGTCTTCTAGGATATATCTTCTAGGGTGCCATCACACCTTTTTTGATCAAAGTTTCGGAAACCTCCCAGTCTTTTAATTAGACATATAATCCTGCCCCTCAGGACATCTTCTGTACATAAAAATGGCTGCTCAGCCACAGTTCTCTGTGTGTGTTTTCCTGGATCCAATCTGCACACCCAAGATGCTGGATGTCTTTCTCCTCTCCTGGATAGCTATAATTCCCCAAAACCTCTACTATAGTCCCTCTAACCCCTATATTTGCACTACATTTGTGGATTTGTCTCCAGCATGCATTTATTCTCTGCTTGCATGCATTATTTTAGTTTAGTTTTGTTTTTTAATGAAACAACCTTTCTTGGTCAAGCAACAATCTGGTTCATTTTGAGACTTCTCTGAGGGGATTAGTACTGGTATACAAATGTGAAAATGGTCAAAGTTACCCACTCTTGCTAAACACTAAATTCCCCAATCAACCAATTAATTAATTAGACCAGTTTGGGTAACATCCCCCACACCAGGATCCCTGGCCAAACTGCCTTGGAGAAAATTGTTTCCCAAAGCAGCAATTAGCATTTCCTTAGGCATGTAAAAAAGGGTCAATCCAAAATGAGATAAAAGAACAACTAAGACAAATTTCACAGAAGAAAAAAACATTCTACATTGTTCAGTTCAAAATCAGAAAGGAATACTGAAATGATTATAGACTATGGGAGGAACATGATTAGTTTTCCACTATATGAGACATTCTGACATTTTATTATCAAAAGGTCTGGGTTGACCTTGACATGCTCCTTGCTTGCTAGAGTCTTCATTTAGCCTTTACAAGGTGGAAACATCTTGGCTTCAAAATGTTCTACTGAAATATACAGCATACATGATGAGACAGAGGCCTACTTTGTAGTTGGAAATTAAGCCATTTGAAACATAATTTAATTTCATTGAGAAGAAATACACCATCAGACCTTTCCAGGGTTTGTTATCACAGATAAAAATAGTTATAAAATGTTTGGCTGTAATGAAACCTGTTATATTACAGGTTGAAGTCTCTAAATATGAATTTATTTACGATTCAAAACCTTTTTCGTATGCATCAAAGTCTTTAGCTCTGTATAACCGTGCCAGTTAAGATGGAGCTCCTGAAGTTGAGGTATTTATAAATAAACAATTTTAATACCATGTTCAGAGTCAGAAAGCTGAAACTAAAGCTGGTCAGAAACTAGGCTTCCCAATCCCCAGGTCCCAGCGGGGGATCACCCGTTTTTACAGGCTTCCCCCCACCCCCAACCAGTTGGCTGGCGGGGGAAGCCCCACCCCCACAGTCACCATGTAGTTTTAGAGCTCCTGCAGGTTTAGAAACCTGCAAATAGGTCCGTTTTTAAAATATGTGCCTTTAAGGCTGAGCAGGAAGCAGGAAACAGGAAGGGCTTCATGGGAAAGGGTCAGTAACAGTTTCGTCAGAGAACGGCCCCTCCCTTTGTTTTGCTTTCGTTTTCAGAGTAAGTAAAGTTCTGCAGAAACAAGACCCAGTAAGTATTTGTGTGTGTGAGAGAGGGAGGGGGCAGGGGATTCCCTGGTTTGGAGGCCCTCCCCCCACTTTAGAAAGCATGGGGGGGAGGGAAATGTCTACTGGGCACTCTATTATTCCCGATGGAAAATGATTCCCATAGGGAATAATGGGGAATTGATCCGCGGGTATTGGGGGCTCTGGGGGGGTTATTTTTGAGGTAGAGGCACCAAATTTTTAGTATAGCATCTAGTGCCTCTCCCTAAAATACCCCCCAAGTTTCAAAATGATTGGACCAGGGGGTCCAATTCTATGAGCCCCAAAAGATGGTGCCCCTATCCTTCATTATTTCCTATGGAAGAAAGGCATTTAAAAAGGTGTGCTGTCCCTTTAAATGTGATGACAAGAACTCCTTTGGAGTTCAATTATGCTTGTCACATCCTTGTTCCTGGCTCCACCCCCAATGTCTCCTGGCTCCACCCCCAAAGTCTTCTGGCTCTGCCCCCAAAGTCCCCAGATATTTCTTGAATTGGACTTGGCAACCCTATCAGAAACCTCTAGCAGCTACGGTTAAACATTTTTTCAGATATTTAACACTTATTCCCAATTTATTAAAACTAAAATAAGATCCTTCCCTCTTTCCTATTTTTTCTTATCATAGAACTAAACGAAGTTGATTGGCAGATGATTAATCAAGACAAACAAAAGGAAATTCTTTATCCATACCACTCATCATTCAGTTGACCATAAGGTTAGCATGAGAAAGAAAGAAAGAAAGAAAGAAAGAAAGAAAGAAAGAAAGAAAGAAAGAAAGAAAGAAAGAAAGAAAGAAAGAAAGAAAGAAAGAAAGGAAGGAAGGAAGGAAGGAAGGAAGGAAGGAAGGAAGGAAGGAAGGAAGGAAGGAAGGAAGGAAGGAAGGAAGGAAGAAGACAGACAGAAGATAGATTACCCAATTCCTGCGCAATTGGACCTTACCCAATTCCGCAGGGCCTGTAAGACATCCCTCTTCCGGCTAGCCCACAACTAAACGGCACTGAGCATTGAACACTGAATACTGAACATGGAACACTGAACTTGAAACTGATGAACTGATGAAACTGATCCTAAAGAACAGTATTAGCACTTTTATTAACTTAATTAACTAATTTTAAACCTAATCAGAATTTTAATGCTTAAATGTAATTTTGTGTTTTTTGCTTTTTGTATAATTGAAATTTGTATGATGTTGTTAGCCGCCCTGAGCCTGCCTCGGCGGGGAGGGCGGGATACAAATAAAATTATCTATCTATCTATCTATCTATCTATCTATCTATCTATCTATCTATCTATCTATCTATCTATCTATCTATCTATCTATCTATCTATGAGTGTAGCTTTAGGACCGCTGTATGATTTAATGTTCATGTATATTACAAATGTTTAGATTTTTAACTATAAATTATGAAATGTCAATTTTAATGTTTAATTTTATATTTTATGTTAGTTTTATATGTTGTAAGCCTCCCTGAGCCACCTAGTGGGAAGGGCGGGATATAAATCTTAAAAATAAATAAATAGATGGATGATAGATAGATAGATAGATAGATAGATAGATAGATAGATAGATAGATAGATAGATAGATAGATAGATAGATAGATAGATAGATAGATTGATTCTTGGGGTTTCTGATGGTGAGACCATAGTTAATGTAAATAATGAGGCTTCATTAGCTTAGTCTGAAATAGGAAAAGTTTCCTTAAGTAGAAAGCTGTGATAAAGGAGGCACAGGCTGCAAAGGAAATACAAAATGTCTTGTGAAATTAAACAGTGTTTTCCCCCTCTATATCTTTGACAAGAGAGGAAGTCAATGAAAATGATAGACTGATGTTCAAGGGACATAACTTGATTATTCTCACAGCCATGAAAAAGGAAAATGTTGCAAATAATTCATCAGTATACTAGAGAATAAAAAAGTGTAAAAGAAAAGCCCATGACAATATCTGCTGTATATTTTGGCATGATAAGTCACTTTAGATAGCAGATAATTTATCCAGCTGTGAGATACATCTCATTAAAGAAGCAACCGGCAAAAGTAACTTCTGATTTGCAATGTGCAGCTTCATCTATCAAAGAACAGCCCCCTCTTTTCTACACCGAGAGTGTCTCTGGGAGCTCTCCTGAAACTTGGCAGGCTTGTTTTGGCACACCTTGTAAAATTTTGTATTATTCTGCACTACAAAATGACATTGTTAACTGAACAACAGAACTGCAGCATATTTTAATCAATGCAACAAACAGGGACACTTCCCATTGATTTGGAAGGCGCACACTGCGCAGTCAGGTGTGGGCTGCATTTAATGCTTTTTGCCCAACAAGATCAAGATAGTTGACATGATCCTGCCTTTCTGATGCCTCATTAATATGATGGATTGGAAAGTGTAGTACAATAGGGAAATAGAATGCAGTCATCCAATTATGTAAGGTTTTGAGAGAAAATGGTGTGTGCGTGGGGGGGGGGTGCAGTAGATCAACTGCATAGGAAAAATAGAAGAATATGCTGTGAGTATTTTGTTCTAGAGACTGGTGCTATTTCCCCAGTCCAGCAACCCATGCACAGATTTGTTTTGGAGTCAATAAACTGCTGTACATTTGATGCGGGGAGGGAGCTATAATATAGCGGATTTAAAGCAATGAAGAGGCAAGGTGGTAGTGATCATGCTCTTTATTTAGGTACAAAAAAAGCACAAAGCTCACAGTTGATACAAGCTGTATATCAGATGATATTAAAGAGAAATAAAGATAATTATAATACATATATTCAAACACTATGAGGGAACAACCCCATCTCTAAAAGACACCAAATACAATGCATACTTGACAGAAGAGCACCTGTTGTAGTGCATCCAAAAAGTCAATCAATTTAAACGGAACTCCCATTCCTTGTGCTGTACTTTTGTTCAGCAAAAATATTTATTGGTGGTCCCAATTCCTTGATGGTCCCTGCACACAATCTGTTGTAATGTGACAAAATGCTAGCCATACTGTTCCGTTTCCCAGAAGGCTTCCTCCGGCATGTGTGCTCTTAGGACTCATTTTTCAAGCATTCAATAGCTCCGAGTCATGCAGGAAGGCTGGTGTCAATTCTGTCGAGTCTGCATTGTACTAGTCTCTTTTAGAGACGGGATTATTCCCTCATAGTGCTTAAATATTTGTATTATAATTATCTTTATTTCTCTTTAATATAATCTAATATACAGCTTGTATATGTCAGGCTCTGTTCATTGATACTATTGATGAATGCTGATTACTAACCAGATTGATCAATGCACATATATGCTCACTAACCTATGCTAGTAGAACAGTAGAAGGGGGGCCAAGTCGGGAATAGCCGAAGAGTAGCTTCCAGGAATATCAAAGGTTGTTGGGCAGTCTTTGAAGTGGGGGAATGCCTGGCAGATTCTCACCTCCCCCCTAGAGGCAGCAAGGACATTGCCGCCGGGAAATGTAACCACCAACTGTAGGAGATAAGGGGGGACCGTGTGAAAAGTCTCACATGCAAAAGCAGCCTTTGTTTTGGGAATTGGGGGTAGTTGCAATTGCTTTGATGTAGAATGTTAAATACCAATGATTTGAACTGCTTGCCATCCGTTCCAATACCTATCATGTTGGAGTAACTTTGGAGTATACAATAAAGGCAACTTTGTTTCAAATAACAAGTCTGCTCATTTGGAAACTTCAATGAACCTTCGCTGACAGTATCAACAGTGAGCTTTGTGCGTTTTTTTAATCCATTGTACACAGTTTTTCCCTAATTTTTGTTGTCCACTTTATTTAGGTACAGCATAGTTTAGGGCTGCACTCAAAGACTGGCTAACTGGGCCCACAGGGCCAACTATATACTACCCAGGGTTCCCACCAAGCATGTTATTGGATCATTCAAACCAGCAGGGGACCCATGATTGGAGCAGGGCAGCAGGGATTTGGATCCAACTGCCTATTGTTCCCAAGTCCCCAAGCTCTGTCCTTCTGGCTCCAATGAGCCCAGCAGGAACACCATATCAGTCTTCACTTTGTTTCTCATACATAACGGGAGCCCAGTAAGATCATATATCTAAAACTGCATGGATTTTTTTCTTTGAATATATCTGTGAATAATCTGTTCCAGGAAGCCATGATTACAGCAGCAGGCACTCACTTGAATATCCATGCAGGAGAGACACTGTACTTTCCTGCATGGATATTCAAACACCCTGCCTTCCAGTTCTGCTCATGGTCACTGGTCATGGACAGGGAGCTGATGAGTCACAGTATCTGTTATGCTCATACCTAGGCCACGCACACAGAATGCCAGCCTTTTTTTTTTCCCAGGGCCAGTTTCATTTCCCAGTTTGCCTCTTGTTCTATGGCACAAGGCTTGGATCCTAAACTATATGTACTGGCAGAAGGAGAGCAATTTTGCCTATTCCAACTTCTGGCCACTTTAACCCTCAGGGTGTTTCTGGGAAGGTGCACTGACCCACAGGGCACACGGGGAGAGTCATAGAAGACTGTGGCAGGAAGGAAGAATGGAAAAGCAGCTCTACTCATGCTATGTAAGATACAAATCAGTGTCTACAGCGGTGCGCTAGGCTATCCTTGGGTCCCTCAAAGCTTATTAGGAGTTCTTCAATGAGAGCATCAGTAAAGGAAGACAGGTTTTAAGCAGAATAATAGCAGGGCCAATGCCCTTAATTGATTGAGCATCTTCTTTAAAAGTTGTTCCTTTCCTTTTCAATTTGTTATAGTTCCTTAACAGACAAGTTGAAGTAGAAAGTGTTCTCTGAAGACATAGTTTGAAAAATATATGATATTTATTGATTGTGTTCAGGACATTTCAAGAGATTTTCTTACTCTACTAATGGTAGATTTCTCTTAGACTTGATTAGTTTGGGATCAATTTAATGTTAGCCGTAATTAAGCTCATTTAAGCTTGGCTTCATTCTGAATCAAGAATCCATCAAGAGCTCAATGGCCTGGAACTACCTCATTGTGCTGTTGCATGCTGTCACCACAGTGAGGCCTCTGTTTCACAGCCAAAACCATCTGGTATATCTGGTGATAAAGGAAAGGGGAAATGGACTGGGGAAAGTTGGCCCTAGACTAAGGCCCTTGTCAGATGAGTCTGGGATTCTGAGAGAATTTGTATAAGGCTTGTAATAGGCTCAGAGGCATCTTTCCTTTCCAAGCCTCCCAGTTTATTAGTTCCATTATAAACTGAAACTTCACATAGAGGATAGCTGGCAAAAAGCCCTTGAAATTAGAGAAACTAAAAGACAGGCAACCCAGAGGCTGAAATGAGCAGAGTAAATAATGGGCTGAGTAAGAAGCTGAAGGGGGAAAAAAAGGCAAATAAACAAATTTGAGAGAAAGGCAGGGGCAGGGACGTAAGCAAGTAACTGAATTAAATATGCAAGAGGAGCTTTAAAGTTGTGGAATTAGGGCTGGATTGAGTCTCAGTCATCTGCCCATGCTAGCCCAGTGCTATTTCAATTTCTATACTAATTAGACTCTGTAGTTGAAACTTCAACTATATAGCTGAAACTTTGGTTAGGAAGCTTCCCATCACATCAAGTGCTGCAACCTTCCTGGTTAGCCTCACATGACTTACATTTTGGAATGTTTATGTAGTATCAAATTGGAGAGCCAGTTTGGTGTAGTGGTTAAGTGTGCAGACTCTTATCTGGGAGAACCAGGTTTGATTCCCCACTCCTCTACTTGCACCTGCTGGAATGGCCTCGGGTCAACCATAGCTCTGGCAGAGGTTGTCCTTGAAAGGGCAGCTGCTGTGAGAGCCCTCTCCAGCCCCACCCACCTCACAGAGTGTCTGTTGTGGGGGAGGAAGGTAAAGGAGATTGTGAGCCGCTCTGAGACTCTTTGGAGTGGAGGGGGAATATAAATCCAATATCTTCATCTTCTTCTTCTAAATAGATAATCAGAGCCTAGCTTCCTGAGACTGTTTTAGTTAACCTTGACTCTCTGAGTCAACCTAGCTTAACACAGCTTTCCTGGACTCACATGAATCTGAAAGAGAAAGAGAAAGGGTTGAGCTCTGGTGTGTATGTCACTGTAACTGATTACAGACCGGCACTTTGGGTCAACTCAGAGACACCTCTGAGATCGACCCAAAATATCAGCCCACACGTCAACATCTGCCCGCCGCCCCTGTCCCATACTTACCCTGTCCTCTGGGACCATCCACATGGCTCAAAAAGGGATCACTGCAAAAGTGGTCCCTTTTTGCTGGGGCGGCTCCAAGGCGACTCCCAACCATCTGGAAGGCCAAAGAGTGCCTGAAGAGTGCCCAGGGAGCCACAAGCTGGACGCATGAGCATTCCAGATGCTCCTCGGCCGCCCACGGCCCACCCCTTTCCTCGAGTGCCATCCAGAAGCTCTGGGGCGCTCGATTTCCGGCCATCTGTATTCGAGGTGGCTGCCAGCCGCTCCAAAGCGGTCATCTGTTATCAGCCTGTATGTCAGATACTCATCATTACAGAGTTGATTGGCAGTTACATTGGTTCCTATGGATGGAAAAAGTTACTTAACATGTGAATGTATTTTTGTTCTGGGTTGTTCTTGCACCCATTTTTTCTGGATCTTAACAAGAGTATCCAAGGATATCCTTTCTAAAATTATTGTACACGTTTAAGTATTGAATTTTGATTAATGGTATCTGAGTCTTATATCTTTTAATTAATTTACATTTGGGATTGAAATTAAATAAATAAGAGGATTTTTAGAACAAATGTCTCTCTTTCTTGATACAATTAAGAAATCAGCTTCTCTCTCTTCCCAAATGAACACAATGAAAATGGGAGTGCATAAAAGGGTTCCCCATTTTTTCAACAAGAACGCCCAAAAATGCTTCCAAAAGACTACATACTATGAGGAAGAGCAGAATGCTAGGAAGAGATATGGTAGTTAAAGGAACTGAAACAAAACAGAATTTTTAATAAATATCATGATTACACAGACTGGTTCCATTTGAAAGATGAACTTTCTTTTTGGTTCCTGAACTCTGAGCCAAAAATACAGTACTCTTTTTCCAGACAAAGTTTAAAAATCAGCCATTTGACATTTATTTATTTATTATTATTTATTTAGAACATTTATATCCCACCCTATCCCAAAAAGGGCTCAGGGCAGTTAGCAACATTATAAAAATAGTGTAAATAACAATTAAAACATATCAATAAAACAATACAATTTAATCATAAACCATTATAGGTGGTGGCTCAGTTGGGCACATGTTATATAGACTGAGAATCTGGTACAGTAAAAAAGGAGATTTATTTAACTGAAAGCTTTTAATATGGATTTAAATCATGCTTCCATCTGTGGACTAAAATAAATTCATTATTGATGTCAAATTTTTAGTTCATTCTCAAAAGATGGAGTCCTCAGAATTCATACTCTAGTTTAGTGTGGATAAGGAGGATAGGCACTATCACTAACAGCATCAGAACAACAACTTTTTGGATACAAAGATATCAGACCATCTAGGACAGGGTGTCAAATGCCCAACCTGTGGGCCAGAACTGGCCCATCCAGGACTTTTATCAGGCCTGTGGGGCTCTTTTCTCCCCCTCCCTCTTCTTGTCCTCACCCTTTGAAGCTCCAAGGCTGCTTCTTTCTTGTCTTTAAAGACTGAAGCAAGAAGCAGTTCTGGGGTTGCAAAGAAAATGCAGAATGGACTTTCCATTAAGTTCTCTGTACCCAGACAGACTACTCTGGGAATGGAAAATCAATTCCATATTTTCCTTACAGCTTTGTCTGTTCTGCAATATATCCTAATGGAGTGGAACTGTTTCACTTTTCAGCATTTATATGGCCAGTTAGAAGCTGTTCCTTGCTGGAGTTGTGACCTTGCAAATAAAGGGTTGATTCTTTGAGCCAGCATGTTTCTGCTGAATGGATCTTAGAACTGGTGACTAGTGAGTACTCTAACCTGGGAACCCATATCAAAGGGGGATATTACACTGAAGAGCCTTTGCTGAGTAGACCTGGGGCAGGGGGAGAAGCATGCAATACTCAGCCATTTCATGTTTTCTTAAACCCAGAGCATTTTATATTTTTAGTTTATATTTTTAGTTTTTGCTGTAATCCTTGTGCTTTTTCTTGATGTTTTGTTTTTAAAACTGCATTGCCAAATCCCACTATTCCCCCACCTTTCAATTTTAAACAAAACATTGCAAGAGTTTTAAGCATGTTTGTATTTTTAGTAAAAAAATAATATTTTAATTGTGTTTCTCTGTATCCTCTGTATCATATCTCCACCACCTGGCATTACATTTTATGATATGCATGGGCTGGCCCCACAAAGTCCCATTTATGTAGTCACAATTGTGTTCGACACCCCTGACCCAAGAAAAAACATTTGAGGACTGTATACTGAAACTCCTATGAACATGAAATGCTGTATCACAGTGTTCATTATCAGATGAATGCTTAATGTTGGCTATTGCATTTCCCCTTTTAAACTCTGCTACACATTGAGAATGAGATGAAACAAACAAAAATCCACAGCTCCTTATTCTGTGCATATGGTGAACAGCTTTACTTCCTTATATGGCTTGCTTTTTGTTACAGATCAGGCTGCACAGGGAAAGTGCAATTGAAGCTTCCATTATGTTCAAAAAAATCAAGACTTTCAGTTATGAAACATAGAACATATAATTAACTTTATTGAGCAGAACAAAGCATTTTATAAAAACTCACTCAAACTGAATTAATATAAGGATACTTAGCATAATGTGTATAGTTTAAATTACTGCCTACTAATCATCAGGCAGTTGAGTGGTAAAGTTGTTAGACTTTCAATTTGCAAACAGTAGTACAAGAAAAGCCCTGTTTTACTTTTTGATGATTTAATAGCACATAGCACTGACTGGTCTGTCTGAAATTTTTCTTTGACTAAATAATATGCTTGGATGGCTTTGCTTTATCCTATAGAAACTCAGAAGCATTGATTATAATCCAGTGTTTTGAAGACGGCAGCATATCCAAACATTTCAGATAGGCTACTCTATGTGTGACCAATATTTAAACAATGCCTTGATAAAATGACAATAAATATAAGAATCAGACAACTTTTGCTCCTATTAAGAAAAGATACAGAAAAGAAATTGGTAGGTTCATTATGCATTTGTGTTGTGATTAATTGAATCATGGGCATTGTGGAACAAACAAATCCATGAGACACATATGTATGATATGCGTATTTCAAAAGTTACAGAATAGTAACATAAAAGTAGCAGTGCAAATATAGAACTGTTTTTAAGTGATACCACAGCATTTCATGAAATTAAGGGGAATCTTTGACATTAAAGTTTTAATATATTGTGATGATGCAGCTATTCATAATACATAACACTCAATAATAAAAATGTTCTCAGGGTGAACATGCAACACATCTGTCAAAATCATGATGGATCTGGATGTTGTCATCATGAAGTTCTGATTCCATTTTCTACCTGCTATTGACCTCATAACATCTGAAAAATGAAGATATTCCATTGGATAATTCTTTTCCCTTATCCTATGAGACCCCAACCTCATTACTGTAAAATGTTTAACTGAAAATTCTGAAACACTGCTGTCTGTTATGATATCTTCAGGCATTTTACCCAGCAGACTATGTGTATGTTTTTTTTTTTTTTTGCAGTGATGGGGCAGTGAATGTTCCATGTTACTGTGCTTGTTGCATTTATGTAAAGAGTAATTTACATGGAGAACATTATTGTATCTGTCATGTTCCATTCTGAGGCACTGATGCAGAACTGCTTAGAGACAGGCTGCACTACACTATTGATGCCCATTGCAGAAGAGAGGCAGACACCATGAAGCACTAATGGTTGACATCACTAGGAAGAGACAACATAGAAAGATGACTCAAAGAAAGGTTGGGAGAGGGGAAATCAGCACTTTGAAATGGAGAAAAGTGGTTGTTGCAGCAATCTTTGTTGTTGTTTTTGGTTTGGTAATACAAAGCCAGCCTTTGAGTATATTGCCATACTTTGAGGCAAGAATATGAGAGAGATTCTAACCTCAAACTTGTCCATTTCCTTGTGATGGAAAGAAAATTGTTTCCAAATATGTCAGAAGAGAGATTCCTCATTAAACCAATGTATTTCCTTAGTTAAAAAGCAGAGCCCTTGTAAACATGAAGCCCTGGCTACTTTTCTAAGCAATCTGACTAACTTTGAATTGGTTAGATCAGGGGTGTCAAACATGCAGCCTAGGGGCTGAATCAGGTTCCCAGAGGGCTCCTATCAGGCCCCCAAGCAACTGGCTTTCATCCATTTCCTTCTTCCTCTCTTGCTTCCTTCTACATCACAGCTTGCTTTGCCAGGCTTGCTCAATCACACAGGAGTTACAGAGTAAAGCCTCTATTTTCTCCATTGGCTGAAGCTCCTCACTTGGGGAGGAAGGGAGGGAGGGAGAGCTTGCTTTGCCAAGCTCTCTTAATCACACAACAGAGCTATTGAGCCAAATCTCCCTTCTATTGCCTGAGGCTCCTCTCCCTCCTTATCCCCTGGAGAAGGAAGGAAAGAGCCAGAGCTTTCTTTGCCCAGTTCCCTGGATCCCATGGAAGAAATACAAAGAAAGCACCTTTAAGACTAATGAGTGCTAATGTTTTAAGCATATTTTAAGTTGTTGTTGTTGTTGTTTTTTTAAAAAAAACACTTTAATTGTGTTTGTTGGTGCGCTTTATACAGTTTATATCTCTGCTACCTAATCTTATACAGGTACACACATGGCCCGGCCCAACATGGCCTGGCCCAACAAAGTCTCATTTATGTCAGATTCGGCCCTCATAACAAATGAGTTCGACACCCATGGGTTATATTGCATCTAAAATACATATCCAGGTGATACACACATTTTAGAAACTGGAGAGGCCTATCAGTAGATAGGGTTCAAGGTAGTTTACTACCTCATGCAAGTCACAGCAGTCACCTCCTGTAGTGAAATTGCAGAAGATCATTGTCATCTCAAGGAGTTAGGTGGTGTACTACAACTTCTTCATTGTCCTACCCTCCTCCAGTGAGAAGAAAGAGACAGACACAAATTGGAGTTATAATGGGCCACTTTTATTAACTGTTTACAAAACAGCTGCAAGGGAAACCTAAAGTGCAGAATGGGTCAAGGCCAGGGATCATCCAAGACTGCTGCTTGCCATACTAGTGAGCCATCTGCCCTGGGGTGAACCAACCCTGTTGGCTCATGACCCTAGCTGGCCTAGCAAGAGGTTACTAGGGAAGCCAGGTCCAATTAAATAAATATCTGGGGACTTTGAGGGTGGAGCCAGGAACAAGGTTGTGACAAGCATAACTGAACTCCAAAGGGAGTTCTGGCCATCACATTTAAAGGGATTGCACTCCTTTTAAATGCCTTCTCTCCACTAGAAATAATGGATAAGGGCACCTTCTTTTGGGGTTCATAGCACTGGACCCCCTGGTCCAATCTTTTTGAAACTTGGAGGGTTTCCAATGCTATGCTGCAAATCTGGTGCCTCTACCTCAAAAAAATAGCCCCCCGAGCCTCAGATACCCATGGATTATTTCTCCATTATACCCTATGGGAATTGGTCTCCATAGGGAATAATGGAGTACCCAGCAGACATTTCCCCCCCCCACAACATTCTGATGACCCTGAAGTGGGGGGAGGACCTCCAAACTGGGGGATCCCCTGCCCCCACCTGGGGATTGGCAACCCTAGAGGTTACTACCCTGATACTCGAGCACGCTAAGTTGCACAACTTAAGGAGTGTACCTAACCAAAGTGGCCACCTAAGGTAGTCCACATTCCCTACCCTGGGGCACACAATCCAAAGGCAGATCCTGACAGACCCCTCTTCCCCCAAAGTGTGGGGGATGCCATGTGGTGCTCACCAAATTGCTTATCCTAATTCCCTGCACTACCCTGCCACCACAAAGGCCAAGGCTCTGCTTAGGACCTTGCATCCACCGGGCAGCAAAGAGTTACTCACATCCCTTGCAGGAGAATGTCTAGAAAAATGTCTTCGCTTTTTCCAATAAGTGGACCCCATCCCCCCTGTACAGCTCTGCCAATTCAGCCAATACCCTGTCCCAACCCACCATCCATGGCCTTCCTCAGCTCCCTATTGGCCTTTTGCCAGGCCTTATCAATTGCCTTGTGGTCTCCAGCCACAGGAGTTGAAGGACTGGCCATCACAGGCCGCATTGCCCCCTCCATTCAACCATGGCACACTCACTGGGCCCAAGCTACGATCCTATCGATTCCCTCCTGGAATGGTGAGCAGCCCAAAAAGCCATGTTGTGACTGCAGATGAGCACTCGCTGTCTCCCACAGTGGATCACAGCACCTGAAAATGCAGTCAGCACCATGCAACTCTAAGGAATATTCAAAGGACAAACATAGGACTTAAAAGCACTGGACTGCCACTGGCCAAGCCACTGAATACCTGTGGAGGAATAACCCAATGTGGCTGCCATGAAGGCTGCCCCAATTCTAAATGAGTGCCAAAATGGCACCCTTCAAGCCCTAACTTGCCCAAGGCCTTGGAAGTCACAGTCCAGAACAGATGCTTCATCAATGGGGAAGCATCACTGCGACAAAACAACACCCCAGGTTTCAGGCCCCTGACTCTATGTACTGCTGAAGGGCCAAAACTGGGTAGAGCTCTGCCATGGGAAAAGACCCTATAGAAAGCTCTGACCCCTTCTGTCTCTGATCAGTTTTGGCCTTGAAAACCAGATGACAATTTTGCCATCAGCAAAGCATACACCCCACAAAACTAATGCCCTACATGTCCTATCATCCTATGATGCCACCACTAGGTCCCTGGTGCTCCCTGTGAGAGCTTGTCTCTTGTGACCAACCCTCCAACATTTTACATACCGAGAAATCACCTGTAACATCCTCAAGGCCCTGTATCTTGCTGACAAAGGCCAGTGCAGACAATTTACTCCCGAGGAACCTAACAGCCAAGACCTTATGTGATGGACAGCAGGTTTATGCAGGTTTAGAGGCATTTCAAATGAGTGGCAGCTAATAAAACTCACTCTGACTGGGGAACTGCAGCTAACTGTCAAGAAAGGGAGTCATTTAGGCAGTTGGAGAGTGACGTGGTTGGAAAGTGTATGGATCAGAGAGTTGTTGCTTTTGAAAGGAGAGCCTACACCTGAAGCAGAGTCTGGTTCAGAGCCAGAGTGGTGTGACTTTGAATCTAGAATAGGCTTTGATCAGAGACTGTTCCCAACAAGTTAAACAGTCTCTATGTGAAAAACAAAGAAACACACATCTTGAGAGGGAACTCTAGTTTTCCAGTTCTAAGCTTAAAGTCCAGTGTACAAAGACCATTAGTCTGTAAGAGAAGGATTTGGCAAAGAATTTAGAGGTGGCCTTGAAAAGCCTTAAACATGAAAAAAGACAGTTATTGCTCTTAATGAGCAGAGAATAACTATCTTGCCAAAGGAAAAAGGGTCCAGTAGAGAAAAAGGGGTCTAGTAGAGAGATCTTAGTCTAAACAAAAGGAAGTACACGCAAGACTGTGTGATTATAACATGTGAAGTATAGCAGACATCTAGATTAAGTAACCTCTAAGTTACTTTTAACAAAACCTTTAGACGTCTGTAATACCTGTAGGGAAGCCAAACAACTTTATATCTAAAACTGTCTCTGGTGAAGCCAGCATCCTCAAATGCAGTTCTGTGTTTATATTTATTCTGCCTATGTAATCCAAAACCCAAAAACCTATGTAAATATCGATCCCTTTCCCTGCCTGTGTGTTTAAATAAACCAAAATTAGTTTAAATCTTTACCATGCCATTTTCTGAAGGGTAAATTTTGTTGACTCAAGCAACAGACAATAGCGGGGAGATTATTACAACGTTTGCCTTGTCACATGTTACCTTTAAGATCAACATCAACACAAAATAGTAGTAATGGTCAACCAGGATGGGCCAAACTGCATGGAGCCCTGCCTGCACCCTAATCACCTGGAACTGGTGAACTGCCCATTTGTATGCCCAGTTGGAGCTCAGGGTGAATAATAATAACTCTGTTCACTTCAGCTTTCCAAGCCTCCATAATTCTGGGGGCATTGGGACTGGGTATTCTTCAGCCTTGGGGGTGAGCTGGTGGAATCACTCCATCCGTTTACAAGACAGGACATCAGCCACTCTTTTGCTTACCCCAGGAACATGCCTACCAAAAAAAGGGATATTGTGATGCAGGCATTGCAAGGTAAAATGTCCCACTAACATCGTGACGTGCGGGGACCTAGATTTGGGTAAGTTAATAATGTGAACTGCTGAAAGGTTGTTGCATCAAAAATGCACTCTGTGGTTGGACAGATCCCCAGCCCAGAGCTACACTGTGACAACAATTGGGAAAAACTCTAAAAAGTCAGGTCCTTGGTGAGTGATACCAGTGGAAACTCATTCAGAGGGCCAAATTTTCTCCCACAGGTGCCCCCTAAAATCGACCTCAAACCCTGACGATCCAGCAGCATTTAAAGTGACTTACAGCTTGACCTTGACCAACAAAAAGTTACTCATCAAAGGCTTCTTAGTAAGCTCGAGAGTCATGGGGTAAAAGGACAAATCCTCTTGTGGATCAAAAACTGGCTAATAGGAAACTGGCTAATTAATACTCACTCTCTGAGTATAAATGGGCAAATTTTGCAGTGGAGGTTGGTAAGCAGTGGGATACCACAGGTCTCAGTACTGGGTCCGATGCTTTTTCACTTGGTCATTAATGATTTGGAATTGGGAGTAAACAGTGAAGAAGCTAATTAGGGTTTGTAGAATCTTTCAGGATCAAGTGCCGTGTTCTACTGGAGAAAGTTTTCCTTCCAGACGTTTCATTCTCAGCTGCGGAGTGAAGTAGCTAAGTTTGCAGATGACACTAAATTGTTCAGGTACTCCAAAAGGATCTGTCGAGGCTGGGTGAGTGGACATCAATGTGGCAAATGAGGTTCAACATGGACAAATGCACTCCAAAGGGATCTGTCGAGGCTGGGTGAGTGGACATCAATGTGGCAAATGAGGTTCAACGTGGCCAAATGCACTCCAAAAGGATCTGTCGAGGCTGGGTGAGTGGACATCAATGTGGCAAATGAGGTTCAACATGGTCAAATCCAAGGTAATGCACATTGGGGCCAAAAATCCTAACTATAAATACAAATTGATGGGGTGTGAACTGGCAGAGACTGACCAAGAGTGAGATCTTGGGGTTGTGGTAGATAACTCATTGAAAATGTTGAGACAGTGTGTGACTGTAGTAAAAAAAAAAAAAGGCCAATGCCATGCTGGAAATTATTAGGAAGGGAACTGAAAACAAATCAGCCAGTATCATAATGCCCCTGTATAAATGGATGGTGCGGCCTCATTTGGAATACTGTGTACAATTCTCATCACCACACCTCAAAAAAGATATTATAGCATTGTAAAAAGTCCAGAAAGGGATATCTAGAATGATTAAAGGGTTGGAACACTTTCCCTATGAAGAAAGGTTAAAATGTTTGGGGCTCTTTAGTTTGGAGAAACGTCGACTGAGGGGTGACATGATAGACGTTTACAAGATTATGCATGGAATAAAGAAGGTAGAGAAAGAAGTACTTTTCTCCCTTTCTCACAATATGAGAACTCGTGGACACTCAAATTGCTGAGCAGTCAGGTTAGAACTGATAAAAGGAAGTACTTCTTCACCTCAAGGGTGATTAACACATGGAATGAACTATCAGATGAGGTGGTGACGGCTGCCAGCATAAACAGCTTCAAGAGGGGATAAACATATGGAGCAGAGGTCCATCAGTGGCTATTAGCAACAGCTTATTGTTGGAACTCTCTGTCTGGGGCAGTGATGCTCTGTATTCTTGGTGCTTGGGAGGGGGCCACAGTGGGAGAGCTTCTAGTGTCCTGGCCCCACCAATGGACCTCCTGTTGGCACCTGGTTTTTTGGCCACTGTGTGACACAGGGTGTTGGACTGGATGGACAACTGGCCTGATCCAACATGGCTTCTCTTATGTTCTTAACAAGTCTTCCTCCAAGTTTACACCCCATTAAAAGATCATAAAAACTCATCCCACTCTTCCAGATCAGCCCAAATGCTGCTTGTGATGCAAGCCCTGTGGTACGGTAGCCAAAGTCCTGCCATAGCTATGAAGAAAGGAACAGCCAGCAACAACCACTTTGCATGTAAAGTTAACGTGGACCACCCACTATTGCAACTCCAAATCTGTAGCTTTTCTTTTCCCATTGAATGCTGAGATTCTAGCTCTAAGGTCAGCCACCTTGGCACCAGGCAGCTGAGATACCTGGACAACTGTATCAAACTCCATGCCTAAGAAAGTCAAAACAGTGGAGAGCCCCCTCAGTCTTCTCATGCACAAGAGGAACACACTTCTGGCCAAGAAGATGAAGGCATCCAAGAACCTGCAGGTCCAACAAGCAGAAATTGTCGAGGTAATGGGCTGTATGCAGCAACCCATTCCAAAAAGATGCTAAAGCACTCAAAAGCTGTGCATATCGAGCACCCCATTGGTAAAATTGTCCATCAAATACAAACCCCAATAATTCAAAGTCAGAAGGCTGTACCATGAGAAGGCGAAAGGCAGTTAATGTTGCATTTCACCATCTCCAACCCAGTACCACATTCCTAAACTATACCTACCACCTAATAAAAAAATTGTATCTAACAGAACAGAATTGCTCAGGTATCCCATTGTTGATGGACTCAATGCATGGGTAAGAGGTGGTAAGTAAGCCGGTACTCCCCTGGAGACTTCTTAGGCACCACTGCTAGAGGAGAGACCCACAAAATGGGGACCAGTGAAAAAGGAAAGGGATCTATCACCCAACCCTCTCTAAGTACTTTACCTATCTTATCCCTGACCACATGTTCCAAATTCTTTACAGACTGAAGGTTGTTGGCCATAAACGATGACCAGGAATTCAAAACTGGAATGCAAACCATCATAGCAGATACAAAGCATCTTTTCTTCTGGGATAGGCTTGCAGCCAGTGCCCCAAAATGCCTATCTTAATTGGACAGAGCCCCTTGACCATCATTTTGGCTGCCATCCCCCCCACTGGGGCATTTCTTGCTGATCCTTGGAACTGGAACAAGACCCCTTCCTAGGGCATGCCATGCATTCATGAGCCCCACTACAGAGGGGGCAAGCATGGCAGAATTTGCAGGGTTTCTGATTGCAGACTCCTTGTGAAATATATTCCCAGCACAGCAGCCAGGGTTGAACCAGCTGTCCTGCTTGGGGATGGGTACCAGAAGTTCCCTGGGCATGGTGCACCAGGTGTCCACTATCAGAATAATACCCACTATTGGACTTAGCCAGGGACATCAACTGAAACCACAGCTAAAGGTGATTCTGGTCCCAAGGGAGGAAGAGTTTGATGGCAGGCCCACATGTGGAATTCCTTGTCATAGTGCATCCATACCAGACCTAAAGACTATATAAGCCTGATACACTATGTCAAGGTACTGAAACAATGTCCATACCCACCAAAGCTGGGCTCTAGCCACTATACCTGCACAGATCAAAAAAAACCCAGCAGCCAGTTGACCCAGGTCCTGTTCATCTTACAACACTTCAATTTCTCCTTATTCCCATCCTTGAAATCATCTTTACCCTTTTTTTCCAGCTCATGGCAAAGAAGGGCAAAAACATCCACAAACTTACCCTTTTGAATCTCCAGACCTACCCTCAAGAGCAGGCAAATGGGCAAGCACATCACCCTGAAAATATTTCTTGGTTGCTCCCCTCATCAGCCTATCACCACTCCCAGCCCCCATTGGGGCTGGTGGCACTCCTCTGGCCTGCTCCAAGGCTTAAAGCCTGGCCATTATCACCTGCATCTCTTGGTTCTCCTCCTTGTCCTCTAATGAGGACAGAGCAGGAACCACCTTTTTCGGAAGGGCTTTTGCTGCAGGCTGCTTTCCCTTGAATCTACTTTGCCCCTTCTTAAGAGCCATAGACCTGTACTAGAAAAGCACAATTAGCCAACCTCAAAATAGCCACTGGCCTAGGTCAACAAAATGACCACTTGGGGATGATCTTCCTCAAATGGTTGCCTGGGGATGACTTACCCAAAATGGCCAACTGGGCTAACCTGACCAAATTGGCCACTGCTGCAGGCCAATATCAGGGGAAAGATAGACCACCACAAAATGTCCACCCAGCTTACCTGGCCTAAATGGTCACCAATCAGGGCCCCACCCCAATGAAGCAACACCAAATCCCCAGCCCCTATAAACCAAAGCTAAGGCAGGGGGAAGACCCACTCTAGGCCTATGGACCTTTTAGTACCCACTAAGCCCCAAGGCAGGGCAGCTGAACAGGGCTTCTGCCCTAGACTAGCACTCTCTACCTGCCTCCTGGTCAGGAGTAGACTGAGAGGCCATGGCCTGAAACCGCTGATTGTGGTCCACTATGTGCCACTGCCTCATGCACTGGTGTCACTTATGCCAAAGTCTTGCTGTATGCCACCACTACTGAAAGCTCTTCTTGAAATCTCCTATAGCAATCCTCACTTTTCTTCATGCAATGGTCACTACCTGGTTGGATTACTGTAACTCGCTGTCTGTGGGGCTATCCTTGGGCCTGATCTAGAAAGTGAAGAAGTGCAGAATATAATGGTGCTCCTGCTGGCAGTAACACCTTTGTGGACATGCACGCAGCCGGTGCTGTGCTGAGTACATTGGCTGCCCATCAAATACTGAATTTGGTCCAAGGTCATGGTCTTGACCTTTAAAGCCCTATATGGTCTGGGACTATCATACATCTGGGATGACCTCTCCCTATATGAGCCCTGGACAGTTTTACACTCTTCTGACTAACACCTCCCCAGCCCAAGGGATGTCCACTTAGCCTCAACTTGGTGGAACATGCTCCCACCTGAGATCAGGGCCCTGCTGGACTTACTACAGTTCTGCAGGGCTTGTAAAACGAAGCTGTGCCTCCAGGCTTTTGGTTGAAGCAGCAAATGTTCAGTCATTCAACCATTCTGGCTTCCCCAATCTGGGGCCTGTCTCTCAGTGCTCTGCTTCTCTAGATATTATTTGGGTTCTGGAGTCTCCTGGATTATCCATATCCATCTGACAGGAGGCACAGGTTTTCTGTTACTATTTATTGTTGCCATCTATTGTCTTATTGTTTTATTTGCCATGACAACTCATTCACTTTGGATTACCAACCTGCCTAATGAAAAAAGTTCTGCACCTTTAATAGAGGCTTAAATCAAGTATTATTTACCTGGTTATGTTTCACTGTAGAAAGCTTAAGAACATAAGAGAAGCCATGTTGGATCAGGCCAATAGCCCATCCAGTCCAACACTGTGTCACACAGTGGCCAAAAAAACCAAGTGCCATCAAGAGGTCCACCAGTGGGGCTAGAAGCCCTTTCACTGTGCTCCCCCCCCCCACCCCAGCACAAGAATACAGAGCATCACTGCCCCAGACAGAGAGTTCCAACAATAAGCTGTGGCTAATAGCTTCTATTTTGTATTTGCTTGCATTAAGCCTCTATTAAAGGGACAGGACATTTTCCCTCCCAGCTTGCTTGCAACCCTATGTATGCCCCATTTACACCAAATAGTGCAAGGAGTTAATGAAAGCTGAGTAAAAAAACTACATAGACAGTTTGTTTCATTTGTTGTTTTTATCAGTCTTGGAGCTGAAACATGGCTGCAAAAATAAAGTTTTGAGAAGATATATATAGATATCTCAGAACCCACAAAAGCTCTGCTTGCGATAATGAGATGGTGAGGAAACAATAGATCAATTCTGTGTGTTTTTACAGTCATGCAACAATAGTTTGTCAAAGTTCTTTCATTGGCTTATCAATAAATGTTATTTAATCTTTTTGATGTAGCAATTAGTTTAAAGCAAAGAAGGTGCTTGCTTTTTGTTTGTATTTCAGTGATGTTCTGCACTGTTTTATGTTTGTTGAACAACTAACTCATTGGGGCCTGATCCCCCCAACTGAGACTTCTACACATTAATGCAATTAAAATAGTGTAGGGGGAGGGAATAATATTTACACATCAAAGAGAAAATGAACTTCCAAGTATGAACTGAATCAGAAAAGACAACTGAACTATGGATCAGTCCTTTCAGGTAATTGCTTGCTGCACTCCAGAAGGACGTTGAACAAAATGAACATTTCAATCTTTAAATAAACATCTGTCTGCCTATTTGTAACAAATTAACTCATTACATTATGTGCAATCTTACTGTATGCATTCTTAGCTGATTAGCATCTTCTGTTCCATTTCCATAAGAATTTAAATTAATATTTATACTTTTACATCAACTTTAAAAAACTTGGATATTTAACTATTCCCTCATCAAGCATCATACAGTTATACCTGGTGAACTTTGGAGGTGGTACTTAACTTATTTATATTTTCCACAAGAAACCACCATGGTCTGAATATTTTTTTTCTTTGAAAAAAGAAATTGTGGTTTTAACCACTAATCACCTCTAATGGAAGATGCACTTTGCTATTTCTGACTACAATGACAAGAAAAATTTTCAAGGGAAGTCAATATTAGATCAATTTAAGAAAGGCACTCAGGAGGGTGTAAAAGGCACCCAACAGGGTTTTATTGTGTAGTACTTTAAGTACAGTGGTTGACTGGGGAGCATTTAAAGCTATTTGCCTTTGACCTATGAAGACTTTTAAGTGGAGAAAGAGAACTTTGCAACAGGTACAGTATTTCTACATTAATTTGCTGATGCGCCCTATCTTTCCAGAGGACATCAGGACAAATGTTTAAACTTAATGGAGGGCATGCTGTGGGGATTTGCATCATCTGTATCACACTAGAGACAAACACTCATGGGATGACACTTCTTGGAAACGGCTGCAGTTGGGCAGATATATTTAATCTAGATCAGTGTTTCCCATTTGCAGGGTCACGACTCGGTACCGGGCCATGGAAGCCTCACTACTGGGTCACAAGAAAAACCAAAGCTAGCTCCGTCCTCAGCAAAGCTAGTCTTGCCCCATCTCTGTGTTGTGCAGAGTGGAGCTGGGCTGCCTCTTCTTCCTTCTCTCCCGCTCCCAGTGTTTGAGAGAAAAGCTGGCATCCATTGGCACTTTAGACCCATGAAGTGTTCTTCCAGATTTGAGCTTTCATGTGCCTTGCAGTATGTTCTTTTGGGGAGATTTCCCCGGGAGGCCTGGCCGGCAAAGAAGGGTGTACGCGTTTTTTCCAGCCGGAAGGGGCGGGGAAAGGGGATTTCAGTAGCTGGGTTTTTTTTTACCAAATGACCCCTGGGCAGAATTTTTGCTGGCTGGGGTCATCTGATGGTGAGGAAGGCTTTTTTTTCCTTTGCCCCTCCCCCTTCTTTCTTTCTTTTCCTGCAAGTGATGCTCTGTCTGTATTCTTGGTGCTGGGGCAGTGGGGAAGCAACAGTGGGAGGGCTTCTAGTGCCCTGGCTCCACTGGTGGACATTCTGGTGCTCTTTGGGCATTGTATGAGGGAATTTTGGACTGGATATTCCACTGGCCTGATCCAACATGGCTCCTCTTATGTTTATGTTCTTTCTTTCCATGTCTTTCTTTTATTTTCCTTTCCTTTCTTTCCCTTCTCTTTCTTTCTTTCCTTCCATTTTTGCTGGATGAAACTTTTCTGTTCATCATACTTTTGTTGCAGACATAAGAACATAAGAGAAGCCATGTTGGAGCTCTGCCAATGTTGGAGCTCTGCCAATGAAAAGTTGGCACCCGCAGCTGGCCTTCTATGAGATTTTTGTGTGAGTGAGTGAGAGTAAGAGGTGTGGGGCAGAAAAAGATTATTGGAGATTACTGCGGTATATCAACAGCACTGGAAGAGATGGTACTATGAACTTGGCACCATTTTACTGGTCCTGCTTTTAACAGCTGTCTGACACCAAAATTAAACTCCTCCTGTAGATATTAAAAAGGATGAAAGTAGTTCACTGGCTAAGTATCCACATGACAGGTTGTTTTTAAAGGCATGGGAAACACCACCAGTAAAAAGCTGCAAGCCCCTCATAAATATCCTTTTGGGGATAACTGCAGAAAAGCTTGTATAACTTCATATAACTTGAAATTAATTCATTAATTGTAGTACAATTCTCTGCTACCTTTCACAGCAATTTCCCAGTGTTTCAACCAAAGAAAAGTATGAAAAATAGCTGTCGAAAAAAATTCTTAAAACCAAGCAAGCTTGGTTGTAGCTTGAAGCAGGGTTCCAGTAGTAGCAGCTGAAGGAAGGGCCTACTAAATGTGTCAGCATATTTTGAGGTAGAGCAACTGCCAGGGCCCAGTGTGGGTGGTACACAGTGCTGGCATTCCTGATGGCAATGGCAACAGCGCTCCCAACTGCATACACTGGCCAGTGCTGTTGAGGAAGGGATGTGTAGGTGGTGCAGGCAATTGAACATGGGCATTAGGAGTGCTTGCAAGCTGGAGAAAAATGCACAAACAGGTGGATGCAGGACTGCCCACTTTCCACCCCCATTTCTGCTCAGCATGAGTTTCAGAGAGATTTTTCTGAAAATGAATTTACTTCCGAAGAAGAGGCAGGTTTGGGGGAATGCCCTGGAAGTGACATCACAGGAAAAGGTGGAGTTTTGGTTCAGTGTACCCCCAGAAGTGACATCACTTGGTCCTTGACACCACAGGAAATGACATAATTTCTGCCTCCCAACTCCATCCCCAAAGTCTCCTGGCTCCACCCTCAAATTTTAGTGGGCTACAAAGGAGAAGTGTAAAAATAATCAGGCCATGGGAAAGAAAAGTTTGGGAAACCTTGATCTAGATCTTATAAAAATCGGGGGGGGGGGGGGGGGGACTTCTGAAAGCATTATAAAAAACTTGGTCATTAGACAAAAGACCTAAATACAGCCATGAATATGCTGACAAGACTGTCTTATCTCCTTTACCATATTGTGATCTATTAGATATGAAATACTGGTAGAATTTAGATACAAAGAGTTGTTAATATTTATATGTTCCACTACATCTAACACCAGCAGAGGAGACTGTAAATTGTTGTGCCATTTCAGATTGTAGGTGAGACCTCACATGACAGAATAGTACAACTGTGTGTGTGGGGGGGGGGGTAGAATCCCTACACATAGAAAAGTAGCATATTGGGGAAAGGAAGACTAAGCTAGAATCCTTCCTGACAGGGTAAATCTGTTATGCAAGACTGTATTTCAGTCATAGCACTGGATGCAGCCTAGACAGTGCTGATTTTAGGGATGAGTGGACAGGCACCCAACTTCGATTCCTTTTTGTTTTCTGAAAGGTTTTTTTTGTTGTGTGTGGCATTTTACTGCTCTTTAATTTGCTTTCATTTATGACTTTTTAAATGAATTCCAGAATTGCAGCATCTGCAGCTTGCTGCAGCTTTTGGTTATATCTGTTCATTGCCTACATGAACATTCATAAAATACTACAAACATTAATTTTAATGCGCACTTATGTAAGATTACATGAATATGTGTATGTGTAGTGTTTTACTAATTGTCCCAGCTCTACTCCCCAAATAAAGACACAGCACAACTATACTTGGGGTTTAGCCATTTTATTAATATTAAAGGCTGGGCTGTTCTAGCTAGGCCTTTCAAAGCTCCAATATCTGGGCAATACCACCTTGGCTTCAAATGCAGCCAAGTTATTGCTGATTTATCTGTACGTGCCTATGCCAAGAAGTACCAAGCCTTATTTCCCTTACCCAGTGTGCCATAGAGGCAACTAATGGTTTAGGTAATGATGTTTAATCCCAAAGATATCTTGTCTCAACTCACCCTGTCATAGGGATGAATAAAGGGCTCTTCAGCAACAACTCACCCTCTTGCCTGATGGTTCAGGGAGTTTGCCAGTTTGCCCTACGCATCATGAGCAACCTGTCCTATTTCTGCCATATCAGTTCCCATCTTCTGGCAAGAAAAAAAGAATTCCCAAACAAGCCAGTCATAGAGAACTCCCAAATCCTGCTCATCCATGAAGCAACTGGCTAGCCGCATGTTGTCATAGCAGGTAGATAGGTAGGAACACACGGCAAATATCTGCATAGAAAGGGCAGGAAAAATCATGGGGGTTGTGTTGTATAAATTGATACTTGGGCACTGGTAATAGAAACAGCTGCGGGGGCGGGGGATGGGAACACAAGTGAACAGAAATAGCCAAATGCCGCAAGAAAGCATGTGTGCTGGGCTCTGTACAAAAATTTGGAAATAAAAGAATTAATAGAGGGTTCCCCTTCAGAAGCTAGACAAGAAATTCAAAACATCAAAATATTGTGGAAACGCTGATGAGAAGAATTTCAAAACATCTCCAGATAAATTAGCTCACAAAAAGGTCATATAATTTTAGGAACTGGATCTTTTGAATATGTTCTGCTGGCAGCCCAGGCTTTTCCCACCCCCACTGGAAGCCATTGTTCCAGCCTGCGTTCCATTGGAATAGAACTTCACTACATACTTAACTGTATTGTAATTTTGTAACTACTCAAATTGCTACTTTTTGCCAAAAAAACAAATTTTAGACTCTGCTCAAGTGAAACAGTGAGGAATTTACAGGAAGCCCAAAAGACTATCAAATTTCTCTGGGTGGATGGGGGGTTTGCACATTCTTAGTATTACTTTTTCAATGGTAACAAGTTTTCCAAACATAGATATAATGATTATATTAAAAGTAAACCAATTAAATGGCATGCACATATAAAATTTTAGATGGTTAGGAAAAAGAGGAAGCACTGAAGACACATTAGAAAGGAAGAACACTGATGAGGAAAGATCAGTGCTGCAGAAAAAGCTTTTGGTACTCATGCAAACTAGCAGTTAGCAACAACAAAATATATGGAAATGAAATCTTAATACTTAAAATTTTAAGTGGTAGATGTAAGAGGACATGCTACATTTTTCCTTATTTTAGAAGTTACACACATAAAAGCTTTTCTGTATTATTGAAAAGGCTCCACTCCAAAGTTTCAGTGCAATATAGAATTTACATCAATTAAAAACACCTCCTGTAAGAAGCTTTTTCTACCCTGTCACTGGTGTCTAATAATGAACAGGGTCCTTTCTGTAGTAACATCTGATTTCTGTACCACTCTCTCAAGAGACCTGGTAAACTATCTCTGTTTTTTTATTTTTAAAAGGCTAGCAAACTCTTGTGGAGGGGAGGGAGGATAGGGGCTTATATTACTGTTTTGATGTTCTGCTGCTGATTCTGTGTTTAGTTTTAAATTGATATATTGTTACTAAATATTATATTATCCATCCTGTGGAGTCTGTGAAACCATGATTAGAGGGATACAAATCTTAAATGACCATATGAATAAATATCTGTCTTTCTGACCACTGTGATTAATCTGTGTTGAAGAAGAGGAGAAGGAGATTGGATTTATACCTCACCCTTCACTCAGAGTCTCAGAGCAGTTTTCAATATCCTTTCCCTTCCTCTCCCCACAACAGACACCCTGTGAGGTAGGTGGGGCTGAGAGAGCTCTTTCAATAATTGCTCTTGAGAGAGCAGCTCTTTCAAGAACTGTGACTGACCCAATGTCACTCAGCAGGTGCATGTGGAGGAGTGGGGAACCAAACCCAGTTCACCCAGATTAGAGACCACCCACTTAACCACTACACCAAACTGGCTCTCTGAAAAAGGGCACATATAGTTACAGAGATCTTAGGGACAGAGTGGAAGTCAGATAGGGTTTGCAGATAAGATCCCAAGTACAGTGCTTTACTTTTTTATCATAGGGATGGATACCAGTTTTTCTACTTAAGAACACATCACTGAATGAGATTTTAAAACTACTTGCTGGGGTTTGGGTGTTTTTTTTTACAAGTTTGCTCTTACCTGCATAACAACATTTTGAGCTCTGTGCATAGCATAGGGAATAAGAGACAGAGTTTACAATCCTTTGTAGAGTTAATGTAGTCTGTTCCTTTGGAATCAATGGAATTTGACTGAAATAACTCTACTCTGAATTGCACAGGACACTCTCAGTTCCTGCTATGAATTCACTAGACAGTTTAAGACAGTTAAAGTCATGCCACTTTCACTCAGTTCCCCTTTCTGCAGGAATAACAATACTAACCTACCTTACAAGGTTGCTGAACTGATTACAGGATGGTAGCACATGTGTAGTGCTTTAAACACTTGAAAGTGCTTTGCAAATTGTAAGCATGGGATGTAATACTGAAAACTTTTTCTCACATATAAAAAATGGGTGGATCATATTAACAATTTAGGAACCATTTACAGTGCCATACTAAGTAGTTACATCTTTCTATGCAGAGCCGGTGTATGGGAGTAGGTGGGGTAGGCGGTGGCATAGGGCGCCACCTCTCTCCCCTGATGAGCTGGCCCTGGTCTTGCACAAACCTCGGCTCCTCCCACCCCAATCACCCCTGAGCAGGGGAGGAGGGCTTGTGTACTGCACTCCTACAAGGATACACAAACCTCAGCTCTCCCCGCCCCAATCAGGTTCTTGCAAAGCAAGAATTCTGAGCACGGGGTGGGGGGGAGAGGGGCTTGCATACCATGCTCCTTGTAGGAGCATGATACACAAGCCTCGGCTCTCCCCACCCTGATCAGGCTTCTTGCAAAGCAAGAAGAAGAAGAGTGGGGGAGAGGCTTGTGTACTGTGCTCCTGGGAGCGTGATACGTAAGCCTCGGCTTTTCCCATCCCCGGCCTGCTTGATGACATCACTTTTGACTTTAATTTCCAGGGGGAGCTTGGGGGGGATGCTGCGCAGGGGTTTTCCTTTAGAGGCAGTATCCCAAGTACCAACCCTGTTTCTATGTCCACATAAGAAAGGTATAACCAGGGGTTTTTTTGTAGCAGAACACCTTTGCATATTGGGCCACACAACCCTGATGTAGCTAATCCTCCAAGAGTTTACAGGGCTCTTAGTACAGGGCCTACTGTAAGCTCCAGGAGGACTGGCTACATCAAGAGGGTATGGCTTAATATGCAAATGAGTTCCTGCTACAAAAAAAGCCCTAGGTATAATTCTGTTTCAAACTACTTCACATTACTATCCTAAATTGCACAACAGTTATTGTACCAAAATGTAAAATATTGTTTCCTATTATTACTGAAAGGATCAAAAAGAAAACCTCTACAGGCCTCAATCCAATCCCTACAAAGACTCCATAAACTTTATATAAATGGAATATTTAAATGTTTTCGATAAATTATTGTTTCTCAGTAATTCTGGCCTGCCATAGTGAGTCTTGACTTATTACCCTTTCTGTCTTTAACTGAATGTGTGACATAACCTTCCCAGGTTTGTCAACTTAGTTAATTTCTCCCTTGGGTACTTTTGATTTGAATTAAGTGGAACAATGCTTGCTCTGCTTTCTCTTATGCTCTTGAGTCTTAATAAATGGGACTACCAAAGCATTTTTGGAAGCCTATCGAATTTAAAGACAAGCAAATAATCTCATCAGCATGGCTTTTAAGTAGATCTACCTCCATGGCAATGTCCAAATAATGGACAATAGCCTTTTAACAGCAGCAATAAGTCTATTCATTCACCCAGGCTATGAGGAATGGAGCATTTGGTTGAGTGCATTCAGGAAAATATATTTTAAATTTGATTACTGTTAATTATTGAATGTCAGGCAACACAACTATGTGTAGCAATGTTACTTCCGCCATTAGTGTGTCAGCATAAACTGATATTAATTAGCACTTTTGTTCTATGAAAACAAGAAGTAGGAACTGCTTCCTTCATTTCCATGCTGTGCTACTGTGGAAAATATATTACTGGAAAACAAAATCGGTGTTTGATCATTCCCACCAACAGCAGGGGTTTAAATATATCACCTTTCTGGCTGAAATTGCAATTCTCACTGAAATTCCAACTGATTTTGAAATTATCTGTGACTGAGAGATTTTTGGACAAAGAATTATGAGCGGAAGCCTTATTTAGCCAATGAAGCCCCAATCTGTGTTCCATTAGAAGATCAGGTCTTTTAAAACCACATGCTATCCAATGGAAACCAAATGATAGATTAGACAACCCAAGAACTCACAAGGACTAGTAAGGAATATCTCATTTCCCCTTCTCCCATTATTTCCTGTTTCCCTTCCCTGCAAGCCCCCTGTAGGTTCTCCCTAAGGATGGAAACAAGCCATGGTTTCCTTGTTTCTGTTTCTCCTTTCTACGCTCCAATTGCGTAACCATCTTTTAATCTGCCTCCATCTTTAGCTATATTTATTTTTTACATACTTCATTCTGCATAATGGGGTCACAAAGAAGCTTACATCATTGTCCTCTCCTCCATTTTATCCTGGGCTTTTTCCAGGTTTGTAGGGAAATAATCTCTTATCCATTCATAGTCCCATTGTTGTTGTTGTTATTGTTTTGATCCACACTCTGAAGCCAAGTTCAGAAATATCTATAAGATAGTGGGATGTTAAAATCTAGCATTTGCCTTAGTTACATGAATACATATACACTGAAATGCAAGTAAAAGAATGCTCAATTATTATTATATGTAGATATTAACTATTAGCTTTACTACTGATTAGGGTTTGAAATTGATACTGTAGCTGTCCCAATGTGTTTCACAGATCTTCACAATGCTTATTCATGTACTACAGACAGAATTATACCAAATTCACTCATGCCAATTAAATTGCTTTTCATCCTCTATCCCACTGGTGGAGTGCATGCATGAAAACAGAATGGCAATTTAAATACCCTATTTTCTGAATCAATTGATGGCTATGCAGGAACATTAATTTACAATCCCCTTTCAGCCTTCCTGGACTTTACAATTCATGTGTGATTTTAGCCATCCCCAATACCCACTTTAAAGAGTTGTGCTGGCCTATATTAGCACTGTAATAATCCTGCAAAGCTACAGAATAAATTGAGAATTTTACTGCTGTAACCAGGCATCTGAAGGAAGCTGACTCATGAAAACTCTTTTTAGAATAAATGTTGGTAATCTTAATTGGGATTCGATGTTATTTTACTGCAATAACCAACCTTATTTTAAAAATGACTGTTGCCATTTGTGGGAGGTTTTTCACATGCATGGAGATGGTATGCAGGGAAATTTCAGCAAGAGCACACCAATTACAACAATTGCAGCCTAATGTTTTGCTGTCTTGACATGGGACCAAAGTCATCTATTCATCCCCTGTGATATTTTACATCATTCAATGAATACTAGCCCATATAAAGAAGGAATAATTGGGGGGGGGGAGGGAGGAAGCTATGTTTGGAGCTGAAACTTTTTTTGCAATGCACTTTCATATACCCCAATTATATCATCCTTCTTTATAGCTAGCTATACTTCTCTATAGCAGGCTATACATACTTTCATTTTTCCTCTATGTTGGTACAGAGAAGATGTTCCTTGTATTCCCCTCAGACAAGTTTTCAAGATCTCAGCTGAAAATGCATGTGCTTATCAGTAGACTGTTATTCTGGTACCTGGCTATTTGCCTTAGAGTTTGAGGGAAGGGAGAACAAGGAAAGAATGAGTCAGTAGGTTTTCATAGCTAGTCTCATTTCCACCGCTGATCCAAACTGAAAAATCTGTAAATTTGCTATACTATGGCATTTTCAGATGTGATTGTTGTTCTAGAATTCAACAGTGAGGAGAACAAGAAAAGAATGAGTCAATAGACTTTATAATTGACAGGGACTTTTACCACTAAGCAGATTCATGTGTAGACATCACTACTGGATTATGCTGATTGATTTGTCTATCCATAGTAATTTTACTCTGGCCTAGAGAGATCTTTGAGGTGATTATATGCAACTCCACTAGTTCCTGTTTTGTTGTTGCTGTAGTTTTTTTAATACCATTCTAATTAGGCACAGTAGCAAAGTTTGCTTCCAAATGTTGATAGTACTGTATTCTTTAGATAGGGGGAGGTGTTGTTGCAGCAAACATTATCAATTCACTTTATTTATTTGACCAATGACCAGTACAAGACAGAAACAAAAGCTATACAGTAAAATCATTTGGAAATAAAATTGATCAGACCAATTACCAAGTGTTAGAGCCCCATGGCGCAGAGTGGTAAAGCTGCAGTACTGCAATCTGAGCTCCCTGCTATGACCTGAGTTTGATAATGGCAGAAGCTGGTTTCAGGTAGCCGGCTTAGGTTGACTCAGCCTTCCATCCTTCCGAGGTCGGTAAAATGAGTACCCGGCTTGCTGGGGGGAAAGTGTAGATGACTGGGGAAGGCAATGGCAAACCACCCTGTAAAAAGTCTGCTGTGAAAACTTTGTGACAGCAACATCACCCCAGAGTCAGAAATGACTGGTGGTTGCACAGGAACCTGTCCACATGGCACCTAAGAGGTGGAATCAGTTGAGCATGTACTGTTTTATTGTCACTTTTATCATGATAAATTTATTATTTACCTTTACCTTTAGGAATCTCTAAAATTTGAAATCAGTACATAACATTTCATAATGAATTCTGTATGCTGCTGAGAAAAATTTAGCACAGTTAATAGTGATCTGTTAGTTAGTACCCATTAAAACATCAGAACAACCGGGGTAATGATTAAACAGAGGGGGAAATATAGTTGACCAAACTTCATGATAAAAGTGACAATAAAACAGTACATGTTCAACTGATTCCACCTCTTAGGTGCCATGTGGACAGGTTCTTTCATGGGAGTCTTTCTATATCCCCCCTCTAAAGGACTCACCATCTAAGGAGGACTCACCATCTAACCCAAATGAAAGCTCTCCTTTGCAGGGCTTTTTTTTGTAGCAGGAATTCCTTTGCATAATAGGCTACACCTCCCTGATGTAGCCAATCCTCCTGGAGCTTACAGTAGGCCCTGTAAGAAGAGCCCTGTAAGCTCTTGGAGGATTGGCTACATCAGGGGGGTGTAGCCTAATATGCAAAGGAGTTCCTGCTACAAAAAAAGTCCTGCCCTGTGACTTGGTACCTTCAAGACAGAGAGATAAAGTGCCAAGGCTACAACATGGAGTCACGAAGTCTGGGTCATTGTTAATATCTCTTTGATGCTCTATATTAAGTAATAATCATTCATTTTGCTCAATCATAACCCATTTGCAGAACAAATTCGAAAGAGAAACCCATAGTATGCAGTTTTGAATGGATGTCGTTATTCCAAGGAGATTGGAAATTGTCGTGTTAGACTAAAGCTATGGAGCCCATTGGATTATATGCTAATTTTAACCAATAGTTGATGGAGACAAGGCTTACCCTGGCTTCCACTTTAAGCAAACCTGACTTGAGATGTAGACTGGTATTGGACACACAACTAAGTACCTGAAATAAAGCTCTCAAAAATCTTGATTGGATTTTTCTTAAAGAGCAAAATGGGAAGAGGAGGGTCCAAGTATTGCCCCATATATTAGATGGAACAATGCTTTTGTATGAATTAACTGGACGACTGCTGATACATACATGCCACCAGTAAATGTTATGCTGTTAATCTGACAAAGGAAAACAATGCACTTGCATATGCTATGACAGAGCTAAGCAGAATACTGGCTGGCAAAATGCTACCCTTCTCCCCAGTTATATGTACTGCCTGTCATACTATCTTTATGTGTGCACAACATAGTTGGTAACACAGTGAGAGACACAGAGAGATAAGCTTAGAACCAAATCAGATGAAATGTGAAACATATGAAATCTCTCAGAATCTTTAATTTCACTTAAAAGCTATCACTAGGTAAGCAAACTGGATCCATTTCTTCCTTCCACATCATTTTTAAGAGAGATGTTATTGGTCCCTCTCATGGACTGCTGCCTTGTCATGGCGAGACTGCTTGCGTGATTCAATAAGGCTGTGGGCTTTGCCATGCGGGGCCACCCAAGATGGACAGGCCACAGCTGAGAACCCAGACTAAATATGATCCACCGGAGAAGAAAATGGCAAACCACTTCAGTATCCTTGCCAAGAAAACCCCATGAACAGAAATAAAAGGCTAAAAGATATAGCGCTGGAAAATGAGCCCCTCAGGTTAGAAGGTGCTACTGGGGAAGAGTGTTCAAATAACCACAGAAAGAGTGAAGTGACTGGGCCAAAGCTGAAAGGACACTCAGCTGTGGATGTGTCTGATGGTGAAAGAACAGTCCGATGCTGCAAAGAACAATACTGCATTGGAACGTGGAATGTAGGATCTATGAATCAAGGTAAGCTAGATATGGTCAAACAAGAGATGGCAAGACTGAACATCGACATCTTGGGAATCAGTGAACTAAAATGGACAGGAATGGGTGAATTTAACTCAGAGGACCACTACATCTATTATTGTGGCCAAGAGTCCCGTAGAAGAAATGGTGTGGCCTTTATAGTTAACAAGAGAGTGAGGAAGGCAGTAATGGGATACAATCTCAAAAATGACAGAATGGTCCGTATCCAAGGCAAACCATTCAGTATCACAGTAATCCAAGTCTATGCCCCAACCACTGATGCAGAAGAGGCTGAAGTGGACCAGTTCTATGAAGATCTACAACACCTTCTAGAATTAACACCAAAAAAAGATGTCCTCCTCATCAAAGGGAACTGGGATGCCGAAGTAGAAAGTAAAAAGGTAACCGGAACAACTGACAATTTGGCCTTGGAAAACAAAATGAAGCCGGGCAAAGGCTAATAGAGTTTTGTCAAGAGAACAAGCTGGTCATAGTGAACACCCTCACCCAACAACCTAAAAGGTGACTCTACACGTGGACATCACCTGATGGGCAACACAGAAATCAAATTGATTATATACTCTGCAGTCAAAGATGGAGAAGCTCCTTACAGTCAGCAAAAATAAGACCTGGAGCTGATTGCGGCTCAGATCATGAGCTACTCATCACAAAATTCAGGCTTAAACTGAAGAAAACTGGGGAAGCCATTAGTCCATTCAGGTTTGACCTTTATCACATCCCTTATGAATATACAATGGAGGTGAAGAATAGGTTTAAGGAACTAGAGTTGATAGACAGAGTGCCTGAAGAACTATGGATGAAGATTCGTGACATTGTACAGAAGGCAGCAATCAGCACAATCCCAAAGAAAAAGAAATGCAAGAATGCAAAGTGGCTGTCTGATGAGGTTTTACAAATAGCTGAGGAAAGAAGGAAAGCAAAAGGCAAAGGTGAAAAGGAAAGATTCACCCAACTGAATGAAGATTTCCAGAGAACAGCAAGGTGAGATAAGGAGGCCTTCCTGAAGGAACAATGCAAAGCAATAGAGGAAAATAATAGAATGAGAAGTATAAGAGATCTCTTCAAGAAAATTGGAGAAATCAAGTGAACGTTTCATGCAAAGATGACCATGAAAAAGGACAAAAATGGTAGGGACCTAACAGAAGCAGATGAGATCAGGAAGAGGTGGCAAGAATACACTGAAGAATTATACAAGAAGGATCTCAATGTCCCGGATGACCATGACAGTGAAATCAATGACTTTGAACAAGACATTCTGGAGCGTGAAGTCAAATGGGCTTTAGAAAGCATTACTAACAACAAAGCAAGCGGAGATGACAGTATCCCAGTTGAGCTATTCAAAGTCCTAAAAAATGATGCTGTTGAAGTAATGCACACATTATGTCAACAAATTTGGAAAACACAACAGCAGCCACAGGATTGGAAAAGATCAGTTTATATTCCAATCCCAAAGAAGGGTAATGCGAAGGAATGTTCAAACTATCACACCATTGCACTCATTTCACATGCTAGCAAGGTCATGTTAAAAATCCTACAAGCTAGGCTTCAGCAGTATGTAGATCGGGAAATACCAGAAGTTCAAGCTGGGTTTCGGAGAGGTAGAGGAACTACAGATCAAATTGCCAACATTCACTGGATTATGGAGAAAGCACAGGAGTATCAGAAAAATGTCTATTTCTGCTTCATTGACTTTGCTAAAGCCTTTGATTGCGTGGATCACAACAAACTGTGGCAAGTCCTTAAAGAGATGAGAGTACCAGACCACCTCACATGTCTCCTGAGAAACCTGTATAAAGGTCAAGAAGCAACTGATTGGTTTAGAATAGGAAAAGGAGTTCGACAAGGATGTATATTGTCACCCTGCTTATTTAATTTATATGCAGAGTACATCATGCGGATTGCTGGCCTGGATGAAGCAGAAACCGGAATTAAGATTGCCGGGAAAAACATCAACAACCTCAGATATGCAGATGACACTACTCTAATGGCAGAAAGTGAGGAGGACCTAAAGAACCTCTTGTTGAGGTGAAAGAGGAGAGCACAAAAGTAGGCTTGAATCTCAACATCAAAAAACCTAAGACCATAGCATCTGGCCCCATCAAACCTTGGCAAATAGAAGTGGAAGACATGGAAGTAGTGACAGACTTCACATTTCTGGGATCCAAGATCACTGCAGATGGTGACTGTAGCCATGAAATTAAAAGACGTTTGCTCCTTGGGAGGACAGCTATGGTGAACCTGGGCAGTATAATAAAAAGTATAGACATCACCCTGACAACAAAAGTCCATATAGTCAAAGCGATGGTATTCCTAGTAGTAATGTATGGCTGTGAGAGCTGGACCATAAGGAAGGCTGAGCGCAGAAGAATAGATGCTTTTGAGCTGTGGTACTGGAGAAGACTCTTGAGAGTACCTTGGACTGCAAGAAGATCCAATCAGTCAGTCCTAAGGGAAATCAACCCAGACTGTTCACTGGAAGGTCAGTTGCCCCCCAAGTCAGAATGAAGAGGCTGACAATGTATGTTTGGTAAAATGGGCCTTTTTATTGAATATAACCATACTGTAACTAGCACGGCAAGGGTTACCAGAAGCCGGACAAGCCTTGGGGTCATCCCATGACCCTTCCTTGTCCAGGTGTGAGCGAGCCACCCTGCCCCTGACATGAGCCACAGATTTGGCTCATGGCAGGCCGGCCAGGCCAGATCATCCTACCCCACACTGGCATAATCACCCAGGAAGAGCCAGTCTTGTGGGGAGGGATCACACAATCGGCATTCTGCAACATTGAGCCGTGGAGCCCATCTGCCGCTCCCTTGCACTCAACTGGTGCGGTGCCCTGGGTGCTCACCTGGGCTTCCATAATCCCTTGCTCATTCTGCCAACGCAAATGCCAAGCCTCTGCTTAGGCATTAGCGCCCCACAGGGCAGCCCAGAGCCGCCCGAAGCCCCTGCCGAAGCTCCTCCAGAAAGGCCCTGTTACCCGCATCGGATAGATGTACTCCGTCGGGTCTATACAGCGCGCCACAGCTGACCCAAATTGCTGGGAGCGGCAAGAAAATCCCAAAGCCACCGTCTATTGCCTTTTGAAGGGCCCGATTTGCTTTCCTCCTGGCCCTTTCAATGCCCGCTGGGTCCCAAGCCCCTCGCCAGACCCGACGAGGCAGGATGGCGGATCACACTAGGCGGACACCAGGCCACCTCCCCACAATGACCTGCAGGTCCGCCACCGCCTGTAGAGAAAGGGCCTTTCCTTTCATCCACCCAAGGTCATTCCCACCAAGGTGTATGACCAATATATCAGGAGGAGAACCCCTCCTCCCTTGAAATAAGAGAGGCAGTAGACCAGGCCAACAAAGCCCATGCCGACCCTGCCACTTGACCGTGGCCCATTCACTGAGGCCCAATTGAGAACCAACTGAGGACCTCCGAGCAAAGGACCCAGAACACAAAACTGTGCCCACAGACGAGGATACGCAGCCTCTCCTGACGAGCCACTGCACCTGGAAGGAAAAAACAGTCAACCAAGAACCTAACATGCCCATCATGGCCTAACCTTGTTAAGAAAAGGTTAGCCATGCTTAAACTGAAGGAAGCAAAGGGCGCACATATGACCGGTAGGCCGCAGAATGCCACCTACCAACCCTCTGTATTTCAGGGCCCAGGTACCCCATCACCGCTGCTGTGGAGGCCGCTCTGATCCTAAATGAATGGGTTCCAAATTTGACCCCCTTGAGCCCCAGCTTATCCAAAGCCCGAGCAGTTACCACCCAAAATTGGAATTTGGTAAGCGGAGACCTGTCCCGATGACAGAATAACGGACCCTCTGCCTCCCCCTTTATTGAAACATACTGCTGCAGCACCCTAACCGGACACAATTCATACTCACTACAAGGTCCGAGTATAACGGCTTCACCTTTGCCCGCCTGATCTGTCTTGGACTGCCTAACCATTAGCACCACCTGCTCACCCTTAAAGGTGACATCGCTGGCTCTCAAAGCACAGTTAGACTGATCCTTACGGGACCGAGACACCAGCTCACTAACTCTCAAGGCCACAAAAAAAAAGGCTGTTAGCACTGCTGCATGAAACAAGACAACTTCAAAGGGTGACACACACACCTTTGGCCAAATCTGACCCAACCCCCTAAGCATGGCGGGTGAAATAGGCTGCCGTGAGTCCGCCCTAGACCCTTTCCCTGGACCAACCCTCCAGCATCTTCTTGACCCTGAAGTCACTGGTGTTCTCCATAATTCCTTGGGCCTTACTGAGGCAATTGCCGCCAGCTGCCCTCTTATAGATTTAACTGCCAAACCCCTCTCCTTTTGATATACCAAGAACTGCATCAAGTGGGGCACAGACACCAGCCAAATGTCCTGTAGTCCTGCTTCAGTTCTAAACCCCCTGAATTGCCATACGGCCCTCTCATACGCTCTTCGGGTACTTGGCACCAAGGCTAAACTGATTGCCCTAACAGCTTTGACCCTCCAAGCTGCCACAGGTCCTGAGGCATCCTGACCGGCAAGGGGTCGGCTTCTGGTGCCAGCTGGAGAAAACGCTCCATCTGTTGGCAAGACAGAGTGTCCGCCACACCGGGTTACCAACACCTGGAACATGCCTGGCCATAAACAGCAGGTTCAATTGAAGGCAGCGCAGCGTAAAGGCTCGGACCAGGTTCATTACTGGGGCAGATCTGGAGGACAATGAGTTAATCACATGAACCACTGCCAAATTGTCACACCAAAAATGCACCACATGGTTGGTCAATTGCTCATCCCAGAGCCACCATGCTACAACAATAGGAAAAAAATCCAAAAATGTAAAATCCCTGCAGAGCCGGCCAGCCAACCATTCCCTGGGCCACCTTTCAGTGCACCAATGTCCCCTAAAAAAACACCCCAAATCCAATGGAACCAGCTGCATCAGAATTTATCTGGAGGTCAGCTTCAATACGCATGTCCTCCTCCAAAAGAAGATCCCATTGAACGATTCCAATTTTTTTTCCCCAAACCTCCGGTTCCTCCACATGCCCGCAGTTATCCTCATTCTATGATGAGGCAAGCGGAGGGAACCCATCACATCGCATAGTCACCTAAGGAAAGCCCTTCCTGGGGTAACTACCCTACATGCAAAATTCAAATGCCCAACAAGCTGCTGTAGCTCGAACAGAGACACCTTACTCTGTCCCATAAATGATGCAATTCGTGCCCTCAAACCCTGGACCTTGTCCTCAGGAAGCCGTGACACTTGCCTACAGGTGTCCAACTCTATGCCCAAAAATGTCAAAACTGATGACTGGCCCTCAGTGTTTTCGTGCCCCAACGGAACCCCAAGCTCCGCTGCCAGTTGAACAAATGCCTCCATTAATCTGGGGCATTGCCCAGAGCCCGCTGGGCCCACGAAAAGAAAATCATCAAGGTAATGAATCGTCTCGGTCAACCCTGACTTAACCTGAAGCGTCCATTCCAAAAAAGAACTGAAACGCTCAAAGGCTGCACAAGAAATTGAGCAACCCATTGGCAGGGCTCGGTCCATGAAATATTTACCATCAAACATAAACCCCAACAGCTCAAAATCCCTGGGGTGGACAGGTAATGAGTGAAATGCCGACATAATGTCGCATTTTGCCATTTCAACACCCCTACCGCACCAGCGCACCACTTTGACCGCCTGGTCAAAGGAGGTGTATCGCACCAAACAAAGTTGGTCAGGGATGGCATTGTTCACCGAGCCACCTTTAGGGTATGACAGGTGGTGAATGAGGCAATACTCCCCGGGTGCCTTCTTCAGCACTACCCCTAGGGGCGACACTTTCAAGTTAGGCACCGGAGGGGCATCGAAGGGACCAATCACCCGACCTTCCCTACACTCCTTGGCAATTTTTTCCCAGACCACCTGCTCCATGCCCCTAACTGAACAAAGATTGGACGCCATACTAGGCGTCCAAGTACCCTGAAACGGGATCCGTAACCCATGGGTAAAACCCTCCAACAGATAGGTACCATCCGCCACTAAAGGATACCCCTTCAATAACTTCCTAAGTGCTTTCACCCGAATAGGGCTGGGACCCTTTACCAGGTTGTGAAAAGTTACCCCTGCCCCCAGCTTGCTTGGCACCGCTTCTGTTTTTGACTTTTGTGCAGGACAAGAAAGCATGTGAACCCCCGCACAATGGGCACTCATGCTTGAACTTACACACTTTCCTCGAGCAAACCCCCTGGGATGTAAACTCCCAACATAACAGTTGGGGTTGAACCGACTGGCCCGCCACAGTGCTGGCTCCCGGCGTGCTCTGCAGTTTCTGCACAATGTGACCACTGTCGGCCCAATCACCAGCGTTGGGTTTAGCTGGGGACATCAGCTGGAGCCACAGCTGTTGGTTTATCTGGTTCCATGGAAGAGCTGGGTTAATTGCCACCCTCATGCAAAAGGCTTCATCGTACTGCAACCATGCAGCACCAACAAAGACAGTGTACGCCCAATAGATAATATCACAGTACTGAAATAGGGGTGCAGCCCTAAAAGGCTGTGCCCACGCAATAACCCCAGCATAAATCAGGAAACCAGGCAACCAGTTGGCCCAGGTCCTGTCCACCTTCCTACGTTTTAGCTTTTCTTTCTCTTTTTCATCGAGGTCGTCCTTCTCCTTCTTCTCGAGCTCCCTGTACAGCAAACTAAATATGTCCACGTATTTGCCCCGTAAAATTTTCTCACGAGTAGCCGGGGTCAAATGGTCCCTCAAAGGCATTGCCGTATCACCAAAGGGGATGGCCTGAAATGGAACTGACCCATAAGGATTGGGCAAATAACCCCAAGTGGTCCACTGGCCATTGGGCCATCCCGCTTGCTGATGTGGCATCATCTGTCCACCCCATGGAAGGATCCCAGTAGCTGACTGCCTGAGACACTCTGTGAAGCTGCTGGTGCCATAACCCTCAGTTGGGACTGGAAACCCCCACCTAGGCCAACTTGACCCATATTCTGCTGAGAAGGCCCAGCCACTGCCCATGATGGTCCGAGTTGACTAGGATATGACCACAGTGCCCCCTGCCCCACCAGGGGAGAAGAACCACTAACCATGCTGCCACCCAGTGGTGTTGTAGGGTGACCCCAGGGCCATGCCTGCAGCTGTTGTGGCTGCAAGTACTTACCCTCAACCCCAGGTGGCGCCACCACCACCGCTACCGGTGCTAACTGGGCCGGCCGCTCCTGTTCCACCGTAAGCTCCTGTACTTCTACACCACCATCCAACTCATCTTCAACATCGGGTTCCATTTCCAGGGATTGCACACCAGACTGCTCCCCGCCGCCACTGCTATCCTGCAGTGCAGAGAGTTGTGCGAGTACCTCCCATTCAAAAGTCATAGTGCCTGACCGTCCAGTGACCCTAGGCCGCCCGGTCCACCCTGAAGACTCCCCAGCAGAACCCCTTTCCCGCTCTAAGGCCCCAATCTTATCAATGATTGCCAGCCGCAAGCGCTTCGAATCCTCAGCCCCAGCGTCAAGATTAGCCTTTTGCACCCTCTTTCCTGGTGCCTTGGCAGGCTGCTTTCCCTTAGAACCTCCCTGCCTTTTCGTCGGCCCCATATTAATTGATAGGGTGGGGGGGAGTAAAGGCTAACGCCCAAAGAGAATGCCTCCCTCTCCACTGAATTCACCCCTCTCCAATCGCAAAGGAGGGGGGAGGGGCAAGTAGATTGCCCCCGAGTACCCTCCTCACAGATGGGCCGGTAGCCTCCCTGCACACCCACGCAGTCTCAAGGCACCCCAACACCGGGCCGCCCGGCAGCCGTAACCGCTAAAATTACCTCACCCCTGAACAGGACTAAAGCCCCAAAAGAAGGTCACCCGCCACTCCAAACAGGCCCTTGCCGCTTGCCTCCCAGACGTCCAACAAGACTCTCGGCCGCCCAACACGCTCCGCAGCCGAGAGCAACTTCCCCGTCCGAGAGCCACAAAACAACTGCGTGGCTCGGGGCGGAGCTGGGACTTATAGTCCTGACGCTCCACCTGCCAGGAAGCCCCGGATGCCCGGGAAGAAGCGTAATCTCCTCCTCCGACAAGGAGGCAACCACAGCCCCCCACCCTACAGCCGCTGTTGTGGCACAGCTGGATATGGGTCGAAATGCTGAAACTGAAGCTCAAATACTTTGGCCACCAAATGAGAAGGAAGCACTCCCTGAAGAAGATCCTGATGCTAGGAAAGACAGAAGGCAAAAGAAGAAGGGGACAGCAAAAGATGAGATGGCTGGACAGTGTTACTGATGTAACAAACACAAATTTGAGCAGACTTCAGAAGATGGTGGAAGACAGGAGGGCCTGGCATGACTTTTTCCATGAGGTCACAAAGAGTCGGACTTGACTGTGCGACTGAACAACAACAACAAGGGGGAAGGGGCAATTTTCATGTATAAAGGAAGCAGAGGAATAAAAAAGGAAGTCTCTTTTGAAATAAACTAGTGTGCAGGGAAGAAGAGCTGTTTCCTGGCCTCTCACAGGCTGTAACTCTTGCCTTTTCTTTTCATTCAGCATTTTCTTCCTATCAGGTTCATTGCTGGTATTGCAGCCTGGCTGGGAGAAAAGTATTTCAAGTAGCTTGGTACAGCAAAATATGGTGCAAAAAGGAACAGAGTTTAACTACCTTTATTAGGATGCAATTTTTGTTTAAAAATAAATTCCCCTTTCTGACTACCTTTACTTATCTTTGAGACCATCTTTCCCCATATGTGCCCCACAGAGTCCTGCACTCTGCTGAGCAACACCTTCTGGTGGTCCCTGGCCCAAAAGACGTGTTTAGCCTTGACCAGGGCAGGATATAAATCAAACAAAATAAATAGATAACAGGTAAACATGACCTTCCAAAATTTTGCAATTTTCAGTGAAGAGTCAGATTCTCAGTTATTATACAGTACCCTATTGTGGCTAATGGGATTAATAGGAGAATCATACATGCATACTATTCCGCCACTGCCTCATGAAAATTATGAGATACAGCACTGGGAACCAAATACAAGTGCACATAGTGTTTGTGAAAAACCTCTGTACAATAAAATAATTAGAAAATAATAATTCCAATAAAGATGAAGAATTCCAATAAATCCCAATAAATAATTCCAATAAAGATGAAGAAAATAGTACCTCTGTAATATATTCATGGTTAATTCTTAAAAGGCATCCAATTTAAGAGGAAACTGCTTACAAATGACTTATCAACAAGAAAGGTTTATCAATCATCTAGCAGGATTCTAGACATAAAAAAAATTCAGCACTGCCAAATAAGAAAGTGTTATTGACTATTAGCTCTTTATACAAGGGAAATTCAGAGCTTAACTCATGTTCAGACTGGGATTTTATTGGTGTTAAATTCAGGAAATTGTGAGGGTAGTGTAGTAGCAACTATGACATGAATCTGACATGAATCTGGCAAATGTATATCCTTCACTTTACATATGATGTATTTGTTAGATCAAGGGCCATGCCTTGTACTATATTTCACTGCTTTATTGACATACAAGAGTCAAACTAGACATGACAGAGCTCAGTGAGCTCTGTCAGTCTTTTAATGGGAAATTTATTTTTTGTGACACACAATCTCAATTCAGATCAGGACTATTCAGAACAAGGAAAGGAGGTTTAAACCCCGGCACCCCTTCATCATTTCACTAAATAAAATTGACCTTCCCCCATGTTAAAATATTGAATATCCATCTTTTTGGCAATCTTTTTGTCTTTAAAGAACTGGAAAAGAGCAGGAAGATGGGTTTTGATTGATGAAAACATCAAGGAGTATAAGGCTTAAAACTCTTCTTCTTTCACACGGACCAATCTAAACTAGAACCCTATTTGACTACAGATACATTAATTAATTAAATAAATTCTATAAACATGACAGAAACATTGTATTTGAGGCTTAATGGTATGAAATAAAAGTTCAGTTGATGATTGTTGATGTCTATGCTTTCTACATACATGCAAACCACCACAGTGCTTACTGTCATTCAGTGATGAAAATGTATGTGTGAACCAGTCATACAAAGTTCTGAACATGCAGTCTACAATTTGGCACATTAATTTGAAGTAGGATTAATCATGGCATGAAAAATATTTTCATATATTAGACTGTCATACTGTTGTTGAGTGATATGATATTGAGCGATTTCATATCTGAGCAAATATATAAAGTTGTGTCCAGTGTCTGTTAGTTTTGCATTTTAGTTGATTCACTTCCCAGTTGTAGGAGTCACTGACAATTCCATGGAGCAAAACTATTGAGATTGTTTATAACACTTGTAGCTCTTCTGATGGGACTCCAGGATGCTCTTAAACCAGAGATTCCATGGTGTGATGCTGAGACTTACTTACTTACAGTAAAGTTGTGCAATATCAGCCTCTGGAATAGGGATGTGACTTTTGAACAAAAAAAGCACTCAAATTTGGATTCAGAATTGGGGGGCACTAATACTGTAATCCTGAATTTTCCAGTATCCATACACTGGTTTGAGATTATGATGATCAGGGCTTTTTTTGAGCTGGAAACCACAGGAATGCAGTTCTGGCTGGCTTGGCATCAGGAGGTGTGGCCTAATAAATGATTTCCTGCTGGGCTTTTTTCTGCAAAATAAGCCATGATGATGAAGAAGAAGAATTGTCACAGTCAGATATTTGACTGGTAGACAGTGTTGTGCAATTTAAGTTCTTGGGAATTGCCATGTTATCTTATGAGGATTCTTGTTCCAAGCAACAGTGTTTTCTGGAGCTGAGTTGGTGATATTTGTTCAATGCCCAGAATGTCCAGTGTTACTTGAGACTTCTGGACATTGCTCCAAGGACTTCAATGATGGCTGACACAGTGGTCACCATCTTCTCCCAGAGACACTCAGGCTCTATTTGTAGGTATTTGTGATCTTCTCCTGTTCTTTCTTTTCTATTCTGCTGTCTCCTGGAATTCCAGTGTCAATGACTGCTATGTCCTGGGAATACACTGCCAATTATCTTATCCCATGGGATACTAACTTGCATGCTGGTGGGGCCTGTGTGCTCCAGTGAAACAGAGGGCTATGCCACATAGGTGCTGGAAGGGTCTCCCATGATAGACAGGCCTCCACTGAGGAATCAGACAAAATGCATCCCAAACCCTCATTCAATATGGTGAGAAAATTGAATTTGGGGTCTATACCAGCTTGGTTGTCACCTGGGTTAACAAGGACTGTGTTATAGACTGGTGTTCCTACATCTTTGGTGAAAAATGGGCTACAGGACACTGGCCCTTCTGTTGAGCAACCAGGGCAGAGGTTTGATGTACTACTGGAAGCAGGATCTTCTATAAGGCAACCAGAGTAGAGACCTGATCAGCTACAGAAAAACTAGCAATGTTGAAAATTCTTATTTGATTTATGGATTAAAACAAACAAAGATCACACAACACAGAACAGAGCAACCTCCAAAGCACCAAACTTTGGTCAGAACACTGCTCTATTATTATCCCTGTGGCTGCTTAGGATTGCACAGTAAGTATATAAGGAAGGTCTGGAATTTAGCCATATACTTCAAGTCAGATTTTTCCATATAAGTCTATCATCACCACCAAAGAGACAAAATGTATTCTTCAAGACTGGCAGTGGTAGTTACAGTCTTAACTCCTCCCTTTTTATTAATCTTTCCCTCTTTCACTATGGTCCCTGGTCCTCATGCTCATTCTCCCCATTGTTCTGACAGGATTCTTGGTTCTTGCCATGGAAGCCTCCTTTTGTGTTTCCCAAAGCTCCTACCCAGACCCCTTGGTTTTCTAGTTCCTGCTAAACCTGACATGTTCTATGCCTTTCTCAGATACCCAAGCCCAGGGCTTTTTTGGTAGAAAAAGTCCAGCAGGAACTCATTTGCATATTAGGCCACACCCCCAGATGCCAAGCCATCCCGAACTGTGTTCCTGTGCATTCCTGCTAAAAAAAAGAGCTGTGCCCAAGCCAACTTCTTGCATTATCTTTCAATCTCTTTCCCTCTCTCATTTAGCCTTCCTTCTCTCATGCCCACAGAAACATGCACGCACACATCCGCATCTCTCATAGAAATGTCATAAATGATACATAACTTGGTATCTTCTTTATTAAGGATCTTAGTAATTGTTGCACAGCTTCTGCATTGAGAGATGATTGTGGAGAGCTAGTTTGGTGTAGTGGTGAAGTGTGCGGACTCTTATCTGGGAGAACTGGGTTTGATTCCCCACTCCTCCACTTGCACCTGCTGGAATGGCCTTGGGTCAGCCATAGCTCTCGCAGAGGTTGTCCTTGAAAGGGCAGTTTCTGTCAGAGCTCTCTCAGCCCCACCTACCTCTGTTGTGGTAGGTGTCTGTTGTGGGGGGAGAAGATATAGGAAATTGTAAGCCGCTCTGAGTCTCTGATTCAGAGAGAAGGGGGGGGTATAAATCTGCAATTCTTCTGCTTCTTCTGTGCCTGCTACTTGTTGATGTGATCTGCTAAGAAGACAGGGGAGCCACTTCAGGACTTGGTTTGACATTTCTGATTTTGTGGTTGTTTTACTAGTATTGTTCTATTATTATTGTTCTACTGTTACTGTTCTACTGTTGTTAGTAAAGCTTTTAATTATTTTTTCATTTTAGTGTTGGTTTTTAGAGTTTGTGGAGGTAAAATTCTGATTCTGTATTTTTATTTTCCTGATTAGCATCTGTGTTGGAGGTATCATATCCTTTTTAGTGTATTTATGTGTTTTCCCACTTTTTTCTTGATTTTGTTTTATTTTGGGGGGTTTTGCTGTCTCCTTTGGGCTTTTTGTTTGGATTCCTGTGTTTGTGTTCGTGCTTTTGGAAGATGCTCTGTTCTGGGATGGGGTCATCTTTGTGGGGGGATTTTTCTCCATTACTGTACTTTGTATTGGTTTGTTGTTTGATGGTGGAGTTCAGGGGTGTACTTGTGGGGACTACTGGAGGCTGCTCTGATAAATTATATTGAAGGTATTAAGCACATAGTTTTCTTCCAGAAGAAACCAGAAACTAGGGTGGTAGGGAATAATTTGTTCTGGTGTCTGCAAATACAGACTCCTATGTCCAATCATCCTAAAGCTTGAGTGAACTCTTTAGGGTAGACAGTAGCTTTAGAACCATGTACACTGGGGGCTATTTGCTCAAAAAACCTGCTCCAGCCTCCTGTAAAGATCCCCTGTTCCCAGCATAGGAAACATGACAAGGATGGTTGGGGTAAGTTCAAAAATTCCAGTTTTTGTTCTGTAAATACAAAGAACATACAAAGTCATTTTCCAGGTATATTTTCAGTTTAAGCATTTGGGTATACACTTTGGACTAGCACTAATAATGCAGGTTCTGGATTGTCCATGCCTTATGGAGCCTTGCCTTGGATTTTCCCACCTGATGAACAGGGCACTGCTCAAAGCATTTTAGACTCCAGCTTTCTATGTACGTCAGATATCAAAATCAGGCCAAAAATTTCAGGCACTGTAGCCCTAGGGTGGCATCCCTAAATTGGACACCAATAGCTTGCAATGCCAGCAAATTCTTTCTTTAAGGCTTAGCTTCTAACTGGAGGAGTGAATCACTGGGAATATTTATTTATTTACTTCATTCATACTCCACCTTTCTCTCCCAGGGGCCCAAAGAATCTTACATTGTTCTCTCCTCCATTTTATTCTCAAACCAACCCTTTGAGGTAAATTAGACTGGCCTAATGGGTGCCTGGCCCAAGGTCAGCCAGCAAGCTTCCAAGGCAAGGTGGGGATTTGAACTGGGGTCTCCCTAGGGTTGCCAAGTCCAATTCAAGAAATATCTGGAGACTTTGGGGGTGGAGCCAGGAGACTTTGGGGGTGGAGCCAGGAGACAAGGGTGTGACAAGCATAATTGAACTCCAAGGGAGTTCTGGCCATCACTTTTAAAGGGACAGCACACCTTTTTAAATGTCTTCCTTCCATAGGAAATAATGAAGGATAGGGGCACCTTCTTTTGGGGCTCATAGAATTGGACCCCCTGGTCCAATCATTTTGAAACTTGGGGGGTACTTTGGGGGGAGACACTAGATACTATACTGAAAATTTGGTGCATCTACCTCAAAAAACAGCTCCCCCAGAGCCCCCAAAACCTCCAGATCAATTCTCCATTATACCCTATGAGAATCGATCTCCACATAGAGAATAATGAAGTACTCAGCAGACTTCTCCCCGCCCCCCCCCCCCCATTTCTGGCAACACTGAAGGGGGATTGGCCTCTCTACTCACGAGTTACTGCAAACTTCTTCAAAGTAACACAGACACACCATCCCAAGAGGAAACCTTTCAATCAGAGACTGAAGCCTCCGGAGGTGGAAAGGCACATGGTCCTCTGGGGGTGGGGCTTCCTCCCCTGCCAGCCAGCTGACTGGGAGTGGGAAGGAGCCTGAGGAAGTGGAAGAACCCCCACTGGGACCTGGGGATTGGCAAGCCTAGGTCTCCCAGATGCTAGTCAGACACTCTTAACTCCTACACTAAGACCTGTTTTATTCTGATTAAAACAACTATATTAGCTGAAAAATGTTTATCTGTCCTGGAGCTCTCCTCTATCACTCTGAATCTGAAGCCTAGTACTAAACCAAACAACCAGTAACTAGAATAACAGATGTTAAAAATCAAGCTAAGTTTTATTTACATGAAAGCTTATACTTTAACTAAAAATCTGTTGGTCTTAAAAGTGAAATGGACTCAAATTTTGTTGTGCTGCTTCAGACAAATACGGCTACCCACCTGTAGATATAAAAATGTTATTGTTGGAAGAATTATAGTAAAAGGGATATTTAGGAAGGTATTATTAATAAACAAATGCATATTCCTTCTTTGGCTTCATGATCTGAAATAGGGTTGCCAAGTCCAATTCAAGAAATATCTGAGGACTTTGGGGGTGGAGTTAGGATATTTTTGGGGTGGAGCGATGAGCAAGGCTGTGACAAGCATAATTGAATGCCAAAGGAAGTTCTGGTCATCACATTTCAAGGGACCGCATACCTTTTTAAATGTCTTACTTCCATAGGAAATAATAAAGGATAGGGGCACCTTTTGGGGGGCGCATAGAATTGGACCCCCTGGTCCAATCTTTTTGAAACCTGGGGGGTATTTTGGGGAGAGGCACTGCATGCTATACTGAAAATGTGGTGCCTCTACCTCAAAGAACAGCACCCCCAGAGCACCAGATACACGTGGATCAATTCTCCATTATTTTCTATGGGAATAAGTCTCCAGAGGGAATAATGGCATTCCCAGCAGACATCCCCCTCCCTGCTTTCTGATGACCCTGAAGCAGGGGATCCCCTGCCCCCACCTGGGGATTGGCAACTCTAATCTGAAAGGTTCTGCTAGCTTCTGTAAAAGGCATAGGAACAAGCCTGGCCATTTGTTTCTGAAAAATGGGCAAACTTGCCAGCCCTTCTTCAGCTGCCTCCTAATTTGTGAACTAAATTGTCATGCCTATTAGATGGAGAAAACTAGTGCTGTGTTTTAATATCAGTAAATGATTCCTGCTGAACCTACCTATCAAACACACCAGCAGAGTTCATGGTGAGGAGTCAGCCTAAGTCCCATCACTAGGCTTCCCAAATTCCCCGCCTGGGCGGGGGACCCCCAATTTGGAGCCTCCTCCCCCCGCTCGCCAAAAATCCGGAAAGCGGGGGGGGGGGGAATGGCAGCCCTTCCTACCCAGCCCCAATCCCAGCAGCTTTTCCTTGCCCCTTCCCTTCCCACCGATCCCCGATGCTTCTCCTCATCCCTTCCCTTCCCACCCCGGATCGCAGCAGCTTCTCCTTGCCCTTTCCTTCCCACCCAGCCCCGATTGCAGCAGCCATTCTTCTGTTTTCCCAGGCTGCTTCCTGCCCCCAGTCAGCTGGCTGGCGGGGGGGTAAGCCCTGCCCGCAAGTGCCTTTGTACCTCTAGAGGCTTGATTGAAAGGCTTCAATTTGGGATGGTGTGTCTGTGTTGCTGTGAAGAAGCTGGCAGCAACTTGTGAGTAGAGAGGCCAATCCCCTGCATCAGATTTGCCAGAAACAGGGGAGGGGAGGGGGGAGGGGAGGGAAACGTCTTCATTATTCCCTATGTGGAGATCGATTCTCATAGGGTATAATGGGGAATTGATCTGGAGGTTTCGGGGGCTATGGGGGCTGTTTTTTGAGGTAGAGGCACCAAATTTTCAGTATAATATCTAATGTCTCCCCCCAAAGTACCCCCCAAGTTTCAAAACGATTGGACCAGGGGGTCCAATTCTATGAGCCCCAAAAGAAGGTGCCCCTAACCTTCATTATTTCCTATGGAAGGAAGACATTTCAAAAGGTGTGCTGTCCCTTTAAATGTGATGGCCAGAACTCTCTTGGAGTTCAATTATGCTTGTAACACCCTTGTTCCTGGCTCCACCCCCAAAGTCCCCAGATATTTCTTGAATTGGACTTGGCAACCCTACCCATCACACACAGTACTGATTTTAGCAGAAATGAACAATGCTACTATAGGCAAGATATTAATGTTTGCTACAATTCTGCAAAATGTGTACAAATTAAGTCCCAACTTGGATGTGCATTCATTTGCTAAGTTACTGTGTACAAGCACCAGTCCCAGCTTAAGAAAGGTGGCATCTGTGGCCTAGGCCAGAAGAAGAGCCAGGAAGATGGTGCCTGTTGCTGGTGATCATATGGAGTTTTGGGAAAGAGGAAGTGTACTTGCTGCAGCAGTGATTCCCCAGCCAGATTCCCCAGCCATCATGAGGCTGGCTCTAGGGGCAGGGAAGGCATGTGGCAGGCTTATGACATGAGGCCCACATCAGGGCCCATTTCTTCTAATCACATTGCCAATGGCAGCAGTCTAAATGGATGGATTTTCAGCTATCCTGTGCTTCCACTCTTGTTCCAGTTGTTACAAAATATTTATTTGCATTTGTAATCTATTGTAACTGCTGCAATGCTTTCAGTATTGGGACAGATCCTTTTGGGGAAGGATGGGCCTGCATGCTCACCTTCCTGTTTGGGGACTCCCTTACAGGCTCTTGGAGTAAAGCCTGTAAGCAGCATGCCCAGCATGGGGGCTGTCATCAGGCTTTCAATACCAAGGGCAAGGGGACCATGCAGCAGCCAGCACCCATGTGATCCCAATAGGGTTCCCAACATCCCACTGCGGGTGAAGTTTCCCCCGATTGCAGGGCCTCCAACCTGCCAGCACAGGATTGGCCAGTGGGGGGAGTCCCACTCCCAAAGAGCTCTGCCAGCACCCGGAAATGATGTAATTGCACTGGGCATGTCATTCAGGGATGCTTTAGCATTTTGGTAAAAATCTCTATGGGGCCATGGAGTTTTTAACTAAAATACTAGAGTGGCTCTGCATGATGTGCATAGTATGAGTACATCACTTCCAGGTGACATAATTGTGCCATGAGGGAAGTTCCCCCCTGCCGACAGCCAGGCATGACCCGCCAACCCTAGATCCCATGATTACCTCCCGGCAGGCAGTTTGAGGCAAATGGGTTTCATCAGGTGACAGGTGAGTCATCCGCTGCTGGATCTGTCCCCATGCTGCCCCAATGAGCCTTCATTTGTACACAATAAAGTTGTGGCCATTTTGCTTCCACAAAGTGGTGCTGGGGCTTTTTTTTCAGTAGCCACATTCATTCTGCATTAGGCCTTGGGCCCACAATTTGGGGGCCTTGATCCTGCTTTGATTCTGCTTCCATTAAATCTTTCTTTTGAGTTTTACTGTGAACAGCAAAAGGGACCCTTGATGTATTTAAATAACAGTGAGACTACCAATTATAGGCTTGCTGACAAGCATGCTTGTTGCAGAAGGTAAATAATTCAGAACAATCTCCATCATATATTGATTGATAATAAAAATTCTTGCTAGCAAAAAATGTATTTGAGGAGAAAAGAATAATATGCATTGAAAAATGTATTTTGTTATTCGTTTTTCTCTATGTAAACCCCAAGCTTTGTATTCGGTCTTAAATTTAGCTACATTCTTCTGCAGGTAAGTCCTCTGCAAATTCTAGCCTGGGGTTATACTTTTTTTGCTCTTTATTTAATGCTGTTTGAAGCTGCTTGAGTGAAACTTGTGAAATTCCCAGCATCACAGGAGAGGCTTGTGTTTTCCACTTAACCCCTGAATTCTAATTCATGCTCACAAATTGTCAGAGAGACCTGCTGCATAGGATGATTTCCACATGCAGCCAGGGGCCTCTAGTACCATTCAGCACAAGTGCTGTTGATAAAACAGCTCTTGGTCATACTTCACTATGAATACTTTAGACTTTGCATTAAAAAATGGCATTGCAGTTCTGTGGGAATTTATGATATTGATTTAGTCAATTATTTTCACACAACGGCAAAATGTGTTGTCAGTAACTAAAGAAATGAGCCAGCAAATACTGTTGTCCAAAAGGAGAACAGATAAAAACAACAATGGGGTGAAACTGAAAAGGCTGAAGAAGAGTGGCTTATTTTTATAGACAAACAGAAAGGTGCATCCCAACAAAGTGAATCCAGTGTACTGCTGGCTATATTTTTAGCACCAATAAAACAAATATAATTTCAGATTGTTCCATGTGCTCTACTTGGCATGCTCTACAGCTTCCTCTTTGCTGCTGTAAGATTCTCAGCCTATAGCTTTTGGCAGTCCCAACAGAGTAGGCTCTTTCCACTAACAAAATACAAAATGCAAAATTAATAAAAGGACCCTTTGAAACTGACAAATGTGCCTGAGGCAAACTATCTGCCCAGCAGCTGGTTAAATTTTAATCAGTTATTTTCCCCCCTCGTCCTGTATATCTTTTGTACAGCACTTGCTAGACTGAGTGTGGCCAAACTTTGTTAAAAAGAAATAATGGGTGAATCGCTGCTCTCAGAGGTGCTCTCTCTCTCTCTTCTCCCTTCTTTCTTCCAATATAAAAGAAGAGAGCTCACCTTTGTATTGTTGCTGCTGCAAAATTTAAATAACTGATAGTTCTGGACTACTCAAAAAAAGAACAGCATTTCATATTGTCAGTTTGAACCTTCACCAAAGCAACAAAAGGGATAGGGTTGCCAGCAGTGTTCCCTCTAAACTGAGTTAGTGCGAGCTAGCTCACAGATTTTTGGCCTCCAGCTCACACATTTTTGTCTTAGCTCAGGAAAACTAATCTATACAGTAGCTCACAACTTTAATGCCAGTAGCTCACAAAGTAAAATTTTTGTTCACAAGACTCTATGGCTTAGAGGGAACATTGGTTGCCAGTCTCCAGGTGGAGCCTGGAGATCTGCTTTTACAACTGATCTCCAGGTGGCAGAGACCATGGGGTCCAATTCTATGAGCCCCAAAAGAAGGTGCCCCTATCCTTCATTATTTCCTATGGAAGGAAGACATTTAAAAAGGCATGTGGTCCCTTTAAACGTGATGGCCAGAACTCCCTTGGAGTTCAATTATTCTTGTCACACCCTTGTTCCTGGCTCCGCCCCGATGTCTCCTGGCTCCACCCCCAAAGTCTCCAGATATTTCTTGAATTGGACTTGGCAACCCTACCAACTTGCCTGCTCTTTTCCATTAAGCATGGGGGCTGATATACAGGGAGTGGAAAATATATTTGTTGAGTCTCATTTAACCCAGGCTAGATTGAGTTGGCTTTACCAGCAGATAACCAAGACCAGGCCTCAGATTCAGTGGGAGCTCACTGGAGCACAGCTCCTGAAGCTTTCTGAGAGTTCTACCTCCTCCTTCTGAGAGTTCCACCTCCTTGTCCATTGAATAGTAGGTGCAACTACATAACAATCCCTGGATGAGCTCCACCACCTATTTTTCTACAAAATGATCCCTGACCAAGACCCTAAGTCCAATGAGACTTCTACTTTCCAATCTGCTTCTACTTTCCAATCTGCATTTTACAGGGTGAATTTGATAGTCCAAATACATATCCAACTACAGGAAACTGAACTGCTTGTGCAGAACCTCTCCCCCCTCCCCAGTCTAGAAGCTGTGTGGAAGAGAATTAGTCATGGAATCCATGCATGAAGCAGCAACTTACTAGACCACAGACATATTTATATTTCTAACATATCAAATTATCACAAATATTTCAAAATCAAATTAAAACCAGACTTTCTTTGGTCTTGAATACAAAAAGGTGGCAAGGTATATTCAGGCTTAGTTCCATATAACCAGTTTCTAGAACTGGATTCTGGCATCATGGAGGGGGAGAGGGTGATGACTGAACACCATGACTTCTAGGCACATAGGATGCAGTACAAAGCTCATTCCATAGCTTAGATATTAACTTCCAGCTTGACAGCTGGCACAGTATCTCTGGATCTTGCAGGAGAAAAAAAACACCCCTTCCATTAATAGGGGAATATCTGTCTGGAAAGGAGAAAAGGTAGTTTAATGCCTTAGAGACCTGAACAGCTTATGTTTCAACTGGGGCTGGTCAGGATAGTTTGTCACCCCAAGGAAGGTTTTGTTCCCCCACAAACAACTTTAGTTTTTGGAAAGCAACTTATAGTTTCTAGGATACTGTTATGTATGTGGTTTACAATATATGATTCCTGCTGGGCTCATTGGAGTCAGGAGAGCAGAACTTGGGGACTGGAGAACAATGGATAGTAGGATTCAAATACCTGCTGCCCTACACCAGTCACAGACCCCTGCCTGTTTGAATGAACCAATGGCATGCTTGCGCGGGAACTTAGAGTTATATATAGGTTGGGCCTGTAGGCCCATACAGCAGTCTTGTTGATGCAGCCTCTAACATGCTGCCGCTAATAAAAAGCTGTTATCACTGTTGCCTCGTCTCCTCAATGCTTTAAACCCACTATATTATAGTGGCGACAAGGATGGGATCCTGGTAGGTGACAAAGCAACCGGAACCGCACCGCACCTTGCAGCTGCCACTTCCAGCACCTTGTACGGCATCACCATCATTGAAGAAAGCCACCAAGCCAGGATCAGAAATGAGTGAGGACCGAGCCTACAGCTCCTCCAGTGCTGCTGTGCCAGAAACAGCTCCTCTGAGGCTAAACCCCGACTGGGCCACTGGGCTCGGGCCACACGGGCACATTCCGAAGTTCAATCCCACTCAACCGGAGCGGTGGGAGAAGAGGCTAAGCTTCTATCTCCTGTATCATGACATCTCGAATGAGCAAAAAAAGAAACAGCTTTTGCTCAGCCTCTGTGGAGAGAACATGCTAGCGTTAGAGGAAAACCTGATGTTGCCCATGTCGCTGACCGACAACGCCATAACCTACAAAGTCATCATGGAGAAGCTTACAGAGCACTTCTCACCCAGGCCAATGCTAACGTCCAGGCATCTGGAGTTCCATAGGAGGGTACAGAAGACCGGCAAGTCCGCTGCCAGCTTCCTGGCCAAGCTGCACTGCCATGCCTGAGACTGTGTTTTTGTGAACCTCGACAAAGCTCTGCTGAACTGTTTCGTGGCTGGCCTCCACGACAAGAAGCTACAGACCAAGCTGACGAGACACAAGACACTTACAATGGTGGATGCCCTGGATGAGGCAGCCACCTACGAGAAGTCGCACAAAGAGCGGTGTACCACAGCAACGAACCAGGTTTCCAGTGGGTCCAACACGGAAGGTTCCAGTGAGGAAGACACACTTAAAACACACCAGGCCCCAAAGACAAAGTTTATTAAAAACAGTCATAAGACCAGCATAGAAAATATAAGATAATACAGTATAAAAACATGGCAATAGACAGTTACAGCCATAATTCCTAAAATTCCGGACCGAACTAATCCTTCACTAATAACTCAACTTACAGTATGATCTACACTTTTTAATTACCAGATAACAATACCTAGCAACCTTGCGTGAGACGGATTCATAATTGTCAGCCAATAAAAACTTCATCACTTGTTCCTCAGCATATTTACAATAATTTGCCAATGGTTTAAAATGTGAGAGAAGGGGTATCAGCAGCTGCTGTCTCTCTTCATCATACATAGGACAATGAAGAAATATATGGGCAGCTGACTCCACCTGATTCAATGCACAAAAACAAATCCTCTGATGCATGGGAGTTCGGGTATATCTACCAAAGGACTGCTGATGGGAGCGCATTGAAACGGGCTCTAGTAAATGCCCATCTATAATTAGGATTTTTTATAAATCCAAAATAAGATGCGGATCTTAGGCTTGGTCCCAGTTTCAGTTTCTTGTAATAACAAGGTAAGGCTGCATAATCATTTTGTGCTTCGATATCCTTAAATCTTTGAGAACACAAACTCCTTGCATACTTCTGCCCTCCCTCTAATAAATTTTCAGGGTCTAACCCAATTGATTTCAGTTTATCAACTACTCTATGAGACCATTAGGGATAAGGAGTTGATGTCAAAAAATCAGGGATAAGCCCCAACGGGCTCAGATGAATCTTAACCCAATAGTTACACCTCTGAATCCAGACATTCAATGTGACTGTAGATAAACCAGCTTTCTGTCTCAATATCAAACTTGGCGTATCTTTCGGGGTATAAAAAAGTGCTCTAAGAAATTTCGATTGCACTAACTCCAATTCTTTAATTTTACTCACAGACAATATTTGCGTTCCATAAATCATCTGAGGGAGAACTTTGCTCAAATAAAGTTTAAGAGCAGCTGGCACATACTGGGCTCTCTCTTTCCTAAAGAAACACAATATAGCATTTGCGCTCTTTTGTGCTGAACATGCGGTATATTGAATATGACTGGAAGCCCTGCTGTTAAATGTAAAGGTTAATCCCAGATATTTAAAATTTTTAGCCTGATCTACCCGGACCCCATCCATTATCCATTTCATTTCTTTGTATTTTTTATGGAAGTGCATAATATTTGTTTTTGAGTAATTTATTGCAAGTGACTCTTTTTGGCATTGCGTGTTAAATTTTTCCATTGCCCTATTTAGACCTCCTCTAGATAATGAGAGGAGCATGGCATCGTCTCCATACATTAGGACAGGAATCAACTCAACTTACAGTATGATCTGCACTAGATTTGGCTCAGGCATATCAGCAGCTTCCGGTGGATGCCACCACCACAGAAGCACAAACAATCGTCATGTACAGGGGGGCTTTTCGGATAAAATGGCTGCAATTCAGCATCAGCATGGCCCCGGGGATCTTTCAGAACATAATGGACTCTCTCCTTAAAGGAATTCCTGGGTTCCAGCTATTTTTCAATGATGTGCTGATTGCCGCAGCCACAGAGGAGGAATTTGCATCCCGCCTCTTGGCAGTATTACAGCGTTTCGACGGGGTGAGGTTGAAGGTCAAAAGGGAGATATGTGAATTGGGGGGTTCCACCATTGACTTCCTAGGGTACATGGTGGATGCGCAGGGAATTCACCTGGCATGGGACAAAATCAGGGCGATACATGATGCGCCAGCCCCTAGGAACAAGGCGGAACTACACTCATTTTTGGGACTTCTCAATTTTTACCATGCCTTCCTTCCCCATAAGGTGATGGTAGCAGAGCCTCTGCATCGTGTACTGGGCAAAAGGGTTCCATGGGTTTGGGGTTGCCAGCAAGCCTCTGCTTTTCAGGCAGTGAAGGACTTGCTGGCTCACTTTGACAAGTGGCTGCACGTTGACTTGGCCTGCGATGTGTCACTATACGGGGTGGGGGTGGTCTTGGCTCATGTGCTTCTGGATGGCTGCAAGGTTCCAGTAGCCTATTATTCCTGGACTTTGCAAAAGCTGGAGCACAATTATGCACAGATTGACAAAAAAGGCCTGGCTATAGTAGCAGGGGTTAAAAATGTCATGACTATTTGTATGGCCGGCCCTTCACTATCCACATGGATCACAAGCCCCTGCTTGGCCTATTTGCCCCTGACCACCAGACATCGCAAATGCTTTCCCCGCGGGTCTTACGGTGGTCCAGCTTCCTTGTGGGGTACCAGTATGACCTGCACTACCGACCAGGGAAGGTGATGGGCCATGCAGATGCATTGAACCGGCTGCCGCTGCCTTCCATGGACCCTGATCCTGCCCTAGCATACCAGATCATGTCATTGGAATCTCTTCCGGACCGCCTGGTGCATGCTCAGACATTGCCCGCTGTTGCAGGAAAGACAAGACCCACTCTTGGGTTCTGAACTGGGAGTGGAAGGGATGGCCTACAGGCTGGGTGGGGTTGGAATTTTCTGCATTTGTATCCCACCGGGATGAATTATCTGTATACAAGGGGTGTCTGTTGTGGGGAAACAGGGTGGTGGTACCTCCGGTTCTTAGGCAGTGGGTCCTCAATGCATTCCACAAGACACACCCTGGTATAGTACACATGAAAGTGCTGGCCTGCAGTTATGTCTGATGATTGATGATGCCATTGAGGCCTGGGTAGCTCATTGCCAGCCATGTCAGGAGACTCACCCAGCTCCGCTGAGAGCCCCAAGCCAACCATGGGAACACACACACAACCCCTGGTCCTGCCTGCATCTAGATTTTGTGGGGCCCTTCCAGGAGCAGATATTCTTCTTGATCATAGATTCACACTCCAAGTGGTTAAAGCATCCACTTCCACCAGGGCTGCACGAGGGGCACTCCAAAGGGTTTTCACCACACACAGTTTGCCCAACACCCTTGTCTCAGACAATGGGACGGCATTCACTTCAGTTCCAAGACTTTTGTGCCCACAATCTAATAAAGTATGTAAGGTCAGCTCCCTTCCATCCTGCCACAAATGGCCAAGCTGAACGGATGGTGCGGGCAACCAAGGAATCACTCTGTCACATCATCCAGGGCAACTGGAAAGCCCACCAGCTGAATGCCTACTAGCCCAACACTACACCCCTAGTACAGTGACCGGCCGAAGCCCAGCAGAGCTGCTCATGGGTAGGAGGCTTAACACATTACTAGACCGCATGCACCCGGATTGGGCCCCAAACCTACAGAAGGTACCTGAGACAGTCTGGACACCCAGAGGGTTCAACACAGGGGACCTCGTGTTTGCTAAAAACTTTTTTTGGGGGGCCAGCATGGATACTGGCCCGAGTCTCCAGGGTATTGGGGGCGGTAATGTATGAGATCACCTCAGAAGGGGGATTCACAATGAGGCGACACACAGACCAGTTATGGTCCCGTGAGGCACTGGGGGGCGGAGCAGTGAGCCCAGCCAACCTGCCAGCCGACAGTCCGGAGTCAGAGACAGAGGAAGCTGACACCCCAGCTGCCGCGACTCAACAAGCACCTGAGCCCCAGGGGAAACCGGAACATCCAGCCGAGACCGAGACTCAGGGAGACCCCAAACTGCCGGCCAAGGCGCCACCACCACCGCCCCCCCCCCCCAGCTCGCAGCACCCGAGGTCGCAACTGCTCCACCGGCTGCCCTAGCACTCAGACGGTCGACACGTGAGCACTGCAGGCCTGTGTACCTACAGGATTATGTGCAATAGGACTTTCGAAATTAGGGGGGAGGGATGTTATGTATGTGGTTTAAAATATATGATTCCTGCCGGACTCATTGGAGCCAGGAGAGCAGAGCTTGGGGACTGGAGAACAATGGACAGTAGGATCCAAATACCTGCTGCCCTTTACCTATCGGAGACCCCTGCCTGTTTGAATGAACAAATGGCATGCTCGCGTGGGAACTTAGAGTTGTATATAGGTTGAGCCCGTACGTCCATACAGCAGTCTTGTTGATGCAGCCTCTACCATGCTGCCGCTAATAAAGAGCTGTTATCACTGTTGCCTCGTCTCCTTGATGCTTTAAGCCCACTATATTCTAAATACAATTTCCTTTAGCTTGTAATTTGTTTAATATATGACACTGATTAATTCATTGCAAGGGATCATCTCCATATCAGAATGCATTTTAATTTTAATGTATATTATTATTGCCCACTTTCCTTGGAAAAGAAGTCTTGGAGCACCACACAACCAATATATTATTGTAGCATAGATAATAGCTGAATAAATGTAATTGTTGAATTAGGATTTAACAATACATTTAATTGTGTTTAACTATGGCTTCCTAAACAAACACCATTATGGCTTTTGTGAATGGTTATTGCACTTATCTTGTACTTCAGAGTTTTCACAGAAATGTCGCAAACAATGGCCCTCACATTTCATGACTGATTAACCCCAACATTCACATTTTTCCATATGTGAAACCATATCTAATGACTGCATTCAATTCATGCATCTGATGTAATGGATTCTAGTCATAAGAATAAAAGGAGAGCTATCTGGGATCAAACCAAAAGTTTGTCTAGTTTACTACAATAAATCAATTAATCAATCATTAAAGTGGCAAAAGAGTCCTTTTTCGTTTTGCTACAATTATCTAACACGGCAACTGCTCTGGAATTTTTCTCTGGAATTAATTATTTAATATGCACCAACACCTCAACATGGCTTAGCTCTGTTTTCTACAGTAGGACTAAGACTTGGAAGCACAATATCTTTGAGCATGCAGAGTGGTTTTCCCTCATCACTGAATAACTACAGTCTCCTCTGCTCCACATACTTAATAATTCATACACAGTTATAGTCAGATTTTTTTAATATAAAAGTTGAGTCTATAGACCCTTCCTTCCAGAAATAAATAAACCTCTCATAATAGTGGGAAAAGACAATTTAATTTTAAAGTGTTGTTTTTGATGCTTTACCAATAAATTACAATGATTGTAGCCATTTGAAGAAAGTCCTTTCCGCACTCCAACTCTTCTTGTCCCAGTACCCACATGAAGACTTGATACAACAGTGTGGATTTAAATTTATTCTGCTTATCTACTTAATTATGCTAATATTAAATTGAGGGTGGGCTGCGCTAGGCAATCCATCTATGGCTGCCTTTGTTCTGACAAATTCATCCTGCCTCCAAACTTGGCCAGCAGCCACCAGCAGCTGAGTGCTGAAAGGTGCCCAACCCCTGCCCACTACCCTGATGCAGTACCAGGTTTGAGAAGATGTTACTCAGCATCAAAGGTGCTCTTTCCCAGGCCACATCCCACCATCCAGCAAGTGATAGTCTGTTCTGAACATGCCCTCCATCACACCCAAAGGCTCAGGGTGCTCAACACATATCCCTACCTAAATGAGCAACCCAACCTATCCCTGCTAAACTAGTTATGACCTAAACAAACAAAGACCAGGCCTATTTAATCTTAAAATTCAATTATTTATTTAATTTTAACTATTACTCCCAGCAGCCTGGACATCACAAACCAAAAATTCGTCCTTGGCCCAAATGGCAAATGGCTTATCCTGTGATATCAAGGGTGCAGCAAGCAGCAAAAGCTGAAGCATGAGGTAAGGGAGGAATAATTACTCATTCTACCTGCCTTCCTACCCAACCAATCCAGTCTCAAGCTTCCTTTGAAGCTGAACTGGGGCAAATCAGTCAACAGTTCTAACGGCCATGAAGGCCTCTTGTCCTCAGTTTCTCATCCCTAGAAACCACTGGCTCAATCTCAGGTGGCTGAAGGAAGAAGCTATCTAATTTCCATTTAACATTTAATGTAAGGCTCTTTTGAGCCATCATAGCTAATACCCACGAATAAACCTCTCTACCTCCATGAATCTGTCCAACTCCCTTTAAAGCTATCTAACAAGTGGTATTACATCTCATAGTAGTAATTTCCTTAAATTGATTACACAACATGTGATGCAGTATTTCTTTTTTCCGGTGCTGAACATACTGACAATCAAGTTCATTGAATGACCCAAAGGACTAGTAGTTAGGCGGGGGGGAATCACTTGTTAGCATTTTTTCAACCTCATGCATTATTTTTAAACCTGTATAAATTACATTTTTGAAGTTCTCATAATTGCATGAAAGAACCCATTGCAGGAGGTGCAGCTTCTTTCATTTCTCACAAGCCAAATTGCACTTGTCCAAATGCTCCTCTGTCCTTTAAAGATTCAGGATAATTTCCTGATCTGTTTTGGTCACCCCGCATGAATCCCATTCTACCACGTATTTAATTTGTGAAGCCGGTGCCTCTCAGTATTTCTCTCTTTAACCATGTGTCTGATTTTGTGAGATGGAAAAATATAGATATATATCTACCAATTGTGGCTACACTTCATGCATCTAATGAAATGGGATATAATCTATGAATGCTTCATAATAAATCTTTCAGTCTGTAAAGACTTTTATGGTAAGCCACCTCAGTAAAGTTGCCAGTTCTAGGTTGGAAAATTTTTGGAGATTTGGAGGCAGAGCCCAGAAATGGCAGGGTTTGGGGAAGGGATAGTGTCTAGAAGTGATGTCAGTACATCATTGGAGACTCTCTAGTATTTGTATTGCTTTTGTTTTTATACTGTTAAGTTTTTATGATGTTTTATTTTTAATCTGTAATAGGTGTTTAAATTTCTGTTGTAAGCTGTCCCGTGCCCACTTGCGGGAAAGGGCAGGATATAAATCTAAAAATTAAACTAAATTAAAATTAAATTTTAAACTCTGTGGTTTACCATAGAGTTTTTGCATAATGCTAGAGCATTCCATACCATAAACTGGAAGTGATTTAGGCACACCAGTGCACCACCAATTTGTCCTCCCCCCTAAATTGCTTCCCCCAGTACCGGAGGCAGTGGTTTGTGTCAAAGGGATTAATGGTCTGCTGTATAAGGAGATCTGGAAACCCTGGGGGGGGGGGAATTCAGTGGAGCATAATTCCACAGAGTACATACTCCAAGACAGCCAATTCCTCTGGGAGAACTAAGTTCTGTACTCTGGAAATCAATTGTGCTTCTGGGAGACATCAAGGCTCCACATATATACTGGCATCCCTATGCCTCAGACAGGTTCCTGGAGAGGCAGCATGAAATGTTATATAAATAAATAAATAAATGATAAAGGAGTCACAAGATTTCTTCCTGTTTTTGCTGTAGCAGGCTAGTAACCTGGGATTTTAGGTATCACCCGTTCTGGATGTGGTTGCACATTGCTTGAAAAAACAGGTCTGAAGTCTGTGGGTGCTATTGAATGCAGTCATATTGCTGGATAAGCAGGTGGGCAGGAGTGCCTCTTACCAGCCTTGACTAATTAGCCAGACACAATCTTTTCTGGGCAGAAAAGAACTGGCCACTGTGATTCACACCCTGGTTACATCTAGATTAGCTTACTCTAGTGTGCTCTACAGAGGGCTGCCCTTGAGAGTTATTGGAAACTTCAACTAATGCAGAATGCTGCTGCTAGGATGTTGACTGGAATGCATTGTAGGGATATCACTCCAGACTGGGTCCACCTACACTGGTTCCCATTTAGTTTCCAGGCACATTCAAGGTGCCAGTGTTGATCATTAAAGCCCTATATGGTTTGGGACCAATACGCCTGAAGGACCTTATTCCCTTTTGAATCCATCCATCCACTATGGTCATGTTCAGAAACCCTGCTTCAGGTGCCTCCTGGATTCTGGTATTAGGCAGTTGGCAACCTGGGAGAAGCCTTCTCTATCATGGCACCAAAATTCTCCCCAGGGATATTTGTCTGTTCCCTCTTGTTGCCAGCTTCCTCCAACAGGTAAATTTTGTTTCATTTGGCGTTCCCTCAGTGATCTCTCCTTCCTGACCAGTACTTTACTTGTTGTTTAATTGTTGCTTTTATGTCTTTGTGTGTATGTTATTTTTTTTGTTTTAGTGTTTCAGTGATGTACTGTTTTTTTCTTGTTGTGATGGAAGAAAGGTGAGTTATAAATTTTGTAAAACAAATAAATAGTGCAACCCTTGGCACTTTTACCTGAGAAATAATCTGTATGTAATACAATGGGATTTTCTTCTGAGTAAACAGCAATGTAACACAGCTATCTGTCTTGAATTTCTCCCACTCTGAGTCCAGTGCTGAGCATAGTTAGAAGTTAGTCCCATTGAATGAAATGAGCTTATTTTGTAGTCCTGCAATGATCACAAGAAAGATGTCATTGGCTTCCTGAGACACAAGGACAATACAATCACACATTGGTTAAAACTACATGCTTAGCCAGCTTTGGCCAGGTCTTAAAATGGAAACTGGATCTTAGAAAAAAAATCAGAAACTGGCCAGATATTGGAAATTAGGCCAAATTCCTACTGCTTATCATTTGTTTATTTCTTGCAATTACCATGTTACAAACAACATGGAAACAAGTTTTGTGATGAGATTGCACATACTCAGTGGAAATCAGTGTGTGCTTAGTCTACCTCTACAAATTTAGAATTGAAATCCAGCTACAAGAGTCTTTAATGTGGTAGTGACTACATACATTAAATTATTCTTGTCATAGTTACATGGGCTTACCTGAAGGGAAAATATCAGATAATGCTAAAGTGGACTTTTAGAGCCACTGGAAGGCTGATAACAAACAGCTGGTTTGTTAGAAAAAAGTCAGCTGGAAGAGGAGTGCCCCAGAGCTTCCAGACTGTGCTGGAAGAAGGGGCAGGCCTTGGGCGGCCAGGGAGCATCTGGAACGCTCTTTCATCCCACTTATGGCTCCCCTGGCACTTGGCAGGCACCTTCCGGCCTTCCAGATGGCCGGGAGCTGCCTTAGTGCTGCCCCAGTGGTGCCTTTTTTGAGGTGGCTGGAGTGTCCTCAAGGACGGAGTAAGTGCGGGACAGGGGCGGGTGGCAGATGTTGCCATCCGGACAATTTTTTTGGGTTGACTTCAGAGGCGTCTCTGAGTCAACCCAAAGTGCCAGTCTGTAATCAACCGAATTGTCTCTTCTTGTACCAAGAGATTGTTTTCCTATCATCTTGCCTTTCTCATTCATAAGCTGTTAATTTCTGCATCTTACCAAGGAGGGATACAGCTGTAAGGGTGGCTGCTTGGTACAGATTCCAATTTTTTCCTCAGCACCAATATACAAATGTGCAGTGACTTGAACTACCCTGACAATATTACACTCCTTTATCCTACTTTTAAAACTGCCTACAACTTCCCTTGGTATCTTATTCCACCATCATCTCACTCCTTTGAGTATAGATAATCCATGTAGTCAAGATATCATGACCCCCATGAGCCCAAACTATATCAGCCCAGTTCCTTGTAATTCCAAGGGGTCATAAGGGTTTGCCATCTTAATGAAATTACTTAGCCAGAAACTACATTTTGCTTAGGAAGGTTTGTATTGCTAGTTGGATTCTAGAACTGCCAATTTAGCAGAGCAGTCCCCACCCCTACTCCAATAAGACCCCAACAAATGCATGAGGAATCATGGTGCATCTAATTGGTTTATTAGACTTACCTACCCTGCGTATGTTTACCCTAAAGTTTTCAGAGCAGCAATGAACTAACTTGTTTCAAAATTTGATACTTCTATATAATGCTGTGCCTGAGGCATTACAATAAGGTGAGAATGCCCCAGGCAAGACTCAATTATGCCTCGACATACACATATTGAGCTTCAGGTGAAAATACTTTCAAACTACCATTTGCCTCAAGTTAATCATGTCTTTGTCCAAATTACCCTCATAATATGGCCTGTAAAATCTCACTGTCTCCTTTTATTCACCAAAAAGAGTTTGAGATATTCTTATTAACATTCTTAATATTTGTTCTTTATCATTACAATTCCCCATTCATTTTCAGTAAAACTTTATTAATTACAGATTGTAAACACCAACAATTAATTCTTTTAAGCTAGAGATGGAGGAAAATAAGACCTATTATTCATTCAATCTTAGTCAGTTTATTATGATCCAAGATAAGAAAATGACTCTTCAGGAAACATGCACTTTAGATACATATCTCAAATATACCATGTAAAATACATAGGTTCAATAAAATTTGTTTAAACAATGCTATTTTCTTCTGGATTATTCACCATCATTACAATACCAGAACTAAAATAAATCTCACAGATAAACTACATTATCAGTTTTGGTTTCTTTCATCCAAAAGAATATTCTGGATTGAAGGTATTTAGCTGGTAATTCAAGATTTCTTTGTATTAGAGTTTATTGTCATTGCAGGGACTACAACCCATGTGCTGTATTGTATATGCAATGGTCAGAGTATGTCAGACTATATCCATGATTACAGTAGCGTATCTGATGTAGTATTAGGTAGGCATTTTCTCATACATCTGCATTAGATAAGGGAACCATGAAGGGTCTTGCATAACAGCGAAAGAACTGGTGCAGCTGAAGATCTAAAAGAAAGGAACTCCTTGCATCTCACATCAGAAGCTGCTAAATCCTGTGCTTATCACTTGACCTAGATCCTGTATATTTCATGCTTGGCCATGAGTATCAAGAAAAACTTCTGTTTTATGGTACTGCTATGTCTGATTTGGCTGCCAAGGCCTTAGTGGCCCCATTCTTCAAGCAGTTTCTGGAAAGAGAAGCAGGAAAGACTGGTGCAAAAATAGTTAACAAGTTTTGACTAGGGGTGTGCATTTAGGTCTAGCCGAACCAAAAATATACCCCAAAAACACCTTATTAGCATTTTCAGGTATATTTTGTCTTTCCAAATGTATCCAGGTTTTCTCAGGAAAAAAATATCCACCCCAAAATTCCGTATATATTCCGGAATTACCACTAGATCTGAAAACAGAGGAAAACAGCTGTTTGTTGGGCTTCTACTCAGTCCTTAAAAATTTTAAAGCAATCTCCCCAAGGGACTCAGATCATGGTCTGGCTCCTTCTGCAGCACAGTTTAAACCATTATGCAGGAGAAGCCATCCCAGCCAGAATTGGGGAGCAATCTTCCTGTGGCAGGCAGAACCAGGAGCTGGCTCAGCAGTGCAGTTTAAACTGTGCTGCAGGAGAAGATCTCCCTGCCAGGATCTGCGTGGCTTGCGGAGTAATCTCCCTGAGGCATGCGGATCCTGGAGCCAGCTTCTCCTGTGGCACAGTTTAGACCAGGCTGCAGGACAAGCCAAGCCATCTCCAGGATCAGGCTGGCTTAAAAAAAAAAAAAGGCAGTATTTTTCTTCTTGCATCTACTGGAAATTCAGGATTTCCAAAAAAAATCCCATAGCAGAATTCTGTACTGGTATTGGGATTTGGCACTTTATAAATACCTATTTTGGGGGAGTCTGATAGGCCAAACTGAAAAACATAGAAATAGAAAATTGCACACCTCTAGTTTTGACCACGTGGTTCACCTGAGCCTCAGAGTACCATCTCCTTGAATCTATTGTGACCACTTATTTGAGCTCCTTCATTTGTCTTGCCTTCTATCTTCAGAGAACCTTCTCCTAGAGCCTAAATTCCTGTTCAGAATCCTGCCATTTGCTTGTCCTCCACTGCCTGCCCTGATTTCATTGTCAAGCTTTGCATCTTGAACTTTGATCATATAAATACCACTAATGTTTCATTCAGTCCACAGTAGTTGGTTAGCCAGCAGCCAATGAATCCTTACAAGAGTAAAGTAATTATCCATTTGAGTATAAAACACTTTACCATTATCTTTTCTTGGAGCTCAAAATAACCCCCTAGAATGTTTCTAACTCGCAATTTGCATAGTGTGCTGAAATGTTTATATTTTTCAAAGGGCACTAATCTTTATGTCATAAATAAATGGGAGCTAGTTTCAAAGGATTTAAATAATTTCAAAAAAAAGAGATTGAAACTGCTTGAAAAGTATAATGATAGGCTTGATGGCTATGCGAATTATCCTGTATTATAACCAGAGGTTGAACAGCTACAAACCAGACATTCCCTATGCGATCTGGAAATTTTGTGATCAGATAATTATGCTAAAGAAGGTCAGGTTAATTCATACACTTAACCTAAATGATGACTTGTCTGAGGAATGTGATGATCTTAAACACGCATACAGGTGAATACAATAAATGAGTGTCTTGATTAAGCAAATGTGTAAAAGGTAAAATTATAGAGAAATGAAGTATAGAGGTACTGATAGAACTAATCTCACAAGGGACTCCATATCTATCTTGAAAACATTTTATGCTGCAGATCACAATAATTGTTTCTGAACACCTTCCTGATGAAAAATCAAAGTGTCTTCTGGACTTCATAGACACCATGCTTCTTTTATTCTGTTGGCAATGAAAATTCATCCTAAGGCAGAAAACTATAAGATGTCTTTACAACAAACAATATTCTAAGATCATTTACTTCCTTTGACTTAGAAGAATATAACACAGTTTAGGATTGTCTGTTTCAATGTGACATATCTAAATGTATAGTGCTATTCTAAGCAGAGTTACAATATTCTAAGATCATTTACTTCCTTTGACTTAGAAGAATATAACACAGTTTAGGATTGTACTTTTACTAATCTAAACCACTGGAGGGGCCATAACTATGTAGTAACATATGTTTTCATGCAGAAAGTCCCAAGTTCCATATCAGGCATTTCCAGTTAAGAAGATTTTATTCAGTGGATCTGGGAAAAACCTGTACCAATGACCTTGAAGACACTGTGCCAGTCAGGGTAGATAAATCTGGGCTAGACATACTAATGGTCTGAGAATATAACAAAGCAACCATGTATCTACAATTAGAAACAAACCTAACCTAATGTACAAGCAAACCTACACTATCCAAAAATCAGTTACCAAAACTCCCTATATATTTTAAATTCATTTTGAGAACCTAAATTAGATATTCCCAGACCTTTTCCTTCTTTTTACCATACATGTAAATGTCTGCCACCTAAGTATCTATCTCAAGCACTGGAGGAAGTAGGCTCTAGTACATGAAACAGAAGCCAGAATAAATAACCTCTTGTCTTTGTGGTGCCACAAGATTCATGTTTGTTTTCACAGCAACAGAGTAACATGGCTACCTCTCTGAGAGACATTTCCAGTTCATTCTGGCATAGATTCAACCGGCTGTGTAGCTAACAATATATTCCCAAGGGAGCTTTATGCTTTGTCACCCTTTTACTATATGGCAATGTTTTAATGATACTAAGGGCTGTTTCAAAAGCTGTTTGGAATATGACATGGGTGAGGGTGTTTCAAATATGCAAGGCTGCCAAGCTCCAGGTGCTGTCTGGTGCTAGAAATCAGTGCACCTAGAGAAAATGGCTTCTTTGGAAGATGGACTTTATGGCATTATACCCCATCCTTCCCAAACCCATCCCTCCTCAGAATTCACCCACAAAATGTCTAGTGGCTTCCCAACCCAGAGATGGCAACCTTACAAATATGACATAATTCTGGGTATATCTAAAAGACCAGTGATAGTGAAACTTTCTTAGAAAGAGTCCCTGAATTGGCAAGAAATGATGTCCAAATTATGGTTGTATGTTTTTTTTTTAAATTGTATATAACTGTGACCTTTTTCAGCATTTGGTTAGTTTCAGTTCTTCTGCCTACAGGAAGTTTTAAATTATTGGTTTTAAATTACTGTTTTTTATTTATTTCACTGTGTTATTTATTTATTTACAATGTTGTTTACATTGTAAGCCACCTTGAGTTTGGCAGCTAGTAAATGTTTTAAATAAATAAAATAAATAATTTTTGTTTAACCCATTCTAGTTGCTTCTGTTTTTAATTTGCTTGCTTCTTTTATATCATTTACAGTACTTTATTACATATCAATGTAGTGCAACAGAAACAAATCTCCCCTTTAACTGCAGTCAACATACTAAAGCATCCCCTGCTAATGCTTTCTTTCTCCACTGAACAATGTTTAGTGATCAACTTATTATTTTGCTAAACTAAAAGAGCTTGTTAAGAATGAAATTTAAAAGATGGTAAACCCTCACAATACTGGAGCTGAAGTAGAGAGAGAGGTGGAAAGTGCAGAATGGAAGGAACAACAAACTGCAATCTTGGCATAATAGAGAATGTGCTGGGGAAAGAGTGGGTGGTGATCCACAGAATAATGTCTGCATTAGAAATACCCTTGAAAGCAGAGTAAGAAAAGAGTCTATGGCGAAACAGGATCTGGAAAAGCAGGGATTCAGTGAACTGAAAGTGGAATGGGGTGGGGAAAGAATGCAGAAGGAACACCAAAATCTGACTCAGATGTGAGGTGGAAGTGAGAGAAAATGAAGAACACAATATAAAAGGTGAGGTAGAAAGTGGAGGAAATGACAGGTGCTTCAGTGAGATAGGCTAACTCCACAGTATCCCCTAGTGGCCCCAGAGAGTTTCTCCACTAGGTATTAGGGGTGTGCAAAAAAAATAAATTTGGAATTAATCAGATTCGGAAATATACGGGGCCAAAATATTTGAAATACCATATATTTCTGAATACTGGTATTCGGGATAGCTGTATATACTGGAGATATATGGCTATTTCCGAATATACGGCCCCATGATACCCTATGGGCCATTGAAATCAATGGCAAAATAGGGTATATTGGAAGCCGCCTGGAGGGGAGGGGGTTTGAGGGAAAGCCCCCAAATTTGGAGGGCACCTGCAGGGGACCTTCCCCTATGAACCCCCCAAGTCCCAAAAAGATTGGGCCAGTGGGTCCCATTCCAGGGGCACCCAAAGAGGGTGCCCCTATCCCACCATTATATCCTATGGGTCATTGAACTCAATGGCAACATAGGGCGTAATCAGAGGCTACTGGAGGGCAGGGGATTTGAGGGAGAGCCCCAAAACTGCATTGAACCCACAGGGGACTCTCCCCTACAAAACCACCAAGTCCCAAAAAGATTGGGCCAGGGAATCCCTATCTTTGGGCTCCCCAAAAGGCCCATTGCCACCAATGCTGGGGAAATCCCAATTAGTCACTTCCTCCACTATAATTGCTGTGGGAAAAGTGGCTCTGGCCAGAGGGGGGTTTGAGGGAGAGGTCCCAAAACTGCAGGGCAGCTTCAAGGGACTCCCCCACATGCAACCCCCCTGGACTAAAAGACTGCACCCATCTGTGGGCACCCCAAAAGGAACACTGCTCTCAATGGTGAGAAAAAATCAATTAGAGCCTCTTTCCCCACTGTAATTATTGTGGAAAAAGTGGCTCTGGGGAGCAGGGGGTTTTGAGGAGAGCCAACCAAACTGCTGTGCAGCTTCATGGTACTGTCCCACACAAAACCCAAAGGGCCAAAAAAACAATTGGACCAGGGGGTCCAATTCCTGGGGCACTCAAAGCTAAACCTAATTTCACATCAGAGAATCTCTATAGGATCCAAATGAACTACATCTTGCTGACCTGGAACCAATGTAAACCAAGTTGCCAATGTCACTGCCACACAAAACACAATCTGCTCAAGGTCTGCTCTGCAGACTGAGCTGCAGCAAACCCAGATGCCAGCTCTCCAGCTGTCAGTTACAGTTGGAGAGATGCCAGCTGTCGGTTACAGTTGGGGGGTGCAATGGCCCTTTCACTATTATTAGGCATGTGTGGATGGGGACTGGGGAAATTTGGATTGGTTTGCAGATTTTAAATCAGCATCATTCACTTTTGGTTTGGGGATGAATGAGGGGTGGGGGGGGTGCACTGCCAAACAACTTGTGAGTGAGTTTTTGGGCTGTCTTTGGACTCTACTATATGTTTAGTGGGAGAGCATTTTACAACCACCTTCCAAGCGCGGACCAAGAGAGGAAAACCTTCAGGAAAACCAACTGCTCAACTGTCCAGGGTTGCCGGTGATTGCGATGTGAAAAGATACGATTGCTCTTCATGCTCATCATTGGGCATGAGAGGAACGCCTTGGCCACGGAGGAGAGGGCTGGCCAGACCGCCTCCTTCGTGATCCAGTAGTCCAAAGGAGACGTTTCCTGCAACTCGTTGGGCTCCAAAAGATAGTTCCTAACCATTGCAGCACCCGTCTCCACTCTCAGGGACCTACCACTCCCAGAGGGGCCAACGAGCCGCCTGATGAGTGTCATCTCGGCACTCTTCTTGGCGTGAGTCTGGTGGGAAACACACCTAGCCAGGGAGGTTGGGGATGAACAGCAGTGGAAGTGGCAGATGAGCTGCTTCCACCCCCCTCCTCTTCAGCTACTGGCAGTGGGCCTGCCCTGACTCTGCAGCACTTGACCTTCTGGGAGAGCTCGTCTCACCACCGATTGAGCTCATTGGCCCGCTCGGTGATCGTGCCCTTAAGGCGCGGGTCTAATATGGTCACCATCATGTCGACCTTATCCTGGGTGAAAGTCTGAAAGTGGGCCTCAAGCCCTTCCTGCAGCCTAACAACCAGGCTTGCACCGCTGGAAGAACGTCTGCACGGCCTTGAACTGGCACTAGAAATGAGGCCAGGTCCTCACGGGCCATGTGGACCATGGGGCCGACCATTACGATGCTCGCCGTATCAGATGAGAACATTTCTGTGTGGGTCTTGAAGGGCCCAAGAACCTCCGCAGACTGAGAAATGACCACCCAATCCTCTTGGGTGAGACGGTTCTCATCCTGAAGGACCCTCACCTCAGAGACAAAGGCATTCAGGGCTGCTCTCTGCTCCACCATGCGCTCCAACATGACACAGGTGGAGTTCCAGTGTGTGCTGATGTCACCAATCAGGCGGTGCCCTGGCACGCCTGTCAGTGTCTGTTTCTCACGCAGCAGATATGAGTCCATATTGCTGCATGAGAAGTGACCCGTGATGTGCCGACACTTCTGGAGCAGAAATTGGTACTCATGGGTCGCGGTTAGATACCGACTATCCTGGCTTTTCGTCTGGCCCAATGCATCCTTAACCACGAGGTGGAGAAGGTGGGCCATGCAAGGAAGGCATTTTAGGCCCTGACGTTGGACAGCAACTTTGATGTTGGAGCCACCATCAGTCACCACAAAACCTGTGGTGATGTCCCTACCTACCCAGCCCTCTAACTTCCGTGAGAAGATGGCTCTGAAAGTGTCCTCTGTATGCGGCACGTCGACTGCTTTGGTGTGCAGCAAGGCCCAGCGATAGCCAGTCTGGCGGCCCTAACCCTGCCTGCTGCTATTGCCATCTCCACCTTGCAGCTCACTGGGTTGCCACCAATGCGCAATCAGGGAGAGATACCCCTCGAACGCATGTTGAGAACTCCAGATATCTGAGGTAAAACGAACAGTTCCCCTGGCAGCACGGGACTACAGATCTGGTCGCCCTCAAAACAGATGGTACAATTGTCCTGCTAATGGTGGTTCTAGCAGGAACTTTGTACCAGGGTGCCAGGTACTCGAGTAACCCTAGCACCTCAGGATTCTCAACCACTGAAAATGGAAGCCCATGGGCAACCGACCTGGCAAGGCTCCAGGCGATCACCCTCCTGCCGTACCTGATTCCCCCTCTTGGCACAAAGGTGCCACCCTCACCAAACATCTCAGGCAGAGATGCCTGGCGTCCCTGCCCTGTCATGGAACTCTCCTGGAGAGCTCTGGAGGTAGTCATAGTGGGACAGACCTCCTGGCTGGGTGGTGTTGGCTGCTTGGGCACCCCAGCATCAGCCTGCTTCTCTCCCTTAAGAAGCACCATCTGGTGGTGCTTCCGCAGGTGGTTCCTCACCCCACCCCCGGAGTCAGGTGGGCAGGATTCCACCCACAACTGATCCGGGCCCTGCACAGCTGACACTGCGCATAGTGTGGATCCTCCGTAAGTCGGAAATGCTTCCAGACTTCGGAGGTGTAAGAATGCCCAAACTGACCAGCAGCTTGGGTGTCCGGAGTCACCTCCTATAAGATGCTTGGGGCAGACACATTGTGTCTCGGGGTGGCAGGAAGGGGAAGATATTATTTTTTGTTTAAAATATTTTTTGTTTAAAAGGGAAGTTATTATTTTATTGTTAAAAACTGAACTTTTTAACAATAAAAATTAGGCCAAACAGCCCCCCTCCCAAGAAACAGAACCAGAAGAGAAAAGGAACAACAGCAGCATAACACAGCAGCAACAAATCAAACACAGAATAGGGTGGCCATAATATCTTCAGGCCAGCCAGGGACACCTTGAGGTGGGGGGGTTGAATGTGCGCGCGCAACGCGTGCGCCGCCGGAAACAGGAAGTGACGTCACTTCCGGTGACAGCATGCCACCGCCGGAAACAGGAAGTGACATCACTTCCTGTGACATCGTCCCCCCGCGCCACCTGCTGGAAGCAGGAAGTGACATCACTTCCTGTGACATCATTTCCCCCAAATGCCACTGTCGGAAACAGGAAGTGACATCACTTCCTTTGACAGCACTTCCTGTGATGTCATTTCCCCCAAATATCACCGCCGGAAACATGAAGTGACATCACTGAGCCGCTGCTCTTTTGATTACAGTAGATCTGACAGTGGCAAACCACCCCATAAAAAAGTCAGCCATGAAAATGTTGTGATACAACGTCATCCCAGAGTTGGGAACGGCTGGTGCTTGGAGAGGGGACTACCTTCTGGGGCCACAGAAAACAATTCCACCCCATCATCTACATGACAGCCCTTCAAGTACTTGAAGATGGTGATCATATCACCTCTCAGTTGCCTCTTCTCCAGGCTAAACAGGCCCAGCTCCTTCAGCCTTCCTTCATAGGACAGACTGTTACTAAATTCATCTCTTAGGTAAGTTGGGTTTCCAGCAGAAGCTTTATAAAATTGCTGACATTTGTTCCGTTGGGAGAAACTTCCCTCCTGCCTTCTATATTGGTCTAGGTTTAAAAAAAAAAAAAAACCCTACAAGAATGTACAGTAAGTTAATTGTTTTAAAAGGATCTTACCCATTTATTCTCATGGTGGTCTTTGTGTTTTTTCACATAGTTTTATTCTCAAGTCTTTTGTATTCTGCTTTGTTTTGTTTTTTTCCTACTGGCAGTCTGGGAGCAATTTTATTTAAGTAAAATGATTAGTAATAGAATTAAGCATCAGGAAAAGAATTATCCCAAAGTCCAGTTTAAAAGGGAAATTGTGGTTTTGATCATTTGGAGGGGTACAAAGAAGGCCAGATGCTCAATGACTTTGAAAAGATTTTCATGCACCTTGTGTGTGGCAGAATATTTCTTACAATTTTGCAATAAAAGATTGGTACTGCATTACTTTTTTTTTGGGAGGGGGGGAGAAAAACAGAAGGGGTGGAGGAACCTGTCCATCTGCTTTAAAGCCCAGAGACTGCGCAAAACCTATTTGCTTCCTGATTATCTGACCCAAGATAATCTTTCCCCATGCAACATCCAGCCTTCCTTAGACAAGCGAAAAGGCATGCTGGGAAAGACAGTCCTTTGCTCCAGAAGCACCAAAGCCAAAGTCAAGCCCTGCTGAGGCGCAAAGACTACAACTCCCAGAAGGCACCGCCCGTCCCCTGCGCCAAACAGCATGGGATCTTGTTGCACCAATGACTCCACGGCTCAGCTCGACCAATCTCAGAGCGCAGGGGAGAATGTCAACAAACAAGGAGGCCTGCAGGCCACGTGATACCAGCCGGGACAACAAGCCCCAGATAAGGAGCAGCGACAGCCTACAGGAGAAACGCAGGGCTGCAAATCTCAAAGGAAAAAAGAGTCCAAGGTGGAAAACTCACACTTTCTGCGATCACACACACTAAATTCTGCACTTTCAATGCACTTTTCAACAGGATTTTGCCAGTGGGGACAGTGAAATCCAGTTGGAAAATGCATTATTTTAGTGTGTGCAATAGCAGCCACTCCGATCCAATTCAACAGAATTCCAGATAGGTGGATTTCTCGCAGGCATACAAAACAGGAACACCATCCAGTCCAACACTCTGTGTCACACAGTGGCCAAAAAACCAGGTGTCATCAGGAGGTCCACCAGGGGGGCCAGGACTACTAGAAGCCCTCCCACTGTTGCCCCCTCAAGCACCAAGAACACAGAGCATCACTGCCCCAGACAGAGAGTTCCAACAATACCCTGTGGCTAATAGCCACTGATAGACCTCTGCTCCAGATGTTGATCCAATCCCCTCTTGAAGCTGTCTATGCTTGCAGCCGCCACCACCTCCTGTGGCAGTGAATTCCACATGTTAATCACCCTTTGGGGTGAAGGCAATGTTCCCTCCCGTGGAAGCCCATCGATGAGAAAAGGCCTACACAGGAGTAAGCCTTGCACGGGATTGCACATGATCCCCCCCCCAAAAAAAAAACTCAGTCCTGATCTTAGCACGGCTAGACTTGAGACCCAACTTGCCTAAAAGGAGGGAAGGAAGGGAACCACATCCCAGGACTCCTTCGACAGCAGCAGCTGGGGGTTGCAAACAGGGAAAACGGGGGAAGGGGGGGGAGAGGGAAAGTTAACGGAGCGGCCCCAACGAGCAGGGTGCAAGGCCGCCCCTCCAAAGATGCAAAGTCTTACCCCCCCAAAAAAAGCCTACAAACGTTTGCCAGCATACAGAGAAAAGAGCTCCAGAGAGGGGCGCACACACACCCGTTGCACCCACACCCATCTCCTCCTCCCTGACTTACTTGCAAGTAAACTTTCCTGGGATCCGGCTGCTGCAAGGCTTTTCCCTCCTCCGCCTGCTCTATGCAGCCCCCCCCCCCAGTCCTCCTTTGCTGCAAAAGCAAACTACTCCTCCTCCCCCTCCTCCGGAAAAGCCCCTTCGTCTCCTTCGCCCTCCTTTTCCTTCATCGGCCTCTCTAGCAAGCGGCTCTGTGGGCTTAACCCTTTCAGTGCTGCAGAGGCAGGAGAAAGGGGTCCTGGAGGAGCTTCAGCTGGGCTACCGTCAGCCCGCATCTGACGCTGCTCAATGGGGCTGCTCGGGAGTAACTTTGCTGCTGCAGGGGGATGCAATCCCGCGCCGTCCAGCCAGCTCAGAAAAAGGAAGCTCCAGCTGAGCCCCCCCACACACACACCCGTTGCACACCCATTGCACCCACACCCATCTCCTCCTCCCTGACTTACTTGCAAGTAAACTTTCCCGGGATCAGGCTGCTGCAAGGCTTTTCCCTCCTCCGCTTGCTCTATGCAGCCCCCCCCTCCTTTGCTGCAAAAGCAAACTCCTCCCTCTCCCCCCGGAAAAGCCTCTGCTGCTCACCAAACCCCACTCCCCCACCCCGTTTCCATTCAAACGCATTTCGTCTTTCCAGTTTGGGAAAAGAAAGGAAACCCGACCCGCCGCTATCATTCTGGGACCAATTTCGCCATAAATCAATTTCGCACTCGAGGCTTAAGCATGCAAGGAACGGTAACCCTGCCGATGGGAAGCTTTGCCCGCCTTGATTTCCCAAGCAGACCTCACTTAGTTTTCAGGCTTCTTTTGCAAGCTTCTCATTCAGAGGCTCCCTTGCCAATGGGGCGTCCCCTCAGGGCCAAGCCGCAACGGATGTGTCTCTCCCCCTCCCCGGCTTCCCTTCTCCTCGCCTCCGGAGGGACAGGCAGCTTGTCCGGTGGGAAGGGTCCCGCGAAGGCCGACTCCTTTTGTCTCCTTTTGAAGAGGGAGGCCGGCGGTGGCACCTCGTTCCGGGCAGACGCGGCCGCCCCCTCCCGCCCCCGGGCCGCGTGTTTGGGTGGCTCTCAGGTCGCCTTGTCAATCACAGCCTGCCCGGGAGCCGCAGGGTTGCGCCGCGCTCTCGTCGCCACCCAACAGGTTGGAAAGTCATTAATTACTTACTCGGCCATGCAGGTTTGCGCTCAGGCGGCAGCTGGTGCCGCCGCCGGGGCTTTCGCTCTCTCGCTGCTGCCCATGGAGCACTAGAGCGCACCATGGCCGCGCCTCCCGCCTTCTCCGGCTGCCAGCGCCTTGCCCCGCCAGCGCTGTTCCTGCTGCTGGCTCTGGAGGGCTTCCAGCGACCCTCCGCCACCGCCGCCGGGCCCCGCGCGCAGGCAGGAAAGGCGGCGAGTGAGGGAGGGAGTGTCCCTGTGCGTGCGCAGGGGCCCTGCGCACGCGCAGGGACGCTCCCTCCCTCACTCGCCGCCTTCCCCGCCGGCGCCCGCAGCCCACCGCCTCCGGGGCTGGCTAAACCGGGACCTCTAAATGGTCCCAGTATAGCCAGCTCGGGAGGCGGGAATAGGGGGCCAGAACCGGGACATTCCCGGGCGCCCGGGACGGTCTGGCCACCCTAACACAGAATCCTTTTAAAACAGTAAAAAACGTGACATTTAACAATACAGGAGCTTAAGCAACCCCCCCCCCCCAAAAAAAAACCCCTTCACCCTAACCCCAAGAAATCCAAGCCACCCAAATCAAGAAAAGTAAAAGGATACTGCACTTTTAAAAGTCCTCTCACTAAAGTAAGATATAGGCAAATTGGCAACCCCCACCCCACCCCAGACCCCCACCCGCAGCAGAACCCCCTAACCCCAAATAAGCTACCCACCCACCCAAATCTCGATAAGTAAAGGGACTCTGAGTCTTAAAAAGGCCTTTTACCTTTATCCTAACTAAAATAAAAACCCCAAGACTGTCTTACCTTTGATGTCTTCTCCAGGCAGGTCAGGCAAGGCTGAGAGAGAGCAACAGCAACTGAGGCCAAGGGCCAGCGCAGCACAATCTCTCTCTCACACCAACACAGCAGCAATGGAATGGAGTCCAGCCAGGCAGGCTCCTTAAAAAGGTTCTCTGGCCCTACACAGAGCAGTTTAAAAAAAACAAACACTGTTCTGTGATTGGCCAGAGAACAGTGTTTACTTGGATACCCAAGTAAACAAAAGAACAACAATGTTGCTGATGGCTGGGGGATTATCCCAGCCATCAGCTACACAACAGCCCTGCAAAGCATGCATTTGCAATTCATTTTGCAAATGCATGCTTTGAATTGGCTGCTAGGGCTCCTCTCCCCCTCCCTCCTTGATCCCAGGGAGGCTATGGGAGAGTCAGGAAAAGGCTTACAAAGGCGAGAAAAGAGGCAAGCAACTTCCCTGAGGCTGCAGAAGCTCCTTTCTCATCTTTTACATTGAGTTCTGTATATTTCCGAATATTGATTTGGAAGTATAATGCCTTCCAATTGGATTCCATATAATGCCCGTATAATGCCTTCCAATTGGATTCCGAAGTACATGGTGCAGTATACTTCCGAATCAGGGGCATTCGGCAGTCTATTCAGTTCAGCTGAACCGAATGCACACCCCTACTAGGTATCAAGGCCCCCAATCTGTTGTTACTTGCAGTCAAATGCTCAGATACTGTGGTTCCCTTACTCAGGGAGCACAAAGAGCTGTTTTCCCTTTGACCCCCCCCCCCCCCGAATGCTGGGCAGTTAATGCTCTCCTTCCTGCATTCTTTCTCACTACCCTTCTTTTAGTAGGGGAGATCAATCTGCCAGGATAATGTAAAAGAAGGAAAGATTAAGGGGTTTAAATATCCTGTGGTGGACTGTCCTCACAGTACTACCAGAATGCAGGCGTTGTTATTCCAGGGCTATGACCTGGAAAGATGGTTGAAAGCAAAGCTACTGTCCCTGCATAGACCTATGGCACCACAGTCTAATACAAATCAGGACCTAACAGGCAGCTCTCTTTTTTTTTGGCCCCTAGACAGGCATTAATTGGTACAACTAAATGAGAGGCAGAATTAGACTTTGAATTAGAATTGCCATTAGGCTAGAATAAAGTATCCACATTTACTTACTATACAAGACAAAGTAGGACAGCTTGACTACCCATTTCTTCAGGATTAATATTTTACAAACTAAATTCTCACTGCAGTAACCCTGTTGTATTTTTTAGCTTTCTAAAAAAATTAAAAAGAGCGTGTTCAGTATTTTACTTCAGTTTTTACATCTTGTGTATAAATAGTTCAGGCATAAATAGCAATAGGAGATAAAATTAGTAATATAGTAATTTAAATGCAGGGAACATTAAAATGAAAATCAAAGAATACAGTATAGCCTTAATCTTTAAACTGTAGCAAGTTTTATCCAGGCTTGTCTCAGTAGAAATGTATGTCTCATACAGCAAAGTACTGAGGGTTTTATATATATAATTTTGCCAGAAATCATAGAGGTTTATTTTTATTAGCATATCTGAGGTATACATCCCTCTAGTTACCAACTTTGTGCCTATAGTGCCAAAGAGACAGGTATTTAAGGAACAATCTAAAAGTATAATTATGGAATATTTCCATGCCTTTCATGACTCTCCTTTTGTAAATGGAGGCTGCAATAGCATTAGTGTAAACAGCTTCAAGCTCCCCAACTCTGTCCTGCGCTGGTGAACTTTTAAATGTCAAATCCAAAAAAAATGAGCTATCTAGGGTTGCCACATGATTTCAACAGAAATACTAGACACACTGGATAAGAATTTGTCTACCTATATACTTACATAAATAGATGCACACAGAAACACATAATAAATGAGAAAAATGCCCTGTTCCTTTAATAGAGGCTTATGTGTGGAAATGTCTAATTGAAGATACTAATGGTGGGGTGGTAAATAAGAACAGCAGGTAAATAGCATCCCATGAAGCTCAGCGGGCCACAGCTGGCTTGAAGACAACTAGCTCAGTCTGAAGTATAATGGACAAAAGTCTCCCTAAAGTGTCTAAAAACAGTCAATCTGAGCCCTTACTCATTAGTCTCTCAATATTCATTCTGGCTTGATGGGTTCCACACTAGCCACTTATAGTAAAATACTAACAATACTTTTCCAGCAGTAAGCCCTATTGATTAGACCTGAGTAGGATGGCTTTCTTGCAATTGTATGTTTTATTCACTCAGTTGTTACCAGCTAGAAGATGGTTCTCTGTATCCCTATAATGCCATAACGCTTGCTGGGTGATCTCTAGCCAGTCAGTGTTGGTCTCATTTATATCACAGATTCGTTCCAAGGAAAACTGGGAGCAGAGAAACATGTAGGTTGCTTCCTTGTAGGCAGGTGTCATTTTGTAGAAAAAGAGGTACTGGAGATCATTAGCACAACTCATTTGCATATGCCAAACACCCCTGACATCACCAGAAGAAAATGGGAATTATTAGGAAGGGAATTGAAGACAAATCAGCAAGTATCATAATGCCCGTGTATAAATTAATGGTGCAGCCTCATTTGGAGTACTGTGTACAATTCTGGTCACCACACCACAAAAAAGATATTATAGCATTGGAAAAAGTCCAGAAAAGGGCACTTAGAATGATTAAAGGGCTGGAACACTTTCCCTAGGAAGAAAGGTTAAAACACTCCAAAGGGATCTGTTGAGGCTGGGCAAGTGGGCGTCAACATGGCAAATGAGGTTCAATGTGACTAAGTGCAAAGTAATGCACATTGGGGCCAAAAATCCTAACTATAAATACGAATTGATGGGGTGTGAACTGGCAGAGACTGACCAAGAGAGAGATCTTGGAGTCATGGTAGATAACTCACTGAAAATGTCGAGGCAGTGTGCAACTGCAATTAAAAAAAAAGGCCAACACTAAGCTGGGAATTATTAGAGAGGGAATTGAAAACGCATCAGCCAGTATCATAATGCCCCTGTATAAATTGATGGTGCGGCCTCATTTGTGTACATTTCTGGTCACTGCACCTCAAAAAAGATATTATAGTATTGCAAAAAGTCCAGAAAAGGGCAACTAGAATGATTAAAGGGTTGGAACACTTTCCCTATGAAGAAAGGTTAAAACACTTGGGACTCTTTAGCTTGGAGAAATGCCCACTGAGGGGTGATATGACAGAGCTTTACACTATTCTGCATGGGATGGAGAAGGTAGAGAAAGAAGTACTTTTCCCCCTTTCTCACAATACAAGAACTCATGGACACTCAATGAAATTGCTGAGCAGTCGGGTTAGAACTGATAAAAGGAAGTACTTCTTCACCCAAAGGGTGATTAACACATGGAATTCACTGCCACAGGAGGTGGTGGCAGCTACAAGCATAGACAGCTTCAAGAGGGGATTGGATAAACATATGGAACAGAGATCCATCAGTGGCTTTTAGACAAAGGATATTGTCAGAACTGTCTGTCTGGGGCAGTGGTGCTCTGTATTCTTGGTGCTTGGTGCTTTCTCCTATGTGGCCACAGTGGCATGATGAAGATTTCCATCTGTTTGCTTTATATGTTTTGGTTCTTTCCCCATTTTTTGTGGGGAAAAATATTAGAAAGTTCGTCAAATCTTAGCGTTCAGCAAAATTCTCACGGGGGTTTGAACAATGGAGCCCAAAAGCAAGGGGTTTTTTTTTGGGGGGGGGGGGGGGCGGTTAAGAAAGAACATAAAAATTTAGAGGTTCCCAAGCTGCACTACTTTGAGCTCCTGCCCAAAATGAGGCCTGCTTGTTGGAAGGGCAGTATAAAGAAACATTCCAGTGTTTTGTGATTTTTTTCCCCACCTCTGCCTTATTTTTTTTTAGGGTGGGTTTAAAATCACAATTCAGTTATAACATCAAGTAGTCTCAGTGGATAGTCAAAGTACAAGTGAATCTCCTTTGAGGGAGGAGTTAAAGGTTTTATACATTGTGCATTGTCAAAATAACTGCTCTGTTGTATTTTTAATTATTCTTGTAATTACTCACAAAAATTATTAAAGTCTGCTAATGGGGAACAAGAATGGTAGTTCTTGGACCTTTTCTGTAGTGGGATCTTCATTTTGTAATTCCACCTCCAGAAAAATGCACCGGATCAACACCTTTCCAAGCTGCTAAAACCTCTTCTAATCAGAGAGGGGATAAGACAGTTTCCACACATTTTCCATGCCGTGGGAGACTCATCATGCTATGTTGCCTCATGGGAAGCTTTCCAAAGCTTTAAAAAAAATGAAAAAGCTTTTAATTGGATGACCTGGCTTTTGGTTGGATGTTTAGTCAGAAGTGATGGTGGTCTTCTGGCCAGAGTATCAACACTGTCAAATCTTGCAACTCAAAAAATTTAAATATCCAGTATGTCATCAGCTTTTTTCCTGAACAATCAATGAAAATACTGATCAATGCCAGACACTCAAGAACGCTAGAACTACCACTCTGCATAGAGTACAGCATGATGAGTCATGTTGATTTCATAAGAACATAAGAGAAGCCATGTTGGATCAGGTCAATGGCCCATCCAGTCCAACACTCTGTGTCACACAGTGGCCAATATATGCCACAGGAGGTGGATTAGCCACAGTGTGTGTGTGTGTGTGTATACACACACACACACACACACACACTGTGGCTGATAGCCATGGATGGACCTCTGCTCCATATTTTTACCTAACCCCCTCTTGAAGCTGTCTATGCTTGTAGCTGCCTCCACCTCCTGTGGCAGTGAATTCCACATGCTAATCACCCTTTGGGTGAAGAAGTACTTCCATTTATCCATTTTAACCTGACTGCTCAGCAATTTCATTGAATACCCACAAGTTCTTGTATTGTGAGAAAGGGAGAAAAGTACTTCTTTCTCTACTTTCTCCATCCCATGCATTAAGAACATAAGAACATAAGAGAAGCCATGTTAGATCAGGCCAATGGCCCATCCAGTCCAACATTCTGTGTCACACAGCGGCCAAATATATATATATATATATATATATATATATATATATATACACACACACACACACACACACACACACTGTGGCTAATAGCCACTGATGGACCTCTGCTCCATATTTTTATCTAACCCCTTCTTGAAGGTGGCTATGCTTGTGGATGCCACCACCTCCTGTGGCAGTGAATTCCACATGTTAATCACCCTTTGGGTGAAGAAGTACTTCCTTTTATCCGTTTTAACCTGTCTGCTCAGCAATTTCATCGAATGCCCACGAGTTCTTGTATTGTGAGAAAGGGAGAAAAGTACTTCTTTCTCTACTTTCTCCATCCCATGCATTATCTTGTAAACTTCTATCATGTCACCCCTCAGTCGACGTTTCTCCAAGCTAAAGAGCCCTAAGCGTTTCAATCTTTCTTCATAGGGAAGGTGTTCCAGCCCTTTAATCATTTTAGTTGCCCTTTTCTGAACTTTCTCCAATGCTATAATATCCTTTTTGAGGTGCGGCGACCAGAACTGCACACAGTACTCCAAATGAGACCGCACCATCGATTTATACAGAGGCATTATGATACTGGCTGATTTGTTTTCAATTCCCTTCCTAATAATTCCCAGCATGGCGTTGGCCTTTTTTATTGCAAACGCACACTGTCTTGACATTTTCAGTGAATTATCTACCATGACCCCAAGATCTCTCTCTTGGTCTGTCTCTGCCAGTTCACACCCCATCAACTTGTATTTGTAGCTGGGATTCTTGGCCCCAATGTGCATTACTTTGCACTTGGCCACATTGAACCGCATCTGCCACGTTGACGCCCACTCACCCAGCCTCAACAGATCCCTTTGGAGTTCCTCACAATCCTCTCTGGTTCTCACCACCCTGAACAATTTAGTGTCATCCGCAAATTTGGCCACTTCACTGCTCACTCCCAACTCTAAATCATTTATGAACAAGTTAAAGAGGATGGGACCCAGTACCGAGCCCTGCGGAACCCCACTGCTTACCGTCCTCCACTGCAAAGACTGCCCATTTATACTCACTCTCTGCTTCCTATTACTCAGCCAGTTTTTGATCCACAAGAGGACCTGTCCTTTTACTCCATGACTCTCAAGCTTTCTAAGGAGCCTTTGATGAGGAACTTTATCAAAAGCTTTCTGGAAGTCAAGGTAAACAACATCTATCGGGTCTCCTTTGTCCACATGTTTGTTCACCCCCTCAAAGAAATGTAACAGGTTAGTGAGGCAAGATCTTCCCTTGCAGAACCCATGCTGAGTCTTCCTCAATAACCCGTGTTCATCAATGTGCCTACTCATTCTGTCCTTGATAATGGTTTCTACCAACTTTCCCGGTATTGAAGTCAGACTGACTGGCCTGTAATTTCCCGGATCTCCTCTGGAACCCTTTTTAAAGATGGGGGTGACATTTGCTACCTTCCAGTCCTCAGGAACGGAGGCAGATTTCAATGAAAGATTACAGATTTTTGTTAGAAGATCCACAAGTTCAACTTTGAGTTCTTTCAGAACTCTTGGATGTATGTCATCCGGACCCGGTGACTTATTAGTTTTTAATTTGTCTATTAGTTTTAGGACCTCCTCTTTTGTCACCTCAATCTGACTCAGGTCTTTCAACACCCCTTCCAATATTAGTGGTTCTGGGGCGGGCAAACACTTCTCATCTTCCACGGTTTCTACCAACTTTCCCGGTATTGAAGTCAGACTGACTGGCCTGTAATTTCCCGGATCTCCTCTGGAACCCTTTTTAAAGATGGGGGTGACATTTGCTACCTTCCAGTCCTCAGGAACGGAGGCAGATTTCAATGAAAGATTACAGATTTTTGTTAGAAGATCCACAAGTTCAACTTTGAGTTCTTTCAGAACTCTTGGATGTATGTCATCCGGACCCGGTGACTTATTAGTTTTTAATTTGTCTATTAGTTGTAGGACCTCCTCTTTTGTCACCTCAATCTGACTCAGGTCTTTCAACACCCCTTCCAATATTAGTGGTTCTGGGGCGGGCAAACACTTCTCATCTTCCACGGTGAAGACGGAGGCAAAAAATGCATTCAGCTTCTCAGCCATTTCCCCATCCTCCTTCAGTAATCCTTTTACCCCATGGTCATCCAAGGGCCCCACTGCTTCCCTGGCTGGTTTCCTACTTCTAATATTATTTTGTAAACCTCTATCATGTCACCTCACAGTCGACGTTTCTCCAAGCTAAAGAGCCCCAAGCGTTTTAACCTTTCTTCATAGAGAAATTCTTCATGGACATTGAATTGGAGCCAATATATATAAATTGGTCTAAACGTCAGAAGAGATCACATTCTATGCCAGCAAATCCCTTCCTGGAAAATTCATTACGAATATGGGATAAGCTAAGGAAGTGGATTGCTCCAGGTATTTCTCTAGTAGGTAGTTTTTTCAACCAAGATTGGTTCCTACAATTTATTAAGGCTAACTCCAGCTATCTGTGGGGGATTAAGGGATTGGATAGAATTGGGTAGTGGATTCAAGGGAACAATATTATTATTAAGAAACAAGCAGAAGAGAAATTAGGAGCTAATATAAATTGGTATCAATATCTTCAAGTTCAGAATACGGTCCACTCTCTTCAGAGGAAAGAAACCATTAGATATGAATTGACGCCATTTAAGGTCCTGTTTAAAGGAGGGCATTGGCAAGATAGGTTTGCTTCCTAAAATATATAATTATTTAATTGGCTCTCTTCATTCATATCCACCCTCTTATATTAAATGTTGGAATTTAATGCCACCTCAAAGGCTAGAGGAAAGAGATTGGAAAATGATCTGGAACTCCCCTTCCATTAAGGCTAAAAGCATTGGTATTCAACTCCATTTTTAAAAAATGTATTCACTTTGGTATTTAAACCCTGTCATGATGAGTAAAATCTCTAGGGTCTCAAGTCCAGATTGTTGGAGGAATTGTAAAACTAAAGGCTCCCCATATCGTTATATATTGAAGAATTGTGAGTCCAGCTGTTTATTGTGAGTCCAACCATGGATAGATGCAACTCTGTTTTTATTTTGCATCAGGACTGGGGAACAGAGGGAACACACACACACATATATACAATAAACCCCACCCCAAACACACCCATTTGGTTGGCGGGAAACCCCTTATTGGTCTCTCCAGGATCCTATGTTTTGCATAAAGTTGTTATGTACTTGGGGGCTGATTGGCCAGTTCAACATGAACAGCCAATTGTGGCTTAGGCATTAGGATCCTGGAGGGCAGAAACAAGCTTAGTCACAAGACAGTATGTGAATACATAACACCCCCCTTAGTAAGAACAACATGGACCCCAAACATTCAAACTGTTAAGCATTCAAGTTACATAGTCTCTTAGGTACCCTGGAGGTCCTCGGCTCCGTTGCAATTGTCTCAGGGTTGGAACGGGCACTGGCCCAGTTGCTGTTGTCAGCCCTCTGGTGCAAACAGTGGTTGGTGCAGTCCCATAGTCTTTTGGCGGGCCTTTTTCCACTGGGCTCACGTAAGAGGCATAAGGTGCCGGCTCCACAGGGGTAGAGACCGGAGGAAATGGAGCCACTGGAGGCCCTTTCTTCATTGAGTTGGGCACCATCAGAGCAGCTGGAGGCTCGTTTTTTGCTGAATCAGGCACCACCAGGAGTGCTGGAGCTGGATTCCGCACCTTCCGAATCTCATGTGTTGATTGGTCTGCTGTTTCTGCAGCAATGGCTTCCTCATAGGTTGCTGTAAAATTCAAGTACCTTTTTGCAAAGCCGGCATTGAAGCTTCTTGTCTTTCAGGCCACAGACAAGCTTGTCGCAAAGAGCTTCTTCGATGTCAGTGAATTTACAAAGACATGCTGCTTCCCATAGAGTAGCGATGTAGTTTCAGAAGGCACCTGGTCCTGTTTGTAGAAGGCATGGCAGCATGCAATTTGCAATGGGCACGGAACAAAGTGATAGTGAAGCCAGGCATTGATTGTCTGGAACAAGACAGCATCAAGGTCGTCTGGTACAATTAGGTCTCTTGTGAGGTCGAACATGTAGCACCTGCACATGCTCAGGAATGTGGCCTTAATCTTAACTGCCCGGATGATGTCATTGGTGGTTATGTAAAATTGGAACAGTGTGATATATGAGTCCCAGTTGTCACTGGAAGCATTGAATGGATCGAGCTGCGCTTTGGTGGCCATGCTGCTGCTCACTCCGAACTGCTTGGAAGCTGTGGTTATGCCAGATGGTTGAGGCAACAGTTCCTCACTGGCAGCGCTTCAACTGTGTTGTTCTAGTAGTGATTCAGTGAGTGCAGTCTTCGAGTTGCAAATGGATCAAGTGGCCCTTGGTGGCCCAGCTGCGTCTCACTCCGGGACATGGGTTGCTGCAGTTGTGCCAGTCGACCGAGGCAACAGTTTCTCACCGGCAGTGTTTCAGCGCTGTGATCCAAAGTGTCAAATTATTTGATATCTGGCCTGATAATTTGGTGAGTAAAGATCAGAAATCTTTAATCTCAACAATGTTGGCAATAGCTCGTATGACGATTGCTAAAAATTGGGGAAAACCCCACGTCTCCATGATCGAAATGTGGTATGATAAGTTATGGGACCAGTGGGTAAGAGACTGGATATTACTGAATGACAAGAGACAATTGTTGTTAGAGGGACATGATCTCACTCTGGGGCGGCATGTGTATCTATGGTATCAAAGACTTGAAGGCTATTCCTATTTTAAGAATAATTGGTTTCGGAAATCCTTGTATCATATGTGGTCATGGTTAAAAATCAGAATTTATCAAAAAAATTCTAAGATGGGTCTCTCCAGTGGAAGCATTTACTTACTTTACTTTATTCGATTTATATCCCGCCCTACCCCACCGAGGTGGGCTCAGGGCGGCAAATCCAAATCTTTTAGAAACAAATCAGAGTTATAGATATGATGACTTGTTGGGAAAAGATAATCAGCTGGAAACTAGAGAGGAGTTGGAAAATATGGATATTAACATGAACTGGTGGTTGAGAATGCAAGTTGAATCTAGGTAAGTCAAAGACAAGATGTCAGGTTTCAATACAGAACAATACCCATTTGATAAAATACTTTTAGGTCCACAGGAAAAGCTAATCTTTAAATTATATGCATGTCTACTACAGATGAAGATGCAAGGCGAAGTTATAAAAGATTGTATGGTTCAATGGATGAAAAAATTTGGTCACAATATCACATTAGAAGAATGGGAGAGATTGTGGAAGTTCAATATTAAATTAACTAGGTCAGTAACTTTTAAAGAAAATGTGTACAAGATGTTTTATAGATGGTACCTGACTCCACAGAAATTGTGTAAGATCTATACTAATATGTCTAACAAATGTTGGAAATGTACTAAACAGGTTGGTTCCTTTTATCATATGTGGTGGACATGTGAGATGGTGAAGAACTATTGGAAAATGGTTCATGAACTACTACAGAAGATTCTGAAGACACAGATTCAATTCAGACCAGAATTGTTTTTATTGAATATATTCCCTGAGGACTATTCCAAAGAACTGAGACATTTGTTGGCACATTTCAATACAGCAGCTAGGACTCTCTTGGCACAGAAATGGAAATCTCAGGAAATTCCCATGAGAACGGATTTGGTGGGAAAAATTCTGGAAATAGCAGAGCTGGACTTCTTGTCCCAGCTGTTGGCTGGGAAGTCTAGGGAAGAAGCAAGAAAATATTGGATGAAATTTTATGCCTGGCTAGATACTCAAGACTCTTAAGATTCTTTGATACGAACTTATATCTCCTTTTTCCCTGTATTTTGTATTACAAGATTGCTTTTACTGGAATTGTCAAAACTAATAGATATCTTAACAAAAAGATTCATAATATAAAATATTAAAATGTTGATAATGTTTAGCTTAGAGATAATATTATGTGACAATTTATGTATTTTAAGAAAGTGTTGCAGATGTAAGCTTGAATTCTCTGAAAGTATTTTTATGCAGAATAAGATTAATAAGTATTTTGTTTTCTATTCTCTCTATTCCCTACCCCTACTTTTCTGAAACTAATAAAACTTTTTAAAACTGATAAGTTATGGGACCAGTATGTAATGAGCCAGACAATGGATAATCCTATCTTCAAAAATGATACAAAAATAGAATATGATTTGCTTTGGGCCCTCGTTTTGGAATTCTTTGGAAATATTTCCTTTTTGCCTAATAGAATGAATTCTAGGCTATTTCTTAATTCTTAATACCTAGCATATTCTGTATTGTTTTTGTAAATTGTTTGTTATATGCATCCAATGATCTAAATTGGATTGTTGTATGTTAGATTTATGTTTTTATTATTTTCCCTATGCTCCCTTTGTATTGGATTAGATTCAATAAAATAAAATCTATTTTTTAAAAAATAAAAAATAAAAAAGTAAATTGAATAAATAAGTAGCATATGAGAATCTGGATTTCTGAATTCTTGACAAAACTCATATATAATAATACACTAAATAAGACAGGCAGCACTTGAAGTATTTCTCAGCAATAATAATAATAATAACTTTTTATTTGTATCCTGCCCTCCCCGCAAGCAGGCTCAGGGCGGCTCACAACATGTGAATACAGTATACAATAAAACCATGTGCAATCTATTATAAATTCATATACAATTTCAATATAAAATCATCCTTAAAATCGTTAAAATTACATTAAACTTAAGATTATGGTGCTATAATTAAGATCTTTCATAAAATCCAGTGATTAAAACATAAAACATAGAACATATCCAACAGGACTTTCTTGGCTCGGTTTATGTGAAGGCTATTTTAAAGAGGTAGGTCTTACAGGCCCTGCGGAATTGATCTAAGCATCGCAGGGCCCATACCTCCTCTGGGAGTTGGTTCCACAGTAGGGGGACCGCTACAGAGAAGGCCCGATCCCGGGTGGACTTCAATCTGGCCTCCTTTGGCCCAGGGATCTTCAGCTGGTTTTTTCCAGCTGACCTCAGTGCTCTCTGGGGTTCATGTGGGGAGAGCCGGTCCCTCAAGTAGACACATAATAATATGTGATGTTTGCAATCAACCTTTTTACATTTTTCATCACGACTGTCAGCAAGATGTTCTTCTGCTGAGCTTCCTAAGCATCAATTGTGCATGTATGTGTATGTAAATGAATTGAAATCCAAGTCCAAATCTAACTTTGATCTTCAACTCTAGTCCAAACTGCACTAAATTAGAATTTAGTTCAATGATGTAACTGAGATGTACTCCCAGGTAGGTATGCACTGTTCAGAGGTATTAATACCATATTAATTCTGTAATACAGGAACAAATATACTCAGGACTTTTTTGTGGTGATTTTCACTGGTACTGAGTGAGTGCCCCTTTTTGCAGGGACTCTCCCAAGTCCTGAGGGGGAATTGGTAGAAATCAGTGCGACCTTCTCTATTCTGACACTTTTTTAAAACCAAAAAAGAGGATAAACCTACAAGTATAAAAGCTTAAAGACCAACAAGATTTTTTAGAATATAAACTAAGGAAAGTCAAAGCTCCTTTAATCACATACCAGCATAAAGAACTCTAGAAACATGGTCTTAATATGGCCAATATATTTAGGATAAACTATCAAGAAACCTTTGTTCAGCCTGCCGTGGACTGCCACACAGTAATGTCTGCATATTTTTTGAAAGCTGCTCTCTTTTGGAAAGCTGTTGTTTACTCTTTCTGCACTTATTTTGACATCTTCAGCAAATTGTTGCTGCTGAATATGGGTGAAAATTTGCACACACCACTGTTGCAACAAGGGCCACTTTTTAAAGTGTAAAAGCACTGATACAGTAGAACATTTCATCCTGAAAACATACCTTTATTTCTCCCAATAAAAACAAGTATATGCTTAGCTAAGAACATATATATATTAACAGATACTTACAATATTTAAAATATAAATATATTTATATTAAAGGGAACATTTTACAAAATGTAAGTATCATTTTTCGATTTGTAAACCTCCGTTACATCATCGATCCTTTCCTTTGGGATCACTTGTTTTTCCTCTGGTCTTTGAATCTTTTAAAGCCTCTCTCATTATTTTTGTTGTCTGAAGTTGGGCAATAATGTCACTGTGATTAATTAAGCAAAAAGGCATGGAAATCGGGTGTGGTAATCATCAGATAATAAAGCCCTTTGGGTTTTGCAATGCATGAGGTGCAACCAGGAGCCTTTATCCCCAGAGGTCTGATTATCTCCAGGAAAACTACACCTCCTTGTACTTGCTGTATAGTATATCTTTACACTTTATAAAGTAAATTACTTTAATCACTGAAAATTGCCAGTGTTGTGAGGTTTCAGCTGTGAGGTTCACAGAGCTTAATGTGCCCATTTCAAGTCTGAAATAACCAATAATTGTTCTAATAAAAGCAGAGTAAATCTTTATTTAAATGGTGGGATCATCCCTTTAGATTGGCAGAGGCACCTATTGAACACTGGGTGACATGGGGCTCTTATTTAACCATAGCACCAGAGCTATAAAGCATAATACTTTTCATTTTCATAACTAAAACAAGTTGCTGCCTGTACACTGTACTATCAACATTTGTTTAGATGACACTGAAACATCTTTGATAGTTTGAAAGTGGACCCTGGCAAAAATTTCATCTGGGAAAAAGTCTAAGAACTCTTTAAAACAAATCACAGTCTGCTGCTTTTTGTTTCTGAAATTTGGTATAATCATTAACATCCTGAAATTTCATGACAGATTAGCTGTGTAGGTGCATCTTTAGTTATGGGCTGGTTGAGAAATGGATGAACACCAATTTCCTCCCCCTTGATTGCATGACTCAGCCCTTAATGACTTTAAACTGAACTGTGTAGTGATTGTTATAATTTAGGGACACATCCTTATAGAGATATTGAAAATGGAAGTCTATAAATCCCTGCTGGTTAGGAGGAGCTTGCAGACAGAACTCAGAGAGTATTCAGGGAAACTAGGAGAATACCATGTTTGTTTGGCAATGAACTATTACATTTACTATTACTTTGGTGTGTCCCTCATATGATTGAACCCTAACATATTACATGAATGTTCAGCTATCTCCATTGGAATGTGTTGTACAGGGCCTTTTTTAGCATGAACTCCATTGCATATTAGGCCACACACCCCTGATGTAGCCAATCCTCCTGGAGTTTACAGTAGGCCCTGTACTAAGAGCCCTGTAAGCTCTTGGAGGGTTGCCTACATCAGGGGTGTGGCCTAATATGCAAAGAAGTTCCTGCTACAAAAAAAACCCCTGGTGTTGTATATGCATCACCCTCAAGTTATCTGAAAATTCAGTTTGTGTTTATTAATTAGCCACAGCATATTATTGGAACTATCTGGGGCAGTGATGCTCTGTATTCTTGGTGCTTGGTGGGATGGCAAAGTGGAAGGGCTTCTAGCCCCACTTGTGAACCTTCTTTTTTTGGCCACTGTGTGACACAGAGTGTTGGACTGGATGGGTCATTGGCCTGATCCAACATGGCTTCTCTTATGTTCTTATTGTAGTCAACAAGTTATGAACATGCATCAGCTCCAGATTTGCATCATGTACATTTTATCCCAGAATAGAAAATCTGTATATGTCTTCTAGCTAAGACAGTTAGGACTGTTGTCTGCATAAGAGGCCACATCAGTGCCAACTGGAGAGAGCAGAGTTGTCCTTCCAAATGTTGCTCCTGCCTCCTTCTCCCCACTGGGAGCTGCCTATCTGGCCAATTGTGAAGGATTCCTCTATGATTATCCTCATGGGTATGGGGGGGGGGGAAATAATCTCTCAAAGAGCCTTCATTCTGTTCCCTCCCTTTTCCTTGAATTGTATAATGAATGATCAGCTGAAGCCAAGAGATTCACGAAGCCTTATTTTCACAAGATGTTAAAGTACCTGTTAACTCTGAAGTCTTCATGGTTATACTGGTACAAATCCTCACCTGCACCTTATAATTAACTCAACTTCTCTCACCCACCTGTTTTAATTCTTGGTTGTAGATATCGCAAAGGCATGCAAAAAATGGCCTTAAGCATATTTCTGTCCCAATACTGGTAGAGATGGCTCTAAACCCATCCTCTTCAGAGAACTGGAGGCACCAAGCTTTGGAGCTGGGGAAAGAGGAAGGCTTGCCTTGTGTAGGACAGTCAATGAGAAGGATGAGAAGAGAAGACAACTCAAAGCTCTGCCTTCCTTGTTTGATGTGTTCCTTTCCTGTGGAGCTTTCCACCATTCCCTCCCTATCACATTCCCTCCCTATGACAACAAAGTAGGATTTGACAATCAGTTTAGGGCTGAGCAGGAGTTTTGGGGTCCCTGTCTGATTGTCTGTGATAAGGGACCTTTTTCATCTGCGCTTTGTGATGGAGGGGGGGTATTATACAAAATGGCCTGATTCTGGGGGGTTGGTGAGGCCAAAACTGGAGTTTGGAAGAATATGTAGATTCCAGTTTGGTGTAGTGGTTAAGTGTGCGGACTCTTATCTGGGAGAACCGGGTTTGATTCCCCACTCCTCCACTTGCATCTGCTGGAATGGCCTTGGGTTAGCCATAGCTATTGCAGGACTTGTCCTTGAAAGGGCAACTGCTGTGAGAGTCCTCTCAGCCCCACCCACCTCACAGGGTGTCTGTTGTGGGGGGAGAAAACATAGGAGATTGTAAGCTGCTCTGAGTTTCTGATTCAGGGAGATGGGCAGGGTATAAATCTGCAATTCTTCTTCTTTGTCTTCTTCTTTGTCTTCTTCTTTGTCTTCTTCTTTGTCTTCTTTGTCTTCTTCTTCTTCTTCTTCTTCTTCTTCTTCTTCTTCTTCTTCTTCTATTTTTGGCAGGTCAAACAGCTAGCACCCTATCTGACCTCCCCCAGGACTTAGTGACAATGATCCATGCAATGGTTACTTCCAGGTTGGCCTAATGTAACTCTCTCTATGCAGGGTTGCCCTTGAGGCTGATCCGGAAACTCCAACTGGTGCAAAATGCGACAGCACGATTATTAACTGGATTACCTTTACAGGCAAGCAGTCGGTCACTGCTGTGCTAATTGCACTGGTTACCAATTGAGTTTCGGATCCACTTCAAGGTTCTAGTACTGACATTCAAAGTCTTATGCGGCCTGGGACCAACATACCCGCGGGACCGCCCCTCCCCATATAAGCCCCGAAGACTGTTGCAATCTGCCAATCAACATCTTTTGGCCATCCCTGGCTCAAAGAACATCTGATTTGCCTTGACCAGGGCCAGGGCTTTTCAGCCCTGACTCCAACCTGGCGGAATCAGCTCCCCATGGAGATCCAGGCCCTACCAGACTTGTTATCATTCCGTAGGGCCTGTAAAATGGAGCTGTTCCATCAGGCCTTTGGCTGAGGCAAGCAGACGTTCTCTCTTCTTATTGTCTATACCACCTATTATCTTTCCCCACAATGACTTACCATCTCAACTATTATATTTGGGCCGTTAACTATGTTTTAATCTGCGAAATGTGCCCGTCCTGCCTGAATTACATTTTTTACTGAGTTGTATTGTTTAATTGTAGACTATTAATTTATTGTTGTATTGTAACTGTTTTTATGCCTGTAATCCACCCTGAGCCCATATGGGAAAGGGTGGAATAGAAATCTGCTAAATAAATAAAAAAATAAATATATTAGGAAGAACTTCCTGACAGTTAGAGTGATTCTTCAGTGGAACAGGCTTTTTTGGGATGTGGTGGATTCTCCTTCCTTGGAAGTTTTTAAACAAAGGGTAGATGACACCAATGCTGCTCCTGTGAACTTAGGATGGAGGTATTTGTGAATTTCCTGCATTGCGCAGGGGGTTGGACTAGATGATCCTGGGGGCTTTTCCAACTCTATGATTCTATGATTCTGGAATTTTAAAAAAATACAAAAGATTAGATGTAAAAACAGATGGTATGTGACATTTGTATTTAAATCGCAGACTGCCAGCTACTTTGTGAGTATGGGGGAGGGGTGAAGTGAACAAACAGGGTGCCAATGTGAGATGAAATCATTGCTGTCCTCAATTGAAAACCTGGCGAAACATCTCTGCCTTACAGGCCCTGTGGCTCTGGCCCTAGAAGCGTGTTAGGAAAGGGGTCAGTTGCCAAACCTGGTGCAGATGAAAGAATGCTAGTTTGGCAATATGAGTGCCTTGGGCCTCCATACTCAACAAGGCACTCAAGATCACATCCAAACACTTGATGAATTGCTCATCTGATGAGGTGCTGGAGGGCTTTTGATCCTGCAGAGTATTCTGGAAGCCAATTGGATCATTACTCTCTGCAGGCAAGCATAAATCCGCTCATCATCTAGATGGGGATGGGGGGCAGGAATGTCTAGCTGGGCCGTCATAGCCAAGTGGTCAGACCATGGCACCTCCTTCTTTGAGGTAAGATCCACATCTATCCCCAGCCCAAAAATCAAATCCAACGTATGGCCCACTTGATGTGTGGGGCCTGATACAAACTGGGTAAACACAAGCGCTGCCTTGGAGGACACCAGGTATGATGCCTGACTGGAGGTCACAGCAACAGCATGGGCATTGAAGTCCCCAAGAATCAAAAGTCTTAGGAACTTGAAGGCCCACCTGGCTGCAGCCTCCAGTAGACCCAGCAGGATGTTGGTCAGTGCACTAGGTGGTCAGTACACCAGGCAGACAGCCAAGTTTACCTCAGCATCCCACATGAAGCCAATGCAATCAATGCTGGTGATTTTTGTAATGGGGAATGGACTGAAGGAGAAATCCTCCAAGCTAAGCAAGGCTACCCCACCTCCTCACCCTCAAGTTCGGGACTGATGGAGGACTGAGAAACCTGGAAAAGTCAGTTCTTGTAGGGTGATCATTTTGCTCCGCCGCCCTACCCCCCCCCCCCCGCACCCAGGTTTCAGTCATGCAGGCCAGATCAATATGTTGTGCTGTCAGTTAGTCCTGCAGTGTTTTGGTCTTATTATTAATGGATCGAGTGTCAAAGAGGGGTTAAAAATCCTAGCCCTCTCACCAATGGGACAAAGGTTGGTAGGAGATCAAGTCTACCTGTATTTCTTTCTCCTTCCATTCCAAGCTCTTTTCCCACCCACCACTGTACCTCCCTCTGCCCTCAGTCAGCAGGATCCCCAGCCCCATGCTGGCACCCTGGTTGATGTTATCCAGTTCAATATTCGGCCTCCCACCCTCCCTCTTCCCAGCAGCCCACAGAACCACAAATTAAATCCCTTATAATAAACAAACAAACAGAGGTCAAAAAATAACCAATTAACATCCAATTAGGTAGATTAACCCCCAAACTCAGCTCCTTTCCACCCAGTCTCCCTCTTACTTACACCTCCCAACGAAGCAAGACTAAAACCAATAAATAACGGGCAGGAAAATGTTTCCCACCATAACACAATCAGGCCTGGTTTAAGATTTTAAATTAAAAATTTAAACTGTAATTTGTGGGAAACACAAGCACCAGACAAACAGGCAACCCCCATGAGTTGTGCATGTGGCCAAATGTGGTCAAATGCTGGCAAACCCAGAGATGCAATCTCTTCGGGAATCCATACAAAGGGTGGAGTGAGTTGAAATATTTGCACCATTCAAAGTGTAATTAATAATGATTAATTGCAATGTGTTATATGTGAGGCTGCCCCTGAGAAATGTTCTCAAGCTTCAGTTGGTATAGAATGCTGCAGCCAAGATATTGACTGAAGTGGATCCTAGAGACTTTTTCACTCCAGTATTGTTCCACATTTACAGGCTCCCAATTTGTTTTCAGGCACAATTCAAAATGCCAGACTTGCTGTAGGAAGCAGGGACATTTGCCTGATAGATGGCACTGTTTTTTGGCCAGCCTCTGGGGATAGCCAGAAGAAAAGCAATTGGGAGGAGGTGATGAAGAAAGGGTTGCATACACCTCTTAAAAGTTGGGAACCCATAACAGCCCAAGGAGAAAGTAGTAGACACTACTTCTAGCACTCTGACTGCATTGCAGACAGCACCAGTGCTAGGGAGCTGGCACAAAGCCGGTGCCCCAGGCCAGGTGCCCCTGCCGCCCATCACCTCCTCAGTGAGAGCGAGGTCAGTGCCAGTCACCACAGGGTTTCTGCATTCAGCATACACACGCATGTGTGCCATCACTCCATCCCTCACAGATGTGACAAGTGGAGTGATGACAAGCAAACTGAAGTATTCTGTGTTTTTAAACTGCTTTTAAACTGATTTCTAGAGCAAGGACTGCTTTATGGATATCATAATAAATTGCTGTAAATTGTTTTATCCTGTATACTGGCAATCCTTATGCTATTTTTATAAGTTTATTGTTGTTTCCCTCCTTGTGAGCCAGCAGGTCTCTGGAGAGATGCATATAAATCTTCTAACTAAATACTTTAATTATACTGTTAAAAACCACATTGGCTACAATAAAGCAACGATACAATCTATATAAAGTTGCAGAAAACTTTGCCACACAGAAAGTTAACACTGAAATAAGAATCTGAAAGAAGCCAACTAATCTTAGATTTGTTAGTCATACTAGACTCCAGAATTAGAAAAAATAAATACAAAAGAAAATTCTTCCCAGTTTCAGCTCTCAATGGACAGTCAATACAATAAGTGCTCAGTTCTTCCTATAGGGCATGAACAAATTCTATTGGAATAGTAAATTCTTGAATATCATCTAACTAACACTGTTGATGGTAAAGCATCAGTTCATGCCATCATAAAAGTTCTAACTAAATATATAAGTAATTATTTTCTGTACCAAGGAGAAGCAAAAGGAATATCTTTGTTCTCATCAGAAGAAAGGAGGGTGGAAGAAATGAGAGATATCTACTTCGACCTGTCCTCTGAACTCTGTTCCTCCAGTGACATCATATGCCTGAAGCTGCAGAGCAGCTAACTTCCTATTATTCCTATTAGTAATAACTTATTAAATGAAAGGTCCCCTTGTGCAAGCACCAGTCATTTCCAACTCTGGGGTTATTATATTATATTAATAACCTAATGACCTTACTATTATTCCTATTATTGATAACTTTTTCTTAACAGGTGAAGTTGAAGATGAGATAGCAACGCATGGCTGAAGGGAAATCAGGTTGCCAGGATTTGGGATTTAGGATATGGCATCTCTGAGATATACATGATAGAAGCATACACAAAACATATTGTTCTCAAGTTTTAGAAGAACATATAGGAAGGTGTTGAACAGACAGAAATACCCTAGTTTGATTCTAAGCAAGGAGTTGGTTTAAACAAGAAAAAGTACAATTTCATTCAGTTGCGAAAATGTCTTTTGTATAGGGAATATGCTTTATCTTAGATCTAGGGTCAGGAATACATGTTGTATTTGTTCAGTATCACTTTGGTAGCTTTGTACATCTCATTCAGCCTCACAGGGAAAATCAGTTACTCACAGTAAATAACAGCTGGAAAAGAAACTGAGGCATTAACCTCTGTCAAGGAATGGAAAAAGCAGTAACTATAAAAACAGAATGTTTGATTTCTACAAGCAAAGAGACAGACAACACACACCCTCTGGAAATTCTGTTCATTCAGGTTCACATGCAGTATGCGGTGCTGACACATACCAAGGATTAGAACAGTATCCCCAAGTCTGAAAATTAACAGTTTCATTTGAAAGGTCAGTTTTTTAAATGTATGTACGATTTTAACTGACATGTCAAAGCAGCACAGGTCCATCTACTGACAGAAAAATTATACCCTGAAGGGAGGTGAAAAGCCAAATCTACTAGGAGGAGAAACATGACCCTGGTTTCTATCAATCCTACTTTTAAAAGAAATGTTTAAAAATTGTTGCACTTTACTTGAAGAATACACTCTATTATGATTTTAGATAGAGTATGCTATGAACACTTCTCAGGATAAATCCACGTTATTGTGCCTAGGCAATTAACCCTGAGTAATACGAATTTTTAGCAACCTGAGATGACAACCTGATAGAGGAGGAGATGCTATTTTCAAGGGGGAAAGATGGACCTGCAAGCAAAATATAATTTGCTGCTGCTCAAGCTTTCAACCAAAGCCTGAAAGCTTCCTGCAGTAATTTGTTTACCAAGTTGACTAATGAGAAGAGTTAATCAAAAGAGTTTTCTTAGGAGAAATATGACCAGTAGCCTGAGCCTGAATGGTACTACATAGATCAGCATCAGTATGTTTCTGGAAGGATTCCAAGCAGAAATACTGAATTTGATTACAAGGCAAAGGGTAATGATGATCAGGGGCATTTTGTAGTAAAGTAAACATAGTTAAAAAGCAAATTATAAAAGTATTCTGTCGCATAATTTCAAAAGAAAATGGAAGATTAAATGAATCTTAGAAATGCTGGATTGAGCACTTTTGTCGACACTATTTGATGCACGACAGAAACAAGTGGAAGTCAACAGAAAAGTAGGTCTCTCAGGTTCAGTAACAGGAGAGGGGCTGTGTCTTTTGATACACAATAAAGTTTAAATGTAGAAGGCTAAATTACAAACCACACATATTGAAGCCAAGGGAAGATTTATATTTGTATGAATAAGAACTTGAATGAACAGGCCCTAAATCATATAATTATAGTTAGTTTCAGTGTGGTGTGCCTTAACACAGAGGAAGTTCTCTAATATCCTAGTGGCCCCAAGTGAAGTTACTTAAAGGACCTAGTTGATAGATTGTCATTCCAGGATCAGCTAGCTAGGAATAGCTACAAAGTTATGAGCATAACAGCTTCAGCCATAAAGTCACAGATTTGATGTTGCAGTTATTCATGTTATCGAAGTTATTTTATTTATTAAAGTTACTTGTCTGGTATTGGTCTTCAATAGAGAGCAGTTTCAGCTCTTCATTCAGCTCTTCACCCCTTCTCCGCAAAATAGTTTGTCAGTACATTCTGAATTTTTAAGGAGAGGGGGACACGTGCACACTCGTAACAATTATTCATGCTACACAATGGATTAGAACCAATATACATAGTATTCAAAAATAAGTGTAGAATTAACTTTTCAACATACAAAACTGTGTCTTAGCAAAACAAAAGTATTGCAGGCAGACCAACCATAATATACTTGAAAGATGAAAGATTTGCCAATAGCTGTCTATGAAACCGATTAACCTCCAGTTTATTATATAAAATTGATAAGTGTACTTTCTAAACAACAAGTGAAAACATGTTTAATGAATAAATCATTCATGGAAGATATTCTAAACAAGTACAGTAAATAAGATCAAGTTTTTTAATAGGGAAATATGTTTAAGAGTTTGGGAAAAAATATATAAGCCATTTCTGTGATTACCTGAAAGGATGAACATCCTTTGAGGAACTAAACTTTTAAGGCCTCTTCTGCTTCAAGATCTATAATATTTAAAAATGAAACAGGACTTTGAAGGCATAAGAATCTTGGGGCTTTAAGAATATTTTATTTAGATGGGAGAATATATTACTTAAAATGAACAGTATTATTGAAAACATTGTAAAATATCTCCAAGTGTTAGTTCAAATTCTATCAACAAGCAAAATACTTGAGTGAGGCCTCAGAGAGTGGCAAAGTGTTTCTCAAAAGAATGCCAAAAGCTTCTCATTATATGCTATCTTATTTCTGTTCACAACCCAGTTTCAGCAGCATTTATTATTTATCACCTCTTAATAACTGATTTAACTGCATGCAATCATATTTTTAAGAAGAAGAGGAGAGGATATTTTGAACCCAAACTGGCATGGAAATTCCCAGGCAATCAAGTCAACAAAAAGCTCTGTCACTACTCCCAGAATGCTTGGTACAAGGCAATGCTGGCCGCCTGAATTGATTTTGATGGCTAAGGTAGTTAAACCCAAACAGAATCCAAGACAGAACAATATATTTGTAGAAGCATTCATAGAATGGTTCTAAGTGCCATTACTTTCCAGAGGATTATGTATCTACTCCAGGAATTATTATTTTATTTTAGTTGCTTTTTGCTGCTTTTATTTTTATTGATTACTGCCTCAATAATGTATCAAAGTCTTATATCAGTTAAAACCATAAAACAGACACTATTAAAACATTACTTCTATAAAATGCATTTTAAATTTTTCAAATCTACAACAAATAGGGCTGCCAGGCACTGCATGGCAAGTAATAGATGTTTCCAGTGGGGTGTGGCATCACAGGAATTTTTTTTTCAAAAAAAATTGCACCCCTGTGTACTTATTGGAAGTTTTTGACAGAAATGACAAAGAGTAGCTCTATGACAATTTCTGGAGCTACCCTTCCTTACCTCTGGTAAGAAATTCAGGTAAGTGTGTGAGGCTACGTTAAAAAAATATTCTCTTATCACCACTCTGAGTGGTGGCATCCCTAATCACAATCACTGTGATCTAAATGATCCTTCCAAGGAACACTGGAGTAAAATTCTCTGATCTTCTGGGAGAGGAATGATAGAGACTGGAAGTTGCAGCTGAAAGGCCAACCCATGATTTCCCATCAGTCATTTACCTCAAGCAATTCAAGTTCTCACTCACTAATCTTATTTTAGAACTCTAACTTTTTTAATGAACAACTTTTCAAAGGTAATTGTACAACAGTAAAAATCTACAAGAAATACCATTTTTAAAAGGAAAAAAAGAGCAAGAAAGCAGTCTTCAGAATCTGTTAATGGCTGATTGTTACAATTTTTTTTTCTTCAATTACCTTTATGGCCCTTCCCATCTTGTGTCTCCATGTTTCTAATCAGCAGACTGTTAGTGTATCTCTGTTGATTCCCCCCTGTGGCAGGATTTATTTTGGGTTGGCCCTCTTTATGATCTTAACCATACTCTTTATGAAATTGGCTGAAAGTAGCCATACTCTTATGAAATGGGTACTAAGAGCTCTTCAGCTCTAAGCTCTTCTTGTGAACAAAAATTTTATTTTGCAATATATTGAAAAGTATTCTACTATCAAAATCTAAATATAGTTCATCAATACATTACACAATTTCTTACCCCTCCCACCCTCCAAATTGTGACCTCCGCCGGTATACAAAACAAATTAAAAACCTTTTAAAAGTAAAAATTCACATATATAGAATCTTAACTAAAAGTTATTATTCACTTAACTTTATCTTAACTCCAATATAACTACTATTCTTATTCTTTTACTCATTACTTACTTCTTAATCCTCAATATTACAGATTTAATCAGATAACCATAATCTATTCTTCTTTGCACTTTTAAAAATTCAATTATTACTTGTTAAACATTAAACATATATTTCATAGTCCTTAAATCATCACTAAAAATTATTCAAATCTTAATCTTACCTTAACTCACATAAATTTACTATATAAATTCAGCTACTTATATTTCGCTACTAAAACAGTACTCAGTAATCACAGGCCAAAGGAGGCGAAATTGCAGAACACCCGCGCACGGGCCTTCTCCGTTGCAGCTCCATGCCTGTGGAACCAGCTCCCGGAAGAGGTGCGGGCCCTGCGGAGTCTTAACCAATTCCGCAGGGCCTGCAAGACCATCCTTTTTAGGCTGGCCTTCGCAGATTGCTGATTAAGGATGGCCGAATTGATGGATCTGCCAAAGTGACTCTGTTCAGTGATCTTCGCCATTATGCAAACAGACAGAATAGCGCCAGGAGCACCACTGTTACTGTTAAATTATGTAAATTGGAATGGTTTTTAAGATAATGCTGATTTTAAAATTACTGTATAACTTTTTATTTGAATATGTTGTTAGCCGCCCTGAGCCTGCTTAGGCGGGGAGGGCAGGATATAAATAAAATTTATTATTATTATTATTATTAGTAGTAGTAGTAGTATTAGTATTAGTATTCTCTTTTAGAGTTCAGTTAATATTATCAAAAACCACTAAATGTCTCTTCACCTTCTATTGCATCTCCACATAGTTTTGAAATTTATTCCAATTTTCTTTAAAGTTCTAGTAAGTTTGTCCATTTCACTCCAGTTAAGAACCTTTAAGACCCAGTCCCACTTATCAGGTATTTTGTCCACATTTGCGCATACAATGTTCGTGCAACTGAAAGCAAATACCACAACAATGGTATCTTGCTTCAGGAACCTTTCTATTTGTAATCCCACCAGAAAAACATCCAGTGCTCTCTTGACATTATAACCCAAGATTTTCGATATCTCTTATTGAATCATAGACCAAAATTGTTTTGCCTTCTCACAAGTCCACCACATGTGGTAAAAAGAACCTTGCTGTTTTTTACACTTCCAACACCTATCCGAAATGTTATTGTTCATTTTTGCTAGTTTTTTAGGTGTCATGTACCATCTATACAGCATTTTAAAACAGTTATCTTTTATGTTATAGTACGTTTATATTTTCATAGAGTTCTTCCATAGGTGTTCCCACGTCTCCATTTGTATTTCTTTGTTAAAATTTATTGCCCACTTAATCATTTGAGGTTTTACCACCTCGTCTTCTGCAGACCATTTCAGTAATAGCTTATAGATCCTTGAAATCAATTTTTCATTTTCATCCAACAGCACTTTCTCCATTTCTGTTTTTTTCACGTCTTATACCTGTACTCCTGATATCTTTCTCTACTAAGCTTTTAATTTGTAAAAATTGAAATCAATCAAATTTATCTTTTAGCTCTTCCACCGACTTCATTTCTATTTTGCCTTCATTAAATTTTAGCAGTTGCTCATAGGTAACCCATTTCTCTTCCTGTGAACTTTGAGACAGCTTTATTACTTCAGTTGGCACTATCCAAAGCGGTTTCCTCTCATCACCATATTTTTTCCAGGTATTCAACAAAGTCCTTCTTATATAATGGTGTGAAAAAAACCATCATATTCTCCATCTTTCCCATAGTACATATACGCATGCCAACCAAAAAACTTTCCACGGCCTTCTAATACCAATAGCATTTTGTTAATCAAAGTCATCCAGTCTTTAATTCAAACCAAACAAACTGCATCATAGTATAACAATAAATCAGGTATTTGAAAGCCTCCTCTTTCTTTTGCATCTGTCAAAATGTTCATCTTAATTCTTGGTTTTTTTACCCGCCCAAATAAATTCTGAAATCTTTCTTTGCCAGAGATGGAATTGTTGGTTATCTTTCACTATTGGAATAGTCTGAAAGAAAAACATACCGTATTTTTCGCACCATAAGACGCACTTTTTCCTCCCAAAAAAGTGGGGGGGAGTGTGTGCGTCTTATGGAGTGAAGGTACCATACGTACCTTCCTCGGGGGGGGGGGTGATCCGCTGCCTCCGTCCCGGCGCTTCCTGCCCCTGCCTACCTGGCTCCAGCTCTGACGCTTACAGCAAGCGCTCCCTCCGTCCTCCGATCCCAACGCTTGCTTTAAGCATCAGCGCTGAAGCCAGGCAGGCAAGCAGGGAGAAAGCACGACGCCCCCTCCACAGCCAGTGCTTGCGAAGTGCTGGGTGGTTTCAGCTTCTGCTGATAGCAAGGGCTGCTGATAGCAAGGGCAGCCAAGCCTCGGATCCCAGCCCTTGCTATCAGCAGAAGCTGAAGCCAGGCAAAGAGGAATAACGCCCCCCCTCCGCAAACGCAGTGCTTGGCGAAGCGCTGCGTTTGCGGGGGGTGCTTCCTCTGTCCCTTTCTGCGTGGCTTCAGCTTCTGCTGATAGCAAGGGCTGGGTTCGGAGGCAGCCAAGCCTCGGATCCCAGCCCTTGCTATCAGGAGAAGCTGAAGCCAGGCAAAGAGGAAGCCCCCCCTCCGCAAACGCAGCGCTTGGCGAAGCGCTGGGTTTGCAGAGGGGGGGGTGCTTCCTCTGTCCCTGTCTGAGTGGCTTCAGCTTCTGCTGATAGCAAGGGCTGGGTTCGGAGGCAGCCAAGCCTCGGATCCCAGCCCTTACTATCAGCAGAAGCTGAAGCCAGGCAAAGAGGAAGCCTCCCCCCCTCCGCAAACGCAGAGCTTGGCGAAGCACTGGGTTTGCGGAGGGGGGGGGGCTTCCTCTGTCCCTGTCTGCGTGGCTTCAGCTTGTGCTGATAGCAAGGGCTGGGATCGGAGGCAGGATTGAGAGGGGGAAGGTGCCCAGATCAGGGTGCACAGCTTCAAAAAAATTTTTCCTGTTTTCCTCCTCTGAAAACTAGATGGTCCGGTGCATCTAATGGTCCGAAAAATACGGGTAATATTGGTAGAACATTCATTTTAATTACAGATATCCTCCCCAACATGGATAAGTTCAATTTATCCCACTTCAGCATATCCCCTTCAATTTTATGCCAGAGCTTTTCATAATTGTTCTTGTATAGATCAATGTTCCTCATCGTAATCGTCACACCCAAATACTTTACTTTTGACACAACTTCACAACCAGTAGAATTTTGTAACTCCTTCTGTTTACATGATGACAAATTTTACTAAGGATTTTAGATTTTTCATTATTAATATTGAAGCCTGCTAGCTCACCAAACTCTTTAATTTTTTTCAACAACAAAGGTGTTACTTGTAATGGATTTTCATTGATAAACATCACGTCATCCGCAAATGCTCTATGTTTGTATGAAAAACCTTTCAACTTCAGACCCTCTATCTCATTATCTTCATCAATTTGAGTCAGTAAGACCTCTAGGGTCATTATAAACAACAGCAGAGATAGAGGGCAGCCTTGTCTTGTACCTTTGCTGATTATCATTTGTTCAGTCAAATCATCATTCACACAAAGTTTGGCTTGTTGTTCTGTATAAATTGCTTTAATCATCCTTATAAAATTGGCTCCCAATTCCATTTTTTCCATCACTGCAAACATAAAATCCCAATTAAGATTATCAAAGGCTTTTTCTGCATACGCAAAAAATAAAGCCACCTCTTTTTCTGGGTGTTTTTAATAGTACTCTACAATGTCTATTACTGTGCTAATATTATCTCTTATTTGCCTTCTGGGGAGAAATCCTGCTTGTTCCTGTTGAATAGAAATGTTCAAATGCTGTTTGAGTCATTCTGCTAGAATTCTAGCAAATATTTTATAATCATTATTCAGTAGTGAAATCGGTCTATAGTTTTTAACATTCGTGGAATCTCTTTCCTCTTTCATTTTAAGTGAAATTACAGCTTGTTTCCATGTATTTGGTACCCTCCCCTCTTGCCTGATACAGTTCATCAATTTTTGAAGTTTGGGTACTAATACTTCTGTCAAAACTTTATAAATTTTGCTGAAAAACCGTCAGGACCCGGAGCTTTACCTACTTTCATCGAACAAATTGCTGCTTTAATTTCCATTTTCTCAATTGAATCATTCAAAAATTTTTCCATGCTTTCACTTAAAGGTTTCACTTTTATTCTTTGCAATAGGCCTCAATTTTCTCTTTATTCACTTGTTGGCCTTTAAATAATTTGGCATAAAATTTGAAGAATTCCCTTTTAATTCTGGCTTGATCTAAAATTTCTTTACCATCTGAAATAATTTTATTTATAAATTTCTTCTCTCTTTTCTTCTTTAATTGCCAGGCCAGATACTTCCCTGGTTTGTTAGTGCCTTCAAAAGACTTCTGCTGCAACCTTTTTAAGTTCCATTCCACTTCCTTATTCAATAGGTGTCTCAGTTGGTTCTGTAGAATTGTAATTTCTCGTAATATTTTTTTCTTCCCCGGTCTTTTCTTCAGGTCATTTTCTTTTCTGCCTATTTCTATTTGTAAGTCCTTCATTTGTTTTTCTTTAGCTCTTTTATCTTTATTATTCAGTGACATTAGTATTCCTCTCATAACAGCTTTGTATGCGTCCTATACGGTCTGAATTTTAACATCTTGATCTTCATTCATTTGGAAGAAAGCTTTAGTTTTTTTTCCCCAGAGATTTCACTACTTCAACTTTCTTCAGCAAATCTTCATTTAGTCTCCATCTTCTACACTTTTTCACTCCTTTTGCTAACCACAGTAATGGATTGTGGTCTGCACCTATTTTCGGAAGAATCTCTATTTTATTAGTAATAAGTCCCAGGTCCTTCGTAGACCATATCATATCAATTCTCGAGAAAGTGTCATGCCTTGCTGAGAAAAAAGTATAATCTCATACTTTAGGATTGAACTCTCTCCAAATATCTTCCAAACTTTCTTGCTTTACTAATTTAAAAAAAGACTGGCAACTTGCCATCTTTATTCTTTTTATTTCCAGATCTGTCCAAAGAGTTCTTAATAGTTCCATTAAAGTCTCCCATTAACATTACATGCTCATAAGTCATTTGGTCAAGTTGCTGCAAAATGTCTTTGAAAAAAAGCATCTTTCACCCCATTAGGGGCATATAGTCCCAGCAACAATGTCTTTTTCTCATTAATAAACACCTCCACTGCAATATATCTACCTTCATTGTCTTTAAAAACCAATTTTGGCTCCAGTTCTTTTTTAATATTAAAAAACCACTCCCTTTTTTTATCTTTTGCTAGCGAGAAAAATTCTTCTCTCAAAGCTTTGTTCCATAAAAATTTGTAATCCAATTGCTTAATATGCACTTCTTGTAGACAAATTATATTACATTTCTGCTTTTTAATCCAATGAAAAATTGCCCTTCTTTTTTGAGGTGAGTTAAATCCATTTACATTCCAAGAGATTAATTTGTAATCCATAATGGTTTTTACAATTATTCTGTACCCTCGAAATCTTTATTGTCCACCAAAAATTCATTCATGCCTTGGGTGTCCACTATTGTTTTTCTCTGTCTATTATACTCAAAGCTGAGACCGTCAGGTAAAATCCATCTACATCTTATGCCCTTCTCTCTTAGCTTGTCAGTCAGTTTCTTGAATTGCTTTCTGTCACTGATGACCTTTCTCGGCAATTCCTTCATGATTCTCACTCTGCTTTCCTCCACAACCATTGGGCTACTAACTGCTTGGTTAAGATCCTTCCCACCACATCCCTTGTAGTAAATTTCACTACCACGTCCCTGAGTAGCTTGCTCTTTCTGGCAAATTCTGAGTTGACCCTATATATATAGTCACACATACGTTCCACCTCAACTGGGTCTTCTTCCAGAAATTCAGCCAAAATTGTAGCCATATACTTCTTCAAATCCTCCTGGTCAGCCTCTGGTACTCCCCTTAGATGAATCATATTCTCCATCAACTTACAGACTTGCAATATTGCTTTATCCTGCAATTTCTTGATAGTAGCATCTTGGTCTTTTATTTTAACTTCAATCTCTTCAGGGTTTTTTGCTATTGCTTGAGACTCTTTTTTAAGTTCCTCAATCTCCTTCTTAAATTCTTTCTTTACTTCTTCAGCACTAGAGTTGATTTCTTTGGTTATTTCTTTAGTTAATTTCTTTTCACTGCCCATTATTAATTCCTTCATTGCCTTTAATAATCTTGTTTCAATAGCGTCCAATTGTTCTTGGACTTGTTTAGACATTTTCCCTTCTCCCACTGAGGCTGCTCTTAAATGTGTAACTCTAGAAGGGAACTGAGGGCAATCTCAGTCTCAGATGTTTTGATTTGGCTATAAGATTGTTTACATTAAGTTGCAGCTGGAGATCAGATATTATCTGATAAGAGATGCTCTCAAGCCTATAAAAGCTGTGGACTTTGGGGTACTAGTGGCTGGTCTGCACCAGAGGCTCTCTCTGTGTCAGTCATGCCAACCTAATATACTTAGAATCTGGGCTGGCCTGCATGAGAGACAGTCTCTCTGCTGGACAACCTAAGAAAAATTAACAGCCTTTGCTGTTTTTAAGTCATCACCTGTTTGAGGCCTCAAACAGAGTAAATGCTCAAACATAGAAAATAGAGCATAGCTCTACTAGATACTTGGGACTTAGATTTTAAATGGGAAAATGTAACTAATAGGGTGAAGTCCCTGTTGGGACATATTTTTCATTATGCTCTTTTCTATATTGTAGAACTATGCTTTATGCTTGACTATCTTCTGTAACTGTGTAATTGTTTTCTTAAATGTACTAAGTTTATCCAACTGTTTTGCTTTTCTGTCTATAAGTTTAAGCCTTCTGTCTAAAGGAGAAACTTGGAGTCTAATAAACTGTTTTGCTTTTCCAAACTTAGAGTCCAATAAGTCCATTACCTATGAGGGCTTAAAACTTCTTAGTGAGTATGTATTAGCCTTCTAATAACTGCAGATTGTTTTGGTTTCTGGGTTTTTGTTTTGGGTTTATGCTGCTGTGGGACAAAGAATAATTCCCCACAACACCCCCTTCTCTCCTTCTGATTTATGCACTATATGTGTGTAGCCTGAGGCAGTATTTTGCTCTCTGGGCACCTATGGTGTCTGCCCTTCCTTTCTTGATGAATAACATTTGCTCTCCTTCCCCATAGTTTAATTAGAAATAATTTCATATATCTCTGTCACGCCCCTGCTGACCCTCACCATGCCCCGCCGTGGCCACTGCTCTCCTGGTGACCTGGCTTAAGCCTGGGCCCGTCTAGGTGTTCCAGAGGTCTCAGATTGTGGGAGGACAGAGCTGTGTTACTTCACCCATTTATGTTCATGTCCTCCCTGGCTGTGCTTGGGCTCCACTCTCTCTCTGTCTCGGCTGCCCAGCTATCGCAGCAGCCTGCTTCCTCCTTGACCTCTCAGCCTAGCAGCCTTTTATCTTTTTCCCAGCCCCCTCCCTTCCTCCCAGGTCCCACCCCGAGTAGCTCCGCCCCCGCTTATAAGCAGGAATGCTGGGGAAGGGCTCCCTGGGGCATGGCTTTCAGGTGGCAGTTGAGTGAGCTGGGGCATTGTGGTTGCATCTGGGTACGGCATTCCTGCCCTCTCCCTTCTGCGGCCATGGCCGCGGCTTGGCCACTTCACCCGGGCCTGAGGGGGGCCCATTGGTTCCCTGCTCCGGCAAGCATCTCGGAGGGGCAGGCCGCATCAGGCGGCCAGGAGGTATTCTGGAGCCTTGGGGAGTGGGGGGGGGCTCCTGGCGGCATCCTGTCTCAGCCGTGGTGTGCGGGGGGGCCCCTGATGGAGTTCCATCTCATCTGGGATGGGACAATCTCTGGCCTGATTACCTGAATTGCTTTAATCTGTCATGCATAGGTGATAATGGCTGAGTTATCATTACTTTGGGGAGAGGAGTTTTTTATCTCAGATGCATCACCCTATACATTAAGGCAGGGGTCCCAGCTCCTTTGTACCCAGGACTGGCACCAGCATGACTTGAAGTGGGGCATCTGCCAGGGTCCAAAGTTCTTTTAGGGCCCACTGTGAACATCCCCTGCCTCCACACTTTCTCTGCCACCCATATGTGTATCCTTCCCCTGACTGATCACTGACAAGATGCCTGGTTTGCCCAGCACCACAAGGGAAGAAAGTGGAGATTGTGAAAGCAATGGTCATAGCACTGACATTCTCAGATATACACACTGCCCAGTGTTGTTGAGAAGAGGGTTTGTAGGTGGTTGAGAGTTTCAGTGATAGGAGGAGATATGGTCAGGCAGGGGCCAGGATACATAGGCAGATGCAGGATGCATGGTGGGAGCAGGAAAGGAAGTATGAGTGGTAGTCCTGGTGGAGGGCAGAAAAGCTGAGAGAAGCCTCTGTTTAAGGCTCCACAAAACCCCGCTGGACAGAAAGTAGAGAAAGCATCACTAAAAAAACACCCATAGATGCCACTGGGGGGTGGCGGTGGTTAAAAAAACAGTATTGGGAAGTTCCACAGAATTCCGAGTGGAGGAGATGGCTGCTTCCCAGTGGTAGCTTCTGACTGGCACAAAGTAAAATGCCTCGCACATAAAGGACTAAACAAACCAGTGGACTATCAAATAATAATGATGACCCAAGTTAAAGTAAACTGAATTATAATTAGTGTGCAATTCAATAAAGATTCTTCAGTATGGTGACTTTGTGCTAGCTTTCCAACCTCAGTATACCAACTAGGTTATAAAATCAAAACAAAGTCTTAAACTGTTTTCATGCTATTCTTCAGTCAGGAAAGTCAGGAAAGGCACAAATAAGTATTTTTAAAAGCCTGCATGGTTAACAAAGTAATGGAAGCTGTAAAAGGTAAAAAGGATTCCTTTAAGCAGTGGAAAACTAGTCCAAGTGAGTTTAATAAAAGGGGACACAGGCTGTGGCAAATCAAATGCAAGTTTGTGATCAGGCAGGCAAAAAGGGACTATGAGGAGCATATTGCAAAAAACATAAAGGACGTCCATTGTTAAGGACGGCTCCAGCAACACCCCCAATCTCCTGACCTTGGACGCTGTTGTCAGTGGCACCCCATCAAAAGCCGGTAGGGGAATTTCCCTACCTTGACCACCACAACCCAGGCAAAGGACCTCTGTCTTCATCGGATTCAGCGTCAGTCGACTCAGCCTAAGCCATCCTCCCATGGCTTGCAGTGCCAGGTCCAGATTTTCTGGGACACAGCCAGACCGGTTGTCCACCAGTAGATAGAGCTGAGTGTCATCAGCATACTGATGGCAATCCAGCTCATACCTCTGGGCAATCTGAGCAAGGGGGTGCATATAGATGTTAAACAACATCGGGGAGAGCACTTCCCCCAAGACACACCACAATTAAGTGAGTATCTCCAGGACAATTGTCCCCTGATTGCCACCTTTTGTCCCCTACCATAAAGGAAAGAGGAGAGCCATTGCAAGGCCAACCCCTGAATCTCTGTGTCGGCGAGATGGTGGGTCAGCAACTGATGGTTGACTGCAGCTGATGGATCTAACAACATTCGCCTTGGTCCAGATGCCGCTGGAGGTCATCCACTAGGGCAACCAGTACTGCCTCCGTCCCATGATCTGGGCGGAAACTGGACTGATGGAGATCTAGGATGCTTCCAAGCAAAGAGGTAATTTAAAAGCATCTACATTTTCTTGGCATTTTCCTCTCCCCACCCCTCAGAGGTCAGTTGGTCTCTCCTTATTGGTCAGTTTTGCACTAGGCATGTATTTTGAAATAGGAGATAAGGAAAGTAATTGCTTTTGTCTGACTTGCCTGCAGGAGTGGCCAGTTAGCTCAGTTGATTAAGATTCAGTGTTATTAAATGCAAGGTTCTTGGTGTGATTCCCCATTTGGGCAATTTTGCTTTTTGTGGAAAAAAATGTTTTCTTTTAAATTGATTTTGACCACAAAGATTTTAAATACAAGGATAATGATGTAGAACCTGCTCTGGGGCAGCAGGAGCTAGTTTTTTAAAAAAGTCTGGTCCATCGCAACATCTGTTTTTCCCCTTTTGTCATCTCATTCCCTGGGGGCTCAGGCTGCAAAAAATTGACATCTCCAAGGCTTTTTTTGAGCAGGAACACAGTTCCGGCTGGCTTGCTTTCAGGGGGTGTGACCTAATATGCAAATGAGTCCCTGCTGGGCTTTTTCTACAAAGAAAGCACTGGACATCTCCACCTCCCTGCCCCTCCACTTGTGAACCACCTCCACCAAGCTGCTGACAGCAGTCTATCCACTTCCTCTCTGGCCAAATGTTTAGCATCTCCTCTCACTAAACTTTTAAAGCATTCCCTGCCAATGATTTTTTTCTCCAACCATCTCAGATTAGCATTAAATTCTTTGACTACTGATAAAAGGGAGGGGAACTCTAATGGTGACACTGCAGTAAATTCAGCTAGAAGACTCTCCGATTTCAAAAGATACACCCAGTATGAAACCAACCAATCAGGAGAGCCCAACCCTACAACACTATCTAGGTTTTCTCATTAATATGCATAATATTTACTTCTCAATTCCCAATACAAAGGAGAGAGAAAAAAGGTGCAAAGTGCAGGCACAGCATTCAAAGTAAACCCCAACTGGTAACTTCAGCGGAAATCAGAAATAATTGTGTGTGCAGAAAGGCCAAAACACAACGACTACTTCAAACTTAAGTTGTAGCTGACAGTGCTGTGTTGAGCAAAAAGGTCTTTATGTGCTTCACACTCCTGAGGAGGTGGTTGGTTGAGGTGATGTTTATTAAAAGGCAGAACTTCTTGAGCTCTGAAGTCCTCAGTCTTGTTACAAATATTGTTCTGTGCATTATTTTTAATGGCTGAAGTACAGCTTATTGTTTAAAATACAGTGATGAGAAGATGATTTTTTTAAAAAAAAAACTTATGTGAGCAATCTTGCATCCAAACTGTCATTTTTATTCAATACTGTAATACTGTAAAATGAAACGTGAAAATGAAGTTCATTTGTTGGCCCACCTCCCATCTTCCTCCTCCTCTTCTCTATTCTCTTTACTTTCTGTACTTGCTATGATGATGCTAGCCACAGCTGCTCTTGCCGAGGTTTGCTACAGTGGTAGCAGCACCATCTAGGCACTGAGTAAGAGAATTCTAACCTTACCTATCACAAGAAAAAGGTTTATTCATTTATTTGACGTCTTTGAATACTTTTGCCACTCGAATAGTTAATCCCACCCCTTTCCCAGCATTTTGGCCCTGATTCAAATTAGACCTACCTGGAATTTTTTTTTTTTAATTTTTAGGATTGGAGCTCCTGTCATGAAACTTCAGAATCTTACAATGTGCTTCAGATACCTCAAAAAACAGTCTCTGAGGTACTGAGGAAAGGGTGGTGGTAGGGGAAAGACCAAGATTCAATTGACTTCTAAATCAATGGATTTAGAAGGATATGGCCCTGTTTAAGATTTCATTATCTGCATACTACTTAGCATATATATGTCTATGTCTAATAGCTAATATACTTAGCTAATATATATATATGTCTGTATGTGTGTATATATGTATGTAAGTATGTATTTTATCAGCCGGACACAGCTGTTGCTTCTCCATAACTAGATCCCAGGTTATTACAGAAGTGCCTATAAAAAGGAACTTTTCTCAGTTCCATGGTTCCTCTTTATGGCTGTTGTTAGAACAATATGGGATACAGCTGTAGGAAATGGCAGTGTTGCCACTCCCTTAATGAACCAAATACTTTCCTTAAACAGAGTAATTCCTTGAAGAGACATTTAATATCTGCTAATGTTTTTTGCACAATATTTTCACTTGAACTCATACACGAATATCTGTATTTAATTTAACAAAGGGAAAAAATAACTGCATTCCATACACAGACATGTTTTAAACTGGTTTTTAGAAAAAAGGTTAATTGGAAAAAATATCCTGATCCAACTGCTGATTTTGTAGTAAAGCTGATGGCTGAGATATGATAGTGTGAGCAAGTACTGTACAGCCATGACTCGTTGGCATAAGCTAATGTCCCTCTCCATGAAAACTATTCCATTATGGTCCTGTATGATAATGTGATACATCATTAGACACTCAGGTTATGGCCCTCTGAGCCAAAGCCCCAGTTCTAATAATAAAAGGTCATCATTGGAAGCACAATTGATATTAATATCTTAAAATAATTATAATTCTGGTTCCCTTGCTTGTAATTAACATTTTCACTACCCAAGCTTTTATAAATTGAGAGTCAATGGAACAAGAATTATTTTACATCTTTGGGTTATAAATGTTACTAGCAATGCATTATGTATATCATTCTTTAAATGCCATATCCAAATGCATTTTTGTGACTGATCTTAATTTTGCATATGCTTTTAAAGTAGCATTCATTAAAAAATAATCTTGGTAAATTGATGGCAAAAGCATCTTTCATTTCATCAATCAAATTTCTGGAAGCTTTTGTGACAATTTCTTGCACATCACTAACTATAGTAGGGAAATTATTGTTTCACTCTCAGTTGGAAACTATTCTAAAATACCAAAACATTAAAAACTTATAAAATGGGATTTGCTATTACATCTCCCATGCTGCCATTTAAATTGGTGAACTAAGTTTTATTCACTTGTGGGAGTGGATTGACCTTTATAATGTAAGTTGTATTTCTGAGTTCAGCAAATATAAAATTTCTCAGTTTAAATTATTGTGAATGTAATATGTTAATAACATAAGATATTATAGCAAACTAACTCACAAGGCTTATATAAATAGGGATACTTGAAAACTGGTTTGATTTGTGGTCTGTTTTCCAGTCACAAACTATTAGGGCTGTTCATGAACAGTTCAAGCCAGTTTGCTGAATTATTTGTTGTGTATTTAAATCATACACAATAGCATAATCAGGAGTGTTTCACACACGCTCACACAGCCTGATAGGAGTCCTACTTTCCCCTACTTGCCTTCCACATAGATCTGTTGTTATTGCATGCCATTTGTCGGCCAATCGTAGAAAAAGACTAATACAGTGAACAATTTAGTCAGTCAGCCAGTGTTTAAAACAAACACTGTATTTTAAAAACAGTCTTTCCATTTGGTATTTGTTTAAGCTAAGTTTAAGTTATCAATTTTATTTGGCACGTGTGCTTTTCCCCCACACCCTTATGACAGGTATAGTTCCTCCAACATTATTTAATTACCTGACTCACGCATCCATGACCCTGGTTAGAAGGTCTCACCTACTGTGACATGCAAAGCAAAAAAACCAAGGCTATCCAAGATTTTATAACTTTGTCAGAGCTGAACCAAGAACTACAACTGCTCATTGGTTTAACCATTATGCTATGTAGCCAGGAGGTGCTGCCTGCCCATAGGGGTACCCCACTTGAGCTAAGGGGACCTCAAGCTATACAAAATGGAGTCTGACCAGAAACAGGCCAAGAAATACTTCATTCAAAATGGAGTAGAGTAGAGAGCTTGTTCTAGTCCTACCTAAAGGTTCCCTCCACAAATGGCTCTCCTAGCCTCCCAAACAGAATGCATAATAACAATGGGGACTGCTGGTAAGTATTGCTCATGCCCTTATCCTCATCTACTGATCAATGACATCTCCCTTTGGCCCATCATTCCCACCCAGCTACTTCCATTCACTCCTGTGATAACGCCTATCCTGCTTTGTCTGCCACATTGAGTTCTTTCCTGAGTGTCAAGCCCAAACTGGTACCAAACCATCCAGTTATACCCTGGCCCATTCTTTAGTGAGGATATGAAAATTACAAACTATTATTCCCAACTAGAATTCCTTTCAGAAAACCATCACCAGGCCATTAAGGACTCTATAGTCACTAAAGGGTCCTCCATCCCTCAAAACACTATATAAACTGGGTGAACATCCCATTTCGGTGTGCATTCTATAGGGTGCCATTTGCAGTCTGTACCCCTCCATTACTCCTGCAATTGGATCTATAGGGCTTGCTACGCTGGTTGTGCTTGCCCTTCTCTTTGATTTTCCTGCTGAACGGATGTCTCCTCTTCTGGATCAGGTGATGTAACCCTCTACATGAAAGGAAAGGTCCACTGTGCAAGCACCAGTCGTTTCTGACTCTGGGGTGACATTGCTTTCACGTTTTCATGGCAGACTTTTTATGGGGTGGTTTGCCATTGCCTTCCCCAGTCATCTACCCTTTCCCCCAGCAAGCTGGGTAGTCATTTTACCAACCCCAGAAGGATGGAAGGCTGAGTCAACCTCGAGCTGGCTAACTGAAAACCCAGCTTCTACCAGGGATTGAACTCAGGTCGTGAGCAGAGCTTAGGACTGCAGTACTGCAGCTTTAACACTCTGTGCCATGGGGATCTTCAACGATCCCTCAATTCTTCTATCGATAACATCTACCCTTCCTAACTTCTGATTGCCTGTATTGTGCATTTGTGTGTGTGAATGTATTCTTTTTACATATTTTAAGTAAACATTATAAATTCTACTTGCCTGAAGTCTTCTTGCTTGAAATCCCGATCTCCGTATTAAAGAAAAGATCCTTTCCTCCTAATTCACTCTACCTAGTCTTCATATTGCTAATTTCCCCATTCTAAAATAGGAGACTCAAAGCTATATGAGCAAACATGGAAGTTCAGTTCTGTTTCTTATATTGTCCAGTGATAAACAGTGTCTTTTTTGCCTCCCAAATCGGAATAAAGAGGCGGACACGACTGCATTGGTATAAATAATGGGCTACTTTATTAAACATCATAAACTCCAGCAAGGGCACCCAAAACGCGGCTTGGTCAGGGCTGGGGGTCTCAACAGACTGCTCCCCTGCCATTAGTGGGCAAGAGACCCAGCCCCCAGCTGGAGCTATGTTCCACAGCTTCTGCCAGGCTGGCCCAGCAGGGAGGCTCGCCCCAGAGGGCCCAATCCCAGATGCACGTCTCATTAGAAGGCACCCTCTAGTCACGCCTTCAGGACGGTCTGTATTCTCCTCACCCCGGGTCATCAAACCCCAACGTTGATCATGCCAGACCCCTAATTCCCCAAAAGGGGGATGCTTCATGGTCCTCCCCTAGCCGCATAGTACCATAACCCAGGAAAACCTGCCACCACTAGAGCCAAGTCTCTACTTAGACCTTAGTACCCACTGGGAGCCCCAAGGCCACCAGCAACCCTTGCTGGAGATCTCTCAAGAAAAGCATATTAACCTTTTCTGAGAGATGAACCCCATCCCCTCTGTAGAGGTCCGGAAATTTCCAAGAAAAATCAGGGTGGGGCAGATAGTGGCCCAACCCCCCTTCCAATGCCTTCCTAATTGCCTTATTAGCCTTGTACCGGGCCCTCTCAATAGCTCCAGGGGCCCAAGCACTGCACCAAACAAGGCGGAGCAGCATGGCTGACCAAATTATGGTGGTCCCAGGCCATCGCTCCCTGATTTTACTGAAAATCATCACAGGCCTGCCAAAGGCCTTGCCTTTCAACAGCCCGAGATCATTACCTCCCAGGTGAACAATTAAAACCTGAGGAGGAGGATCCACTCTATCGTGGAATAACAAAGGCAGCAGGCCCAGCCACTGAAGGCCCCGGTGCCCCTGCCATTCAATACAAACATATTGGCTGAGCCCCAGCTGAGAGGTGACCGAAGTTCTCCGTGCCTGGTGAGCAGCCCAAAACACGTGGCTATGGCCACAGACGAGAACTCGGCTCCTCTGGCCAGGAAAAACAGCATCTAAAAGAGAACAGTCAAACAAAAACATAACCATTAACATTAGAACCAACAATCAAACCTAGGGACTGAGCAAAGGTCGAACATAAGACTTGTAAGCCAATGAGCGCCACCGGTAACCCCAGCTCACCTAAAGCCCATGACATCACAGTTCAAAATTGATGCTTCGTCAACGGGCTACCATTACTGTGGCAGAACAGAAACCCCTCGTTATGCCCCCGGACTGCCAAATAAGCCGCTAACGCAGCGACGGGGCACAGTTCGAGGTCTGAACAGTTACCCAGCTCAAGCTCTGTACCCTTTTGAAACTGATCCATCTTTGAGCGGTGAACAGTAATCACCACGTGACCCTCAAACAACCTCACATCCCGTAGGAAAAGAGCCCTGCCAGAAACATCATTTCTGGATTGTGCCACCAGCTCGTTAACTCTAAAGGCCCCCCAAAAAGTCTATTAAGGACGCGGCATGAAACAAAACTGCTTCGAAGGAAGAAGCACACACCAAGCCCCAAACTCCCTTCAGGCCCCTAAGAATCAGCGGAGACAAAGGTTTCCAAGTATCCACCCTAGGTCCAGCCTCTCTGGCCAAACCCTCCGGCATTTTCCGAATACGAAAATCAGCTGTCTCTTCTTTACAGCCCAATGCCTTGCTGGCAAAAGCCAGTGCAGACAGGCGCCCCCTAATGGATCGCACGGCCAATCCCTTACCTCGAAGCGAAACACAGTAATGGAGCAACTGCTCCACCGGGAGAGGCCAAATGATGCGATACCCTACCTCAGCCCTAAAGTCTTCAAATTGCTGCACAGCCTGTTCGTAAGACTTCCTGGTGCTAGGCGCAATGGCTAGGCCTATCGCTCTGCAGACCTCGGCTCTCCAACCAGCCATAGCTCCCGGGGCATTGGCACTGCCTCTCTGTTGGCATCTGGGGCCAGTTGACAAAACCTCTCCGTCTGTTTACGAGAGAGAGTGTCAACCACCCCATTACTCACCCCAGGAACATACTTGGCTAAAAATAAAATATTAAGCCGCAAACATCGCAGAGTGAAGGCCCTCACCAACCTTATAACCCGCCAGGTTTTGGATGAAAGGGAATTAATGACATGGACTACTGCCATATTATCACACCAAAAATGAACGGTGGATTGGCCATATCCTTCCCCCACAGCCAAACCGCGACTAAAATGGGAAAGAACTCGAGAAACGTAAGATCTCTGTTCACACCTACCTGTACCCAGGAGTCCAGCCAACTATCTGTGCACCAATGTCCGTGGAAATAGACTCCAAAACCCAAAGACCCAGCAGCATCAGACATGACCTGGAGCTCAGCTTCAAGCTTCATGTCCTCTTTCCAAAAAGAGACTCCATTAAAGGACTCCAAAAATTCCTACCAAACCCTTAAGTCTTCCCTCATGCTGCTGGTAACCTGTGTTCTATGCTGAGGCAAGCGTAGCCCTGCCATTGCATTACAGAGCCTCCTAAGAAAAGCCTTCCCCGGGGCAACCCCTTTGCAAGCAAAGTTAAGGTGCCCCACAAGCTGCTGCAACTCTAACAAGGTAACCTTCTTTTTAAGAAGAAAGGAAAAAATCCTGGATCTTAACTCAACTATTTTCTGAAAAGGTACCCTGGACAACTGCGCTACAGTGTCAATCTCAATCCCCAAATAGGTCAGCTTTTGGGCCGGACCCTCCATTTTCTCTGGGGCCAATGGGACCCCAAGCTCTGCTGCCAGTTCTATAAAGCCCGACAGCAGCTACCCACAATGCCCAGTCCCCTTGGGGCCCACAAAAAGGTAGTCATCCAAATAATGAACGACATCCTGTAAACCCACTTTCTCCCACACAGCCCATTCCAGGAATGTGCTGAAACACTCAAAAGTGGAACATGATACAGAGCAGCCCATGGGCAATGCCCTATCCATATAAAATTGGCCCTCAAAAGAAAACCCCCAAAACTCAAAATCATCAGGATGCACTGGCAGAAGGCAAAATGCAGATTTAATATCGCATTTTGCCAACTCTGCACCCACCCCACAGCGTCTCACCATGGCAACAGCCTGGTTGAAGCTGGTATACCTAACGGAACATAAGAGTTCAGGGATTCCATCATTAACAGATCTCCCTCTGGGGAAAGAAAGATGGTGAATCAAACGAAATTCACCCGGTGCCTTTTTAGGCACAACACCCAATGGGGAAACCCTAAGGTTATCCAATGGTGGATGGGAAAACGGGCCTAAAATCCTACTTTCAGCTAACTCTTTGGCAATCTTTTCTCTAACAACCGGCTCTAAGCCCTTAACAGAACTAAGATTTCCAGACATAAAAGGGCCCCGAGGCCCTTGAAAAGGGATCCTAAAACCACCCTTAAAACCTTCCAACAAATAAAAACTGTCTGCCCTACGTGGGTACCTGGATAGCCAACGCTCAAGAGGACCCACCTTTATTGGGCTGGGTCCCTTTTCCAGTCTGATAGGTACCACCTCCGCCACCAGGCTTCTTAGGATTTTTGCATCCTCTAGCTCTTGGGCAGCTGTCAAAGGAGTGAGACCCACCGCACATGGGGCATTCGTGCTTAAACTGGCATGCTTTCCTGCTACACACCCCCTGAGAATCAAATTCCCAACAGAGCAGGTGGTGTTGAACCCCCTGCCCCGCTGAACCATGGGGAGAGCTGGAGGATGCAGAAGACGTAATGAATGACCTGCCCACCAAACGACCGCTATCCGAGCGGTCACCCAAATTTGGCTGAGCTGGGGACATAACCTGCAGCCGCAGCTGCTGTTGAATCCGATCCGGTAAGGAAGGATACAAAGCAGCCCTCATCCGAAACTCCTGGTCATACTGCAACCCGGCTGGACTGCTAAAGGTTGTGTACCCTTTATAGATAATGTCCAAGTATTGAATAAGGGCAGCTGCCCTCCAAGGCTGAGCCCTGGCAATCACCCCAGCATAAATGAGAAACGCTGGAAGCCAATTAGCCCAGGTCCAATCCACTTTATGCTTCCTTAACTTCTCTTTTTCCTTCTCATCTAACTCCTCCTTATCCTTCTTTTCCACCTCCCGAAAAAGGAGGGAAAAACCATCTACATACTCCCCTTTTAGGATTTTTTCCCTGGTTGCGGGTAACAAGTGATTCCCCAAGGGCAGCACTACGTCCCCAAAGGGTAAAGCAGTAAATGGAACAGCCCCATACAAAGGAGGGTTCCCCAAGCCCCCCATATATGAACCTGCCATGCCCTGCTGCCCCAAACCTGACCACACTCCACCCTGGCCAACCTGCCCATCTGACCAAGCCCAATTAGACAACGCAGCAGCCCCCGCAGAGGAAGCAAACCTCAAACCCGCACCCAGGATGCCCTGTCCACTAGGCAAAGCCTGGCCCCAAGGCCCCCAAGGCCAAGCAGACCCAGCATATAATTGCGAAACCTCCCCAGCCTTACCAACCAATCCTGAAGGTCCCAATGATGACCTGATCCAGCCGCACCAGCCACAGACACCGATCCGCCATCTGAACCGTCGAGACCCACGGTACTGCCCGAGAATGCACCAGATCTGCCCTCAAGAATCGACAGTCTAGTGAAAGCATTCGCCTGAAGGGGTCTTTTAGAAACATTACCCTTTTCCCCTCCCTCAATAGGAGAAATACCTGAGACCTGCTCCAGCGCCCAAAGCCTCTGCATAATATTGCTACCAACAGCCTTGTCACCCTCATCGTCCGACGAAGATAACGGGGGTGGAAGCCTCTTAGCTGGGGCCTTAGGAGCCTGCCTTCGGTGCCAGCTTTCCCCCCTTAGACGTGCCAGACCCTTTACCACCCAACATCATGTACCACAAACAGTGACCCACAAAATGGCCACCAACCAGAGCCCGTCAAAAATGGCCGCCTTTCCCCTGAAGAATGGAACAAGAGCCCTACCAAACTAGCCGCCTTCCCACTGGGAAGAAAAGGAACAGAAATCCTTTTAAAATGGCCACCACCCCTTGGGAAGAAAGGAACAGAAGCCCTTTCAAAAATGGCCGCCTCCCCCAAGGAACAGGAGCCCCAATCAAAATGGCCACCTTCCCCCTGGAAGAATGGAACAGGAGCCCTTTAAAATGGCCACTTCCCCCTGAGGAGAAAGGGAACAGGAGCCCTTTCAAAATGGCAAAAAACCCTGGTGGTCTCCCATCCAAATACAAACCAGAGCCAGCCCTGCTTAGCTTCTGAAATCTGCTAAGAAAGAAGGGTTGGAAAGATGGGACTTTATTCCCCCCAAAAAACCCTGCAGGAGTGAAAGACCACCACCAAGAAACCCTTTTTTCCGTATAAGGAGGGGAGAGCCAGCCACAACAAGAGCCCCCAAATGCACTTTAACATAAAATTCCTACCGCCTTGGAAGCAATCCCACGCCGCTAGAACTTCCAAGGAGTTTGCTCCAAAGCCTTCTGTCTGTCTCAAACACCTCCTGCCGACAAGAACACACCACCCGGATCCCTCACCACCGCCGAAACACGTTGTGCAAAAGACTCCACCGACGCCAAACGACGCAACGCGAGGCCAGGCTCAACGGAGCACCTCAACACACTCCCAGTCTTGGACTGATCATCAAAGAACTGCACAGGGGAATGGAGGTCTGGCCGTTAAAGCGACCAGGCCCCGCCCCCTAAATTCACTCCCAAATGGGCGAGAGTCCTCTCTCCCTCCTGGGAAGGCAAACAATGCCTCTGCAGCCTAGCAGCCTAGCAGCTTTCTCAGGGGGAAGCGGCCATTTTAAAAGGCTCCTGTTCCATTCTTCCAGGGGGAAGGTGGCCATTTTGATTGGGGCTCCTGTTCCCTAGAGGAACAGCAGCTTTGCTGCAGTCTGCAAGCATACGATTCTCTCTGTCCCTAGAATGTGTCTTTTGTTATGCAGTGTGAGTTTAAGGAATAGCCACCATGTCCCATGCTGCCACCGAATTGTCAAGGAGCTTTGCAAAGTAGATATCTGTTGTTGTTGTTGTTGGGTTTTTTTTTTGGGGGGGGGGGTAGTCCTTTAGAAATATTCATTTTCTCTACTTTATTACAAGTATTCATTTTGTTACTGTATTCATTCTTGTTTCTTTAGTTTCAATCAGAAACATATTTCAAGCTGAGAATTCTAAAAGGATAGCTGTATTAGTTTCTTGTTAGAGTATTTTGCACGCAGCAGAAGAGCTGAAGGAGAGGGACAGGCAAAAACACAGGAATTAATAGACAAGAGAAACAGATGTATTCAATGGTAGATATATTTACCAGGAAAGTATCCAATATTCAGAGTCGTTGCCAGGCCAAGGTCATACACAGTAATCAGTAGACACTTCAGTAGATAACAGTATACAGCAGTAAGTATACACAGCACGATCCAAGCACAGTAGCCTAGGATCCAACACCAGCAGTGTCTGCTGCCACCCAGACAGTGGGCCGCACAGTACCCACAATCCTTACAGGCAGACTGAGCAGGCTCACTGAGCTTCCCTAAGTACACGTACCAATCATGCAAGGTTGCATCAGCTCTGTGAGTCAGCACAAAGCCTAATTACAGGTGAGGTCATCCCACCTTACCTCAGTAACAGGTAACAGCTGGATCATGATGCAGCATGACTCAGCATGACATTGCAGAAACAACATTACTATTACTAAGATGGAGTCAGTCAGCCATTTTTAGGACTGAGTTCCAACATTTCTTCCATTAAAAAATAAACACAGGCTTCATAGCACCTTGGAGACTAAATTCTATATCAGCATAAGCTTCTGCCAGTTAGATGTTACTTCATTTGATGCATGGAATAGATAATCATTTTGCAAACATCTTTGTAACTAGTGTTATAAATGGTAGAGTGGTGATGCAAAAGTTGTAGCATACAGATACTTGTCAGTCCTGCTATAAATGATTTTGTTGTCAGTTCCTGCCTAAAGGACTGGAACTGTTGTGGCTGTTACACAGAATGGATTAGGGGAGAAAGGAAAAGTCCTAGTTCTCATAGGTTACATGGAACACAAGGTCCAGTCAGAAAATAATAAATCTGAAAATGGGTGAGGATCATCGTCGTTGTCATCGTCGTCATTGTTGTTGTTGTCATCGTCATCATCATCATCATCATCAATTAGATTTAATTGATCGCCCCATCCCAGCCAAGGCCAGGCTCTGGGCAATGTACATTTGATAAAAACATAAGTGGGAGCGGGGCATGGACTCATGGAATTGGACGTGTGAGGGTGGAACTCCCCTCCTGTTCACCCTCAAACTGCCACACAAATGCTGATTTTTAATCTCTCCATATACTATGAACATGGAGGACGACTTCTGGTTTCCGGGCGATGAATGAAGGTGGCTGCCGCCGAAGCTCCAAAAACGCTAAGTTGTTTTATTAGCCTTTTAAACAGCATTTACTTTTTTTCTGTTCCTTTAGGCTGTTAATTGTTTGAAGCAGCTTAACAGCAACATAGTCAGTTCTTCCTGGCCGACTTTTATCTCCTTGTTTTATAAATAGCTGGTCGCTAGGTATTTACTGGCTCGTTTCCCAGCTGATGTTTTTAGAGGAATAGCATGTAATTGCTTGCAACTTGAGAAGTTGCTAAATTTTGCCATGACTGAAAAGACTGTGTTTGGTGATGCATCCCTGCGGTTTAATATCAGCCTGAGTCAAGGAAATAAAGCAGTTACTTTTTGCTATTATATTTTGAGACTAATATGGGTGTGTCTAAGTGTAGAGGTAATTTTCCCAAGATGACTGAATGAGATCCTCTTCATTGTCTTCAATTCCAAATACTTCTCCATTATCGGACATTAAGATCATCTCGTGGAACGTGGCTGGTTGTTGGAATAAATCCAAAGATGCGGAATTTATTAGTTACCTTAAGAACTTTGATGTCATCTTACTCCAAGAGACATGGTCCCAAAGTCCGATTCATCTTGAAGGTTATGTCCTATTTGCTCCCAGCCTTTAGAACCAACTCAAGAGGCCATTTTCAAATGGGTTTGTTTATATTTGTGTCTCTTCTTCATAATTCTGTAGGCATCCCCCCACAGGCTGGAAGCGTTATGGAACAAGCTATCAAGCTTGTTTATGGGAATCTTTCTATGATTTTGGTAAAGATATATATCCCTCCTGCCCTAGATAAATCGGCCCTTTACATCATTGGGAACGTTTGAATGTAATTGTGAGTGAATTGGAAACCAAATTTCCCTCTTTTTAAATAATAATAGCATGAGATTTTAATGCAAGAGTGGGCAATGATGATAAAATCTTTTTTAAGGCCCTTAACCTCAATCTAGATGATACCTTACCACCTTTTTTTCCTATAGGAGGCAATCTAAAGATAGCTATTCAAATTTGGCAGGCATTTGCTTTGCCAAATTTTGTATCCAACACAATAGGGTCTGGTTAAATGGTTTGGAAAGATTTTCTTAATGGGGGGATTTTACATTCATTTCTATGAAAGGTTGCAGTATAATTGATTATATTACTGTCCCTTTCTCACTAGAATTTTACATAAAAGATTTCTGTATAGGTCATCTCATTATTAGTGATCACCTTCCACTTATCTTGACCCTTCATACAGAGTCTTCCCCAGAGTCTTAATCCCTCTTTACACTTGTTGGAGTCTACGTCCTTACCAAAAATCTGCTGGAATAGTCAGACTGAACAAGCAGCTCAGTTACTTTTAAATTCTCATTCCCTTTTGAATCTTAAAAGGGTTTTAACCACCGCAACAAATTCTTCAGTGCTAATAATAGCCTATGATTCTCTAGTATCTAACATTCTTAGTTCACTAAACATTAAAAGGAAAGAAACATAAAATCTCTGCAGCCCTGGTTTGATGAAGAATGTAGAGTCGTTAAAACTCTGTTGCACAACACCTACAGATGTTACCACAACTCTGGGGCTTTGTCTTTACCATCAGAGTACTTTGATCTTAAAAATAAGCTGTCCCAGGTTATTATAAGCAAAAAGAATGATTATGCTAAACTTCAATGGGGGGAGCTATACCAGGCCATAATCTTAAAGAACTCTAAAAAATTCTGGTCTATTGTATCAGGTGCCCATAGAGTTGATGCCCCTTCTATGTCTGCCATTTCCCTCAACGTCTGGTACCAATATTTCTTCTCTATGTTCTCCCAAAGTAAACTATACACTTCTAGACCTTTTGAACTTTCTCAGGTAGATCTTCCAGAGTGGCCCTCTGTGACTTCTGATGAAGTTAAAGATCTAATTTTGCAATTGAAATCAGGTAAAGCTGCAGGACCAGATGTTATTCCCTCTGAAATCCTAAAGTTAGATCCAGATTGGTGGGCTACTCCTCGTGCATTTCTCTTTACTAGTATTGACAGAACAGGCATGATCCCTAAAGCCTGGCTTAATTCAATAGTGGTTCCAATTTATAAAAAAGGAGATCCCGCCATTCCAAATAATTACAGGCCAATTAGTCTCCTATCCACCATTGGTATATTATATTCTAAGTATCTGCTGAGGAAACTTGAACAATGGATGACATGAGAAAAAATTCTTAGTTCGGAACAGCTGGGTTTTTGTAAAGGCGAAACTACTCTCGATCATTGTAATACTTTGTCCCATCAAATTTCCAAATACACCATTGGGAAAAAGATGAAATTGTATGTAGCCTTTTTAGACTTAAAGGGAGCATTTGATTCAATTGACAGAGACCTGTTGTGGGATAAACTGGAACAAACAAGTATTGATAAAAGACTCCTTATGCTCATTAAAAAATTATATACTTTCAACTTTTGTCAAGTCAAATGCTCTTTATCAGGCAATCTTACGTCAAAAATCCTGTTAAGAAAGGGGGTTAAACAAGGTTGTGTGTTGGCCCCCTTTTTGTTTAACCTCTTTCTTAATGATCTTGCTCCCTTTTTGTCAGATACTGACCATCATAGTCCAAAACTTGGTGCCAGACATGTTCCCTTACTGTTATATGCAGGCGATACAGTCTTACTATCTTGTTCCAGAATTGGATTAAAGCGTTTGGTTGTTCTCTGTATCACCTTTCTTAACAATAATAAACTCCTATTGAACTATGACAAATCTAAAATTGTTGTTTTTTCCAAATCTTGGAAACCAACTAAATGGTCAATAGGCGGCAAAGAGATAGAACAAGTAAAATAGTACAAATACCTAGGAATTCATTTTCAATATAACACACTTTGGACTAATCATTGTAACTGTATAATTAAGTCAGTCAATGTTAGCGTTGCAGCTATCCAGCGCTTCTTTTACAGCAGAGGCAATCAGTTTATCACAGCAGCGCTAAAAATCTTTAAGGCTAAAGTGATACCGCAGCTTTTATATGGGGTCCCAGTGTGGATCACAGCCTTGGATAATAACATTGAAGGTGTCCAATCAAAATTCCTACGGAAAATTCTGGGATTCCCAAAGTGCGTATCATATGCAATTTTGTGTTTAGAAACAAGGACAAATCTTGTGTTTAGAAACAAGGACAAACACAAGCATGGCTAATGTCACTTAAATACTGGCTATGGCTACATTTCCACTCTGACTCAGAGAACCTTTTATATCAACTGCTCTCAGAATCTAATTTATCAAATTGGCTAGTATTTATTAAGAGGAAAATTAAATCTATGGGCATTGATTTAGATTCACTTCTTATGCTATCCTTAAAAGAGGCATTTTTGAAACTTAAGCTCAGAGTTCTAGATATTGAAATGCAAACGTTATATGGCCTGGCCAACAAGTCTTGCTCCCCGCTGAATTTCGAACTTCCTCTCTCAGTAGGGAAATTAGCATCATATTTCTCCTCTCTACAAGCTCCACAGCAACAGCGTGTGTTCTCGTTAATGAGATGTAATGCATTACCATCTGCTATCCTATTTGGTAGATTTAACAGGATTGAGTACTCTAATAGACACTGCTTTGTAATCCCAAGTGTATTGAAACTATTTCCCATGTATTATTGAACTGTCCTTTTTATTATGATATTCATTGTATATACCTGAACGATAGCAGATATGTTGGGCTGTGCTGATTCAGGCAAATTCCACAAACTTTTAAATGACACTTGCGCTGAGGTAACTTTAATGGTGGCTAGATTTCTTCAATAGGCCATGGAAATACGACAGAGAATGGTTCTGGAATGACCACATTTTATTTGTTTTAATTATTTAATTTGGCTAAACTCCTCATATATATTTTACTTATTTTATGTATATTAGCTCCCTATGTACTCTATAATCTAGGATTTTATATTATTTATATTGCTATTTTACTGCTAAATCTGTTTTATGCCAATAAAGGCTTGCTGTTGCAACTCCATTACTATAAACTTGGGGAAGGTACTTGGATAGAAAATGAAACAAAATAAACCTGAATTGGCATCACTTTGGGCGTATCTTCAACCAATGGCCTCGGCGGGGCCTTCTTCTCCTGCAAAATCAATGAACTTTAATATGGTCACTGCCTCACCATTGCCTTTACCTAATTGCGGTTTCTTCACCTTGCAAGAATTTCAAGATTCTCTCCAATCGTTTAGAAGTGGCATTTTAGATGCTACTCAAAAGATTAACTGAGTAGATAGAAGTTATGCAATCTTCCCTAAATTATGTCTCTCAGATGGCTGAGACTGCCATGCAAAATAGCCTGGCAAACCAAGAAGGTCTTCAAAACCTTGAAAAAAAAGACAAGTGGTCCACTGAATGGATACTCACACTGGAAAATAAGGTATGTGAACGCAATGTGAAATGCCGCAGATTTAATGAGAAGGAGGAAGGGAACATCTCTTTGATAAATTTTTTAGAGTCATGGTTGATGGATGTGCTTCAATTGCAGGATCAAAATCCCCACCACCACCATTCAATTCGCTTACAGAATGGGTGTTTATTCCCCTTCTTGCCCACAAGGTCCTAGAGACATAGTATTTGAATTTATGGACCTCCATTTAAAACCAAGCTACTTTCTATCTCCAGAGAAAAAGGGGGGCTCCCATTTAATGATAGGATTATTCAACCATTTCCGGATTTGACAGCTGAAACTCTGCATATTAGAAGACAACTGAAATTCATCATTCATCATCTGGCAAATGATGAATATAGATTCACTATAAATGGTTTCCATCAGAGAACCTTATTGTCTGTAATAGAGGCAAACCATAGACTATTGAAAGCATTGAAGCTGGCCTCTCACTCCTCAGATCCTTGAAAATAGAAGTGCCTATGGATCTTGGAAAATACTCAAATAAACACAAATGATGCCGATAATGTTTCCCCTCAGAAAAATAACAAGCTCCTGGTTATAGATACCTCAAGCGATGGTTAATATTCTGCTTTATTGGTTGCAATATGTTTTTCAGGTTTTCATGCTTTTGCATTTGTGTGTGTTTTCATATATTTGGTGCTGTTATTGACCATTTCCTCTGGTTTGGGGGGGGGGGGGGGTTCAGGGGCATCTTTTTTCTTTAGTCCCTAAGTGGTGAGGTGGATGTGGCATAGTGGCCACTCAGACACAATCCCTGTTGGGATTATTTTTACTTTATTTTATTTTTCCTTTGGGTACTTTGGGCAAGGGGAGGGTGATGATTCACAGTTAGTTTGTTGCATTCACCCTTTCAAGATACTTTTTAATATTATCTTTCAGTTACGGCAGTTGTTTTATGGTTGGACATTGGGGATTGGGGTGGGAGGTGGGGCATTCTAGCAGTTTTTGTTTACAAGTTTTTTTTCTGTCTGTCTGTCTACTGAATGCGCGTTTATTTACGCAGGGTGTTATTGCCTTTTACTGCAAATATAGTTGGTTGTTAGCATTAACTAACAAGACCTGTTAAAAGTGTATTTTTTATATTTGTTGATCCTATCAAGTGGAATGGGGGAGTAGTTGACTCTTTGTATCATCTTTATCTGCTGCCTATTTACTACTTTTGCTCAGCAGGGTTAAATTAATTTATTATAGTGATGTGATTTCCTTAGCTAAATTTTTATTATTAATGAATTCTTATTGATATGAAATCCATATGCATGACTTTGATATTTATCTGTTGCCTATATGCTACACCTGCTCAATGTTATTAGATCAAAAGCTGCTACTACATCTTCTAAAGGCTTTTAAAAGGTTTAAATCAATGTATTATATTAACATGACTTGTTAGCCGAGGACCTGTCTATCTACGGGACCGCTTTTACCTATATGTTCCCCAGAGAGCACTGCATTTGGGAGCTCAAAATCTGCTATCTGTTCCCAGACCAAAGGAGGCCAGATTTAGCTCTACACGGGCTAGGGCCTTCTCAGTGGCAGCACCAATGCTGTGCAATGCTCTCCCAGAGGCCATAAGAGCCCTGCGAAATCTCTCCCAATTCTGTAGGGCCTGTAAAACTGAACTTTGTCGACAGGCCTATAAAAACTAATGTGGGAGAAGGCTGCCTCTTCTATGCTGCTGAGCTATACCATCAAAAGGACCACTAACAATCAGAAGAAATGTGACATCACAAATAATCTGATCCACCTATGTTGAAATTCTTGTATAGCACCAAATAGTTTTAAAATTGTTATTATTCAATTGTATTGTTATAAAATTGTAACTGAAATTGTGGTTTTAATATGACTGTTAGCCACCCTGACTCCACTTGCAGAGTGGGCGGCATATAAATTTAAGAAAAATAAATAAATAAAAATAATTAAATTTTTATTACTACTGAATTCTTGTTAGTATATTATTCCACTGAATTTTATCTGCTGTCTATATGTTACTCCTGTGCAATATTGTTAGGTCAAAAATTGCTGCTACCCGTTTTAAAGGTTTTTAAAGGGTTTAAATTAATTCATTATATTAATGTAATTTGTTTAGCTAAATTTTTATTATTAATTAATTTTTGTGGCTATGAAGGCCTTATGCATGATCTTATATCACATCTGTTCTTTTTAAATGAGATGTGTTCTTCCAGGTATTTTTTAAACACAATTTTTTTTATCAGTGCATTTCTCTAGAATTCAATAATATACTGCTACTGGGTATTTATTTGTTATTTTCAAAAATATTCTTAGCTGAGAGTTGGGCCCACCCCTTATCCCCCTTTATTTGCATCTTGCACTGGGTTTTGTTATTATTTAATGAATTTTACTGTAGTTACATTAAATTGTAATGGTTTAAATAACAATATTAAATCCAAGCATATTCATACTTATCTAAAAAACTTAAAAGCTGATGCGGTCTTCCTTCAAGAGACACATCTTAAGAATGGTATCACTTATCTTTTAAAGTCAAATTGTTTTCCTTCCTGCTTTTATGCTCTAGGCTCTTCTCATGCTAGAGAAGTTGCTATTCTTGTCTCAAAGTCATTTCATTTAACTTGTCAAGAAATCAAAAAACACCCTCATGGCAGGTATATATATTTTGTTTTAAACAATTTTATTATTCAGCACAATTAATCAATTACTATCCAAAAATAAACATCAGAATATTGCATCACATTTCCCATCTCCCTCCACCCTTTCTGTGACTTCCCTGGTGCATTCTACTTAAAATATAGAAAGAATAAAAGGTAATATTAACCTTTTAAAAACCTATTTTTAAAAAAGAACTTATAACTATAATAAGATACAAATAAGAGCAAAATTACTTACTACTATTATTATCTACCTTAATTAATAATCCATTTATAGTATTATTATACTTAATTCTTAACATTGCCTATCTTAATTTTAATCCATTGCTCCCAAACCTTATAAATGAAAAACATTATATATTTCTATAATTAACTATAACACTTAGTAGCACTTTACTTTTTAAAAAAATTAACCATTATTAAAAATCACCAAGTGTCCTTTCACCTTCCACTGTTTTTCAACATATTTTTGAAATTTATCCCATTCCTTGTTAAATTTATCTACATTAAGTTCTTTTAACATTCTAGTAAGCTTGTCCATTTCGCTCCAGTGCATAATTTTCATAAGCCAGTCCCATTTTTCTGGTATTTTGTTTTGCTTCCACAACTGTGCATATAATGTCCGTGCAGCTGCAAGCATGTACCAAAGTAATGTTCTATCTTGTTTCGGAAAATTTTCCATTTGTTATCCAACAAAAAGATTTCTGGTGCCTTCTTTATACTGTAACCCAAAATCTTTGTAATTTCTTGCTGTCTCATTTGCCAAAATTGTATAGCCTTTTCACAGGTCCACTACATGTGATAGAAAGATCCTTCATGTTTTTTAGATTTCCAACATCGATCAGACATCTGACTGTTCATTTTTGACAGTTTCTTAGGAGTCATATACCATCTGTATAACATTTTAAAACAATTTTCTTTTATGTTATTACATGTCGATATTTTCATAGAGTTCTTCCATAGATATTCCCATTGTTCCATCTGAATGTATTTATTTACGTTAATTGCCCACTTTATCATTTGAGATTTAATCATTTCATCCTCTGTAGACCATTTCAATAATAGTTTATATACCTTCGAAATCATTTTTTCATTATCACCAAACAGCATTCTTTCCAGTTCAGTTCGATTTTGTCTTATTCCATCATTTCTAATATCTTGTTCAAGCAGACTTTTAATTTGTTGCAATTGAAACCAATTATATTTATAATCCAATTCTTCCACTGATTTTAATTCCACCTTGCGCCTTGTATTTTTAGCAATTGTTTGTATGTTATCCATTTTTCTTCCTGAATATCAGAGTATAATTTTATTACTTCTGTCGGCACAATCCAAAGTGGTTTCCTCTCATCACCATATCTCTTGTATTTCAACCAAGTTTTTAACAAATTACTTCTTATATAATGAGGTGAGAAAAAACCATCCACCTTACTTTTCCCATAGCACAAATATTCATGCCAACCAAAAATATTTCTATGGCCTTCTAATGTTAATAATTTTTTTATTTAATAACATTATCCATTCCTTTATCCACACCAAACAAACTGCATCATGGTATAATTTTAAATCCGGCACTTGAAAACCTCCCCTTTCCTTTGCATCAGTCAAGATCTTCATTTTAATTCTTGGTTTCTTGCTAACCCATATAAATTCTGAAAGTTTCCTCTGCCATTTATTAAATTGTTTATCTTCTTTCACTATTGGAATTGTTTGGAATAAGAACATAATTCTTGGTAATACATTCATCTTAATTACCGATATTCTACCCAGTATAGACAGGTTCAACCTATTCCATTTTAATAAATCTCCATCAATTTTCTGCCAGAGCTTTTCATAGTTCTTCTTATATAAATCAATATTTTTTGTTGTGATTTCTACTTCTATATATTTTACTTTAGAAACCACTTCACAATTTGTTAAATTTTGTAGTTCTGCCTGTTTGCTCTTTGTCATATTTTTACACAGAATTTTTGACTTTCTTTGTTCACATAAAATTTTTTAAAGCAGCAATGGTGTAACTTGAGTCGGGTTTTCATTTATAAACATAACATCATCTGCAAAGGCTCTGTACTTACAAAACAACCTTTCAATTTCAAACCCTCTATCTCCTTATCTTCTTGGACTTGCATAAGCAATATCTCTAAAGTCGTTATAAGTATCAATTGCCTTGTTCCTTTACTAATTACCATTTTCTCTGTTAAATCTGCATTAATACAAAGTCTTGCTTGTTGGTCAGTATATATCACTTTTACCATTCACTCAAAGTCTTCACCCAATCTCAATTTCTCCATTACTGCAAACATAAATTCCCAATGTAGATTGTCAAAAGCTTTCCCTGCATCTGCAAAGAACAAAGCCACTTCTTTTTCTGGATGTTTATCATAGTATTCAATTATATCAATTACTGTTATGATATTGTCTCTAATCTGCCGTCTGGGAAGAAACCCTGCTTGCTCTTCTTTAATAAAGTTATTCAAATGCTGATTCAGGCATTCTGCTAGTATACTAGCATACAGTTTATAATCATTATTAAGTAATGAAATTGGTCTATAATTTTTTACATTTGTGGCATCTCTGTCCTCTTTCAGAATTAATGAGATTACTGCTTCTTTCCAAGTATTAGGTAGCTTCCCTTCAACTCTTATAATGTTCATCAATTTCAGAAGCTTTGGAAGTAGAATCTCCTTCAGAACTTTATAATACTTTGCTGTAAATCCATCTGGACCAGGAGCTTTTCCCAATTTCATTGAATTAATTGCCGCCTCTATTTCCTCTTTTTCAATCGGGTCATTTAACACTTTCTTCATATTTCCCGCTAAAAGTTTTACATTTATTTTCTGTAAAAATGTCTCTATTTTTCCTTTATCCACCATGTGACTTTTAAACAATTTTGCATAATATTTATAAAATTCTCTTTTAATTCCTTCCTGTTTTAAACAATTTTATTGATAGCATATGGTAACAATATCCATTTATATAATCTCTATCCCTAACCCATATGATATTTTCTAATCCCCTCTCCCTCTGTTACTAGACTCCCGCCAAAGTTATATACTTAAAGTTCACTTATAAAGGTACCTTTAACTATAACAATCTAAATTCATATTCTACCTTTTTCTAATACTCATTATTAAAAAATTGTCCAATGTCTTTTTACATTCCATTCTTTCTCTACATAACCTCTAAATTTCTTCCACTCCCTTTTAAACACTTCCAAATCATAGTCTCTTAGAATTCTTGTTAGTTTATCCATCTCACTCCACGATAAAACTTTCACAATCCAATCCCATTTCTCTGGTATTTTTTCTTGCTTCCACAACTGCGCATACAATGTCCTAGCAGCTGAGAGCAAGTACCAAATTAAAGTTCTATCTTCTTTTGGAATTTTTTCCATTTGTAATCCCAACAGAAAAGTCTCTGCTACTTTCTTGAAGGCATATCCCAGAATCTTAGATATTTCTTGTTGTATCATCTGCCAGAACTTTTTCACTCTTTCACATGTCCACCACATATGATAAAAAGAACCTTCATGTTTCTTACATTTCCAACATCTATCTGACATCTTTTTACTCATCTTTGCCAATTTTTTAGGAGTCATATACCACCTATACATCATCTTAAAACAATTCTCTTTAATACTCTGACATGTTGATATTCTCATAGAGTTCTTCCAAAGATATTCCCATGTATCCATCTGTATTTCCTTGTTTGCATTAATTGCCCATTTAATCATTTGAGATTTTACTACTTCATCTGTAGACCATTTCAACAATAACTCATATATTTTCAATATTAATTTTTCATTATCTCCAAGCAGAACCTTTTCCATTTCTGTTTGTTTGCGTCTAATTCCTTCAGATTTAATATCGTTTTCCATCAAACTTTTTATTTGTTACATTTGAAACCAGTCATACTTGTTGTTCAGCTCTTCAGCAGATTTTAATTCAACTTTATCACCTTGGATCTTTAGTAATTGATTATATGACAACCCTCTCTCTTCATCAGATTCAACCGTTATTTTTATTACTTCTGCTGGTATTATCCATAATGGCTTTCTTTCATCCCCATATTTCTTGTACTTTATCCATGTATTTAACAAATTATTTCTGATATAATGGTGAGAAAAAAACCCATCCATCTTTTTCCCCCATAGTACATATAAGCATGCCAGCCGAATTTGTTTCCATGAGCTTCTAGCAATAAAAGTTTTTTATTTAACATCATCCAATCCTTTATCCACGCCAAACAAACTGTATCATGATATAATCTTAGATCTGGAAGCTAAAATCCTCCCCTCTGTTTAGTATCTGTTAAAATTTTCATCTTGATCCTTGTTTTTTTTCCCAGCCCATACAAATTCTGAGATCTTCCTTTGCCATTTATTAAATTGTTTACTATTTTTCACCATCGGAATAATTGAAACAAATACATTATTCTTGGCAAAATGTTCATCTTAATTGCAGAAATCCTACCCAACAAAGACAGATTAAGTCTATTCCATTTCACCATGTCTTCATCCATCTTATGCCATAACTTTTCATAATTATTTTTGTACAAATCAATATTCTTCATTGTTATTTCGAAACCTAAATATTTAACTTTAGAGGTAACTTCAAATCCCGTCAAACTCTGCAATTATTTCTGTTTATTTAGTTGCATATTTTTACATAGAAATTTCGATTTTTCTTTATTTATATAAAGTCCTGCCATTTCTCCATATGCTTTTATCTTAGCTAGCAACAAAAGTATCACTTGTATCGGATTTTCAGTTATGAACACAATATCATCTGCAAATGCTCTATATTTATAAGAGAATCCTCTGATTTTCATTCCTTCTATTTCTTTATCATCTTGTATTTGCCTTAGCAAAATTTCAAGAGTCATTATAAACAACTATGGTGAAAGCGGACATCCTTGTCTTGTACCTTTGCTTACCTTCATTTCATTTGTAAGGTCTGCATTTATACACAATTTTGCATGTTCCATATATGTTTTCTTTTGTCATTCTTATAAAATGCTCTCCAAGATTTATCTTTTCCATTACTGCAAACATAAAGTCCCAGTTCAGAATATCAAAGGCTTTCTCTGCATCTACAAAAAATAATGCCACCTCTTTTTCAGGATGTTTCTCATAATATTCTACAATATTTACAACAGTTCTTATATTGTCTCTTATTTGCCTTTTAGGGAGAAATCCTGCTTCATCTTCCTTTATAAAGTTAATCAAATATTGCTTACGTCGTTCTGCCAGAATTCTTGTATATACCTTATAGTCATTGTTTAATAATGAAATTGGTCTATAATTCTTTACATTTGTGACATCTCTGTCTTCCTTAGGAATCAACGAGATTACAGCTTCTTTCCAAGTATTTGGAATTTTCCCTTTTGTTCTTATCGTAGTCATCAATTTTTGCAATTTTGGTACTAACAACTTCTTTAAAAAAATTATAAAATTTAGTTGTATATCCATCTGGCCCAGGAGCCTTACCTACTTTATTACATTGATTGCTGCTTCGATTTCAATTTTTTTCTATTGGATCATTCAAAATCATTTTCATATATTCAGTTAAGGGCGCTATTTTAATATTTCATAATACTCTTCCATTTTTTCTTTTTTTATTTTCACACCTTTGAATAAATTTGCATAATATTTTAAAAATTCCCTTTTGATTCCTTCTTGGTCTATTATCTCTTTTCCATTAGCCACAATTTTGTTAATAATTTTATTTTCTTTCTTTTTCTTCAATTGCCAAGCTAAGTACTTCCCAGGTTTATTCGCACTTTCAAACTATTTCTGTTGCAAACTTTTCAAATTCCATTCTAGTTCTTTATTCAACAAATGTTTCACTTGAGTTTGTAATATAGTAATTTCCCTTATTATTTCCTTTTTCCCTGGTCTTTTTCTCCATTCCCCTTCTTTTTTCTTTATTTCATTTTGAATGTCCAACATCTGTTTTTCTTTTGCCCTCTTATCTTTATTATTCAATGTAATCAATATTCCTCTCATTACTGCTTTGTAAGTATCCCAAACCGTCTGGAATTCTATATCATCAGTATCATTTATTTGGAAAAAAGCTAGGTTTCCTTTTCTAGAAATGTCACAGTTTCTTTATCTTGTAACAAATCCTCATTTATTCTCCATCTTCTTGTTTTCTTTTGCAGTTTTGTAGCCCAAAATATTGGATTATAATCTTCACGTATCTTTGGTAGAATCTCTACTTTTCTAGTTATGAGGCCCAAATTTTTAGAGCCCCATAACATATCAATTCTAGAAAAAGTATTATGTCTTGCTGAAAAAAAGGTATAGTCTCTTACTTCAGGGTTAAATTTTCTCCAAATATTCTCCAAGCTTTCTTGTTTAACCAACTCAAAAAAAGATTTTGGTAGTTTCCCTCCTTTGTTATTGCCCTTTTAGCCAGACCTACCTATATTGTTTTGTATTGTTCCATTAAAATCACCCATCATCAAGATCTGGTCATAGGACACTTCATCCAACTGTCAATTGATGTCTTTTTTAAAAAAACATCTTTTGCACCATTTGGTGTGTATAGTCCTAATAACAATGTTTTCTTTGCGTCAATCATTACTTCCACTGCTACATATCTTCCATCTTTGTCTTTAAATATCAATTTTGGCTCTAATTGTTCCTTAATATAAAAAACCACACCCCTTTTCTTTTGTTCCGCCAATGAAAAAAATTCCAACCCCAATTGTTTATTCCATAAAAATTTGTAATCCTTTTGTTATATATGAACTTCCTATAGACAAATTATATTACATTTTTGTTTTTTAATCCAATGAAATGTTACTTTTCTTTTTTGTGGTGAATTTAGTCCATTTATATTCTAAGATAGTAATTTGTAATCCATTATGGTGCAAAGTCTTTATTTTCTTCAAAAAAGCTACACATCTCCTGCTCATTCCTTATTGTAATCCTTCTTCCACTTAGCTCAAAGCCCAAACCTTCAGGTATTATCCATCTGTATCTCGTTCCCTCAGCACGTAACTTCTCTGTCAGTCTCTTGTATTTCTTTCTGTCATTTATCACTTGTCTTGGCAGCTGTTTCATTATTTTGACTCTGCTCCCTTCCACTGTCAGAGCCTTTTGAAAGTTTTTATTCAGAATTTTCCCTGCCATGTCTTTTGTCCTTAATTTTATAACTATGTCTCTTGGTAGGCCTTTATCTTTTGCATATGATGAATTAACTCTGTGCATACTGTCAAACATGTTTCTGGACCTTTCAGGATCTTCCTCTAAAAAGTCAGCAATTATTTTCACCATATATTCCATTAAATCAGTTTCCTCCCCTTCAGGTACTCCTCTCAGACGCACTTGAGTTTCCATTTATCTGCAGTCATGTACTGTTACCTTCTCTTGTAGCTTTAAGAAGGTGGAAGCATGTACATTAACTTTCTCTTCAACATCCTTGACTCTTTGTCACTACAACCACCTCATTTTTGAAATCTTCAATTTCTTTTTTAAGATCTCCAATGTCCTTCTTAAGTTCTTTTTTACAAGCTGTTAACATCTTTTCCACACCCTTCATAATCCTAGCCTCCATAGCATCAAACTGACTTTGCTCTTTGTCCAAAGAGTGGGCTCTTGCACGAGTTTGTCTTTCTTCTGACATAAAAAAAACCCCTTCAAAAATTCTAAAGTCTCCAATTTTAAAATCCAACACCAAATCTAATAGCTTAGAACTTTTAAAATGAGACTAATTTCACCATTCTCCGACCTTCTTGAGCTTAAATATTGATTTTTAAAAGTTTTTTAGAATTTTCTTTTCTTCAAAATGGCGATTGTAAATTCTCTATGGTTAAAATTCCTAGCATAGGCCTTCTTCTTGCTCCTCTCACCTTTTTTGTTAGTCCCGTTTCACTCTTTACTTCCTGGTTCACTAGGCCCCAGTTCACGTTCTCCAATTATTATGATCTTTGGAGTGCTTGTTATGTTGATTGCAAGTGCAGAGCTATGACACCGATGCATACGTCAGCCACCACAGGTATTCAAAACAATTCTTTTCTTTCACAGTTTCTATCAAAATCCTTAATTTAACAGAGTCCAAGTTTTAAGTTTTCTTTTCCTCACCTCCCCTTCTTTGTAATTCGATCTTTCCCACCTTCCAATGTTATTTAGATTAGCTTTAAAAAGCCTCAGAGTGAGAGATTGTAATTAAGTACCTCTTAACAGCTATGCAGTTTAAACTTCCGTCTTCTCAGTTTTCAGATGTTTATCAGTTCCAAAAGAGAATGAGATCCCGACAGGCTTATGCCAATTAAATGGCTCTATAATCCTCTGTAGATGCTGAAAACACCACTCTTCTTCGGCAGTCCTCAAAGCCTCAAAAAAATCTCCTCTGAGATCTTTTATTAGCCAAGGTTAACCATCTCAAAGTTGCTGTACGTATCCTGGACAAATCTCTATCTGAGAAATGTAGGCAGAAAGCCAAAAGAAAGACTTTTTACTATCCTGAACAGAGAATTAAGTTTCCCCTTATTTTTTTTCCCAGATCTGTCCAAAATATTCTTAACCGTTCCATTAAAGTCTCCCATTATCATAATTTGTTCATATGTCACTTGGTCAAGTTGTTGCATAATGTCCTTAAAGAAAGAGTCTTTAGCTCCATTAGGAGCATACAATCCCAATAACAAAGTTGTTTTGTGGTTTAACATCATTTCCACTGCAATAAACCTACCATCATCGTCTTTAAAGATCAGTTTTGGTTCTAAGTCCTGCTTCACATAAAAAACCATGCCTCTTTTTTTCTCCTTGGTCAGTGAAAAAAATTCCAAACCTAATTGCTTATTCCATAAAAAATTGTAATCCAATTGTTTAATATGTACTCTTGCAAACAAATAATGTTACACTTTTGTTTCTTAATCCAATGAAAAGTTGCCCTTCTTTTTTGTGGTGAGTTAAGTCCATTTACATTCCAAGATAATAATTTGTAATCCATCATGGTTTTCTGGTTTTAATCTGTATCCCTGAATTCTTTATTTTCAATCAGGAATTTCTCCATATCTTGCACACTTGTAATGGTACATCTCTTCCCTTTGTATTCAAAACCCACACCTTCTGGAAGAATCCACCTATATCTCAATTCACTCTTTCTCAACTGATCCGTCAATTTTTTGTATAGTTTCCTGTCACTTAGAACTTTTCTTGGTAATTCTTTCATGATTCTGACTTCACTACCCTCCACCATCAAATTACCATCATATTGTTTACTTAAAATTCTGCCCGCCAAGTCTCTTGTTACACATCTTACTACCACATTCCTTGGTAGTTTATTTTTCCTTGCATACTCGGAATTGACCCTGTAAATATAGTCATATAAATAGTTAGTCTCATCAGGGTCATCACCAACAAATTCAGCAATAATCCTTATTATGTATGTTCTTTAGTCCATTTCATCTTTTTCAGGCACCCCTCTCAAACGTATCTGGTTCTCCACTAATTTGCAATCTTGCAGTACTGCTTTTTCCTACATTTTTTTTTATAGTTGAATCTACTGTATTAATTCTTACATCATGGTCTGTCACTTTATCTTCAACATCTTGAATTCTTTTAGATATTGCTTTAGCTTCTTTAGTGAGAACTTCTATATACTTTTTTAATTCCTTCTTAAATTCACTTACAGATTCCTTAATCACCTTCACCAGTCTTGCCTTCATGGCATCCATGTGTTCTTTTTTCAGATTTGTTAACTTCTTCTAGTGTTTTGGCTCTTGTCTGTATCTGTTTCCCTGGCTTTTGAGCTGACATTACTGCCTTCCCATTATAAATATAGGCACCAAAGTTGATGTCACCAAAGTTCTTTAAAACTGTACAGTCTTATAGATCAGGATATGCCCTTTCAGGCAAGCCCAAAATCGCCGTCCTCCTAAGCTCCAAAGCCAAGATATTAATTTTTAAAACTTTGTACTTTCCAAATAATGGCTGCCGATGTTTCTCTATGATTGTGATCCTAGAGAGGCTTAGGAGGCTTACTTTTCCCCCTTCTCTTAATGGCCACCACTTCCCTTTCTTGCCACAAAGTCTTGTTCTCTATGGTAAAGAAGTCTCGTGATAGTTCTATGATGTCACTTCCTGTGACATCTTGTTCTGCAGTTCTCTTCTAGTTTGGAGGGGGTAGCTGACTACAGGTATGCATAACAATTTCAATTCCCCCCCTTTTTAGCTGTTACTTTAATTTTCTCAGTTCCAATTTTCCCCCTCCTCCTCCTTCTTTGTTTTAGTGTCTTATATTAGTATCCAGCTTTTTATTTTTCTTCCAAATAAATCTTAATTTAGTCCCGGAGCAGTAGATAAAGATCTTTTACCTTTTAACGACGTGATGCTTCAAAAGCACCATTCAAACTCCCTTAGAAGTTAATTAGTCCCAAAGAAGCTTTGGCTCATGATGAATTTAAGTCGATTTAATGACTCCAGATATCCTCTGTAGACGTTGGAATGCAATTATTCTCTGGAGACTCTTCAAAGTCAAAAAAGAAACCCCACTGGGATTCCTCGTTAGCAAAAGTAACTCTCCTAAGAATTTAATAAGCATGTCTTAGCCACCTTCTTGCCTAGAAGATGTGGATAGCAGGCATTAAAACACCTTCTCTGCCCAAAACAGAGGGTCTAGTTTGCTCCTCACTGAGAAGCATGTCAATCCTCCAGGAATCCAAAACTGGAAGCCACCGGCAGGTATATATATATTTAAATGGTAGTTTAAATGGCACTGCAGTCACTTTAGCATCAGTTTATGCACCTAATTTTGGGCAACTTTATTCAGAATACACTAACTAAATTACATGATTTCCAAACAGGGTCTGCAATATTGGGAGCAGACTGTAATTATTTGATAGACCTAAACCTAGAGAGGAGGTCAAAGTTTAATAAGATGGTTAAAAAACCAACATTCTGCAACACACTGTCCTAACTATACTGGACTGCACAAACTCATGCAAGACTTTGACCTTATTGATTCATGATGGTGTCTACATACTCAGGAACATGATTTCACTTATTTCTCAAATCAATTTCAAACGTATACCAGAATAGATTACGTTTTTCTTTCCAGCTCTTTAGTTAATCAGTTGAGCTCAGCTACTATTGACCCCAAATGCTGGTCTGACCATACAGCTGTATGTACTCTGTGTGTTTAGGGGTGAGGCAGACAAAGATAGAAGTTATACTTGGAAGTTTAATAATTTATTACAAGAATTATTAAAAAACTGGAACAGCACATGTCTGAATTTTTTCATCAAAACCCTTTTTCGGGATACTTATACAGCAGTTCATAGAGGTTATTCTATCTCCATTGCCTCAGCTCATCACAAACAGTGGGCTAAAATATAAATAGATTTACTAGATCATATTAAAGTCCTGGAAGATAAGCATAAAACCTGTGCTTAAAAGATTTATAAAAAACTTGACTGAGCGCAAAACACTGGAAGCTATGGAAATCTTTATGGTTAAACAAAATCTCCTTTATTTAAAACAAACTTGGTGGTATAAAGGTCCCAGATCTTCCCATTTATTAGCTTGGAAGGTGAAGAAAAGAGCAATGAATTATTGGGTCAAAGTCCTTAAGGATCTTTCATGCAAAGTGCACACCTCTTCTTCCTCTATTTTATCTATTTTTAAATCATATTATTCAAAGTTGTATCAGTCTACTAACCCCCCTATGAACTCTATTTTTTCCTTCTGTAAATCGGTTCCATCACTGAAAATATTATCAGAATCCCACCAATCCTTTTTAGATAGACCAATTGATGAACAGGAGCTAGAGCTTGTTATTAAATCCCTGAAACTTAATAAGGCTTCAGGCATTGATGGTTTCGCTCCTGAATATTATAAAGCTCTACGTAATGTACTTTCTCCCTACTTGTTAGTCCTCTTCAATCATATATTAGACTCGTGTTCCCCTCCACTCTCTTGGTCAACTGCTAATGTTGTGGTTTTTCCTAAGCCTGATAGGGATCCTTCTGATCCCAAATCTTATCACTCATTAATGAATTGTGATTATAAATTATTCGCCTCTGTTCTAATTCAACGACTGAATAATATCATGTGAATATATATCCATTGAGCAAACAGGTTTTATCCCGAATAGGAACAACACAGATCATATTTGAAAATTAATCAATGTAATCTCATTTTGCTGTATTCATAATGTTTCTGATACTTGCTTGTTAGCATTAGATCTAAAAAAGGCCTTTGACACGGATGAACCTTTATATATGCAATCACTGTTGTGTGAAATGAACTTTGGCCCAAAGTTTAGACATACAATTGGAGTCCTTTATAATTCTCCTCAGGCTATTTTGCACATTAATGAACTCAATTCATTGGTGATTCCCTTAACAAGAAGCACGAGGCAAGGGTGTCCCTCGTCTCCCCTTCTCTCTGCCCTTGCAGTAGAGCCTTTAGTCATTATATCTGCAATAATGTTTTGAATCCAGGAATTTTGGTGGGTACCAATAGAGTTAAAATAAGTTTATTTGCTGATGATTTAGTTTTATTCATTTCTGGCCCTAGCACCTCTTTCCCTCAGATGGAACTTCATACTAAGCAATTTAGTGAAGTATCAGGTCTTAAAGTAAATGTTTCCAAATCCCTCTTGTATCCCATTAATCTTCACCCAGACACTGAAAGACACATCTGCTCTACCTATCAGTACTGTTGGGCATCTTCTAAATGGAGGTGTCTAGGTGTTAATATTCCTTCTTCTTTGTCTGATCTCTTACACTTTAATCATTTGACACTCTCTGAGATTATTAAGAGCCTGTTTACTCATTGGTCATCTAAGTTCTTATCCTTGTTAGAAAGAGTACATCTGGTGAAAATTATTCTATTACCTAAGATATTATTTTATTTTCGAGCACTTCCCATAGACATCCCTCTTTCACTCTTACAAAAATGGCAGAGAAACATTAGTACTTTTATTTGGCAAGGTAAACGCTCAAGACTCTATTTCAATGTCATTCATCAACCAATTCACTTAGGAGGATTGGCAGTGCCTGATAATTGTTGCCATTATGAATCTATAGTTCTGTCTGGCTTGATTAAGTTTTATAGGCCTGCTTATTTGGCAGAATGGAAAGCACTGGAAGAAATTGAATTAGCATCTTCCTTTCATGGATCTATTTGGCACCATAAATCCTGTCTCCTTCCTAATCCATTCCTCAAGGCCATCTATAAAGTTTGGAACAGGACTTCTTTCTTCCTGCCCCCCCACCCCCCACCCCCCATCTCATTACTGACTGAATTCACAAACCATCCAGATTTCCCTCCGGCAATGCATGCCTCTTCCTTTATCATTTGGAAAAAAGTGCAGTTAATGCGCATCATAGATGTGTTGTCTAAGGGTCATGTAATGCCAAAATGTGAGCTGGAACATAAGCACAATTTAGTTTTACCTTGGTTTGAATATATGCAAATTCGTAATTTTATTGAAAGCCAGTTTGGTGTAGTGGTTAACTTATCTGGGAGAACTGGGTTTGATTCCCCAGTCCTCCACTTGCACCTGCTGGAATGGCCTTGGGTCAGCCATAGCTCTGGCAGAGGTTGTCCTTGAAAGGGCAGCTGCTGTGAGAGCCCTCTCAGCCCCACCCACCTCACAGGGTGTCTGTTGTGAGGGAGGAAGGTAAAGGAGATTGTGAACTACTCTGAGTTTCGGAGTGGAGGGCAGGATATAAATCCAGTATCATCTTCTTCTTCTTCTTGAATCGCATCCTTTTCATCCCGCCCGAGAGCTAAATTAACTGACTTTGAAAGCATGTTGACATTAGATGGTGTCCTGGTTAATGGTTTAATTTAGAGTATTTATCTACCCCTTCTAAAGCATGGTGACTCATCTCAATCACCCTGTAAGTTAGCCTGGCAGAATGACTTAGGATATGCCCTCACAGATGATCAATGGGCTCAAGTTTGGAGCTCCCCTCTTCTTACTTCCAAGTCTCTGAATATTATTCTTTAGGAGTATAAAGAGGCTTCATGTTGGTATTTACGTCTTGTCCATTTATGTTCCAAAATTATTCCTCATCTTGTTGGAAAGGCTGTCGTGCAGTTGGTTCTTACCTGCATAGCTGGTAGCTCTGCCCAGTCACTACAGAATTTTGGAGTAGTGTCTTATCGCGTATTAAACAACTAACTGGTCTGATTCTTCCGCTGTCACCTCAATTAATTTTATTAAATATTTGGGAAGACTATAATGTTTCAACTCCACGACGTGATTTTTTTAATGTTCATGGCAGTGAAGCATATCTTAGCACTGAAATGGAAATCGGTAGACCATCCTTCCATTAGGTCCTGGGCTTCTCAATTAGACAAAGTGGTGGGCTTTCATGGCTCTACATTACATCCTGGTAGCAGGACAAAAAATTATGTAAATGGGAACCCTTCTTAAATTGGAAATTTGGGCCCACCTGTGCTGCATTTGCTTTGACCCATGAAGATTACATCTCGTGTTTAATTTTGTGTTAGGTAGTTTAATAGTGAGTTATTACAAATTGTTTTGTATTTGACAGCATACCTCTACAGATGAGTTTTCTATTGAATCTGTATGCTTATCTTATTTATTAAGCAGCTCTAGAATTATACTGTGCACCATTATCATCTGTGTTATGTTTAGGCAGCCTTATGTGTGTATTGATATTCTATTTCGCACTATTCTGTAACTTATTTATTTCTCAATAAACTGGTTATTAATCTAAAAAAAAAAGATAAAAACGTTAAGTTAAACAATACATTTTAAAACAGTAAAAACAGTAAAAATTCTGAACCCTGATGGCATCATGATGATTATCGGGGGGGGGGGGGGGATTCTAGCAGGAACTCCTTTGTGTATTAGGCCAAACATCCCTGATGTAGCCAATCCTCCAAAAGCTTACAAGGCTCTTTTTTGAAAGCTCTTGGAGGGTCGGCTACATCAGGGATGTGTGGCCTAATATGCATAGGAACTCCTGCTAGAATTCCACCTCTGGTGAATATGTTTAGCCTCCCAGGCTATCAAAGCATATGGCACAGGGGAGGAAGCTTCTGGAAGGGGATGGGCAGAAAGAAGGGTGCCAACCATTGCTGTCCTCAATTGAAAGCTTGGCAGAACATCTCTGACTTACAGGCCCCGCAGAATTGCAAACAATCATGTATATAATAAATTATGGTGCACTAGAACAGTTGGTCACAGATCCAACTAGAGAGGTAGTGATCTTGGACTTGGTTCAGAGTGAGTTTTAACACCTGGTGAGAGGTGTTAAACAGTGACCATAATGCTACTAAGTTCAGCATTTGGCTCAGTGGAAAGTTACCCCTAATGTCCAAAAGTGTAACATTTGATTTTAAAAAGAAGGATCCTTACAGACTGAGGGGAATAGTAAAAAGGAAGGGGAAGGGGAAAAACAAGAGAGTTAAATACCTAGAGGATGCTTGGTACCTATTTTAAACCACCCTAATTGAAGCTCAAATAGAATGCATTCCATGGGTTGGGGAAAGCACTGCCAAGTCTAAAAGAAGGCCTGTATGGTTAAAACACATGTCAGGGAAGCTACAAAAAGTAAGGAGGCTTCTTCTAAAAAGTGGAAGGTCTGACCTGGTTAATTGAACAGAAGGGACAGAAGGCTCTGGTAAAAGAAATGCAAGTCAATAATTAGGCAGCAAATCTCTCTCTCTCTCTCTCTCTCTCTCTGTCTGTATATAGATAAATAGATGATAGATAGATAGACATATATATAGCTATGGGGAAGAGGGGTGGGCTCCCTCTTGGGTATCCTGCCCCCCCAGGGAAAGTGTATGCGCAATACATAGCCTCTTCTTTCCCGGTGTAGTGAACGCCGCGTGGTCACTGTCCGGCTATGCCTGGCAGATGGTCACTGCAATGGCCTCTCCTGCATTACTGCATCCGTGGCAACACCTTCCCGCTGGTCCTCCCCGTTTCTCACAGAGTTTGCCACATCATGGTGCAACCGAATGTCCGGCGGTATAACCGGATGGGCAGGCTGGGCTCACCAACCTCGCCAGCCAAGAGAAGGAAAACTCTAACATCAAACCCGGGCAGATAGAGCTCATTAATGTAATACCTACCACCTGGAGGACTCGCTGCCGGCGTCCCGGCTTACTGGGCCATGGCAGATGACCCCAAGGTGAAAGGGTGGAGCCAGTACCGCGCACACTGTGCTTCACCTAAAAATTCCTCTGCGTAGGCCTGAAGGGCATATCCACATCCACAACCGACAACACACCAAGTCCTGCAGCGATGGGCAAGGGGCGAAACGGCAGGTGGAAGATGCCACTGGAAGCCGCAGTCCCGATCCTGCATGTAGGCGGTTCAGGGTATTGGTCGCCTGATGCTGACCCGGAGACGAAAGCATTTTTCGGCAGCACCCTGAACGTCCAAGCAGCCTTATCTAGGGACAGCACTGCTTGCTCCACACGGAGAGGGGCCTAGAAAAGGTGGCCTAAACAAAGCTCGTCTCCCCCACCCCAGTTGGCTAGCCGCGGTCAACGGGCATCCTTACTTGCGGTCGAAAAATAACAACAAAGAAAAGGCATGCACCTGCCTCACAAAGTGTGCAAAGACTAAAGCTTGCGTGTTGGAACATCAGAACCATGCTTGACACAGTAGACAGTGGTCGCCCTGAACGATGCTCTGCTCTAGTTGCCCACGAACTTCTCAGGTTGAATATGGACATAGCAGATCTCAATGAGGTCCGTTTCCCTGAGGAAGGTAGTCTTCAAGAACATGGTGCTGGCTATACCCTCTACTGGTCGGGTAAGTCAAAGGCTGAGAGCCGCCTTTTTGGCGTTGGCTTCATGGTCAGGAACTCCATTGCCTCCAAACTTGAAAACCTGCCAACAGGTCACTCAGATCGCATCATGTCCATGCACCTCCCACTTCAAAACAAGCAGCATGCAACACTCTTCAGTGTGTATGCCCCAACCGTTCAAGCAGATCCTGCAGAAAAGAACAAGTTCTATGCTGATCTACGCAACCTCATACGGAAGACCCCTACAGAGGACAAGGTGATCATCCTTGGTGACTTCAATGCCAGAGTAGGTAAAGACTTGGAAGCCTGGAAAGGAGTACTTGGCAAACACGGCATTGGCAACTGCAATGATAACGGGCGCCTCCTGCTAGAATTCTGCATGGAGCACCAGCTCACCATCACCAACACTATCTTTCAGCAGAAGAACAGCCTGAAGACAACCTGGATGCACCCACGGTCCAAGCACTGGCACCTTATTGACTACATTCTGGTGCGCCAGAGAGACCTTCGAGATGTCTTACACACCCGAGTAATGCCCAGTGCGGAATGTCATACGGATCATCGTCTTGTACGCTGCAATCTCCGTCTTCACTTTAAACCCACACCCAGGAGAGGAGGTATCCCTCGGAGGAAGCTTCAGGTTGGCAGCCCTCAGTCAGCTGAAGTTAAAGCTGCCTTCCAGGCAAAACTCCAGTGAAGAATTGAGGACCCCAGTTGCCCCACAGACCCTTCTCCAGAAGCACTCTGGGAACACCTAAAAACTACCATCCTGTTGATCTCTGAAGAAGTCCTCGGGTTCTCCACAAGGAAGAACAAGGACTGGTTTGACGAGAACAATCAAGACATCCAAGAATTACTAGCGAAAAAGAGATCTGCCTACCAAGCACATCTTGCTCAGCCCTCCTGTCCCGGGAAAAAAGCAATCTTTCGCCTTGCATGTAGCAACCTCCAGCGCAAGCTTCGAGACATTCAGAACGAGTGGTGGATCAAGCTTGCAGAGAGAACCCAGCTGTGTGCAGACACTGGTGATTTAAGAGGGTTCTACGAAGCCCTAAAGGCAGTATATGGCCCATCATAACAGGCTCAGAGTCCCTTGCGTAATGCAGACGGCCAAATGCTCCTCACAGACAAGGCATCCATACTGAACCGGTGGTCGGAGTATTTTCAGGTTCTCTTCAGTGCCAACCGCGTAGTTCAAGATTCAGCAATCCACCTCACCCCACTTCAACCAGCAAAAACAGAGTTGAATGAGATCCCCACCCTAGAAGAGACTGTTAAAGCCATCAAGCAACTGAAAAGTGGCAAGGCAGCGGGAGTTGATGGAATCCCACCAGAGATCTGTAAGCATGGGGGCACAGTACTACATAGCACACTTCACAAAGTACTTGTCACCTGCTGGGAACAAGGCAAACTACCACGGGACTTTCGCGATGCAATCATCATCACTCTACACAAGAACAAAGGGGAAAAGTCAGACTGCTCCAACTACCGGGGGATAACCCTGTTCTCCATCGCAGGCAAAATCCTTGCCAGAATACTCCTGAACAGACTGGTGCCCACCATTGCAGAAGAACTCCTCCCAGAGAGCCAGTGCGGCTTCAGAGCTAACAGGAGCACCACCGACACAGTATTTGTTCTCAGGCAGCTCCAAGAGAAATGCAGGGAACAAAACAATGGTCTATATGTGACTTTTGTCGACCTTACCAAAGCTTTCGATACCGTTAGCAGGAAAGGCCTGTGGCAAATCTTGGAACGTTTAGGATTTCCCCCAAGGTTCCTCAGCATGATCATCCAGCTACATGAAGACCAGCGAGGCCAAGTCAGACACTGCAACGACCTCTCTGAGCCCTTCCCAATAGGCACAGGTGTAAAGCAAGGCTGCATTCTCACGCCAACTCTCTTTACGATCTTCTTTAGCATGATGCTTCAAAGAGCCGCAGTAGATCTAGATGATGACGATGGTGTCTACATCCGCTATCGCACCGATGGCAGCCTGTTCAACCTGAGGCGACTAAAGGCTCACTCCAAGACAATGGAAAAACTTATCCGAGAGCTACTGTTTGCTGATGATGCTGCACTCGTCTCCCACTCAGTATCAGCTCTGCAGCATATGACGTCCTGCTTTGCAGAGGCTGCCAAGCTATTCGGCCTAGAAGTTAGTCTGAAGAAGACAGAAGTTCTCCACCAGCCTACACCCCAGGAAGATTATCACCCTCCCTGCATCACTGTGGGTGAATCAGTTCTGAAGACAGTCCAGCAGTTCAGCTACCTGGGGTGCATCATCTCCTCAGATGCCAAGATCGAGGAGATTGAGGAAGAATCGCACTGCTACAGCACCAACCCCAAATCAGACTTTTCCCTGCAGCCACTGTGGCCGGATCTGCCTGTCCCGCATTGGTCTTGTCAGCCACCAGCGAGCCTGCAGCAGACGTGGACTACTGCACCCTTCTTAAATCTTCGTTCGTGAAGTCAAGCCGAGATATCTATCTATCTATCTATCTATCTATCTATCTATCTATCTATCTATCTATCTATCTATCTATCTATCTATCTATCTATCTATCTATCTATCTATCTATCTGTCTGTCTGTCTGTCTGTCTATAGATAGATAGATAGATAGATAGATAGATAGATAGATAGATAGATAGATAGATAGATAGATAGATAGATAGATAGATAGATAGCTGGAACAGGAAACCAGCCGGAGAAGCAGTGGGGTCTTTGGATGATAAAGGAATAAAGGGCTTGCTAAAGGAAAATGGGGAGATAACAGAGAAACTCAATGACTTTTTTTTTGTTTCTGTGTGGAAAGAATGGGGCATGTACCCATGCCACAGCCCCTGTTTTCAGGAAGGGAGTCTAAAGAACTGAACCAAATTGAGGTGAGATGAAATTCTAGACCTGGGGAAATTAAAAACCAATAAGTGTTCAGGTCCTGATGGCATACCTCTGAGAGTTCTGAGGAACACAGATGTGAGATCATTAATCTACTAACCTGTATATTTAACCTATTACTAAATTCAGCTGCTGTACTAGAATGGAGAGTAGCAAACATGACACCAATTTTTAAAATGAAATCCAGAGGCGAACCAGGATATTACAGATCAATCAGCCTAATGTCTGCCTCAGGCAAATAGCAGAAACTAATCAAAGAGAGAATTGTTTTCCTGACCTGGATATTTCAAGCAAGCCTGATCTCATCAGATCTCAGAAGCTAAGCAGGGTTGACTCTGGCAAGTACTTGGATGGGAAACCTTGGAATATCAGGAGTCAGGAGGCGGGGGCAGGCTTTATTCAGCCACCTCCCTGGATATCTTTCAGGCCCCCAGTAGGGGTCAATCACCAGAGGTTGCCATGACTTCCAGGTGCACACACTCAAACACTCTCACATGCACACACACACATGCACATTTTAAAAATACAAAAATAGAGAATTGTTAGACACATAGATGGACAAAGCTTGCTGATGGCAAATCATAATGGCTTCTGCAAATATGAAGTAGAAATGCCTTTAAAAGATAGCAACTTGTTGAACTATCTGACAAGTAAAGATCACATGACTGGACATATTGCATCAGCCTGCAGTTGGTGCTTCAGTGACTCAGCATGTCTGTACTGATTGGGCAAAAATTATGTGTACTGATTGGGCAAAAGGACACATAACTCTGTATATAAGTCTGTGCTATACTTGCTAGTGTATGCCATTGTGGTATCAGGTGTCTGGCGAGGCAGTTTGTCAGTAAGAACTATGACTGACTATAAGAACTATGTATAAATATTGTAAATAAAATTGTAAATAGAATCAACCTCTGCTGGTGTGTATATACACTGCTTTGGAGCTACAACATCTACCCTGATATAAAACTTCCATCAGGGTTATGGGCCCAGAATTCTGTGCTGCTCTGTGGAGGTTCTACTAGAGGTCCTGAGGAGGATATTTTGCTGCCAGTGACGCAGAGGGTGTGAAAGCAGAGAGTGACCTGTCTTCCACCGGCGCTGCAATTGACCTTGAAGAGTCGGAGAAGGAGGCCGTGAGTGACCAGTGCTTGCCTGTTCGTGAGGTAACCATGGCCCAAGCGGCAATGGCTTTGCTTGTTGAGAAGCTGACCTCAGACACCTATATGGTTTGATCACTCCGAATGGAACATTATCTAAAGCGGGAGGCTTTGTGGGAGTATGTTGCGTCTGCCCCGCAAGCCCCAACAGCTGCAGATACCATCAAGGACCAAAAGGCCTTGGCAACAATCATACTTAGCATTGCTGATGACCATCTTGTGTATGTTGCACACAAAGTTACAGCTGAGGAGGCATGGGATAGCCTCAGGGCTGTGTATGTTCAGCAGACAGCTGGCTGTCTCATATCTTTAATGAGGCGACTGTATAGGACGGTTATGCAGCCAGGCCAGTGGGTTCGGTCTCATCTAAATTCCTTGGCTACCTATTTCCAGCTTCTTGTGCAGAGAGGGAAGCAGATCCCTGAAGATGATCTTAAGCTCTTTGTCAGAGCATTTTGACCCACTTATTACTGCGCTGGAATCGATGGAACCTGCAAAACTCACTTTAAGTTTTGTTTCTGGCCATCTTCTGGATGAGGAATCTCGTCAGCTTCAGAGAGATGTAGTTGCTGACAAGACCGGGAACCATGCCAAGCCGGAAGGGAGGAGAGGAGCCGACAGTTGTGTTCTTGCCAAAGACAACATGGAGAGCTGCAAGAAACTGCAGGAGCCTGTTGCCTTGAGAGTGCCGCACTGTTTTATCCGTGGAGCTACAAACCATCTCAAAAGGGAATGTACAGCTACACTGAAAAGTGGAAGTGGAAGGAAGCCTTGTTTTGTGCAGAAGCTACAAGCCACGTTAGTTATGGCAAATCCACCATCTATGGAGGAGGTTTGGATTATTGACTTGGGTGCATCTCAGCATTTTGCCTGGGACAAGAATCTTCTGCAGGATATTCATCCTTCTACATTGGAACACGTGAGTCTGGCTGATGAACGCTCTGCTGCCGTAATGTGTCAAGGGAGTGCATGTTTTCCAGCTTTGAACCATGTATTTAACAATGTGCTCTGTGTCCCAACCCTTGAAAACAACCTCTTGAGTATTTGTGCCTTGGACAAGGCTGCTTTCAGTGTTGTGTTTAAGAACAAATGCTGTAACATTCTCAAAGGTGAAAGAGTCCTTGCTATTACACACCCCACCCTCCTTTTTACACACCCCACCCTTGACCGCTGCCCCCAGTGTAGCACACGTCGTGGTACAAGCTCGATGCCTGCACCTGCCTCCGCACTTTATCAACCCAGCATCTTACTGAGCACTTTACCCAAGCACTTTATCTACTCAGCACCTACTTAGCACAGACCTGCACTGACTAGCACAATAGCACTTTCCTTATTCAACATCCTACCTCCATCCACTTAAAATCGACAATTTATACTTAAATTTTAGCCAATTAACTCGTGATTGTGATTATTATATTGATTGGGTCTGATTTTTACATGTTATTTGGCAAATAAATTGAGGGTTATTAGGGAGAGATTGTATTAATTATTGCCACTGATTTATAATATGTATTTTACCAATTAATATAAAGAGATTGTGGGGCGGGCTTAATCAGGTTGATTTGGAATTAGGATTAGTGGAGTGGAGTGGATTGGGGAGTAGTTAAGGGTGGTGCTAAAGGATTCTTGAAGCGGTGGCTATGACAACAACAAACACCACCAGTGGGAGATGACAGGCCCAGGGATTCCAGTGCTCATGGGGAGGGGGAGGTATGGCGGTGGGAACAGACAACGATACAAGGGAAGGGGACAGAGACCAATTAGGGCTCGGTCACCTTCCAGTCTGTATCCCATCCCAAGGGTGGCAGGTAGTAGGGCCAGATTAAATAACCCACCTCCGTCATTGGTGTTATGTAATGCCAGGTCCATTAATAACAAGACCTCTGTCCTCCGAGAGTTTTTGCTCGAGCAGGACATGGACCTGGTTTGCGTGACTGAAACCTGGGTACAAGAGGGAGATCTGGTAGCTCTCTCTCAAACAGCTCCCCCGGGTTACTCGGTCTTTCACCAATCGCGGACTAGTGGGAGGGGGGGAGGAGTGGCGTTGTTCATACGTGAGGCTTACTCCTTCAGGGCACTCCTGGCTCCAAAGATTGAGGGTATTGAATGTGCGGGCCTGGCGTGGGAGGTTGGAGAGGGGTTGGCAATTTGGCTGGTGTACCGTTTGCCTAGCGCACCGGCCAACGCCTTACCATCCCTGCTTGAGGCCGTGGCAGGCTGGGCATTGGAGCACCCAAGGCTGATGATCCTGGGTGACTTCAATGTCCATGCGGATGACCCGACCTCTAAGCCGGCGGCAGACCTAGTGTCATCCACGGCAACACTGGGACTCTCTCAATTTGTCACAACCCCCACCCACCAGGCCGGCCACATGTTAGACCTGATCTTTGCGGCCGGGGTTATGGTGGACGATGTAACTACAGAAGTAGTGCCATGGTCAGACTACCTTGCTCTCAGGGCTCATATGGACATTCCATTCTAAACCTGCTTAGGCGACGAGCGTATTATGGCTTGCCCACGGAGCAAAATGGACCTGGAACGGTTCCAGATGGCTCTACAGGGTTCCTGGCCTTCTTGCGGTTCCCTCGATGGCCTTATTGAGTCTTGGAATAGCTGACTCTCTACGGCCATTGATGAGATCGCACCTCGGCGCCCTCTGCGACCTCGGATCAGGCTGGCTCCGTGGTATAACCCGGAATTACGCCAGCTGAAACAGGGCCTCAGACGGCTAGAGAGGCAATGGCAGCGTACTCGGGACGAAGCGACTAGAGCATCTTATAGAGAATTTATGAGGTCCTATGAGATGGCAGTCAAGGCCGCAAAGAAGACATACTTTGCGGCTAAGATTGCGTCTGCAAATTCGCACCAGGCACAATTATTTAGAGCAATTCGGAATTTAATTACATTGCCACAAGGCAAGCCAAATGTTAAGGAATTGGAGATAGGCTGTGAGGCTTTTGCGAAATTTTTTACAGACAAAGTCCAATCGCTCCGCCACATTGCCCTGCCATGTTGAATACAGTAAGTGGACTCGAGGCTCCGTGCCTGCCTTCTGGTTTGATCTTGGATCATTTCGACCCCCTCAGCTTGGAGGAAGTCGACAGAATCCTCTCTGCTGCATGCCCAACAACTTGCGATTTGGACCCCTGCCCCTCCTGGTTAATTAAAGCTTGCCAGGAGGAGCTAAGATGTCCTATATGGGATATCATAAATAGATCTCTTTCAGAGGGTTTCTTTCCAACTCCTCTGAAGGAGGCAGTGGTCCGCCCTCTCCTGAAAAAGGTTACATCAGATCCGGCCAAATTGGCGCATTACCGGCCGGTTTCAAATTTGCCCTTTTTGGGCAAAGTAATAGAGAGGGCTGCGGCGTTGCAGTTGCAGAGTTTTCTGGATGACGCTTCCACCTTAGATCCTTTTCAGTCCGGCTTCCGCCCAGGCCATGGAACAGAGACGGTGTTGGTCGCCCTCATGGATGATCTCCGGCGACATCTGGATCAAGGCAGTGTGGCGGTATTGCTGTTGCTAGACCTATCGGCGGCGTTCGATATGGTCGATCACTGGCTGCTGACCCGCCGCCTCGCCGACGCAGGGATTCAGGGTTAGCCTTACAGTGGCTTTCCTCTTTCCTTGAAGGTCGGGTGGCGATTGGGGGAGAGCTGTCTCAGAGGCACCCACTTAATTGTGGAGTGCCTCAGGGGGCGGTTCTCTCTCCAATGTTATTTAACATCTTTATGCGCCCCCTTGCCCAGATCGCCCGGGGACATGGGCTGGGTTGTCACCAGTATGCTGATGACACCCAGCTCTATCTATTGATGGGAGGCCGGACCGCTGATGCCCCTGTAGACCTGGACCGGGCATTGCAAACCGTTGCTGATTGGATCAAGCTGAGCGGGTTGAAATTGAATCCAGCGAAGACAGAGGTCCTTTGCCTAGGCCGCAGCACCCCGGAAAGAGGGATTCCCCTTCCAGCTTTTGATGGGACACCACTGGTACCACTGCGTGAAGTCAGGAGCTTGGGAGTGCTGCTGGAGTCCTCCTTGACAATGGAGGCCCAGATAGCAGCCACTGCCAAATCCGCCTTTTTTCATCTTAGGCGGGCAAGGCAGCTGGCCCCCTTCTTGGAGCGAGGCGACCTGGCATCAGTGATCCATGCGATGGTCACCTCGAGATTGGACTACTGTAATGCCCTCTACATGGGGCTGCCCCTGTACCAAACGCGGAAACTGCAGCTAGTGTAGAACGCAGCAGCCAGGCTACTAGTGGGACTACCTCGGTGAGAACACGTGTGGGAACTGCACTGGCTGCCAATTGTATACCGGGTTCGTTACAAGGTGCTGGTTATCACCTATAAAGCCCTATATGGCCGAGGACCTGCCTACCTCAGGGACCGCCTCCCTCCATATGTTCCCCAGAGAGCACTGCGTTCCAGCTCACAAAATCTTTTGGAAATCCCTGGGCCTAAGGAGGCCAAACTTAAAACAACCAGGGAGCTGGCCTTCTCTATAAAAGCGCCCCAATGGTGGAATCAGCTGCCGAAGGAGGTGCGGGCCCTACGGGACTTCAACCAGTTTCATAGGGCCTGCAAAACTGCCCTCTTCCAAGAAGCCTTTAAGACGTAACCAGAATGAATATGACGCTGCCTGGATAAATAGAGACTGTAGCACCACTGTATTGTTTTAGCTTATTTTAAAAACTTATTTAGCTTATTTTTAAAACTAATTTATATTTTGTATTTATATTGTTGATTGATTTTATCTGTTACTGTCATGCCATGATATTGTATCATGCTCTGTAAGCCACCCTGAGCCTGTGGGGAGGGCGGGGTATAAATAAAAATTTACTTACTTTCTGCTATAGGAATGCTCAAGAACAATGTGTATGTACTGGATAATAGGTTTGGTAAGGCACAGTATGTTAACAATAAGAGCCCCCATGACAACTGCATTCATTTGTTGCATAGCTGTCTAGGTCATGCTAGTTTTAGCACCATTAACAAAACTCTGGTATTAATTGGCAAAGAGGTAGTAAAACACTCTTGGATTGTGATGTTTGTAAACAATCCAAATCCAAAATGCACCCAGTAGCAAAGCAGAGTGTAAGGGTAACAGAAAAGCCCTTAGCCCTAGTGCACTCTGATGTTGTGGGGCCATATCCCCATAGTCATTCTGATCCACGTTTTGTGTTGGTGTTTATGGATGATTTTTCTCGGTTTACTATAAATATTAATATATATAAAAAGAGAAAATCTGAGGTATGTGCTACAATGAAACTGTGGGCATCATGTTGTGACAGGATGCTTTCAAATATTTCAGTCATCATTTGAAGTCTTTTTTATGGAGGTATTAAATCATATGCAGAACAATTTAATGGAACAGATAGGGGATTAAAATTTAAACTTGATGGATTAGAAAATGGATTGAAGGACACAAAAACGGATATGACGAACTTGACACAAACCAAAAATTCTATTGATACAAAACAAATACTAAAGGAGCAAGATACGGGAGACTTTGAAATTAAACGAAGAAATGGAGAATAGGATTGTTAGATCATACATGGATAAGGTAAAATATACATCAAGATTTTTAAGCATACCAGAAGAAATAAATGAGGATTTATCTTGTTCAATAGTGGGAACATTGGCCTCCATGTTGGAGAAGGAACAAAAAAAAGCCGAGAGGGAAATTGACTATATATATAGGCTAAACGCTCTAAAGCTAAAAAAGAATGGTTCACTTAGAGAAATACATTCAAGAGACATAAGGAAACAGATCAAAGATGCAGTTTGGAGGATGGAAAGGAAGCAACTTATTAGAGGTCAGAAAAATAAAATAATGAAAGAGATATTATTGATAATTAGGCATTTAACTCCAAAATCAAGAGAGGTTTTAAATAACCAAGAGAGAAATAGGCATAAACGGAAAAAATACCAAAAATGGAGGATTCATCTGGAAAGTATGGAATTTACCAAACTTAGATAACTGGATGGTGCTGCTGAATGGAATGCCAAAGCAAATAGTTATAGATAAGTGGTAAGGAGTATGAAAGTAGTAAGGTATTATGTAAGGTGTTGAGTGTCAACAGTAAAACATCTTTAATGAGTTTTCCTTGAGTGTAAATGAAAAAGATAAATGGGTTTAATTTGTAATGCAATAGTGAAGGTGAATGCATTTAATGGTGAATAGAGATAATGGAATTTGAATGTATATATAACAGTGAAAACACTGTCTTCGATCTCCGTTTTAATAATTCTATTTTTTTTTTGGTTTGGTAATGGGCTTGTACACAATATGTTAATTTAATAAACTATAAATATTAATATATAAAAAAGAGAAAGTAAACAAACATGTAGACAGCAGTGATCCAGTAGACATTATATACCTGGACTTTCAAAAGGCTTTGACAGGGTCCTCACCAAAAAATCATGTCACCCCATAGTCGACATTTCTCCAAGCTAAAGAGTCCCAAGCGTTTCAACCTTTCTTCATAGGGAAAGTGTTCCAGCCCTTTAATCATTCTAGTTGCCCTTTTCTGGACTTTCTCCAATGCTATAATATCCTTTTGGAGGTGCAGCGACCAGAACTGCACACAGTACTTATTCCAAATGAGACCGCACCATCGATTTATACAGGGGCATTATGATACTGGCTGATTTGTTTTCAATTCCCTTCCTAATAATTCCCAGCATGGTGTTGGCCTTTTTTACTGCAAACGCACATTGTCTTGACATTTTCAGTGAGTTATCTACCACGACCCCAAGATCTTTCTCTTGGTCAGTCTCTGCCAGTTCACATCCCATCAACTTGTATTTGTAGCTGGGATTCTTGGCCGCAATGTGCATTACTTTGCACTTGGCCATATATATATATGTGTGTGTGTGTGTGTGTGTGTACACACATATATTGACCACTGTGTGACACAGAGTGTTGGACTGGATGGGCCATTGGCCTGATCCAACATGGCTTCTCTTATGTTCATAAATCCCAAGTCTTGGTTAAAACTTGTACAGCCGTGGCCAGTCCCAAGTTCAGTTATTTAATGGTTATAGTGAATTTGAAATCCAAGGTCTTTGTTTCTTTCAGGGTGGGGGAAAGCTAATATTGATCTTCTAAAGTCAAATGTAGTACAATCATCATCACATGATTCCACATGACGTCATCATCGATCTGCCATTTTCCTGTTCTTTCCCTATTTTAGCCCTGTTCTTTTCCCAAGGGCTGATACTTTTGGGGTTTTTTTATATATATATAGCAATTTGCTTTATTGGCATTATAAAACTGTTAGTATAGAAAGAGTAGGATAAGAAAATGTAGAAATAATAAACATGTATAAAAAACATATTCCATCTTTCAGTTCCATTCTTAAAAAGTCATGAATTAAATCATTATAAAATGGCTTAGTTTACCATAGTACTACGTATAAGTAGAGCTGCCTGGAAGAACTTTGCCACAGTTTCAGTAACAGCATCAGCAGTATTGTTTAGCAAAAAAAGCAATTTACTTTTGCGCAAAATAGAAATATTATCTCTGTGGTGTGCTGATGGTTTTTTAAGTACTATTTCACCTTGTTCTTGGGATTGTGGGAGTTTTGGGTACATGTGGTTTGGCAGCATAACAGAAAAGCATAGTTCTGGTTGACAGTCTCCAAACTATTTGGCATGGTCACTTTTTAAAAAATATCGATATTGCTGCTATTACAATATTGAGAATTGATACCACTCTTGTCATTTATTTATTTAATTTATATCCCGCCCTCCCCGCCGAAGGCAGGCTCAGAGTGGCTCACAGACCAAGGGTCAACGCAAGTACATAAGAACATAAGAGAAGCCATGTTGGATCAGGCCAACGGCCCATCAAGTCCAACACTCTGTGTCACACAGTGGCAAAAAATTTTATATACACACATACACTGTGGCTAATAGCCACTGATGGACCTGTGCTCCATATTTTTATCTAAACCCTTCTTGAAGGTGGCTATACTTGTGGCCGCCACCACCTCCTGTGGCAGTGAATTCCACATTAACTCCCATTAACAGCCTGGCTGCAGTGTCCTGCACTACCTGAAGTCACCAGATTTGGGACAAGGGCAGCCCCATGCAGAGAGCATTACAGTAATCCAGTCTTGAGGTGACCGTGGCATGGATCACTGTTGCCAAGTTGTCGCGTTTGAGAAAGGGAGCCAACTGCTTCGCCATCCGCAGATGGTAAAAGGGTGACTTAGCAGTGGCAGTTGCTTGGGCCTCCATTGTCAAAGAGAGATATTAGGCAATATTTCTTGCTTCATGATGCCGTAGCACTAATTTGCTCAAAGTCAAGTTACAGATATTGTGCACCTATTGTATACATTGCAATGGGACAATTGGATTCCACCTCTGATGTTTGTGTATGTTGGTTTAGTCGCTTTGGATAGACTTTCTGCTCATTAGTTCTTTAAGTTAGAATTGTCCTGAAACCAGCTGTTCCATCCCTGTATCTTCTTGCCAATAAATGGATGTTGTTTTGAGCATACCAGTCTTCACAGTATGATCCCAAGAGCAGGGCCCTAAATGAGTGCCCTGTTTCTGATTTGCAAGAAAGAGAACATTTAAAAAAAAAACTGTGTCCATTAAGGGTATGGAGCATATACACATAAACTTATACATGTAGACTTCATGCTGGTAAACCAGAGAACAGTAACCAGAAAAAAGCCCAAAGGAAAAAAGTCCCAAAACCCCACAGACATAAATGCTTACAGGAAAAAAAGCCATCTATGGTGCTTTACATATTTTTCCATGATGGCTTTTTTCCCTGTGGGCGTCTTTCAATAAGGGCTTTTTCCCATGTGGGCTTCTTTCCATGTGGGTTTATTTCCACATGGAAATAAACACTGTGAGCATTTATGTCTGTGGGGGTTTTTCTCTGGGCTTTTTTCCTTTGTGTTTTTTTTCCTAGAACCCCAGAGAACACATGTAGGGTGGACATTGGGCCAATGTTTTCATGCCCATGTTCCCTCTATGTGGATTGATTTTTGTATATGTAATAATGTGTGTAATGGACCACTTTCAGATCAAAAGATTTTCCCATTGAGTTGTAGGCTTCATTCATAGAGTGCATTGTCTCACCCCTCCCCCCAATTACAGCTTACCACTGAAGAAGATTTTATACAGAATTAAGTTTTGTAACTGGTGAAAGTGTTTTATGAAAATATTAGAGGTTGTTTTAAAATAAGTGTATGTGTAACCAGTTCCTCTGTTGCAATTTTGAAATGTACCTATTTTTAGCATATGCTTGGCTGTTATTTTGTAAACTTATTTTCTATACTGAGAGAAAATGCATTAGTAAAACAAAATGATTTAAGGAAGGATAGCAAATGTTCTTTAACCTTTTACTCTCAAATGTGTGTTAAGCTGCAATTCCATCATGCCACATAACTTACATTGTTTTATCGTCTATTTTCGTTATTAAAAAATCTTGGATTTATGATCTAAAAAAGATTTTAGTATCCATCCATATGAAATATACTAAATACACACACGTAAAACCACATATATCATTATTTTCAAATATTCATTGGATGAGTAAATACATTGTACACATACCAGGAGTTTGTTACTCTACATAGTGTTAGGTGTTTTACAAAGTTTGGGAGGGGTTTTCTTATGGATTTCATTATATCTTTGCAACCCTCTTCAAACAACAACACTTCCAATGACTATCTCTATAGTTTGAGAACAATAAATCTTAATATAATGGAGTTAACTGTATTACTTCTAATTGAAGATAATCTTGATTGCAGCCAAAGGGCACCATTAATGCTCTGAAGAAATGACTAAGATTTCAGCATTTGAACATTGTACAGAAAATAGAACTAATTAGCACTAATTTGGTTTGAAGATTAAAGAAGAATCTTTTTTAATTTTTAATTGAAGATAAACTCTCAGAACAAAGAAAGAATAAGTACTTTTTCCAAATGAAAAGAATTTTTTTTTTTACTTCTGCATGATCACATTCATATGGGACTATGGGAATCCTGACCCCATTAAATATCAAATAATAAGCATTTAATTATTGACAGCAAATACATTTTTAATAATGATACATGGTTGTTGTTTTTTAAAAAATAAAGACACAGACAATAAAGTGCTTCTGACCCAGAATTTCTTTTAGGGGCCCTCATCACTATATAATCTATAGCCTAATTTTAAAAGGAAAGGTTCACAAAAGGACATGTCATTTTTCTTTCTCTGTACTACAGATTGAGATACCATAAGTATAGTGTCTGTGAAAATGCTCCCTAGAAGTACCCCAGTTCTTTCTTAATCATGCACTTAAGCTAAATAATACATTGAATGTGTCATAACAAGGAGGACAGTCATGATAAAAAGTGATTTAACCCCTTTTTACTCTACAAAATAATACTTTCTTTTCTTTACCTGGGGACTAGTTGTCATTTATAATTTCTGACCTAGGAAGACATAATGGATTTACAATGAAACCCTGATGCTTTCCCAAGCAATATGGAGATGCAGAAAATAAGCACCCCATTACATTAGTAGACAAAGGGGGGCATGCTTTCGCTAGAACTCTAGATTGTTCTTCTGTGTTATGTTGGCAAATAATGTTACATTTGTGGAATCTGAAAGGATAGGGGGTTTTTTTGTTAATCACAGTGACTGAAGATTTTAAAAAATGATGGGAACTTATTCTGACATAAAGACAGGGAATGTGGCCCTTTTTAAAAAAAGAGAAAAAACCAAGAGGAAAGAGGCCATTGGGCTGAAAAATGTCACCCTCATTTTGTTTCAGCAGGGAAAAGTAGTGAAGGGCTCCCTTTCCCATCAAAGAATCCAGCCAAGTGAAGCAAAAACTTGAACCCAGGATGGCCAATTCTTTGCTTAGAATGTGAACATTTAGAACTATAAAAATGCTACAAATACTGAACGTTTTCTTGATAAACTAGACTTGCCAGGCCCCAGGTCCTGGTGGGGGATCCCCTGGTTTTGCAAGCTCCTCCCCACCACCAGCCTGCTGGCCAGCAGGGTGGGGGAGAAGCCCCAACAGCTACAATGCGCCTTAAAACTTTGGCAGGCTTAAAAGAACCTTGCAAACTGCTTGTGTTTTGGACTATGTGTGTGCCTTTAAATCTCAGCAGGAGAAAAGCTACATGGGCAGGGTATGCAAGCAGAGCCATGTGACTGTTCCTAGTGAGTGTGTGAACAATGTGAGAAAGAAAGAGGAGCCAGTAGTGTCCCTCTGTTTGTTTTGCATTGATTTCAGAAATTTTGTATATAGAAGAAGAAGAACTGCAGATTTATACCCTGCCCTTCTCTCTGAGAGACTCAGAGCGGCTTACAATCTCCCATATCTTCTCCCCCCACAACAGGCACCCTGTGAGGTGGGTGGGGCTGAGAGGGCTCTCACAGCAGCTGCCCTTTCAAGGACAACCTCTGCCAGAGCTATGGCTAACCCAAGGCCATTCCAGCAGGTGCAAGTGGAGGTTCAAAGCCGGTTCTCCCAGATAAGAGTCTACACACTTAACCACTACACCAAACTGGCTCTCCCCAGAACCTGATTATGGAATGGAGGAAAACTAGACTACTCTCCTTCATTTTCCTCTTAGTCTGAGGAAGTTGGTTGAAATACAGCAGATGGTTACATTCAGGAATTCCCATTATTAAATTGTCCCAGTGAGATCACAAAAGTGTGAACTTGCAAACTGTTTCTTTTGGCTGCTTTGTGAGCTTGTGTGTGTGTTCACTTCCATTTAGTGGAAGTGCAACTGCTGGGGGACAAGGAAATGAAGACTGTATTCAGGAAAACTGCACTGCTGTATTTTTGTTTATTTAGGGAATGGGAAAGTCTCCTGGCTCCACCCCCAGAGTCCTTAGATATTTTCTGAGTTGGACCTGGCAACCCTATCATGAAAATGCAGCAGAATCCTGAAAGCTCTGCAAATTTGAATTTTCAGAACAGCAGAAACTGATACAGAGCTACAATTTTTGACCCAAATATATGCCACTGTCAGATTTGGGTAGAGTTGCCAGGTCCCCCCTGGCCACTAGCAAGGGATGGGAGAGTAGGGTTGCCAGATCCAGATTGGGAAACTTCTGGCGATTTGGAGACTGAGTTTGAGGAGGACAGGAACCTCAGTGAAGTACAATGCTAGAGTCTACCTTCCAAAACATCCATTTTCTCCAGAGGAACTGATGTCTGTAGTCTGGAGATGATCTGTAAAACCAGGGGATTCCCCAGCTTCCTGGAAGCTGGCATCCCTAGAAGAGTGATCTCCCTCCCGCCGCCAACAAAGATACGTCCTTTGACAGCTTGCCTGCATGATATTAACATCAGCCCCTACTTCTGCTAAGGACTTGTAAAACTAGCCATTACTGTTAGCTCGATTTCCTCAGGGAATGTGGAAGAGCAACTGTATTGGACCTGGCCAGAAGCTTTAAGCATTAGCTAAGACTGATGATCCTTTTGGTCTAACAAAGTCTGGCCATAATCACTTCCATTCTTTCTTGGTGGCTATGAATTAACTGAATGATCTATCAATACACATATTGCTTTGGATGTTTTTACTTATGTAAAAACTTTACTTCACTGGGTAAGATTCCATCTGTGATTATGTCTCTGTAGATAACCCATGAGCACAACATGACAGTAAGTGACCTGTATATGCACAGCATAAGGGTTAGGATTTTGATTGGTAGAGAATTCCATGGATATCTGACATCCCAGCCTACTTAGGTTTTTCTGTCTAATTTCTCCATTGCTTTAATCTCTCTGTACAAAACACTCACAGGAGCCACACCAACCCCTGATCTATTGCCACAACCTTTGAATTTTCAGCTTTTATTCTTTTAAAAGTTGGCTTCCATCTATATTCCATGAAGTTATAAAAGAAAACGCACATCACACATTTCCCTCAGTAATCCTGCAAGGAAAAGGACTAAAGATTTGCTTTTTTTTTTTTTAATGAAAGCTGGGAATCCAGAGATCATGGGATTAGATCAATAGAATGTTAATGTGACAGGCCTTTTCTATCAACTAATAGACCCACACAGCCTCCTATAATTTGAGGAGAATTACGTTTGTTTTAAACCATAAGCCCTCTCCTCAGTTACCAGGTGTTCTAAAGGTACCAAGTGTATAGGCTTTGGTTCGCTGCCAGAATATAGAGATCATTGAGGCAGGAATTGTGTATAAACAACACAGAAGATTAATCAATTCAATAATTAAAATCAAGTTGTATAGAGCCCATTCTCTAAAGCAGGGCTCAGGGCAGTGTACAACAACATACTAAAACAAATATATCATACAGTTAAAAACATTTAAACATTACAATAAAATTCCAATATCAATTCAAAATTAAATGGATGGTGGTTGAAATTTCCAGTCCTGCTACTAGGGGTGTGCAAAAAAAAAAAAAAAAAAAAATCGGATTCGGGTGTATTCAGGGCTAAAAAGTTTAGGGGGGCATATATCTCCTAATAGCAGATTCAGTAACTGAATCTGATTCAGGAGATATTCAGCTATTCCCGAATATATTTATTTATTTATTTTATTTGGGATTTATATCCCGCCCTTCCCACAAGTGGCTCAGGGCGGCTTCCAGTGATAGATCCAACAAAATTACAGTATTTAAACATATAAAGAGATCAGCATTTAAAACAGATAAAAACAGATAAAACCATGGTTATCAATAAATATTAATAAATATATCAACTGTATATAAAAGAAAGAAATCCGGCAAGAAAGAAATCCGGCAAGGTATAATGGTCCCATTATACCCTATGGACCATTGAAATCAATGGCAAAATAGGATATTTTGAAAGGTGGTTGGAAGGCAGGGGGTTTGAATTAGAGGCTCCATATTTTCAGGAATGCTACAGGAGTCTCCCCCCTACAGAACCCCCAAGTCCCAAAATGATTGGACCAGCGGATCCAATTCTGTGGGCACCCAAAGAGGGTGTCCTCATCTTTCCATTATACCCTATAGGCCATTGAAGGCAATGGCAAAATAGGGTATAATGAAAGTCAACTGGAGAGAAGAGGGTTTGAGGTAGAGGCACCACATTTGCAGGGCAGCTACAAGGGCCTCTCCCCTACAGAACCCACAAGTTCCAAAAAGATTGGACTAGGGGTTCCCATTCTAGGGACACCCCAAAATGCCCATTTTTCCCAATGGTGGGGGAAAAGCAATCAGTCAGTTTTCCCACAGTGGGAAATTTGATTCTGGGGAGCAGAGGGTTTGAGGGAGAGCCCTCAAATTTGCAGGGCAGCTGCAGGGGTCTTTCCCCCACAGGCAGTGCCATGTCCTTGAGCAGAACCAATGCCACCATGTTACTGCCACTGGCACAAACAGTACATTAGATCAAACTAGAAAATCTCTGTTATTCAAAAATTGGAGTGGTGGCTCTCTGCAAGGACTGCTGCACAGAACCAGTGCATTGAATACACTACTGCCATGCAGCAGAGATGGGGCATGGGCTTCCTGCATGTCAAGCATCTGCCCACTGAACCACAGCTGTACAGAAGTAATACCTGTGTGGAATCCCTCAACACTCCACTTGTTTGTCACTGAAATAAAATCTTGGAAACTGGGGCGCTTAGGTTTTTAAAGAAGCTGATGGAAAATCAAAGCTGCTCAAGGGGAACCTTGACTGGCATGCCAAGTGGCATGCAGATATCACCTCTGCTCTTCTTTTAAAAGCAAGCATCTTGGGAACCTGTCATTGCACCATACTTATCCTACATCTTGGTTCTGGCATGGCACATTCCCAAAAAGAGAAGCATTCTTTTTCTAGTACAACAAAGCTGAGAGACCAGTCATCATAAAAACAGTCAACACAATGGAACCCCCAGGTCATAACAGAGATATTGGCTTCCTATCTCAGTAGACATAATAATTAATAACGAAGTTGTTTAGTTCTCAGCTTTTCACAGAAAACAGATTATGTTGGTCTTAAAGGTGCCACTGTAGTCAAACTTAGTCCTCAGGCATGTTATTAACCCCATCAGTACCTGTTCTGAATCCAAAATTGTAGGGGGTTTTGCTCTTGTTTAATATGTTTATCCACTTCTAGCTGCAGTTACTAAGTGATTTTGGCAACAAATCCCCCCCCCCCTATGAAATATGAGGGGACACCATATTCATTTAATCTCATGGAGCTCTGGTGTTGCTTATATCACCTAGCATTGTACTTTGCTTGCCCTGAGGTGCCACTGGCACACTTCTAAATGTCATTCTCTCACATTTAGGTGTTCAGGTTTGTAGTTGTATGCTGCTGTATTCTTTCCTTGCTCCATTTTTAGTTTTACTCAGTGAACACCCAGGTCTTAGTATGCATCTTGACTCTAACAGGTTCTTCCTGACCATCAACCAACCCAGCAACAATGCCCCACTCCCCCCGATAAGGCCAAAATCAACTCAACCTGAACCTGATTTCAAACTGCAACAAAGATAGAAAGACAGAAAGAGTAATCAGGTAACAGAGGAAGCAAGTCACAAAGAGTAACACAAGACTGTATCAGTAACACCAGATGCAAGGCCCACCCAGGAAAAAGGGCAAAAACACAAGTCTGTATAAGACAAAACAACACAGAGAAACACAGCAATCCACAGACACCCACCACCAGTCCCCTCCCCGGCAACCAGAATAGGGAGGGGGGGAGGGATTTAAAAAAAAACCAAAACCCCAATCCTAAATTCACAACAAATTACACTGTGCAGCAAAAAAAAAAAATACAGAAAAGCAACAGCAGTATACAGGAGAACCAAACCACAAGACATAACCCCATGACAGCAGCTGCCCATCTACCCCAAGCAACAAAGGAAACTCTTTAAAAACATCTGTCAATGTCCACAAAACAGTAACAATAAAATCTGCAAACAACCATTAATACAACTTGTGATCAGAAATTTAACCAAACAATGAACAACAGTGAACAAAACACCCTGCCCCCCCATCCAGCAACAAAATAATAACAGCAATAATACAGTAATATATTGAATGAAAGTATTGAAATGTTTCTACAACTAGCTTTTAAACTAGCACAAAATTTTAACTTCTAAAGACTTGACCAACCCCCTCCTTACCCCAAAAGAAAACCCTAACCCACCCAAAGCAGGCACTCATCCTAAACAGGGACACTTTATAAAAAGAGACCAGTAGCTCTTTTAGAACTGAATTCTGGTGAAAATTAAGAGCTGAGCAAGTTATTATGTCCACTGAGATAGGAAGCCGATATCTCTATGAAGTCCTGGGGGTTCCTGAGTTTTGAGTATTTTTGCAGTGAGTGGTCTCTTAGCTTTGTTATCATAGATAAGAATACTTCTTTCTTCAGGTGTGTGCCATGCCAGCACCAAGAACTAGAATAAGTACAGTTCAATGACAGGATTCCAAGTTACCTGCTTTTAAAAGAAGACTAGAGGTGATATCCATGCAACTTATTACCACATAAGTTAAGGTTCCTCTTGAGCAGCCTTGACTTCCCAGAAACTTCTTTTAAAACCCAAGTGTCCTGTCCTAGTTTCAAAATTTTTCTTTCTTACAGTGTAGTGTTACAGGATTCCCCACAGGTATTTCTTATTTAGGGCTATGGTTCAGTATGCAACTCCTTTGCATGTGGAAAGTCCATGCCCCATCTCTGCTGTTTGGCACTTGTGCGTTCAATGCACTGGTTTTGTGCTGCAGTCCCTACAGAAAGCCCCCATCCCAATTTTTTAAATCTGAGGGATTCTCTAACTAAGGTCCTGTGCATTGCACTATCATTGCCACAGTAGCACTTGTTCTGCTGAGCAACTGTGTTCCTTGCGAGCTAGCACCCTCAGCACAGTTGACTTGACTGCAGAGATTCTCGAGGAGAATCTGACTGCTGCCTGGGGCAGGCTGTCCCATCATAGATGATGCCCCTAGAGTTAAACCCCCTGGTCCAATCCTTTTCAAAGTTGGGGGTTCTGTGTGAAAGAGGCACCAGAAGCAGCCCTGCAAATTTGGTGCCTCTCACACAAACCCCCTCCCCCCACAGAGGGACTTTTCCAACTGTAATTACAGTGGGGAAAGGGCCCTATTTGGGTGCCCCTAGAATTGGACCCCTTGATCCAATCTTTTTGAAACTTACGGGTTCTGTGGGGGAGAGGCTCCTGCAGCAGCCCTGCAAATGTGGAGACTCTACTTCAAACCCCCTGCCCCCCCAGCCGCACTTCATTATACCCTATTTTGCCATTGACTTTAATGGCCCATAGGGTATAATGGAGGGACAGGGGCACCCTCTTTGAATGCCCCTAGAATTGGACCCCTTGGTTCAATCATTTTGATACTTGGGAGTTATGTGGAGGAGAGGCTCCTGATGAGACTCTGAAATTTTGGACCCTCTGAAACCCCCTGCCCTCCAGCTGCACTTCACTATATTACCATTGTCTTCAATGGCCCATGGGGTATAATGGGGCCAAATGAGAGTCGAATTTCGGCAACAATTCGTGGCTGCAGTATACGACTCCCGAATCAGAGAATCTGATTCGGCTCTATACAGCATGAATACAGCCTTATCAGCTTTTTTCGGGGGGTGTATTCAGTTCAGCCAAACCGAATGTACACCCCTACCTGCTTCTGCCCTGCAGGGGGGAGGGGGAAAGTGTGCCTGCTAAATGGATGCCATCACTGTCCTTGACCAAACGCCCGGCAGAACATCTCTGCCTTACAGGCCCTGCAGAACTGCATCAAGTCTAGCAGGGCATGGATGTTACTTGTCAGAGAGTTCCACCAGGTAGGGGCCAGGGCACAAAAAGTCCTGGCCCTGGTCAAGGATGCTGGATATCTCTTGGGCTGGGGACCACAAGGAAGTTCTTATCAGCTGAGTGTAATGCTCTTTGGGAAGTATACCAGGAGAGACGGTCCTAAAGATACATTAGTCCCAAACCATTATGGGCCTTAAAGGTGAGCATCAAAACCTTGAACTTGATGCAGTGCTCAATGGGTAACCAGTGCAGTTTGCACAGCACAGATCAAATATGTGTCATTTACAGGTTGGTTTCAAGGAACAGATCAGCAACACAGGTGTCCAGGTAGACAAAGAAGAAACCCAGCTTAGGCACATAAATGTAAACTAGTTATGACTTCAGAGAGTAGTATGAATTTTTTCTAGTGCTTTCAGGCAGCCTGCCAAATATTTGCAAATGGGTTGACAAATATTCAAACTTATCATTGAAAAATCAGCTCTTATTTATTATCAGCAAATAGAACATGAGTCAAACTGACAAGTGTTCAAGCATCCCACATTGTGGGGAGGATTCAGCTGGAAACTTTGTCTAGACGCCTGTGGAGGCCCTCAGCAGTTTTGCCACACAAGAATATGAACAAGAAGAGGTTTGGCCAGCTGTCAGGCAGATTTCTCTTCTTCCCCAGAAATCTCTGCTTTCTTAAAGCATAACATTTTTCTTCATTTTAGACTTCTCAGTCTGTTATCCCTCCTCAGCATTTTCATCCAATTCGCCTTCCCCTGTATATTTAATTTGTCAACTTTGCAAACCTAGAGGACGAGGCTCGCATTTTTAAAATTTTATCTTATATACAGGGCTTAGTTTCTGTTGGTATACTAGAAACAGACAAATTAAAACAACCGTTTTTACTGTTGTAATATATTTTAATAGTGGTTTTCACTAGAACTACAGCAACTCATTGTTAGACATACACTGCCATAATTTTCTTGCTCCACACAGGAAAATCTAGGTGAATAGAGACCACCCTATTCCTGGATTTTGCAGCCTCACTTCTTATCAAGACAGACACCTTACTTCCTCCAAGGCCACTGTCAGAGAAGTGGGTGTCCCAGGTGAGCAGGAGTTGGGAGCAGTCTCCTATACCATGTTTTTCGGCTGCGGTGGGGAAGCTCACAGCTGGTAGCGTAGGGCCCAGTGCACCATATGTTTCTTCTATATGTGGAAGGGTGGCTGCCAGTCAAAGAGGAATCCCAGCAGGAGATGCCAAAGGCCAGTGATATGGGACTTAAAGTGCAGGGAGAAATGAGAGGGGTGTTCGCAGGTGAGACAAGGCCCTGCCCGGTAGATCTACAGGATGAGCAGTGAATTGTTGTTTATTACATTTTTAGACCACTCTTCCCCAAAGGGCTCAGGGTGGTGTACAACATATTTCAAACATAGAATAGGCTAAAAATACAACAATAAAACTAATAACAGGTATAAATGAGTCAGGCTCCTAAACAGAGGGACAGGGATAGCAGGATTGAGGGGGAGGGTTGGTGTGTGTGAGGGTGGAATTGGTGGGCTGGGATCAAGGAAAGAAGAGAAGGATAACAGTGGAGCTTTGGAGCCAGCCGGGGAGAAGAGGGAAGGGCCTATCAGTAGAGTCTGTGTGAGGTCTAGACTCTAGAGGATTGGCAGGACTTGTAAGGGTGACCCCAGAGTCCTTCCACCCCTTTCTGAGGCTGGCTGAGGCTAAGGAAAGGCCTGATGTGACAGAGAAGGGTCTAACCTTCAGAGGACCAGGAGGGAGGCAACAGAATGATTATTAGAATGAACAGAGAAGGTAAAATGGTATGGTAAAAGAACCATGTTCCTTCCCTGGCCACACACCCCCCCAATGGAAGAAGGACTGGCTGCTGGCAAGGACTGTGATTCTTGTGCAAGGTGGTCATGGGGGAGGCAAGGGGTCTCTCACCTCACACAGTCATCTGGTGTGAGGCAAAGAGAGTCTTGTTCTCTTGTAGGAACAGCTAGATTTGTGTCCAGTAGCACTTTAAAGCCCAGAAGATTCAGGGGATATAAGCTTTCAAGAGTCAAAGTTTCTTTCATCAGGTACAAATGGATGACTTTCAAAAGGTTATAACCAGTGTTCCCTCTAAGCTAACTTAGTGTGAGCTAGTTCACAGATTTTTAGCCTCCAGCTCACACTTTTTTTGTCATAGCTCAGGAAGGATGGCCCCAGAGCACACTAATTTATGCAGTAGCTCACAACTAATGCCAGTAGCTCACAAAGCAGAATTTTTTTCTCACAAGACACTGTAGCTTAGAGGCAACATGGGTTATAATCCCTTGTTGGTCTCTAAAGTACTACTGGACTCAAATTTACCTGTTCTACCACAGACCAACACAGCTACCCTCTGAAACTTGTCCTGCATGTGGCCATTCAGAGTAGCCTCACCCAGGGTGATGCAAGGGGAATCTTATTTCGCATTTTGCAGTCTCAGGTGAGGTGAGAGGAGTTTTGTCATGCATGGAGCAGTATTAGACAAGGAGAGTGTTGTGCAGTACCACCCTTAGTGAGATGAGGAGTCTCATGTTGCAAATTAGGCATGGAGAATCTTCTCTTATGTATGGCCACTTCAGAAAAAAACGATAGGGTGCCTTGGAGCAGCCAGTGCAGTTGCCCGCCTCCCACTTCCTCAGAGGAAATCACGGGGGTGGGATGAGCCTATGAAGGCTCACAGGGGGAAGTTTGGCCAATCAGGGAGCGGTTGGTTAGCCAGGTCTGGCAGCGGCTGCCATCCCCATGAACAATCTGGTCCAGCGTGAGCTCGGACATGGACGTGCACTTGCACCTGGAGCTTGTCAAGCCACATGGAGTTCCACAAAATAAAAACACAAGGCTGGAGGGACTTTGAAGAGAAGGTTGCAAGGGAGGTGTTAGGTTTTGTGGTGGCAGGGGTAGTTTTTTCTCTCTTTCTCCCCACCTCATTTTTTTACCTGCACTTTCTCTCCCTCCCCCCATGGTTTTATCTGTGCTTGGCAATATGGCTGCTGCATGTAGTCCACTGGGAGCGTCAATCATGGGTGGGATTGTCAGCAAGGCATCATCCCCTACCCCCCCCCCCCGCAGTCTTACTTCCGCTGAGGGGTGTTTGATGCTTGTGGGGGCACTTTGGTGGTGCTCCACTAGGATGACCAGAGGAGACGAGGCAGGCAGCAGCACCCTTCCTTCCCCTGGCTGAGTCTTAATGCCACTACAAAAGATGCTTACAAGAAGTTTTTGGGTGCCCTGAGGTGCCCAGGCAAGTGAGCAGAAAACCCTCTTCTCCCCATGCTGCGGTTTCCTGCACTCACTCTGCCCCACTCTGAGGCTTACTGCCATCACAGGCAAGGGGTGCTTGCTTTGTGTAGTGGGGGGGGGGTCACCTGGAGGCACCCTGGTGGGAGAGGAGAGCTGGGGGAGAGTGGGCATGGGATTAAGGGCAGGCGAGGGTGACCAAGGCTGACGGGGACATCCCCCTTTTCCCCGCAGAGCCTTTCAGCTGCTGCAGCCCTCTCCTTATGCAACTATGGTGGGAGGGGCTAAGGAGCATTTCATCAGGAGTAGAGGGATGTAACAGGCAAGGACGCTAAAGCATGGCCTCACTTGGAAGGATGCAGCCATTCCTTCTCCCTCAGCTGGCTGACTGGGGAGGGGGAAAGCAGAGAGCTCAGGTTTTTAGATGGATGGTAGAGACATATCAGCATCCCCTTAGCTTGGGAAGCAAGCACCCATGCCAGGATAGATTATTGCAAGCCAACCAGTGGCATTCAGGACAAGCAGTTTGAGAGGGCAGCAGACACCCCCCCACCCAGAGACCCCCTGTGTTGCCCTGACACCCCCTGCCATGTGCACAGAACATTTTCCCCAGGAACCGCAGAACTCAGAGTGCGAGTGCATCAGCCACAGAACTGAGTCCACCTCATCAGCCCCCCCCAGTGCCCTGCGTACAGCAGCCCTGTGGGGTCGGGTAGGCTGTCAGCCCGGGCAGGCCGAGGGGCGGCACTCCCCTCCCCTGTCCAGCCACGCGTAGGGCAGCGTGGCAGCTCATAGACTGTTCCCCCCCAAAAAAACATTCCCTCGGAGAGGCCACTGACCGGGGGGGTGGTGGTGCCCAGGGAAGAGACAACAGAGGGCACAGCTCAGAATTTATTTTTCTTGAACAGAGTGCAGCAGTCTCCCTGGCACGTGCTGGGCAGTCTCGCCGTGGGTGGGGCTCCATTTCGAGCAGCGGGCAGAAACAGCTGAGGGAGTTGTGGGGGGGCGGTGAAGTGACACATGTGGAAGCCTCTGTATTGGAGTCCCACCTGCAAAACAGAGATAGAGATCTATATAATACTTACTATAATAGAGATAGAGATCTATATAATACTTACTATAATAGAAATAAGACATATCTCTTGAATACTATTCAAATTAATTTAAATTATTAGGAAGAGTGCATACCCAATATTCAAACATAAGTAAAAGCAGGAGAAGAGAGAAAAGTACATTCAAAAATGTCAAAACAAAGATGCTTCCAAATTGTGATCTTAACTTCTAATTTGTAAATTTATAACTTTTAATACTTCCAGATTCACCGAGGATTTAGCTTCTAAAAATAAAATATCCCTTTAGCTATTCAAAATATTTTTATTCTCTATAGTTTGTTATTAGCTATTGTTTTATCCTTTTAATATTTTCTCCCCAGTGTGCTTTAAGGTTTTTTTTAAAAAAACACCCTCTTTATAAAAAAAATGCTTATAACACCTTCCCTGTATTGTTGATATCACCATTTCCTAGATTCCAGCCTATTTTTCCATCCAATTCCCTATTTTTAATGTAGTGTCCATACAAACCTGCAAATTCCCTGTTTTAGACTTTTATTTATACCATCCAATTGAAAAATTTAAAAAATAAATAATAAAGCCCTAAAGATCCAAATTTCCATCTCAAAATAATACACCAATTCCATGAAGATATGCCAATGTTATCCAAATGAAGACGCCAGAGCTCATAGTCTTTTAAAAAGAAAAGTTTTAATTGTCCTAGAGATTGCCATAAAACTGTGGATTTTTGTTGAATCTGCCAATTCTCCCCTTGTTGCTCTTCAGTACAAGAAGCAATGAAGCCAAAACAAAGTCACTCTCCTTTGTGTTCATCTTGATAGGTTGTAGTTTGGATTTCTGCTGTGAAACTGCGTATGTCACCTCCATTTTGAGTTCACACAAAACATTTTCAGATACTTCTTTGTTCACTTTTCCCAACTCATTAGGAAGATCTTGATCATCTTGTTCTATCTGCTCCTGTATAATTTCAGCCTCATTACATTTAACCAGAAACTTCTCCACCCGATCTGTTATCAACTCCTTTAAGAAATCAATTCCCTGTTTTATAGAGGATATGGTAGCCATAAAGTCTTTTGGATCATCCGTTTTTACTTGCTCTATCATCTTTCCACAAAATAATTCAGTTCAATAGTGAAGGCTGAATAATACCTCAAAGCCCCAAATTAACAAATCCTTCCAAATCTCTACTTAAAAGATATTTTTCTCTAACATTCCAGTTTGACTCAATTCAGCTCCAATAAGTCCTCAAATGCATCTCCATTTTAACATCAGTCAGCCTGTGTTCAAGTTGCAATATGAGATGTTGTTTAGTTTTAAACCAAGCCAGCCCAAATCTGTTTGTTATTTTCTTTTGGAAGCCGTTCTTATGGGGGAGGGGTTCTCTTCCTCCCCCTCTTTCAGAACAGTCCAAGTTGGTTTTGCAATAAGGATTTCAGTAGTCGGTAAAGTTGTAGATCAAACTTACTTGCAAGGTACCATTTTGATAGTTGTAGTAGAAAAGAAGATGCTTTAAAAGATCGTGAGCATGAAAAAGAGAAGAAGCCAGTGGTCATCTCTGTTACCATTCAGAAATGGTGATCAAATCAGCTGGGCATCACAGCAACAGCTGCTCAGGGAGTCAGTCTCCACCAAACTCCAGAGCCTTGTCAATCTGCTTGCCTCCCAAGACCCTCCCTGAGTCTTGGAGTCAGAAGACCCCCCAACTGCCAGATTTACAAGCAGCTGCCAAAAGCGAGTCCAGGGCTGCTCCTAACGTTGAGATGCCGGGACCGGAAGCTCTGGTAGCTGAACAATGTCATAGGTGTGTCAGTGGTCTCAGGGGCTGGAAGCATCATTCCACACCCCGGGGTACAGTTCTTGTTGTCGCATCTCTTCAGATCTGATAGAGTGCATCTCTCCGAGACTGGGACTGACATTTTCTTAGCTGATCTGCATGACCTGGTGGTCTCTGATTGGCAGGAGGAGAGTTAAGCCAAGGCTAACCCCCTCTGTGGTGGAAAAGCACGGGTTAAAGGGCTTTTTGAACTGGCAAGCACCCCGAGACAGCATCAATGGGGGGCAATAGGGCTACCTAGAGACTTTTCAATACAGGTGGCCTGGTTGGGAGCCTCTTTGGGGATGGGGGAGCATACTACCAGCCTTAAGGCTTCACAGTTGTGGGCTGGGGTGTGCATGCCCATCCCCTCTACACACTAGCATGCAGGCTGTGACGGGTAACGTATGGAGCATTCCAGACCTTGCCCCAAGCCAGGGTGGGTTTGCCCTGTTAGGGAGCTTGCTTTGCAAGCTCAATGTAACCCATGCTTTATGATGTATGTAATGGTGCAGATCAGTTTAAGTGTAAATAAAGTCCCAGTTTAGCCCATAACTGGTGTAGTGTTTTCATTCTAGGGCTGGGTGGGCATAGCAAGGCATGACTCATGCAGGGGAGTCCCAGATTAGAAAAGGAATGTCTTTTCTTGTGTGGGTTCTCCTCAGGTGAGGAGAATGCAAAGCAGTTCCAGATGTTATATAAAGTTTCTCCTTTTGCTTATGCTACCCTGAGAAAAGCAAGGAGTCTCTCCTCTTGCATAGTGGAAGTGCCAGGTGAGGCTAGAAGGCTCTCATTTTGCATGGAGACACCCTGGTAGAGGCAATAGTATTCTTCTTTGATGCAGGGCATTCCTTGGTGAGGTGAGGAGAGTCCCATCACATTCAGGGCAGCCTTGGATAAGGCAAGGCCAGTTTAACTATCCCAAAGGGAGCCCCAGCATAGAGGTCAACACCCAGACCATCAGCCAACAAGGACTTTTCCTAGTAGCTTTTATGGCCAATCTGCCCCTAATGATAATACTAGTACAATATCCAACAATACATGGCTCCTTTTTGAGACTCTAAAAATCTATTTTTATGTTTTCTTATATTTGTTATTTTTTCCTCATTTTGATGTTCCTGATCCCAAGTAAAATCCACTTCAGGTAAGTATGAAAATAAACCCTTAAACCAAAAACCACCAATTGAAGTGACAGGTAAGAGTTAATTTAGGTAAGAGTTAATGAGCTCTTCTCTTAGTTGTGTGTGCAGTCTAATCTCTCAGTATTTGGTGTTCTCTGTTAAACAAGTAGAACAGACATTTTCTTATGGTGAGTTAAAAGAATTGCAGAAAGAATTTCTTAGAGAAAACAAAGGAATGATTATTTAAGAATGTTAATTTAATAACACACTTGCACCCTTTACTTCTGTCTGATGGTTTAATTATTACTAACTCAGTGCAGTTCATTAGGGACCTATTGTGCTGCTGTTGGCAAAACAGTAATGTCACTGCATGTTAAATAATTAAAAAGAGTAAAAACAAACATTTTCTTTTGTACCCTGAATTTATAAATTGCTTCAGTATGTGCATCCCTTTAATCAATAAGTGCTAATCTATTTTATTTTGTGCAGCAGAATTACAAACTCCATCTTCATATTAGAATAGTGTACATTTTCTCCTCTTCACAGAATTGCTTTGTAGAGGACAATTCTATTCAATATATGTTAGCAGGATGAAAGGAGTTTTAAAAACTGAGATAATCTCATCAGTGTTCCATATTAGATTCATTTGGGTGGTAAGACAGTGGATTCAAATCAAGCCGTACACCAGTTTGGTGTTACACTATGATCCACTTTTTTCTACCTGGACAGATGGTAGAGGAGGGAGATCAATTTAGGTATGCATCTTGTGTCCTGGAACCACATAGAAAAAACTTGGGTTCAAACTTGTCTTTCATTGAGTGGAACTGCACTTACATATACACTACAACTACAACAACTGGGAGCTTGCAGGACCAGTAGATGGTGGAGTGTTGACAACACATCTGCCATGACTTCAGTTCCAAGGAAACACAATTGAAGTTAGAACTCTTAACTGTATGGTAAAACAATAGAATGTCCAGTGATTCTTAGAAGAATGTAATGTCACTTCTGTGTTCTCTGTGGAAGTGACATCACACACCCTCTGCCATTTTAAATTTTTTCTCCCACCGATCTCTCATCCCACCCCCAGAACAGTAGTAGACAATGAGGGTTACCAGCAGGTAGTCTCTCATTCCCTGATAGTTAGAATGATTTCTCAGTAGAACAGGCTTCCTTGGGAGGTGGTAGGCGCTCCTTCCTTGGAGGTTTTTAAACAGAGGCTAGATGGCCATCTGACAGCAATGAAGATCCTGTGAATTTAGGGGGAGGTATTTGTGAGTTTCCTGCATTGTGCAGAAGATTGGACTAGATGACTCTGGAGATCCCTTCCAACTATACGATTCTATGATTCTATGAGAAGGGGAGACCTGGCAACACTAATTTACACACGGGGAAGTAATTTTTGTTTATTCTTCCTTCTTGCTGCATTCCATCCACCAACTACATCCCATACCACTAAAAAGGGTCCCTGATTCTCAAAATCAGTTCTTCATGTGCAGTGAAGTCACAACAACAAGGAAGAGTAGGAAAAGCCACATTCCATGCACAGCACCCTGCTTTTAGTTAATTGGATCTGTTCCATTTTTATTGACTCATATACCAGCTTGGTTCAGTAAATGGCTTTTAAGAACCAGTCACCAAAAAGGCAATTTAAAAATTACATGGCTAACATGATGGAGCTCCTTGTGATGAGTCATTTGTGTCAGCAGAGTAGAAGAGAGTGGCAGTTCTTTACTCCCTGGTCCTTGACCATTCTGCAGAAACTGCAACCAACCACCTGAAGCATCTGTGTTATATTGCATGACAACAGAATTTAGCAGAGAGACTTCATGGTTTCCATGGCATATTCTATGCCTCACTTTTACAAAAACATCCAGTGCATAACTTTAGGGCCACATTGTTGCCATTAATATATTAGATACTCAGTCCTAGTTGACATTTGTAAGAATCCAATGAACAGAATCCTCTCAAAGTGAAGCATTTCAAAGTCCTATTTATATCCATGAGAAACTACATATATCTCCCATTAAAGTTTAAGGTTGCGAGCACACTACAGAATGGTGAGATCTGGCTGTGCTTTTAATTACACTGTTTAATTTTTTTACAGAAAGTGTTGATCAGACATCCTTCCCTGAACTGGCTTCACTGTGCAGTTGCCTCATGGTTGATCATTCAGATTGTTGCAGCATCCCTTTATTTTTTTGTCTTTCACCCTTGTGCATAAGCATGTATCTGAATCTCCAGCTCCTTTTTTGACAGCTCTACAACCCCTCTACCAAGTACTCCAGCTCATCTCAGCCTCCCTCCCTTTACCTCTCTTCCTTGGAATATATGGGGAGGAGGGTAAAGTGGAAATATACATAAGAGCATTCCCATTGTCTTCAGTACATTAACCCCTGTGTTAATCATGAGATGCTCTCAAATAGCAACTCTGGTGCAGAAACAGGAGAGATGGGTTTGGGAGGGGAGGGGCTGTTGCTCAAAAACAACTCCCCCAGGGACTCTTGATCCAGAATTGGTTGCGGTGATTGACAACACCAGAGGTGATTATGGGCTCATGTGCAAAACACTACCTGATCATAGAATCATAGAGTTGGAATGGACCTCCAGGGCCATCTAGTCCAACTTCCTGCACAATGCAGGAAACTCACAAATACCGCCCCCCCTAAATTCACAGGATCTTCATTGCTGTCAGATGGCCATCCAGTCTCTGTTTAAAAACCTCCAAGGAAGGAGAGCCCACCACCTCCCGAGGAAGCCTGTTCCATTGAGAAACCGCTCTAACAGTCAGGAAGTTCTTCCTAATGTTGAGCTGGAAACTCTTTTGATTTAATTTCAACCCATTGGTTCTGGTCCTACCTTCTGGGGCCACAGGAAAACAATTCTGCACCATCCTCTATATGACAGCCCTTCAAGTACTTAAAGATGGTGATCATATTACCTCTCAGCCGTCTCCTCTTCAGGCTAAACATCCCCAACTTGTTCAACCTATTCTCATAGGACTTGGTCTCCAGACCCCTCACCATCTTCATCGCCCTCCTCTGGACCCATTCCAGCTTACCTATATCCTGCTTAAAATGTGGTGCCCAAAACTGAACACAATACTCCAGGTGAGGTCTTACCAGAGCAGAGTAAAGCAATACCATCACATCACATGATCTGGACACTATACTTCTGTTGATAGAGCCCAAAACTGCATTTGCCTTTTTAGCCACCACATCACACTGTTGACATGTTCAGCATATGATCCACTAAGACCCCTAGATCCTTTTTGTACATACTACTGCTAAGACAAGTCTCCTCCATCCTATAACCATGCATTGGATTTTTCCTACCTAAATACAGAACTTTGCATTTATCCCTGTTAAAATTCATTATATTGGTTTTAGCCCAGTTTTCCAGTCTGTCAGGGTCATCCTGTATCCTGTTTCTGTCTTCTACTGTATTTGCAACCAATCCCAAATTAGTATCATCGGCAAATTGAATAAGCACTCCCTCTACTCCATCCAAATCATTTATAAAGATCTTGAACAAAACAGGCCCCAAGACAGATCCTTGAGTCACTACTCTTGTCATTTCTCTCCACGAGGATGAGGAACCATTCACAAGCACTCTTTGGGTGCGATCTGTCAACCAGTTACAGATTCATCTAACGGTAACAGGGTCCAAACCACATTTTACCAAGTTGTCAGCAAGGATAGTATGTGGAACCTTATCAGAAGCCTTACTGAAATCAAGATAAATGATGTCTACAGTATTTCCCTGAACCAGCAAGGTAGTCACTTTCTCAAAAAAAAGTGATCAGGTTAATCTGACATGACTTGTTCTTGAGAAATCCATGCTGGCTCTTAGTAATCACATCCACTCTTTCTAAATGTTCCAGGACTGACTGTTTGATGATTTGTTCTAAAACTTTTCCAAGTATGGATGTCAAGCTGACAGGTCGGTAGTAGTTACCCGAATCCTCCTTTTTCCCCTTCTTGAAGATGGGGACAACATTCACCCGCCTCCAATCTTCTGGCACCTTTCCCCTTCTTCAAGAATTCTCAAAAATAATAGCCAGAGGCTCAGAAATTACATCTGCAAGCTCTTTCAGAACCCTTGGATGCAGTTGATCTGGCCCTGAGGATTTAGTTTCATTTAAAGAAACTAGGTGTTTATGTACTACCCCTATGCTGATCCTAGGTTGGAACGTCATACCCTCCTTATATGTTCTGTTTTTGCCATGTTTGTTGAGCACTGTTTCCCTCAGAAGAGAAGACTGAGGAAAAGTAGGAATTGAGCAGTTCTGTCCTCTCTTCATTACCTGTTACAATTTCACTTTCCTGCCCTAGCAACGGACCTACCATGTCCTTGCTCTTTTTCTTACTCTGAACATAAGAAAAGAATCTTTTTTTGTTGTTTTTAGCATCTTTGGCCAGCCTAAGCTCATACTGAGCTTTCCTAACTTTTTCTCTACAAGCACTGGTGATTTGTTTATATTCATCCTTGATTATAAGGCCCTCCTTTCAATTCCTAAAGGAGTCTTTTTTATTTCTCAAGTCTTTAGAGAGCTGTTTATGGAGCCAACTCAGATCCAAAAGGAAAAAAAGGAGGTGGAAATGGAAGGGAAGGTTCAGACTTCCCAAATGGCTGGACTTTGCAAAAGGGGAGTTCGGTCAGCTGGAAATGTGGGGTGAAAGTGGTTGACCACCAGTTACTGACCCGCCACTTCACCAACACAGAGATTCAGGGGCTGGCCTTGCAATGGCTTTCCTCTTTCCTTGATGGTCGGGGACAAAGGGTGGCGATTAGGGGAGAACTGTCCCAGAGGCACCCACTTAATTGTGGAGTGCTGCAGGGGGCAGTCCTCTCCCCAATGTTGTTTAACATCTACATGGGCCCCCTTGCCCAGATTGCCCGGAGGTATGGACTGAGTTGCCACCAGTATGCTGATGATATCCAGCTTTATCTACTGGTGGACGGCCGGCCTGGTGATGTCCCAGAAAATTTGGACCCGGCACTGCAAGCCGAGGCAGGTTGGCTCAGGCTGAGTAGGTTGAAGTTGAATCCAGAGAAGACAGAGGTCCTTTGCCTGAGCCGTGGTGGCCTGGGAAGGGAAACCCCTACCAGTTTTGATGGTGCGCCACTGAAAATGGCGCACAAGGTCAAGGGCATGGGGGTGCTACTGGAGCCTTCTTTGTCAATGGAGGCCCAGATAGCAGCCACTGTTAAATCTGCCTTTTTTCATCTTAGGCGGGCGAGGCAGTTGGCTCCCTTCCTGGAGCATGATGACCTGGCAACAGTGATCCATGCAATGGACACCTCGAGGTTAGACTACTGTAATGCCCTCTACATGAGGCTGCCCCTGTTCCGAACCCGGAAACTGCAGCTAGTTCAGAACATGGCAGCCAGACTGTTATTGGGACTTATAAGTGGGAGTATATACAGCCTAGGCTGCAGGAACTGCACTGGCTGCCAATTGTGTACCGGATTCGTTACAAGGTGCTGGTTATTACCTTTAAAGCCCTAGGGACCATTTCTCCCCATATGTTCCCCAGAGAGTACTGAGATCTGGCTCGCAAAATCTGCTGACAATCCCTGGGCCAAAGGAGGCCAAATTGAAAGTTATGAGAGAGAGGGCCTTCTCTATTACAGCCTCCCACTGGTGGAACCACTTACCAGAAGAGGTACGGGCCTTGCGGAGCCTTGACCAGTTCCGCTGGGCCTGCAAGACCACCCTCTTCCAGCTGGCTTTTTAATGTGGAATTATTTTACCGTCGTCATTAAAAACTGTATCATATCAAGATTGTAGCACCGAATTAAATTGTGGTTTTAAAATTGTTAGTTTTAATTGATGGTTTTAATGTAATTTAATATTTAATTGAGAAATATAATTCTCATGAAATTGGGGTATTTTATTATTGTATTGTTGTAATGTCTATATTTTATGCTATGTAAGCCGCCCTGAGCCTGCTTTGGCTGGGAGGGCGGGATATAAATTGAAAATTATTATTATTATTATTATTATTATTATTATAAAGCTCTGGTGTCCATAAAGACTGGACTTTCCATTATCTCTGATTCCAAGATGAGTCAGAATGTGGTGCCAGCAACTGGGGAATGGGAGGCAGATGTTACTGTTTGATTGTGCTCTTTAAATCCACAAGGATACTACAGCAATATTTGATCAAACTGCTCATGTGTCCGTAGTTTAAATATATCGAAAACTGCTTAATTTTCTCTGGATTATATCCTAATTTTTTTTCAGCCAAACATAGTGCTAATCATATAATGTTTCTTCTCCCTATTTAAAATGATGTAAAAATGAAGTTAAATGCCTTTTGTATTTTGATGCACAATAAATGTAAATAATCAGAGTAATAAAAACTAATTGTTCAAAATATAGCCTTTGTTGTGTCCAACCTATCACTTTATTATATGAAATAAAACAATAATGCATCTGTATGCATATACAAAACTGAATCATAAGACCTGCATCTAGCAATTATTTTCTCTGCATCTAGCAATTATTTTCTAAGTTTTCAAACTCTGTTCTATCTAAACTGATGATAACAGTTAAAAAGAAGGAGGTTTTGAAAGCCATCTGTTTTTGCTAATGTGGCTTTAAGTCTTAATTTTGCTGCTGCAAAGTGGAGTTATGTCAGAAGTATTTAGATGAAAGGTATGCCTTGCTAAATCCTGCCCCTTCTTAATTAAAAACATGAACATTACAGTTCTGTCTAAGTCTGCTCCTCTCGTGTGCTGCCTCGTTTTTCAGTTGTATGATACTGAGCTGATCTTTTATCTGCAAAGTAATGGACACTATTTTTGGATATTTATTAATTTTTTTAAAATCCCAATGGGAATATTGACAAGGAAAATAGAAATAATTCCTCAGAAGGCTAGGAATTAATAAACTATTGCTTTTTTCTTGCAAGACACACCTTTTTTTTAGAAGACTAGATTATTAGAGCCACTGATCAACGCTGTTATTAATTAGGGTGGAACTACAGCAGACTCTGGCCCATTCTGCATGCACAATTTACTGCAGAGAATCCAAGAAGTCAAGCCTTTAAGCTTGACTTTGGATCTGTGTGCCTGCAGCTTGCAACATTCTTTTTTCTCTGGTGTATTTATTCACAGTATTTGGAATATGCCTATATTTATTCTGCAGCTATAACTAAAATCCACAGTTTTTCTTAATTGGGCTGGGAATGTCATGGGTGGTGGTGTCCAAAGGAGTGTATATATTCCCTCAGATTCTTCTCCCCTTCCTTTCTGCCCCTTGAAGGTCACTCTCCTGCCCCAAACAAAATGGAAGTTGGTCCACCCACTTTGCCTCCTCCACCATTCATAAATGTGTAAGCTCCACTTTTCCCCTCATTTAATTTTTTTTATTAAAAAAATTGCATGAGATACCTCTTCACAAGCTCTGAAAGTGGGGAGGGAGGTAGTGGAGGAGGAAAATACTGGCTTCTGTTTCCTGCCTGAAAGCACAGCCATCCCCAGACCCAGAGGCCTCCCAGCAGCGTAGCATTCCTTGCATAACCCTACCAAACTCATCCGCTCATTGGGAAGAGAGCCCTTGGGAGGGGGCACTGCACCTTATGTGTGAGTGAGTTGTGCATCAGTGTGTCTGATGTCCCAGTTCCAAGTCAACTTGAGAGGGGAGTTCTCTCAAAGAAAAAAGGGTGGTTGTGATTGGAACTGTTTGGGAGAAGCAAGTGGAAGAAGAGATTTCATGGCTTTCTCATGCTATAACTCTCACAGGGCCTAAAGGAGCATGACTTTGAACAAAGAGGACTCTTTGTGTACTAGTAAGGCTGAGTCTAGAGACTACATTCCATTGCAGCCTCCACCACCCTAGAGGATACATGGAAAGAGGATAGAAAAAGGGGGAAACAGTCTAGAAGCAGTTCTGAGCAGTAGTGGGAATTCTGAGGGGTAGATTAGAGGACATTTTCAATATTAGCTGCTTAAAAACAAAGGTGACTCTGAGATATGCAGATGTATCTCAGAGGTAACAGGAAAGCCCTGGAACAGAAGTACCTAACATACCTTTGAATCTGCCAGTGACCATTGAGTTGATAACTTTGGAAGCCTTGTTATAACTTGAATTACTATTTAACCCAGTTACAGAAATAGACATCTCCACATGGAGCGAGCCAGGGAAAGTGGCTACAAGGGTAGATCTCAAACCTTTATGCCCTTCCTCCTCCCTCAGCCCAGCAAAGCCCAATCCAGCCCAGCCTTGACTATCTTTGCTGTTCCTACCTCAAATAGTATGAAGGTCTTGTCTCTTGCCCTTTGCCAGGAAAGGCTCTGAGAGGGAGAAGCACAGAATGGGAGTTTTTTCAGCATTGCCTTGAGCTCTGGACTGAATGGCCACCTGGGAGGGTCCCATCCTTACTCTGTCTGTGTCAAGAAGAGGCTTCTTGCCAATGGTTTTATGTCATCTGATTTCTAATACTGATCATTGAGTCTAGTTCTATGTGATATGCTTTTAATATCCTTATGATAACGATTGTTTGTTTATGTGGTTTAATTATTAATCCGTGTATTATGCTTTACTTTGCTTAGCTGCATCACTTGTCAGATAGATAGAATAGAGTGCACAAGAGAAAAGCAACCTGAGTATTGCTGACCTTGGACTGCAGGTGCTTATAAACATCCCTGAGAAAAAACATTTAAGAAAAGACATTTAAGAAGAACAGGGGGGGATTTGCACAGCTAGATATTTTGAACACTTTTTGCCACACACATTTGCGTTGATTATGTCACTCACTGCCATGCATAAGGTATAAGTGTCTGGCCCTGCCTGGAGGCATTAGTCCTAACAAGGAACATCTTGCTGTGAAAATGCATCTTTTCAACAAACTCCTTACTTGACTCCAGTCAAAGAGGCTGAGTTGATGAGAGCTACATAGAATTTGACAGTCTGGTGGAGTGGGGATAGGCAGCAGAAAGGGAGGGAAGGTCCCTCATTGTTTTACACTTATTTTTTTTTTACAAGTGGCATGAGTCTAGCATAAGGAGATTAATGCTAGACTTGCATCACTTGTAACAAAAAATGTAAAATAATGAGGGACAAAGGAGCTTGCGCACCAATGAATGGTGGAAGAGACAGTGTGGGCGGAATGACCTCCATGTGTGTGTGTGTGTGTGGGGGAGAAACCTTTGAAAGACAGGAAAAGAAGGAAAGAAAATCCGAGGGAATCTGTATGCTTTTGAATTTTAATATTTTGTTTGGAAGGGAACCAAAGGGGAAATCCACCACAAAAGGACTCTCAGAAACCTCGGATAAACAGTGATTGGAAAGTGAACTGAGTGCTCAAATGGGGGAAATCAAAGCAGAACAAAAAAAATAAAAACAATGGAAATACAGGGTGAAAGTGGGAGCAAATGTAGAATGAGAAAGACATGCACAGTGAAAATGAGGGGAACCACCTGTATACAAACGACCTCTGTTACTGCCAAACTGGATATGCAAAATTAAATGAAAACAGGGGAGCAGGCAAATGCTGAATCTCCATCCCTATGATCTACCACCTTTCCCTTGAGCCAGCTTCTCAACTATTATTCTCTCAGCAAAAACAATTTGGAGAGAGGAAGGTAAGAAGAAAAATGGCCTTCTTATGGCACTGGAACTCTGGAGCTACCTCTCTAGGGAAATTCATCTAGCTCTCTCTATCATTGTCTTCCAACAGCAGGTGAAGACTTTTGTTTTGTTTTGTTTGGTATTCTCTCACTAACTGTTATTAGCACTCTTCCCTATTTGTATGTTTATATGTGTTTATGGGCTTACATGTTTTATTTAATTGTTGTAACTATTTTACATTTTTTTTTAAATTGTTACAATATTTGCTGACTTGGAGCTTTGGGTGGAAATTTGATATGGAGATGTTTTAAATAAATAAATGGTGGGGGTGGAAAGATTCAACATCCCATTTCATAAATGCTTTATGGAGATACATATTTGAAGACTAGGGTCTGTTGCAGACAACATAGCAGTGATATACACTAACAATTGAATTTAAACACTACTATGCAGTTCAAAAATAATTTTGCCTTGTAATAGTATCACTCTGGACTTGACAGTGAGTTCCAAGCTCTTCCATCTACTGTGGTGTTGGTGAGCCTTTCTGTACAATGTTTTGTGCTTCTGGATAGGGACAGACTTATCCACAGGGCAGCTGTTCCAGGGTTCCCTATCACATCTGCTATGCCCCCACCCCGATCTTTCCCTTCTTGTTTAAATTTAAACTGTTTAAGCCTTGCTGCTTCAGGCTGCCACAACACCAGCCTGAAGAGGACTTCCTTCCTTCCTTCCATTAACTGGGGCGGGGAGCCTTCCTCCCTCCCTCCTTCCCCCCAGAGAAGTATATGGCCTTTTTTGACTTCTCAGGGTGAACAAGCTTGCCACCTGCTGCCCTGCCCTTCCTGCCTTGGATGGCAAGCAAGGACAGAGAAAGACTGGAGGAGGCAGGCAGGCAGGGCAAAATGCCAGTCCAGCACCTGTGCCAGTGTGGTGGGGGAGGAGCTCACTGCTGACATCATGACCTAGGACACATGATGTAGTTGCTGTCCCAGGTCACATGAAAGGTCCCAAACCACCTGGCACAGGTGCAATGAGACCATTCTGCCCTGCCTGCCTGCACCATCTTCCTCCAGTTATTTAATGTTTTAAAATGTGTTTAAGTATTTTAATTTTATTTAATTAGCACTCCTCCAGCACTCACACCCACCAAAAAATTCCTGGCTTCAGCTCATGTGGAGGGAAAGACTGGATTCATGGTTGGCAATGTCAGCTTCAGGGAAGCAGTCAGAGAAATCAGTTGTAGGGTTGTGGAGGAGCCAGAATGGGAGGCAAAAACAGCCCTGTAAACAGCAAAACTCCCATGGCCCAGTCCAAACCCACTTTCTAACAGTGGCAAGAAAGAAGAGGAACAGCAGACTCCTGCCTGAAAGAGCAGGCTCCCACCATTACATTTTTTCCCTTTCAGACTGGTACTGTTCTGGACTTTTGGCCAGGGTCTCAGAATTACTAACACTGCCGCTGCTTATATCTATAAGCAGCTCATTGTCAGTAAAGGCAGGTATGGCAGAGTTGCTCCTTCACTGTGCCATTTCCAGCCCCAAACCTTATCCACCTCAACAAATTATTCAAAGCATTGAAGTATACATTTCTTTAATCAAGCCTCCATAACCTGGAATTTCCACTGTAGGCCACTGTCTTGAAACTGTAGTTAAGTGGATGAGAGAAAACAAGTTGAAACTGAACTTAGACAAGATAGGGTGATGTTGATGGGGAGCCTAATATATTGTAAGGGATTATGCTACCTATTTTATTTAGATGGTTGTTGTTGACCATTAAAAACCTGGGTGATCCTACTCATCTTTTGAAAAAACAAGATTATAAATTGGCAAAAAGTGATTTTCCCACAAGCGCATTTGCCATGGAAGCTCTTTCTAGATTTGGTTGATTTAGTTGATTTAGCTACAGTGATTGGGGATGCCAGACCCCCTGGTGGGCACAGGGGTCCTCTGTTTTAGAGCCCAACCTCTTCCCTGCTGGCCAGTTGGCCAGTGAGGAGATTATCCCCCCCCCCAAAAAAACACAGGGAAGAACTCAGAAATTAATGTGATGTGCTTATGTGACTCAGAAGTAATGTAAGCATGTTGGGGGGGGGGGGAATGCTCTGTTTTTGAGCAAAACTCTAAGGTTGAAGTTAATTTTGCTCAAAAAACAGAGTATCCCTCCACATCCCTTACATACCTACATCACTGCGGGGTCATATGGGGATGTTGTGTTTACTTTTGGCATTCCTCCCTGCTCCCAGTAAGTTCTCCTTCTATTCCCCACAAGCAGCTCTGAAAGACCTGACAACCCCAGGCCTTGAATTCAACAGGTGCTCACAGGAGCACAACTCTTGAACTTTTCTGACACCCCCGTCCTCCTCCCCACCTACCTTGTCCATTGAACAGTAGGTGCAGCTGCACAACAATTTCTGGGTTAGGAGACTAGGCAGCCATCCAGCCACCAGGAGCTTTGCCACATCCCCAGCAGCCCTCATTAACCCCTGGAGAAGCCCATGCCACCCTTTCTCCACTTCTTATGTGATTTTGGGTGGGGAGTGGCTTGCTGACTTTTTGACTGTGGGGGGCAGTGGCCAAGGAGAGCTCCAGGTGAGCGAGGCCTGCTTGGACTAGCTGGATCTCTAGCCATCCCAAGCAGACCTCACTCGCCCAGGGCTCTTCTTTCTTGCATCATGTTGCTTTTGGCTTGGGGGGAATTGCTAATGAGTTATGCTAATGAGCTCCACCACCTATTTTTCTACAAAATGACCCCTGGGCAACCCTAACAGTGATCCATGCTACAGTAACCACATCACAAGTTTGCAGGCCTCTGTGCGTGAGGACATGTTAAAACTCTATGGGCTCCTACAAATAGTCAGATGAAGAGATATGTACTCAAGAGTGTCTTTATTCTCAGAGGAAGTCCAGGTACAAATGCAGTCTCCCCTCATGATTACAACACTTGAAGTTTTGTGCCTCCCTGGATATTTCCATGATAGCCCTTATCCAAGCATCTTGTCTCATATCTCCTGGGCACAGAACTGCATCTCCTTGGGTACTTTTATGTTGAAGCTGAAGAGAGGTGCCTCTTCTCCCAAACTGCCCTGACTCTTTCTTCCCTGCCTCTTGCTCCATTTATGCTGTGGTGTGTTTCTGCCCTACCTCTTTACTCCTCCCAGGAAAACTTCTCTTTCCTCCAGCTGAATAATGAGGGCTGTGCTCACTCTGGGACACTTCTTCAACCACATGTATCTGACCTCACTTAGCTCTTCCTTCACCCCAGTTGTGTTGCTGATGCTGTGGGTGCACAGGATCACATGCCCATGCTAGCTGGTCAAGTGAAGTCTGGGAATGAACTTGCTGCTGCCCCCACCCCGGACAGCCATCCTCCATTCCAAACCTGGAAAGCTCCTGTTTTCACACTGCAGTCACAAGGCTTGGTGTCTTCTGGCTGATCCAGCAAGTGGCTCCAGCCAGGGATGGGGCAGTCAATATGGTCTGGGCCTCACAGCCAGATTACTCTAGTAATCATTATGTGAGGCTGTCTTTGGACTATTCAGAAGCTTCAGTTGCTTCAGAATTCAGCAGCTAAACTGTTGTCTACAACTAGCCATTTTGAGCAGATAAATCTTGTCTCAACATCATAGCACTCACTGCCAGAGTGATGGTTATTTAAAACCCTTCATGAACTGGGACCCACATATTTAAAACATACAATCTCCTGGTATGATCCTGTGCAACAACTCTGGTATTCCCAACAGGTTCTTTTGTCTGGTTCCTTACCTATACAACTAAATTCTGCTATAGTCCAGTCCTGGCCTTTTCTATGGCAGTTCTGGTCTCATGGAATGACCTTTTGTCTGGTTCCTTACCTATGCAACTAAATTCTGCTATAGTCCAGTCCTGGCCTTTTCTATGGCAGTTCTGGTCTCATGGAATGACCTTTTGTCTGGTTCCTTACCTATGCAACTAAATTCTGCTATAGTCCAGTCCTGGCCTTTTCTATGGCAGTTCTGGTCTCATGGAATGACCTCCCTGTGTCTGTTAGGGATACACTGAACCTCCTGGATTTTAGAAAACTCTGAAAACCCAACAGATAGGGCGTTTTCGCACTGACCTTTTACTGGCGCGACCACCCTCCTCATGCCGGCGGATCTGCAGGGATTTCGCACCAGAAGCGCCGGCGCAGCCAAAAGAGCCGGCTACTTCCGTCGCGAAACCCGCTCAAACGTTTTCCTGCTTCTTGGCGGTTTCCGTTTGAGCTGGTTTCGCTACGGAAGTTGCCGGCTCTTTTGGCTGCGCCGGCGCTTCTGGTGCGAAATCCCTGCAGATCCGCCGGCGTGAGGAGGGTGGTCGCGCCAGTAAAAGGTCAGTGCGAAATCAGCCATAATGTTTTGACATTTGATCTGTTTCTGGACTCATTTTTTTCTAATATGGTTGTGGTTTTATTATTGCAAATCTTTAATTTGTTATTTTAATTTTTTTGTATGTTGCTTTGCACTCTGATTTTGTAACAGAAGTAGGTTACAATATTTTAAATAAACACCACAGAATACCAAGAAACCTGTGCTCCCATGAATCTCCATGTAATGATTTGCTTAAGGGGAAACCTAAAAAGCTGTGTGAAAAGATCCTTTATGAGACAATCCTAAGGAAAGTTATATCCTTCTAATTTAATTGACTTCAATTGACTCAGAAAGATGTAACTCTCCCTAGCTTTAACTGGAAGCTTCTACATTTCCAAGTACATTACAAAAATGAAGATAAGCATAACCAACATACTAAAATAAAGTAGTTCTACTCATTTTCAAGTTAAAAGTACAGTTTAACAATTCTTACATAACTTAATTCAAGTTATGTGTGAACCTATCAGCCGAAGCAGGTAATGAGAACTTTAAATCTAGCCTCATGAAGCAAAGGCAAGTTGAATGCTGGTAAAGCCAAACCAGAGATAAGTATAAGCACAGACCTCTTTAGTAAAACATAGATCTTCTTTAGTTTATGCTACATTCACAGGAGTGTTTTATAGTCCTGCATAGAGGTTGCCATAAAACAAGATTTTAAGGATCTCTTTCCCATATTTCAGCCATAAATGTCTTAAAGATCTGAGAGGTGAAACTACCAAGGTTCAATATTAACATGTTTATTACAGATGACCTCACTATTGTGTTCCCTATAAAGAAAAAATATTACAAAGCATTAACATATTTTGAGCCTTAAATTAATAGAGATTTACTGTTTATATGTGAATCTAATTTTCTTACTTGCAGTGTGATTATTTTGTATGATAATTTGGTTGACAACACCATTAATGAACATCCAATCAAAAAAGTCAATGAAATGTAATATCAACAGGGTGGATTTTGCAGCTAGTCACACTATTAGCAAAAATAAATCCATCTACTACTGAGTTTGTAACCAGGAATTTCACAGTAAATCTACTATTTCCAGGAACCAGGAAATAAAGTGATGCATGTCATTGTGAAAAAGTACCATACAATCATTTGCTGTGATCTGAAAGGTATCTTTGATTATTAGATGGATATCTTAAATGTAGGCTGCATACATTGGTCTATAATAGCCTTGTACTTTAGGGCAACTATAAAAATACTAAATGGAGAGGGGTGTCGCGTTTTCAGCGTGCAGGCAGGCAGGAGTCCAAAGCCAGTCCAAGGTCAAAGTCCAGGAAATCAAGCAGGAGCCAAGTCACCAATGGAGAATCACAAACTGGAATCAGAAGTCAAAGTCCAAAAGCCAAAAGGTCAGGGTACCAAGGAAATCAAGCAGGTCAGGATCAGGAAGGAGTGTGGATGCAAGCCAGAGAGTAGACTTGTTGCTTCCACAAGGTTACCAGGTCCTGGGTGGGAGCTACATGGGAGCCTCAATCAGCCTGCTCCCTGGGTGGCAGTGACTCTGCTAGAACTCAGGGCTGAGAGATCTGAAGCATCGGCGTGCTTCATGTCTTCGCTCTGAAAGTTCTTTCCAGAGCCTGCTTCAAACTCTTGAGATGGGAGGAGGAAAGCTTGGAGGAGATTGATCGTCAACAGCTGAAACTGGTGCCTGGAGAGTGATTGATGGGTCAGCTGCTGTTTGTTCAGCTGAGGAACTGGCTGGCAACTCTTCCAGGTCTGTTAACCCTTCCAGCTCCTCCTTGTCAGGGCTCATGACAAGGGGAGTTGAAGAAAGATTGGTTTTGTTTCCCACTTTCCTAAAATGCAAGTGTCAAAGATATAAATTTTAGTCTGCATCATTCACTAATTACCCCAAGCCTCTGCAACTCTCATATTCTTAATAAGCAACACCATTTCTTAAACAAAAAAAGAGTAAATCTGATTCTATAATGGCTTGGTTTGGATATAACGTATTTTACTCAGAAAATCTATGGTATCTGTTAAAACATTTCAGTATATTGTATGCTTGTATGCTAATTTGCTGTTCAACCTCTGCCTTTTATATACATACATACATGCTGTCCCTAATGTCTTAAATATTTAAATGGTTTAAATGGTTTAAATGTTTTAAAATTTTAAATGTATTAATTATTTTAACTGTTTTATGCTTAAACTGTATTTATGTGGAACTATGTGCTGTGAGCCGCCCTGAGCCACTTGTTGGGAAGGGCGGGATAGAAATTATAAAATAAATAAATAAATAAATATAAATAAATATATATATATATATATAAAAGGGAGAGGTTGAAAAGCAAATTAGTATACAAGCATACAATATACTGAAATGTTTTAACAGATACCACAGATTTTCTGAGTAAAATACAATATTTAAACAACCTTCCAGAGAACACTATTTTAGCCACCATGGGGATGGGATCTCTGTATATCAACATCCCACACCAAGATGGATTACAAACCATAAGGAATACTATTACTGACAAACACACAGCTGACTGCCACCAAATTCTGCCACTTTGTTCTCTCCACGACGACTTCAGATTTGGCAATGAACTGTTCCTCCAGATCAATGATACATGGGCACCCAAATGGCCCCACAATATTTATTTATTTATTTATTTGTTTGTTTGTTTATTTATTTATTTATTTATCTAAGATTTATATCCCGCCCTTCCCACTAGGTGGCTCAGGGCGGCTTACAACATATAAAACTAACATAAAATCTAAAATTAAGCATTAAAATCAACATTTCATAAGTTATAGTTAAAAATCTAAACATTTGTTATATACAAATATGCCAATATATATGCAAATATGCCAATATGTTATATACAATATGCCAACACCTTATGGCTGACTTGGAGCCTGTTTTGTTCAACATCTTTATAAATGATTTGGATGAAGGAATAGAATGAATGCTTATTAAATTTTCAGATATTAAATTGGTAGGGGTAGCAAATACAGTAGAAGACAGAGAAAGGATACAGCATGATCATGACAGGCTGGAAAACTGGACTAAGACAAATACAATGAATTTTAACAAGGATAAGTGTAAAGTTTTGCATTTAGGTAGGAAAAATCAAATGTATAATCATAGGATGTGGGAGACTTGTTTTGGCATTAGTATGTGCGAAAGGGATCTAGGGGTCTTAGTGGGCATTCCTGACACAGTGATTCCTCATTGGAACAGGCTTCCTTGGGAGGTAGTAGGGTCTCCTTCTTTGGAGATTTTTAAACAGAGACTAGAGGGCCATCTGACAGCAATGCAGATTCTGTGAACTTAGGCAGATTATGGGAAGGAGGGCAGGAAGGGTTACAGCAGTAGTTAGTTCTCATACTCCTTTCTTACATGTCCAGGGAAATGTTGATTGCCACTTTAGGCAATTTTTTTCCAGACTAGTTTGGCCAGGGACCCTGGAGGTTTCTTGCCATCTTCTGGGCATAGAACAAGGGGCACCAGGTATGGAGGAGAGGTATTTGTGATGATCCTGCATCACAAGGGTTGGACTAGATGATCCTGGAGGTCCCTTCCAACTCTATAATTCTACAATGATGCAACTTTTGGTGCAACTTAGACGCAATGGCATCACTCCAGGGGCAATGCTGTAGCACTCAGCCAAGTGCTAGAGAGTCACGCTGTCATGATGCCATCACTTCTGAGTCACACCAGAAATTGCATCATCACACAGGATATGTTGCACCATCACATGGGCTCTCACACCCCCTTGGTAAGTTCCTGCCTCCCCCTGTATTCCAGTGGTTGCCCAGACATGCCTGGCAATCCTATCTATCACTGGTCTGAGCAATAGGTCTAAAACAAGCCCAAGCATTTTACTGAAGTAGAAATTGTTTTAATGCACTTCAGTTGTTCTTCTCATATATTCTTGGTGTTGTTTGCAAGATGAAGCAGGCCCCACCAGGCAAAAATGATTCCCCACCTTTTTATTCATTACTATAATTCAAAAGCAGAATACAGAAATCATCCTCCAAGATGTTACATTTTCATGCTTGTATGCAGGAAGGAAAGGAAAGGTCCTCTGTGCAAGCACCAGTCGCTTCTGACTCTGGGGTGACGTTGCTTTCACGTTTTCACAGCAGACTTTTTACAGGTTGGTTTGCCATTGCCTTCCCCAGTCTTTTACACTTTCCCTCCAGCAAGCTGGGTACTCATTTTACCGACCTCGGAGGGGTGGAAGACTGAGTCAACCTTGGGCCGGCTACCTGAATCCAGCTTCCGCCGGAATTGAACTCAGGTCGTGAGCGGAGAGTTCAAACCACAGTACTGCAATACTGCTGCTTTACCACTCTGTGTCACAGGGCTGCTTCGGAAGGAAAGGTCCCCTGTGCAAGCACCAGACATTTCCAACTCTGGGGTGACGTTGCTTTCACAACATTTTCACAGCAGACTTTTTATGGGGTGGTTTGCCATTGCCTTTCCCAGTCATCTACACTTTCCCCCCAGCAAACTGGGTACTCATTTTACTGACCACGGAAGGATGGAAGGCTGAGTCAACCTCGAGCCGCTACCTGAAAACCCAGCTTCCTCCGGGGAGCGAACTCAGGTCATGAACAGAGCTTAGGACTGCAGTACTGCAGCTTTAACACTCTGTGCCATGGGGCTCCTGTATGCAGGAAAGGGGTCCTGAAAAGACAGGCATGATACAACTATCCTAGGTTCTTATTATTCACCTTGATAGGGCTTTTTTGAACATTGTGCTCATCACTGCTCAATGGTACCTGACAAACGTAGTGTTAGTTATCAGCTAGCACAAGCGTGTGATGTTAATAAAGAACTGTGTGTGAATGTGTTTTTAAACACTGCAGTGCAAAGAATGAGCTATTTTCAGCTAACATTGAGCTGCTAATGATTTTAATGAGAGTGCCTTCTAGATTCATATTTTTTTCATAAAATACATCACACTAAAACAAAAATCAATGAGAAACATTAATTAGGGGCTTTTTAGACGCCTTCTGTGGTGCTGTTTTTCTTTTGAGAAGCACCAGATGAAGAATGCTGTGCTTTATTTAAGCTAAGTTGTTTGACATTTAGATGAGAGAAAAAAGAGAAAAAATACTAACAAACACAGGAACAATTTTTGACAGCTCTTTGTCATGCAAGAAAGAAAAAAGGGGGCTGACTGTAAGATCCTACTTTGAAGCCCTGGAAATTTGTAATGAAAAATTTAAGATACAAGAGAGGAAGAAAGATGAGCTATTCATTTGGTTCTGCATATATTAACACTTGTAATTCAAACTAAAGGTTTGCTATGTGTTTTTGTAATTTTGACTCTAATAAATATCTTGGAGAATTGCTTTGATACTCCAAGTTCACGCGTGTAGCTTGCATCCACTAAGAAAAATGGATAACAATAACCAGTGGGCCTCCTAGTACTAATGAGAAGGTCATAGCTCTTTAATTATCACAGACATGAAACTGAAATGTTTCAAAGGCTTTGCAGATTACTCATGCTATGGGAAAGGCTGTGTATCTGTTTATAGGTCTGTATCTCTCTATCTTCTCTCTCCCCCCCTCCTCCCTCGCACACCCACACAGAATTCTTCCATTCTAAATCCCCTCTGCTCTTATGTACATTTCATTTTCAGATTAAGCCTGTTGTTCTTTGCACATGGAATTCATCTGGGAAATTTAGATGAGTGATTGTTAGCAGAGGGCAGTGCAAAGTGGAAGAAGGGTGAATGGAGGCTGAGGTAAGGAGATGTGAGAATTAGGGGTGTGCATTTCACACGGCCGAACCTCATAGACCACTGAATCACCCCTGATTCGGAAGAATACGGCACCGTATACTTCTGATTCCATTTTCAGGTCAGTAAACGGGAGCCGTATATGGCTCCCCGTATACTTCCGTATAGATATTTGGAAGTATACGGAAGTCAATGGAAAAGGCAGGAAAGGAGCTTCTGCAGCCTCAGGGGAGCTGCTTGCTTCCTTTCCTGCCTTTGGAAGCCTTTTCCCGCCTCTCCCAAAGTCTCCCTGGGATCAGGGAGGGAGGGGGGAGAGGAGCCCCAGCAGCCAATCCAAAGTATGCCTTTGCAAAATGCATTGCAAATGCATGCTTTGCAGGGCTTTTGTGTAGCTGATGGCTGGGCTAATCCCTCAGCCATCAGCTACATTGTTGTTCTTTTGTTCTTTTGTTTACTTGGGGAGTAGATATGATGAACTATTGGGAATGTTTCCCTGCTGATGTGCGTAGTGGGGCTCTGTATGTGTGTGATGATGATACCAATTCTGAGTCTTGAGACATTGGGGGGGTGGCTCATCCAAGTCCTAATACTTATATACTGGCCCAAACTATTCAGCCAATACCTGAGTACCCGCAACTTTAACAAAAAACACAAACAAAGAGTGGTATACAGGAATTCTGAGACAATCCCTTAAAGACAAATGAGTTCATTTTATTTGTTTTCACTTTCCGTTCTTCCTGTTGACAACTTTAATTTGACCATGCACAAATCAGAATAGGACCTGCTTAGGTTCTAAAAAATATTCCTTCTCCTCCAAAATGCTTGTTCCAATAATCAGTCCCTCCATTGACTAGCTCTTAGTTACCAGGTTCAAATCAATGTGCTGGTTATCACTTCAAAACTCTTCATGGTCTTGCAGCCTTATATCTGCAAGATTAGCTATGCTCCACCACAACAGCTTCACTCTTCTGAGCAAAGCATTCTGAAGGTGCCACCATGCAAATTTTTAGGATACATGGTTGTTCTCTGTTGCAACTTCTATCTTGTGCAATGCCCTGCCTGACCTACCTGAGGAAGTCAGGAAAGCATCTACACTTCTGTCATTCTGTAAATTATGTAAAACAGAATTGTTTAGGATGATTTGAAAGAGGAACAGTGCAAAGATATAATGGTTCAAGAAGGTACTTTTATAAAAGAACAGTCTGTAGACTATACAGCAATGTAAGTTATTATCTTTTTATTCTATGTATTATCCTGTTCTTACTGCATTGTATTCTGAAATACTATTTTTAGCATTAAAAGGGAACCATATGTTGACAATCATTTGAGGGCCAATTGAGTAAACATGTTGCTTTTATTAAAGAGGCAAGTGCTGCTTTAAAGACGATCATCTGCTTTATAAAGAGTAAAGGTAGAATTTTGTTGCTGAAGCAAAAAGCAATTTTCTTTTTAAAAAGGTATTGTTCATTTGGAGAAAACTTCAGATCACTCCTAGAGTTATCTTCTTTTGTTATGAAACAAAATAAACTATTGACTCAAAAATCTGATTCAATCTCACCTATTAATCATAAAAAAACAAGTTTCCTCTCAGTGGCATAAAATATAAATGATGTATTATTGCATAGCAACCAAAACAGGCTTTCTTTTTCAGACCACATGTTTAATTGTTCAACTAATGGATCAAGTTATTTTTCTATTCCTTATACAAAGAATATTTCCATACGTAATACATCAGATCATTTATTTCATTCAGTTCACACCGTGAAAAGATATTCAATTTACTAGCCCCAAATTATAGCAGTTTCCATCAGATTGAAATGTAACTGCTTCCCTTGACATTGATGTACTATGTAGAAAAAAGATAAAATACAATAATTATTACAAATAGTATTTTAGTGCAATTAATAACTGAAAAATCAGAATTAAAAAGTACTTTACATACAATGAGCAACACATTCCTTCATTACATCTTTCCCCTTATGCCAAATTTAATTGCCTCCAAATTTCTTTATCATGTCCTCAGCTTTGCTTGTACTTCTTTGCAACTCTGAAATTCTCTCAGGACATAAGTCATATGTGATATCCTCTTCAGAATATTTTGTTCATACTAGTCCTCTACACCTTCTTTGTCCAGATGCTATTCCCTAACCCCTAAAAGTCTTTTACCTTGATCTATGGCTACAATATCTCAACGTGCAAGGATGGAAGAGGGTGATAAATGTCAAATTCAAATTCATCTTGGTTTTGCCATATTGCCTGTCAGCTGTAATATCAGATGCAGCCACTTCATTTAATAAATCATGTTTTTAAAAATTATTCCAATATATAACTGATTCCATGCTGAACAGAAGAGGTTAATCTGCCTTTTTTTCAACCTTATCCTTCTCCCAAGAGGCTCATGGTTAGGGTCAGCACTAGGGTTTCTGGCACCCCAGGCTGCCCCCACCTGCACCTGCCCCACCAACCGCAGGGAGGGGAGGCGCAGCAGTGGTGGTGTAGCCATGGAAGGCAGGCTCCAGGGTATGGGCAAGTGACGCATGCACAGTGCACTCTTGGAGGCACTCGGAGACTGCCCTAAGAAAGGCAGTCTCCAAACATGTCTGAGAGCACACTGCACATGCGCCTCTCCCCAGCAGCCCCCACTCAGCCTTCTTGGGGCTGCCTGAGAAGGCTGAGTGAGGGTTGCAGGTGAGCAGCGCATGCACTCTCAGAGAAGCACTTGGAGACTGTGCTTATTAGGGCAGTCTCTGAGTGCCTCTGAGAGGACACTACACATGTGCTGCTCACCTGAAGCCCCTGCTCAGTCTTCTTGGGCAAACCCAAGAAGGCTGAGTGGGTGCTGCTGGTGAGCAGCACACCAGTACATGTGCAGTGTACTCTTGGAGGTGTTTAGAAACCGCCTTTCTTAGAGCAGTCTCTGAGCACCTCCAAGAGTGCACTGTGCACGTGCCACTGCAGGTGCAAGTCATGGGTGAATAATGTGTGTGCTCTCGAAGTGGCATTCAGACACTGCCCTTCTTAGGCCAGTCTCTGAGCACCATTGAGCCCACTGTGCATGCAGCACTTGCCTATAGCCCCCACTCAGCCTTCTCAGGTCTGTCCAAGAAGATTGAACGGGGCTGTAGGTAAATGGTGCATGTGCTCTCAGAGGTGCTGGGAGACTGCTCTAAGAAGGGCAGTCTCTGAGTGCCTCTGAGAGCACACACACCACACCTGCTCAACCATCCTGGGTCTGTGCTTCCAGCAGAAGCACAGAGCTGAGAAGACTGAGTGGTGCGGTGGGCAGATGGTGTGTGTGCTTGGAGATATTCGAAGCTTGCCCACCCTTGCCATGGAAGCCTTCTGCAGCAAGGGAGAACAGGCTACAAGTGCCTCCAAGCGCCCTTGTGGCTAGGTGGTGCCCTAGGCAGCTGCCTACCCAGCCTACTGTATTTTTTTACTTAAATAAACTTTATTAATTATTCAAAGAACTTATGTACAAGGTGAGATATACAAAAGAGACTGCAAGATTTAAATAATAATATACCAAGAAAATTCAAATAATAATATACCTAATGTAAAAGTCTGCCAAGAAAACATCCTGATGTGATGTCAGGATGGGTCGGTAATGACCTGGTGATCACCCAGGGGATTACCTTTACCTTTTTACAATATAAATCTTCATTATATGATACTAATATAACACAAACCCATACCTTTTCAAAAATGAGTTCTTTCCCCTTCTTATTCTCAATTCAAGGAATATAATTATAAATTCAACATAACATAATAATCTTTATGCTTCAAATGCATTTCAAGTGGTTAAAATGTTAAGAACAAACCCAAGTGAAGCTTGGATTTCAATAGAACAAGAATATGCTGATCCCTTTTCATTAAGAAATACTCTTTAGACAAAATATAATAAAATATATTTTTTCAATCACAGCAAATCCTTTTTTGGAAAGTACATTGCAAATCTGGGATAATTTGATGAAAGACATTGCCCCTGACACTTCTCCTATGGCTAGTATATTAAACCAAATCTGATTCCCACAATTTTTAGTAGCCAAACTTTCACATCCATGAGCAATGAAAGGAATGGATATTTTACAGGAGTGGGTACATAGTGGGAAAATGATTACTAAAACACAGGCAGAAGAAAAACTAGAGAACTATGAATTGGTTCTTATATTCAAGATCTGATAATCTTCTTTAATTAAAAAAGGAGTTTTGAACAGCATTTAACAGCATTTAACACAGTTAGAGCTTATATTAAAGGGATTGGAAGAAAATGAAAAAGGAGTACTTTCAAAATTATATAAATTTATTATAGAAATATTTTATCCTTACCCTCCAGCATACATTAAACATTGGTAATGAGAAATAGCAGTGGATATGAACTGGCACAATATATGGATAGCCTCATCCAATTCCTCTAAAATACTGAATATTAGGATACAATTTTAATTTCAAACCTTTAGTGGCATAGCATAAAATTCAGAAAAAAAGATTTGGATAGACAAGATAAGTCGGAATTGAACTTAGGTTAGAAATAAAATCAAGCATAGTCAAAATTGTGTTGGAGAATGGTGGCCAAAAATTTTGCAACAGCTCAGGTAATTTCTAAATTAGAGTTGTTTAGGAAAAATCAACAGAAAGACAAATTGTTCTGATTGACGGTAGGAGGGGAGAATCTGCGAAACAATTCCTGACGGGGTTTTTCATACAGATGACAATTATTCAATAAGTGAAAAATTGTATCAGGGGCGTTTGCACCACAGGAACAGAGTCTTTCATGAAAAGGAATTTGGAGATATCTCCCCCACAAGACCTTGGAGGGAAATGCATTCAATCTGGCCAACATAAAAGCTCAAAGATATGTACAGATCACTAAATTAGTTAAATATCTGTGCATCTTACCATAACAGATGTCCAAACCTAAAGTAGCTGGAGAGATGGGAGGACCAGACCACCTCACATGTCTCCTGAGAAACCTGTATAAGGGTCAAGAAGCAACTGTCAGAATGGGATATGGAACAACTGATTGGTTTAGAATAGGAAAAGGAGTTCGACAAGGATGTATAATGTCACCCTGCTTATTTAATTTATATGCAGAGTACATCATGTGGAATGCTGGCCTGGATGAAGCAGAAGCCAGAATTAAGATTGCTGGGGAAAACATCAACAACCTCAGATATGCAGATGACACTACTCTAATGGCAGAAAGTGAGGAGGACCTAAAGAACCTCTTGTTGAGGGTGAAAGAGGAGAGCACAAAAGTAGGCTTGAATCTCAACATCAAAAAAACTAAGATAATGGCATCTGGCCCCATCACACCTTGGCAAATAGAAGGAGAAGACATGAAAGTAGTGATAGACTTCACATTTCTGGGATCCAAGATCACTGCAGATGGTGACTGTAGCCATGAAATTAAAAGACGTTTGCTCCTTGGGAGGACAGGTTAGGCAAACCTGGACAGTATAATAAAAAGTAGAGATATCTCCCTGCCAACAAAAGTCCGTATAGTCAAAGTGATGGTATTCCCAGTAGTAATGTATGGCTGTGAGAGATGGACCATAAGGAAGGCCGAGCGCAGAAGAATAGATGCTTTTGAGATGTGGTGCTGGAGAAGAATCTTGAGAGTCCTTTGGACTGCAAGAAGATCAAATCAGTCAGTCCTAAGGGAAATCAACCCTGACTGTTCCCTGGAAAGTCAGATGCTGAAGCTGAAGCTCAAATATTTTGGACTCCAAATGAGAAGGGAGCACTCCCTGGAGAAGATCCTGATGCTAGGAAAGACAGAAGGCAAAAGAAGAAGGGGATGGCAAAAGATGAGATGGCCGGACAGTGTTACTGATATAAGTAACACAAATTTGAGCAGACTTCGGAGGATGGTGGAAGACAGGAGGGCCTGGTGTGACTTTGTCCATGGGGGTCGCAAAGATTTGGACTCAACTGTGCGACTGAACAACAACAACAACCTAGTCCTAATTGCTGGCAGGGCTTTAAATCTAAGGGTACTCCACATCATGTGGTGGAGGTGCATACCGATCCAAAAATTTTGGAAGGAAATATATGATACAACAATTTCTATTTTTAGGATTTCAATTCATTTTACCTTGAATTTACTACTATGTGATATTTGGACAAGTTCCTCAATAAGGAAAGACCAGAAAACCGTACTGTCAATTATGTTTGCAGCTGCACATTTGACAATTGCAAAATCTTGCAAGTCACCTCAGTTGCCAACATTAACATTTTAGTATAATAAACTTCAGGAACTATATGTGATGGGAAGAATAATTAATAATCCCTATTTTGAGGATAATACCATGAATATTTTCAATAACAGATATGATGAAATGTGGAGACTTATATTAAATTATTTCAAAAATAACAATATCCTGATGAAAAGAAAAAATTATTATGTACTGGGACATGCCGGCCCTGCTCTCGGTTACATATATGAGCTTTCCCTCTCCTTCCTGTCATTTGATTCCAGTGGCACCTTTACGGTAAGCCGATAGCTTACCGAGTCCGGTACAAGGTGCTGGTTATTACCTTTAAAGTCCTATATGGCCTAGGACCTGCCTACCTGAAGGACCGTCTCTCCCCACATGTTCCCTAGAGAGTACTGAGATCGGGAACTCAAAATCTCCTAGTTATCCCCGGGCCAAAGGAAGCCCACTTAAAATCAACAAGGGACCAAGCCTTTTCTATTATGGCCCCCTCCTAGTGGAACCAGCTGCCGGAAGAGGTGAGGGCCCTGCGGGACCTTGCCCAGTTCCGCAGGGCCTGTAAGACAACCCTCTTCCGGCTGGCCTATGACTAGCTGGTACAAGAAACTGAGCGTAGCTATACTGGATGTCTGCTGCCCCCAATGTTTTAAATGTTTTAAATGGTTCAATGTTTTAAATGGTTTAATGCTTAAATTTAAATGCTTTATGCTTAACTCCTATTTATGTTAGATTCCTGTGTTGTAAGCCGCCCTGAGCCACTTGTTGGGAAGGGCGGGATAGAAGTCATAAAATAAATAAATAAATAAATAAATAAATAAATTTTTTTGGTCTTAAATTGCCACTGGACTTAAACTTTGTTCTAGTGAACTTCATAGCAGAGATGGGATTTAACAATCACAAATGACTCCTATGAGAAGGAAAAATGAGAGAAGCCTAAAGAAGCCAAGGTAGATCCATAGATAGCTTTCTAAAGACTTAGGAAATAAAAAAGACTCATTTAGGAAATGGCAAGGTCTTATTAACAAGGAAGAATATAAACAGATAACCAGTGCTTGTAGAGAAAGAATTAAGAAAGCTAAAGCTCAGTATGAGGTTAAGCTAGCAAGAGATGCTAAAAACAATAAAAATTGTTCTTTTCTTATGTGCAAAGTAAGAAAAAGAAAAAGGACATGGTAGACCCCTTGCAGAGATAAGAAAGTGAAATTGTAACAGTTGATGAAGATAGGGCAGAACTGCTCAATTCCGACTTTTCTTTAGTCTTCTCTTGTGAAGGAAACAGTGCTCAACATTGCAAAAACAGAACATATGATGAGGGAAGGGAGTTGCAGCCTAGGATCAGCATAGGGGTAGGTAGTACATAAACACTGAAAATGATTCCTCATTTAGCACTTGCCTCCCTTCTGTGCAGGGCTCCTTACAGGATTCTGTATTGGCATCTTTGGAGTGGGGCTGTGTGTTCCCTGCTTGCTCCCTGCCCCAATCAAACTCAAGAGTCGAGAATGATACCGGGACAAAGACTAATGCAGAATCAGTCCTAGTTTGCCCCCCAAGGTCGGAATGAAGAGTGCATTGGAATGCATTGGAATAAAATTTGGGCCACTTTATTAATTAACAGCATAAACAGCAAGGGGACCCCACCAGCGGCCTGGCCAGGGCTAGGGGTCACCACGACCGCTCCCCTGCCATTAATTGGCAAGAGATCCACCCCCCCCCCCAGCCAGAGCTGAGAAACTCAGCTCCCTCCAGGCAGGCCCAGCAGGGAGGCCCGCACCAGAGGGCCCAAACCCAGATGCACGTCTCGGCAGAAAGGCACCCTCTAGCCGAGCCTCCTGGACAGTCTGCAATCTCCAAACCTGGGTCTCCAAACCTCAAGGTTGTTCATGCCAGACCCCAAATTCCCCAAAAGGGGGATGCTTCCTAGCCGCATAGTGTCCTAAACCCCAAAAACCTGCCAACAAAAGTGACCACCTATTTAAAGGCACCTTCCCTAAGCCAATTCCACAATCCACTGCACTGCTATGCAGGGTAGGAGAAAAACACACCTCAGCATCAGCCAATCAGCCGAGGTGTAAAAAATTCCTACCCGGCTCCTCAAATGAGGCAACCAGCAAAGCCTACATAACAGCCAGGGCGGGAGGGCTGATCGACGAAGGACTGCTGGGGGAAAGCTGGAGCTAGCCGTTAAAGCGGCTAGCCCCACCCCCCACATTGCACGCCCAAACGGGTGAGCTCTGACTCCTCCCTCCCAGGGAGGCAAACAGAGCCGACATAGCCTAGCAGCTACGCTGCAGGCTGCAGGCTCACGATTCTTTAAATGAAACTAGGTCCTCAGGGCCAGATGAACTGCACCCAAGGGTACTAAAAGAATCTACAGACGTACTTTCTGAGCCTCTGTCCATTGTTTTTTGAGAATTCTTGGAGAACAGGTATGGTGCCAGAAGACTGGACAAGGGCAAACTTTGACCCCATCTTCAAGAAAGGGAAAATGGAGGATCCAGGTAAATACAGACCAGTCAGCTTGATGTCTATACCTGGAAGTTTTAGAACAAGTTAACAATCAGTCCTCGAACATTTAGAAAGGATGGCTGTTTCAAAAATGCTAACAAACCAGGTAGATGGCTAGCATACAAACTGAAAAAGGAACAGGTGACAAGAATCATCCTAGCCCTTAGGGGAACCGATAACATAGATTTATAAATAAGGAAATGGCAAAGATAATTGAGAACTACTATAAAACTCTTTATAAAGTCTCAAAAGTAAATAAAGAAGTGATTGTAAACTACCTTGCTCATTATAGTCCTAAACCCCTCACTGAGAACAACGTAAAATTTTAAATGAGCCTATAACTATGAAAGAATTGGTGGAAGCTATGGCAAAGCACTTGGTCCAGATGGTCTACCGGTAGAATATTATAAAACTTTTGAAGATAATTTAATCCTTCCATATAAATTCCTGCTAGACAAAATAGGAGAGGAAGGTGGGATACCACATTCCTGGGAGGAAGTCACTATTTAATTGATTCCAAAAAAGCAAGCGACTCAAAAGAGGTTAAGAATTATAGACCAATCTCTTTGTTAAATGTTGACTATAAGATCTTTGCATCTATATTAGCTCAATGTTAATAAAGTATAAATAACAAAAAAAAATCTATATTAGCTCAATGTTTAAAGAAAGTTCTTGTGGAGGCCATTCACTCAGATCAAGCAGGTTTTCTTCCTAGAAGACATTTGAGTGACAATGTGAGAGTAATATGCAATATTTTAGAGTATTATGATGCCCATCCTGACAAGCAGTTGGCACTAATTTTCCTAGATGCAGAAAAGGCCTTTGACAACCTTAACTGGCAGTTTATGTTACAACAATTGAAACTTATGAACAATGGAGCAGATTTTCTAAAAAGAATTCATGCTATTTACTCCCATCAAACAGCAAAAGTGGTAATAAATGGAGACTTAACAGATACTATTGAGATTAAAAAATGTACAAGATAAGGCTGTCCTTTATCTCCACTACTATTTAGTCTTATGCTAGAAACATTATGTAATCGGATCAGAGAAGATTTAAACATTAAAGGACTTTCATTCAGAGGAGAACAATTTAAAGTAAGAGCATTTGCTGATGATATGGTTTTCATTTTAGAACAGCCTACCAACTCTGTCAAACATCTAGTTCTAAATCTTAAGCAATTTGGAGAAGTGGCTGGTATGAGGATAAACTACCAAAAACAAAATTTCTAACAAAAAAGATGACTGCAGTCCAAATTAATAAACTTCAAGAAGTCAGGATTCACCTACGAGAAGAAAGTAAAATACTTGGCCATTCAACTCACCAACAAAGTAAGTACCATATATAGAGAATAATGAAAAAATAATCAAAGAAATTAAAAGGACTTGGAAGCATGGAAAGATTTGAGTATCTCTTTAATGGGAAGAATAGCAACAATTAAAATGAACCTATTACCAAGGATAGTATTTCTTTTTCAAACAATATCTATAGTGTTACCTAAGGCATTTTTCCAAGAGTTAAGTAAACTAACTACTAGTTTTATTTGGCAGAACAAAAAAAACCCACCAAGAATAAAGTTGAAGGCATTACAAGACTCTAAAAGGGCTGGACTTGCCCTCCCAGACTGGCAACTTTATTACACAGTTTGTGTTTTAACCTAGGAGAGAGATTAGATACTATTGAGAAATAGGAGATTGCTAATACTAGAAGGCCACAATCTTGCTAAAGGATGGCACTTGTATTTGTAGTACCAGAAAATGGATACTCTAAAACGCTTTAATACTCATTTAATAAGAAGGTATCTTAACCAGGTGTGGTCTTGGCTAAAGCCAAAAATCTACAATAAAGTTCCTAAATGGGTCTCTCCAACTGAAGCCCTCATTCAGCCAATATTACTATCTTCAAACACGATACTTACTTATGAAGAACTGTTAAAGGACAATGACGAATTGAAATCACAAGAAGACTTAATGGTTTACAATGTTAACTTTGATTGGTGGACCAGACTTCAGCTTGAATCGAGGTATACTAGAGACAAGGTATTACTACTCAACAATATGGTTTTGATAAGATTATTTTGGGAGCAGATCACCACTTAATTTTTTAAAAAATTACTCAATGTTCCTTCAAATGAAACTACAAGATGAGGAAGTAAAAGAAGTGGGCCCAGAACTTGGGCTACAATATTGAAATGGTAGTTTGGGAAATGTGGAAATCACACATAAAGCTTACCATTAAAGAAAATATTTATAAAATGTTCTATAGATGGTATATAATGCCTGATAAGCTGTCTAAAATGTATACTAGGGATGTGCAAAAAAAAAAAAAAATCGGTATTACACGGATTCGGAAGTATACGGGGAAAAAAATTCAGAATCCCCATATACTACTGAATACCGTATTCGGAATAGCCGCATATACGGTAGATGCGCGGCTATTTCAGAATATACGGCCCTATTATACCCTATGGGCCTTTGAAATCAATGGCAGATAGGGTATATTTGAAGCAGCCTGGAGGGGAGGGGGTTTGAGGGAGAGCCCCCAAATTTGCAGGGGACCTGCAGGGGACTCTCCCCTCCAACTCCCCCAAGTCCCAAAAAGATTGGGCCAGGGGATCCCATTCCAGGGTCACCCAAAGAGGGTGCCCCTATTCCATCATTATACCCTATGGGCCATTGAAATCAATGGCAACATAGGGAATAATTAGAGGCTACTGGGGGGCAGGGGGTTTGAGGGAGAGCCCCCAAAACTGCAGGGCAGCTTCAGGGGACTCCCCAGCATGCAACCCCCCAGCCCCAAAAGACGGCACCCATCTGTGGGCACCCCAAAAGGAACACTGCTCCCAATGGTGAGAAAAAACCAATTAGAGCCACTTCCTCACTGCAATTGTCATGGGAAAAGTGGCTCTGGGGAGCAGGAGGTTTTGAGGAGAGCCCCCCAAACACCATCCGAATAAGCACAGCCCCCCGAAACCTGATTGGCCAGTCCAACAAGCCGCAGAGCACCCTGCAAACTTCAACCAGGCTCCATGCATTTCTCTTGCACCACCCCAGAGGGAGGCAGATGCTGCTGCTGCCCTCTTAGCTTTTGCAGGTGGAAAGCTGGAGGAGCTAATAACATGCATGGATGAAATGGATGGGCCAGGTTGGAATGGAGTTATCTGCATTTGGATGGACCTCTCATATCCATCTCTCTCTCCTCCCCCCCCCCCCCACATTTGGTCTGCAGCAGGACCTCACTCTGATAACTTCCTTGGGCCTTGGGCACTTTTACCTTCAAGGGCCCCTCCCACCACAAGAATATCAATTTTACAAATTATTTTTGATATAACTTTAGGCAAAATTTAATCAATTTTCATGAGCCCTAATTTTTTTTTCTGAGAAGATTAAACATTTTCTTCAACTCTTCAATCCATTTAGAAGGCAGAAAGGGGATGCTAATTATTCTTCCCTCACCTCAAGCTGCATCTTTTGCCACTTGCTGCTGACCCACCAACTTGTCCTGAATATCTTTGGATTAGCTGGTCACTATTTGAGGCCAAGCAGGAATTGGGGGGGGGGGGGGGTCATCATTTCCCAGATTGGCATTTGGTCAGGGCCCTTTTTCACCTGCTTTGTGATACCCAGACTGGTAATTATGTAATTAAGTAAGTAAATCCTGGGTTAATTAGGCTTTAGCAGGGAGAGGGCAGTATGCTCATTAAGGTAGGAATAAGTGGTGAGCACTCTGAGCCATTGGGTATGATGGAGGGTGTGTCCTGAACAGAGTGTCATTTGCTGGATGGTGGGGTGGGACTTGGGAAGGAGTGGCTCTGGTTCTGAACAACATCTTCCTGAACCTGGTAGTGGCTTAATTGTGCATCAGGGTAAGAGATTGGGACTGGGCACCTCTTAGCACTCTGTGTACAAGTGAGAATAAACAAGCCAGTGGTAGCTGCTGGCCAAGTTGGGAGCCAGGGTGGATTTGCCAGAACAAAGGCAGCCATGGACAGCCTGCCTAGTACAGCCCAAAATTACAACATAGATTAGCAGATTTGAATAAATTTAAATAAACTAGTTAAACCCATGTTGTTTTCTCGAGGCATGATTTGAGGTACTGGGGAAATGGCTTTCATTTGTATAAGCAATACTTATTCTATTATAAATGCACTTCTCAGCTTCAATAACTCTATGGGAGTAAACAAAAATATTTAAGAACTCTTGTCTTATAACTGAGAAGAATTTGAAACAGGAGAACTTTTGTACAGTTCCAAAAGAGTAGTATTATATTCTTATAAAGAGTGACAAAAATCCCATTAAAAACTTTAAACAAATGACATTTAAAAGTATTTATGATCAGAGGGTTTTTTGTAGCAGGAACGCCTTTGCATATTGGGCCACACACCCCTCAATCCTCCAAGAGCTTACAGGGCTCTTATTACAGGGCCTACTGTAAACTCTTGGAGGATTGGCTACATCAGGGGTGTGTGGCCCAATATGCAAAGGAGTTCCTGCTACAAAAAAGCCCTGTTTATCATAAATTATTATGCCGACGCAGGGATTCAGGGGCTGGCCTTACAATGGCTTTCCTCTTTCCTTGATGGTCGGGGACAAAGGGTGGCAATTGGGGACGAACTGTCCCGGAGACGCACGCTTGATTGCGGAGTGCCTCAAGGGGCGGTGCTTTCCCTGATGTTGTTTAACATCTATATGCGCCCCCTTGCCCAGATTGCCCGAAGGTATGGGTTGGGTTGTCATCAGCATACACCCAGCTCTATCTACTTATGGACGGCCAGCCTGCCTGCGTCCCAGAAAACTTGGACCGGGCGTTACAGGCGGTGGCTAGGTGGCTTAGGCTGAGTGGGCTGAAGCTGAATCCGGTGAAGACAGAGGTCCTTTGCTTGGGTCGTCGTGGCCCGGGAGGGGAAATCCCCCTGCCAGTCTTCGACGGGGCGCCGTTGACAGCGGCGCACAGGGTCAAGAGTCTGGGGGTACTATTGGAGCCTTCACTGACAATGGAGGCTCAGATAGAAGCCACTGCCAAGTCTGCATTTTTTTCATCTTAGGCGGGCGAGGCAGCTGGCTCCTTTCCTGGAGCAGGACGACCTAGCAACGGTGATTCATGCTACGGTCACCTCGAGGTTGGACTACTGTAATGCCCTCTACATGGGGCTGCCCTTGTGCCGAACCCAGAAATTGCAGTTAGTGCAGAATGCCGCTGCCCGGCTGTTATTAGGGCTCCCAAGATGGGAGCACATTCGGCCGAGGCTTTGGGATCTGCACTGGCTGCCAATAATATTCCGAGTCCGGTACAAGGTGCTGGTCATTACCTTTAAAGCCCTATATGGCCTAGGACCTGCCTACCTTAGGGACCGTCTCTCCCCACACGTTCCCCAGAGAGTACTGAGATCGGGTTCGCAAAACCTGCTAGTAATCCCCGGGCCAAAGGAGGCCCGTCTGAAATCCACCAGGGATCGGGCTTTCTCAGTAACGGTGCGTTACTGGTCGAACCAGCTGCCGGAAGAGGTGAGGGCCCTGCGGGACCTAGGGCAGTTCCGCAGTTCCGCAGGGCCTGTAAGACAGCCCTCTTCCGGCTGGCCTATAACTAATTGATACTGAGAATTTTTGGATGGAGCTAGAGTGCACTCTGACAGACAGCTGGTTTTTATGTCCTATGTTTTATTAATTTATTGTTTTAACTGTTGCCATGTAATTGTTTTTAAGCCAAACCTATGTAAGTTTAATATGTTGTAAGCCGCCCTGAGCCACCTCGGTGGGAAGGGCGGGATATAAATAAAAATATTAAATAAATAAATAAATAAATAAATCATAAATTATTATTGTTGCTATTTTTCATATTTATTGTCTACTGAAACTACTGAAAGCAATGTACAAACAGAAACAACAAAGAATTTAAGAGCAACTCAGCTTGGACAGTAACTCTTACAGTTACTGCCTGAATAATAACAAAATTCACTTCCATCTCAGAGAAATTTCACAGACATTTCCAATACTGTTCTTTGGAGAATGCCTGCCTGTATTGGAGGCTTTGTTGTTGTTGTTTTACTTGTGTATTTTATACCCTTATAAGCATTAGGAGAAAGATAAAATAAGATATAGTTTTCTTTGCATTGTACAGTTATTTATGTACTTCTGTTAAAGTAAACAGAAAACAGAAAACAGCCGAATACATCCAAGAGAGCCTCTGCCTGTAATAAAAATTACAAAAAAAAAGTCTTGCTACCCAGAGGACTAAAAGTGATGGATAGAATAAAAACTTTACCAAAAATATCAATAAAGGATGCATATTGAAAGAGATGCCCAGAAAAGGATAGCTGCATAGATTTCAAGATACTCCAAAGGCTCCTGAGTACAATACCCTTAAGTTTGCTTTGCTGAAATCTGTTGGCTATATTCTCTATTATTTGCCTTCTTCCTTCATTTGTTCAGTGCTAGTTCAATTTATGTACCCCAATTGGATATACCTGGCAAACAAGATCACTTGTGCATAATATAGTTTACATGTGTCAAAGGTATATTCCTTAAGAGTGTATTTGTTTTCTATAAAGAAATATGAACTCCTGCGGTACTGTGTCTATTCCACACACACACACACACACAACCCCCAGTGTCTACTTATCACCACATATGCTTATCAATAAAATCACAGGTAAAGTTGTTCTATGTCTAGCATATCATATTCAACAAATTAAGTAGCATGTTGTTATACGTGGACAACTAGTCAATCACAAAATACTCATGGGCAAGCCATTCTTTGGTTTGCATTCCCTCAGTGTATGTTGATGCAATGTTGTTGTGTAAGGCAACAGTAGTGTGGTTTTATCTTGAGAAATTGCTACCAATTAGTATATCTCTATACATCTCAGAGATACTTAGAATTTGGGATATGGCACTTTTTACACAGAATCTTGTTAAAATGTTTTCTTTTTCTTCTCAGTTTCTCATGTGAAGTATATTTTTAATTATGCATCATCATCCATACATAAATTCATTTACGCATATTAATTTTTGCTCCACTTAGCAGAGTGGTCACTTAATTAAATGTCTTCAGTTGTTTTAATGAAAAGGGGGGAAACTGAATTTAAACAGATTCTTCTAATGCCATATATTTAAACATACTATTTGTTGCCTTTATTTCAGCCCATTTATAGCACTGATACTAGGACATCTGTGAGTATGAAATTAAAAAGTAATATCCTTTTCTAAAGCCTGTAGACTGTTTAGCAGATTTTTAAATGAAATCAAAATTATACAGATTTTTCATTTTGATAATTTTACCAATTCACTAATTCTTTAATCTTTACAGGTCATTGAACAGTTTCCCATTAATGAGGAGTAGTTAAGAAGAAATTTTACAGTTTTTCTTTTTTTCTTATTCTCACCCCCCTCTTTGAAAAATGTTGCATATCATTTGCAAATTAGAAAGAACTTGTTCCATTTATGGTACATTTATTTAAAATAATCGAAAGCATGAGATCCGGCTGAACACTATGTGCAATGATGCTTTAAAACAAATTACCATTTATTTATAAGCAAGAAATAGACTTTTTAAAAGCATAGAGACTGCATTTCGTTATTAATGGTGTTCTTCAAGCAAAACTGATATTTTTCAGTGTGATGATGCTGAGAGGAAAAGGGGGGGGGGGGCAGAAAGATACTGGAAAAATTGCCTTGGGAGCAAGCCAGGTTTTTGTACATATAAAGATTTTATTGGAACAACCAATCAGTCCATGGGCAGGTCACACCTTCATACAGTAAGAGATCTTATGTCAATCTGTACTCATTTAAGCACCTCTTCAAATAATAATTCTAATATTTCAGCAGCAAGCCGCATTATTCAACGGGAGACATAAAACTTCCTTTCTCTTCTTCAGTTTTGGCTTAGCAATGAGGAATTCAAAACTCAACCATCAAGTTAATTGCCTGAGGGAATTAATATTTCTCAATTACTCAGGACTATAATTTCATACTGTGGAAATATTGAAAAAGGTAATTACTTCGGTTCAAGCATGTTAAATTACTATTATTCCATACCACATGCTTCTGAAATGAGTAGCATGTTTATCTTTCTAAAGTGATGTGTTAACCACCTAGAGCTTCTAGGACCACAACATGCCTGAGAGCCACTTGGATGACATCAGCAGACACAGATATTCTAGCACCTGAATACCAATTTTGTATGCTAAATGAATAATCACTTGCCTAAAATTAAAACTAGAATTACCTCTTCATGAAAGTATCTGTAATTTTCTACCTGATGACCTTTCTCCAAGCCTGTTACAGCCAGACCCTTTAAGAGAACCAGGGGGGCTTGGCCACCTCTAGCTTTGGAGACCTTAGTCAGAATACACATTAAAATGATCTCACATGAAAATCAAAGAAGGCACAACCTCCCCCCCCCCCGAGATATAATTTAATTTAAAATAAATAAATAAATAAATGGAGAATTTTGGTGTGGTAGAGAAGCACAAAATAAATTGTGTAATCAAATGCAAAACCCCCACAAATTTCTAAATTGGAAGCCCATTTTGAACTTGAGGCCCAGGACAAATGGATCTCCTGCTCCCATTGTTTGGTCTTGATAACAGCTGACACCTTCAAAATCAATCTGAATTCTATTTGCTTTAGTTAAACAATTAAGAGATAGCCAACACTACATGCAGGTTTTAATCCAAATAAGCAGTTCTGGCATTTCACATCAAATGACACCTTTTAATAACTTGGTCTTCCAAAACCCATATCAGGCTTTATGTTTGGCATATCAGCATTATGTATGGTGTTATTTCACCATTCTAAAGGAAGTACGTAGTGTCAAAGACAGGGTCTTGTCTGTACTTCAGCTTTCTCCACACAGTGAACCACTTACTTCCTACACAGTCTCACTTCAATTATATACTTTGTGAAAATATTTTTTTCTTTTTATGCTTTTATTTGAATTATTTTTCCTGTTTCTGGGTTTTATTATTTTATACATTTTATTATCGGGTATTATTATCTTTTAAATTGTAATTGTTGTTTTTAAGATGAAACTGTCATTATTAGCTAGTTTTATGATGGTTCCATTAGATAACTTTACCCCTTAATTTTCCCAGTGCCTGTGTTGGTCCCACTGAAGCACCCAAGTGTAACCATGAGATTCATGGATCTCAGGAAAGCACACTCTTGTAAGAAGGAAGGAAGGAAGGAAGGAAGGAAGGAAGGAAGGAAGGAAGGAAGGAAGGAAGGAAGGAAGGAAGGAAGGAAGGAAGGAAGGAAGGAAGGAAGGACTCTTCAAAACTCAATACCAAAAATATTTTTAAATGACAAGCAAAAGTCTAATTTTGAAGGGGTTTCCTTCAAATTTGTTTGATTTCTGTGGTATAGAAGGGCACAAGTGCACTATTTTGTTCCATTGTTCTGGAAATCAAGTATGAGTGTTGTCTTCTAATTCTGCAGTCCTAGTCCTACTGCATTATTCATTGGATGTCTTATGATTGCTTTGTTGTTGTTGTTTGTTTGTTTTGCTGGGGGGTTGTTTGTTTGTTTAAATCATGTAGTCTACCTTGAATCTCAAAGACAAAATTGGGCTATAAATAAAGTAAATAAAAAAAATTAGAACCTTGTTTGATTTCTAGTATGTTATGGTGCAGAAACAAAAGAATAAAACTCCAAAAAAAATAAGATCCTTTCAAAATTAGTTAAAGCAATTCAATGTACAACATTCTAATTATGAAGGGAATTTTAATTTGTGTTGTTTTGTTACTGGAATATAGACAATTACAACTGCAATCGCCCTGTTATGGAATACAGAAATAAAAAAGAGAATGACATCTCTACATATACATGGAAACAGGGGAAGTAGGAATGATACTCTCAGTAACCCTTAAGTTCTGATCCTCAGGTTCTACAAATTTAAGAAATAGTTGCAGGAGCAAAATCACTGGATTAGAAATTTAAAGAGTGGCAGCTTTGTTTTTGAAGTACTGAAATCACAAAAATTGTAGTGACTGTGTGTGTACAGCTATCATTTGACATGGAAGTGTTCTCTTATATAAATGTTTCAGCATCTGTGCATAAGCAGCTCCTGGCTGTGAACCTGATGATGGCAGGACTCAAACAAGAAATGAAAGGAGTTGAATGATTCTCTGTTATTTATACTTGGTATGTTGTTCGACTATATAAGTCTTATTCCCTTTATATCGAACATTCTGGTGGTCATAATTTATGCAAGTTTCTTGTTTTTGTTTGTTTGTTTGCCGCTATGTCTCTCTAAAATAAATCTATATTTCAATAGAAAATATTGGAAATGTCTCATTAGTAGATAGTCACTTTGAATTTCAGTTTAAGTTATTAATAAAAAGAGCATTTGAGGCATTTAAGAATCTTGTCATAATAACTTCTGATATAGTACAAAGGATGGGCTTTTAGATTGTAGATAATAGTCAGACTGTTTTTTTCAAGAGTTCAGATTATATGTATCAAGTCAAATGGAATGAGCTTGAAAGTACAGTTGCTTTCCCTGTCCCAGAGAGCCTGTTACCATGAGGTCCTGTGGATATTATGTGTTCAACATTCTATGAAAAAGTGAACAGAAAAAGCTTTCAGAATGAAGTCAGCTGTAAATGCATGTCATGTTTTAAACTTCAGATGAACAATCTAATGATTGGAGGGGGTTTTTTAAGTTAGCATATTAATTACAACTCTTTAAATTATTAATAGGCTTACAATCCAAAGTTCAGGTATACCTTTTAAGCTGTACAACTGTACATTTATAAGAATAAATGAATATATTGCAAACTACAAACTGACAGCACAATGAGTTTGCAGAGGTAAGCTCTCAGTACCTTTTCCTTCCTGCAAAAGACCCCTGAGACCTCCAAAAAGCTAATGATCATGGGTCACAGTCAGGGATCCTCAAGGGCAAAAGTGGCAAATGGGATGTCAGGGATGAGGGGAAGTCAAATAAAATTGCTCCATTCTTCTTGTTCCACTAAACTGTCCCTGCTAACAGCAGTGGGAAACAGAATTTCCCCTTATTTCCTCTTCTTGCTATACCCCCATATTCCCTACTTGGTATTTTGTCCATGAAGTCCCCTCAACCCTGAGTATTGATTTTTCAAGAGTCACGGGACTGCTGAAAAATGAATAGGCAGGAAAGAACCACTTCACTGGAATTTTATAGGATCCTAACCATAAATTATCTACAGTATTAAAACAAAGTGTTTCCACAATATTTCAAGTACTCCTGCTAGGTTTCTTGAAATTGTTATGTTTATATGCCAAGGGTGTATCTCATTATTAAAATTACCAAGACCTTGTGGCCACAACCCACTAGAATTAGCAGATTTGCACCCATTAAAATCAACTAATCTAGGTCTGTTTTCCATAGTGACCAACCAATTGCCTGGGAGGCCCACTGCAATAACACAGGAGCTAAAGCCTCAGGTTGATGTTCCCTCCCTGCTGTCAAGACCCCAGCAGTTCAAAGAGCACAAACAGTCCATTAATGGTTGTTTATTGACTCATGACAGTAGTTTATGGGCAGGACGGACTTTGCAAAGACTGACAAGGCAGGCTTTTTGCCCTCATATAGGCTAACTTAAACAGTTACATTTTCAAAGGAAAGCGGGAAGCAAGAAAGTGGGAAGCATCAATCCCTCACCCCAAGACATTACCAGGCCCCTTTTGCAGGTGATCCTAATCTGGAGGAGCGATCTTGGTTTCCCTTAGTAATCCCCTCAGACCAGTGTGAAGGAATTTAGATAACTGTTACAAAGAAATAGCCGCAGCAGAAGCGAGGAGATAAAAGTGAAAGTTCTTCAGCAAACAGAAAAATGGCAAGACACTTGACATACTGCCCCCCAAGCCCTCACCCCCCCCCCATCCAGCTTGTCAGGGAAGCAGTGATGAAAGTCTTTAGTCAGTCGGGGGGCTCATGTGTCAGAAGCTTTCACCCATTCCGCTTGGCTAATGGAGAAGTGAGTCCATTTGATGAGATAGTAGAGTTCACCCCGCTTCCACTTCAAGTTGAGAATGACTTGCACTTCATGGTGAATCTGACCTCAAACCAGAGTCGGAGCTGGTGGTGTCGGCTAGGAGTGCCAGGATGAGGGTTTCAGGAGGCTGGAGTGAAAACAGAGGTGGACATGTTTTAATGCTTTAGGCAACTCAAGTTCAACAGTCTGTTTAATGGGGAAGGGCCCTAAATATTTTCACCCCAACTTTTTCAAGGGTTGAGAATTGGGCAAGTTCTTAGTGGAGATGTACACCATGTCTCCCACTTTGAGATCCCACAGTTTGGAGCAGTGTTTTTTATAAGTCTCATTGACTTTTTTCCAGTTCAGACTGGATTACTGACCAGCCGCAAGCTGTGGACTTCCACCATTCAGAAAACTTGGGGGAATCTGTGGGGCCAGCACCATCAGGCAATTTCAGGAAGGGCTTTCCTTCATAATCATTCACAATGAAGAATGGGCTGGTGTTGGTGGATACTGGTGTTATAAGCATATTCTGCAAAGGGCAAGAGGAAGACCAAGTTGTCCTGTTGGAATGAAATGTAACAGCGTAGGAACTGTTCAAGCATGTCATTCACATGTTCCATCTGTCCGTCCGTTTGTGGGTGGTAGTTCAGCAGTATTCTGCCTCTGACAAAGGAGGTCACATATAGCAGTTGATGAACTTCTATGGATTTGTTTGATCACCACTCCATCATATGGCAGTGACATCTACAAGTTGATAGCTTGTGCAAATAAGTATTTTATCAGAAAAAAAGAAGAAAGTTGATTATTTTCCCGCTCTCTTCATTTTAGGCTGCTAATGTGCCACAATAACAGAATACATGAGACGATATATAATGAACATTTTGGACTAGTAACCTTTCTGGCTGTATTTGTAAAGCTAGAGAATGGTCCAGGCTTCTGACCCTCAGCCATGAATAATAATAATAATCTGTCCTTCAGGTTATATGTCCTGTATATTGATATAGCAGCTTGCCAGGTAGAACTTCAGCTTCACCTAGTGACAAGACAGGATTATACAACAATAAATTACCAGGCAAAATCAGTATCATCTTGAAAAGAATGCATGCTTAAATAAAAATGTAATTCAGAAAACTAACAAAAAATGATGACTTTCATTCAGTTAAGAAACTGTAGCCAGTAAATTGTAAACATTTTAATTAAAAAATTGAACTGAGAATTGTCCATATTACTTAAAAATAGATCACAAGGAGAAATACACTGAACATTAACACGCTATTATTATCCTAAAATAAATACAGGAATAAAGGGCTATAACTTTCTCTCTCACTTGGAAATGATATCTTAAAAAAAAAAATCTTTTAGAAGTTCCTGGGAAGTAAATTCTTCACTACCATCACCAAGTGGCATGACATTTTCAGGAATGTACCCAGAGGATCTTCCGTCCAAACTTTCAGGCACATAAGAGGAAGTATCCTTTTGAAGTTCAAATTTCATGGTTCCTATCTGAAAACAGACAGATACTTTAGGAAACATCCTTCATAAATTATATGTATCACAGGAGTTTCCACATGAAAATATATACAACTTTATATTATGGTGCTGGGAATACCACAGGGAAGTGGACCCAGTGCAAATCTTGTGACTTCCAGCATCTTACAAATGTAAGAGTTTGAGCTCTTTCTCAGTGCTGACTTTACAGAATCTGATGACAATTTGGCCCCTCCCAGCTAAGACTGGGGGCCGTCATTTGCCTCCCCTGGAAGGAGAGGAGGCATGGTATGTTCCTGGCATATCTGGGAGTCCAGGGGGCGGGCTTATTAGGGCCAGCCCCAACCCCTGTGGCGCAGTTTGGACGCTGCTCTCGCAGGGATCGGAGGCCTTTCAGCTATCCACTGCGAGGAGAAGCCTGGGCAGTGTAGGTGGACCGTTGAGGCCCTGAAGCAAGTATGCGGCAGTGCAGCGAGTGGTGGCAGGCGATTTTTGCAGTGAGCATCGTCCCGGAAGAGGAGCAGCAGCCCAGCAGAGCTTGTGGCAGTGTGTGGAGCATGGCAGCGTTAATGGGACTGGCCAGGGGGGGCCAGCTGGGGGGCAGCAAGCCGTGCTAGCTGCAGGGGGACAGAGGGCAGCAGCCAGAGGCAGCTGGTGGTTATGTCAGCTGTGCCTTAGCTGGGCAGCAGTTGTCGGGCCTTCCAAGCGACGCATACTAGCATGTCAGGGAGGGAGCCGGCGGCGGTATAGGGTTGGAAGAGCGGGACCTCACGAGTTTATCTTGCAGGTGTGGCCAGTGGGGCTCATTTAGCAGGCACTTTAGAGCCCTGAGGGCTGGGGGTTGCCCCCATCAGAATGACCAACAGGTGCAGTAAAGGGGGGATGGCACCCAAGAAGGGGCAAGGCCCGCCCAAGGGCAAGCAGCTGGCCAAGAGGCCACCCAAAAGACCAGCAGTCTTCGGACGAGGCAGAAGGCCAAACAAGGTGCGCTATCATCAAACAGTTGGTGACGTTGGAGAAGGCTAAGGGTGTAGGTGGCACCCCGTGGAGATTCGCTGATCTCAAGGGTTCTTGGAGGGCAGCTACTATGTCTTTTCAAAAAGAGATCCTTGCGCATCTCTCTGCATTACAGGAAGCCGGCGAGGGCAGTGGGGCGAGGGAGTGTGAGCAGGTCAAGGAGGACTAATCGGAGGAGCTCCAGGCTCTGGCGGTAGTGCCCCTGATGGGGAAGGTAGATCTCACGCCCTGTCTCAGGGCATGGCAGGGCCCCGGGGACCGAACATGGCAGCGAGCTCACAGGGGCCTTTATCGCCAGCATCAGCTAATATGGCTGGCAACAGGTGGGTGGGACCAACATGGGGGCAGCCATCTACTAGCAGAGCCATGCCCACAACAGGGGTAAACCCAACGTACATACCGTCATTGGTGGTCCCCTTGGCACATGCCAATGCCAGCAGGTGGCCAAGGGGTAAAGGCAGGTGCGACTGCTGTTCAGGGGGCAATCTGCTTCCTCGTCCCCAGCTTGGCCTGCAGGGCAAAGGGGTGGATGGGGAACAGCATATCACCTCCCAGTTCCTTACAGTTCTGTCCCATTTCACACCCTCCCCTTTAGTCATCCAGCCATACCTTTGGGTGACAATCTCATGGTGGCAACCAGGGAAAATTTTTTAAAAGGGGAATACATGGACGTTTTTAGTTTGCTATAAAGGGAACTGGAGAAGAAGACCAAAGAGAAGATGGATGAGAAAGCCAAATAAAAGCTAAAGCACAAGAAGGTTGACAGGACCTGGGCTAATTGGCTACCAGGTTTTCTCATCTATGCCGGTGTCATCGCACAGGCGGACCCGTGGCGAGCTACTCCTTTTTTCCAGTATTGCGATATCATATATTGTGTATACACAGATTTTAGCGGGGGGGGCGTGGCTTCAATATGATGAGGAGTTCAGGATGAGGGCAGCGGTTAACCCCAGCCTGCCCTGGGATCAAATTAATCAACAGCTGTGGCTGCAGCTTATGGTCCCAGCGAAGCCGAACATTGGGAACCAGTCTGATAGCAGGCACATTGTACAAAAATCTTCAGCTCCGATAGGCACCCACGTTCCCGTGGGGCAGTTGGTTTAGCCATGACTGCTTTGTTGGGAGTTTACCTCCCAGGGGACCTGTGCCAGAAAAGCGTGCAAGTACAAGCATGAGTGCCCGTTTTGTGGGGGCCCCCATGCCTTTACAGTCTGTAATAGGGCTAAGCCCAAAGGAGCTGGCAAGCATGGTGGGGGGACAGGGCCTGGTCAGCAGAATGGAAAAGGGGCCCAGCCCCATTCGTCTGATGGTCCTTAGGAACCTGTTGCGAACCTACCCCAAAAAGGGTGATAGGGGATATTTGTTAGCGGGGTTCACTAAGGAATTCCACATACCATATCAGGGACTGCAGGCTCCCTTTTTCTGTTCAAATTTACATTCAGAGAAAGGTTTGGAACACATAGTGCGGGCTAAAATTAAGAAGGAATGTGCCGAGGGACGGGTCATGGGCCCTTTTTGGGAACCTCCAGTCATCAACCTACGAGTGTCTCCTTTAGGGGTGGTACTCAAAAAAGTGGCAGGTGAGTTCCACTTAATTCACCACCTCTCTTTCCCTAGGGGGCACTCAGTGATCAATGCCATACCAGTGGAATTGGCGTCTGTAAAAAATACGTCTTTTGATTCGGCTGTACGTGTAGTCCGGCACTGTGATGTAGGTGCGGAGATGGCAAAATGCAACATTAAGTCAACTTTTCGCCTTCTCCCAGTGCACCCTGATGATTTTGTTGGGCTTGACATTTGAGGGCAGTTTTTACATGGACAGGGCCCTCCCTATGGGATGTTCCATGTCCTGTGCTGCGTTCGAATGTTTCAGCTCATTTTTGGAGTGGGAGCTGCAGGTCAGGGTGGGGTCACGTGACACAGTGCACTATCTTGATGATTTCTTCTTTGCGGGGCCTGCAGGATCTGGACAATGTGCCAGGCTGTTAGCCACATTTGAGGAGCTGGCCAGGGAACTGGAGGTCCCATTGGCAGGGGAAAAAATGGAGGGCCCGGCTACTGTCCTAACTTCTTTGGGGATCGAGCTCGATACCAGGCAACAGGCTTCACGGCTGCCTGCCAACAAGCTGAACAATATGCTCAGTATGGTTTGGACAGTTAAGGGAAAGTGTAAGGTTTCCATCCTGGAGCTGCAATGCTTAGTGGGCCACTTGAACTTTGCATGCAAAGTGGTGGCACCAGGAAGGGCATTTCTATGGTGGTTATGCAATGCCATGGCTGCCCCAAGGATGCCGTAGCACCGAACCCGGATCACAGAGGGGATGTGCTAAGATCTAGCCCTATGGGGAAGTTGTTTACGCACATTTAACGGGATTTCATTTTGGAGGGAGGATCTGTGAATTGAGGCGGAGCTTCAGATTACATCGGATGCCACTGGCACAATAGGCTTTGGCATCTATTTCAGAGAGCACTGGTGTGCAGAGCGATGGCCCCCAGAGTGGCTGGAGTCCGGCTTGTGCAGGAATATGACCTTTTTCCTATGGGGCTTGGCTCTTGCCAACCGGACAGTGCACTTCTGGTGTGACAACATGGCAGTAGTGCACATAATTAACAATTTGACCTCAAAATCTCCTCCTGTCATGGGCCCAGTGCAGGCCTTCACGTTGCGTTGTTTAAAACTAAACACGTTATTTTTTGCTAAGTATGTTCCAGGTACTAGTAACGGTGTGGCGGACGCTCTGTCTCGCCAACAGATGAAGCGATTTCGTCAACTCACCCCGGAGGCCGACCAGGTACCTGTATGCATTCCCAAACACTTATGGAGTCTTGGAGAGCAGAAGCTAGCTGGGCGATTCAACTCACCATAGTGCCTAGCACCAGAAGGTCATATAGCCGGGCAGCAAACCAATTTAGTGCATTTAGAGGGGAGGTGGGCCTAGCTGAGTGGTGGCCAATACCAGTGGAACACCTGATGCAGTATTGTGTGTTCCAAAAAGGGAGAGGTCTCTCGATTAAAACCATTAGAGGCCAGTTAGCAGTGCTGGCCTTTTAACCAAGGCCCAGGGATGCAGGGAGGCAACACGGGATTTTGTATTCAAAAGATGTTGGAGGGGTGGTCCCGTGAGGCTGGGCCCTGGGGCGACGAGAGGCAGCCCATGTTTCCCAATGTCTTGAAAGGCCTTCATGCCATGTGGCCACTGTCTGCAGGTCTGCTTATGAGGAAGCGCTATTTCATGCTGCAGCATTAACGGCCTTTTTCAGGGCATTGTGGGTCTCTGAGTTTGTGGTCCTTTTTCGCCGCAACACCTCAGCCCATGTCTTGTTAATTGGCGATGTGCAGTTCAAATGGTACCAGGTGCTATTGCACATCAGGTGGTTGAAAATGGACCAGAGACAGCATATTTTGTTGATCCACCTCGGTGGTAATGACCTGGGCTTGCTGAAAGGCAAGGCCCTCTCATTGCAGGCGCAGGCCAACCTTAACCTGATCCAGGATAGGTGGCCTGGCGTCCAGATCCTTTAGTCAGTAATGTTGCCACGTAGGGAATGGAGAGCAGCCTGGGACCCGGCTGGATTGGAGAGGGCCCGCAAAAAAGCTAACAGGGCCTTACAGAAAGCCCTTGAACAGGGGCTTGGAACCTATATCTCCCATCCGGCCATACATGCCAGCTTAGCGGAGCTGTATAGGCTGGATGAAATACACTTGTCGGAAATGGGCAATATGGTTTTTATTGAAGACATGCGGCAAGGGCTTAAGAGAGTATTGGCTGGCCAGACGGGCACGAGGACCTAAACAGAGGCTTGGCCCCGGTGGTGGCATGGGTATTGGTGAGTACCTGGGGCACCCTTTTTGGGAGGTAACGGGCTATCTGGATCAGCCATTAAGCTTCACAGCTTGGGGTTGGAATGCAGATGGCCTGGGGATCCCCACACAATGGGGGCTCCATATTCCAGGCTGAACGGTTTGGGGAGAGTTGGGGCTTTGTTAGGTGGGGATCAGTTTGGACCCCACCAGCCGGGTGGGAGCCAGTAGATTGGCTCATACCCGGGGCAGGGTGCTCACCCAATCCAGGGCAAGGGGGTTGACAGTGCCTGTCCCCGGCTTGCCTAACCCATAGTTTGCCCTTGCCGTTGATGTTAAAATTAATAAAGTGGCCTTTTAATCCCAAAATACCTGTCTCTGTCTCATCATTTCGACTGGGGAGGGGGCAATTGATTTTCATAGCAACCATCCTTTCATACAAATGTAGCTGACTCCTGTTTGCGTATTATGTTGCACAATATATATTACTTTAAACTATATTACCATGCTGTATCTGTCATGGATGGAGCAAGTAACTTATATGTGGAGTTTACTGGGAGAGTGCTGGGGTAGTTGTGAATTTTCTGTGTTGTGCAGGGGTTGGACTAGATGATTGTTGAGGGACCTTCCAGCTGTTTCTATGTGCCAGTGAAACAAGCTTCCCCTAGATATTTTAGTTACTAATTTTTAAGGAATTCTAGGCCAGCGAATATTGTTTTCTTAGTGAAATTCCTTGTTCATGAGAGTTTGGGCATTATGTGTAAGAAATCGTTAATATAGTATCCTCTGTGGTTTGAATTCACCCTTTCTCCCTTTTATTCCTAGTTGGGATTGATTGATTGTACTCAAGACTGTAGGTTAGAAGAGTGAGGGGGAGAGACAGTAAATTCACTAGTTCAATCTTCAGTCCCTGGCATCTCCACTTAACAAGGACCAGGCAGTCAGCGATGCAGAAGACCTCTGCTTGAGACCCTGCAGAGCCACTGCCAGTCTGAGTTGACAGTACTAACTTTGATGGACCAATGGCCGGATTCATTATAAAGCAGCTTCATTTGTACAGATACCTTCATGTGTACAAGAGTGGAGACCTAAGAGGCCAGTGGTATCTATGTATCAGTTAAAATCCTGTCTCTCTAAAAATTCATGTGGTAGGAACATGTTGACCTTAAGAATAATTATGGGCATGTGCTTCTATCTAAAATTAATTAAATTTTTAAATTGAAGATGGTGTAGGGGTGTGTCAAACTAGAATCTGTGATACCTAGGCTCAAATCCTTATGCCATGGAAGCTTTATGGTTGATTTTGGTCCTCTCTCTCTGTTCCCCCCCCCACACACACACAGCCCACCAAACCTTCCTGCCAGGGTTGTTTTGATGGAGGAGAAAAGAAAAATGTAAGCTACTTTGAATCACAACTGGGGGGAAAGTGGAGTATAACTATAAATAAATAAATATAAATACATTCACTACAGTGAAAACTTCTAAGCATGACACATTCTGTGGGATACCACCGATGTCCTTCTATTAAAACATTTTTATTTTTATTTTTTTAGTTACCACTATACCATTTGTGTTCTATGCTATCTGATGTGCCCTGATGTTGAAGAAGAGATTCAGTTCACTTTCTACAGTTTGCAAACACAAAACACTACCTGAAAACCACTAACAATAGCTTCATGCAGTACCTGCTTTCAGAGTTCTCCCTGGAATATTGGCTAGCTTGAAAAAAATATGTTTCATGAAGCAAGATCCAGATTTGCAAAGTACTGTTCTAGCTGAATTGTTTGAAAAGACATATGGCATCCCAAGTGTAACAGATAGTTGAATCTCAAAGGGGAACAATTGTTCATTCATCTGGACCAAGTGACATTCTTTATGCAAGAATAATTCCTGATTAAAGGATGAGTTTTAATGGAAACTAATTAGGCAACCTCTTTAGCCTGGGCATAATGATCAAATGAGCTGTCACACTGTACCTGATACAATGATCTCACTTCGTACAAGATTTTATTCCTTAGCAATTACACTCCCACATTGCACTCCATGTGTTTATTGCCTGGAGCACACATGTCAAATTAAAGAGCAGCTTATGCACCTGATATTTAATTATTGCCTAGCACTACAGACAACCGGGAAATGTCAAAGCGAGCAGTCCTCCATAGGAGCCGCTAAAACTGATATCTTCTTTGGTGAATTAAAAAAACAACACAGGTAAAATATGTATGGACAATTCAGTTGTCTCACAATATCACTGTTACAAAATATGTCCTCCCAAATCTTAAATAATTTACCATTGCAATAAATAAGATTCTGTCATGGCAGAGAAGTGTATAATGAATGAGCACACATTTATTTAGATTAAAATGCCTAGTCAAAGGCATTTACAAAAATATGGTCACATCTGAACTATTTCTGTCTCGTTCATGTTCCTTCAAAATTAGTAGAATCTAGGTTATTTGTACAGTTACAAAGTAATACAGAAGTGTTACAACAAGTGTTCACGTGGCAGCAACCATACTTTGGCAATTCCGTTATGCCACATTACTTTAAAAGCATCCTTAGTAAATTGGAAATGTTCCTAAATTCCTTCAAACTCAAATCACTGCTTTAATTCTAGTTGTAATACAGCTAAAATGAAAACCTGCCGTATTTTTTAAGCAAGCAAAAGCATTTCCAGAAAACTGAGACACATTAATCGGAAAAGAAAGTTTTATAGCTATGCAAGAGGGGGGGAAAGGTGAGAAGGTGAGAAAAAAGTCCAACTAGGCCAGTTGAGGGAATGTAATTTAATTTAATTTTATTTCTAAAAAGGCATTCTGTGAAAGCATTCCTTTTAACTTACTGCTCTGCAATAGAACACCCAAAGAGGAATCTGTTGGTGTTCGGGAACTAAGAAAGTTGTATGTGTGCATCTTGGACAAATCCTATTCCAAATAAAGGAATTTAATTACCCATCATCTTAATTGCACAGTCTAATACTAGAAAGGCTTAATAAGAGTGCTTTTGTATTTACAAAACTGCACAGCTTGTGAAAGACCCTCAAAACATTTGGCAGCAATCCCAGTCGAGGTATGACTGACTAGAACCTCTAATGACTACAACATGTAAACAAGTGTTTTGTTTCAACTGATAATCATTAACTTTCAGTGTCAGACTTATCCCACAAGGTTTTGTTCACTGCTTCACCAGACTGCTTTACAAAGGCATCTGGGGCTATGGGAGAAAGAGGAGGGAAAATGCAGTGCGTATTAAAAAAAGAAAAAGAAAAAAGCAGAACACTATAAAGTCTTGTCCATCTCAAACTAAAGTGGCACTATGCAACTGAAAGGGGTCATTAGGTAAAATTATTGTAACAAGGAACAAACAACCATGCTAATTTCTGCCATTCTTTGATGGGTCTGCTCACTGCTTAATGAAAGCAGTGGTGCTATATGTCCTATGTTTTACTTTTTAAAAAAGATGCCAAATGTTCAATGCTCCAGCAATAAAAAGAGAAGGATTGGAAAGCAATTATTATCCTTGGAGTGGCAAACACGCTGAAACACTACTTACGCCTAAAATAACTGAACTAAGAAGATAGGGTTATTCTAAATTACAACTTACCCCACTCAGGTCGGGCCCCCCACATTTTAATTCTGCCAAATCAAATGTAAGACTTCTGTGTGAAAATGACCTCAAAAACTGTTTTCCACAGTGTGGAAATATTTCTCACTCCTTGACATAGTAGTCCCAAGCAGTTTACCCATAGACTTCAATAGACTTACAAGGATATACACTCTGCTTTGGTTTTATAGTCAGAATCATGTTTTGGCACCACTAAAGCCAGTCTCTGTTTGGGATCCTTAGATAGAGAAAATTGGGTTCAAAATGGAACAAACATTTCAAGATCTGATTTCATAGAACCAGAATTTCATTTCTACATAATAAGGTCAGTAATAAATTCAGTATGTTTACTTGCTAATGAATAACACCAGATATTAGTATCCAGTGTAAAAATCTATTACATGCTTGGTGAGATTCGATGTACAAAATTAATTTTTCCAGGTATCCAATTCAGGATGATGAGCTGTAGTGACTTTCCTATCTCTGTAGTGCCTTTCCTATTGAAGGAAAAGGTTTATTCACGCAATTCTCATACTTCTTTGATATAATTCCTTGGGAGGGGAGGGGAGAGAATGAGAGAGAGAGAGAGATGTCAAGAAAGGAATACTGGATTGAGTTTTTCAAATGTCTTCAAGTCTGTAATTGTTTATTTTAAGTAACTGCTTCACTTGCTAATAATTCCTCCTAGTTTTATTATATGTATTAGCACATTATGTTTTTATGTTCCAATTATGGCCCATGATTATTAACAATGTTAAAATATCATTACTGCCAGCAAGGCAACATTATCATACCTTCGGATTATAATTACATGGTTTTAAACAAAATCCCCCCAATAGTACAACACATGGCAAAATGCAGAGACAGCAACAAGGAAGGAAGGAAGGAAGGAAGGAAGGAAGGAAGGAAGGAAGGAAGGAAGGAAGGAAGGAAGGAAGGAAGGAAGGAAGTTATATTCCTTCCAGATGTTAATAACTGGTGAGGGTGGGTATTTGATGACATCAGTAGGAAAAAAACCAAGCTAGATCCTGAAGAAACCTGTTGACTTCATGAACAATCCTTGTAGTAATGGTTCCTATATACCAATAAAAATTTTGATTGCTTATATTCAGCAGGTTTCATTGTTTAGAAATGTGCCATCGTACCTTCACACACACACACACACACACACACACACACACACACACACACATATATATATATATATATAATAAATGAAAAAACTGCACTTGAGATTAAAGTGAATTGTTAGGGGCAAACCAAGCCCACTATATTACTGCAAATATTTTGACTGTTTTAAATAGGAGAAATTGATAATTTTAGCTGTATAGAACTTGACATAGTCTGTTCTAATTTCATATAAATGATAAGTATTTTCTGTCTCCCATTTCATTTTCTGAGTATACTTATGTATTAAGACCATTCACAACAAGTTCTCATCTAGGTAAAATGTCCACTTGATGTATTTTTATGGTAGTTAGTTTGTTTAAAACTTTAGAAAATTTGTAAGGGAGACATACTACACAGAGGGTATTCAACAGCTAAATGTCTGCACAGAGATAGGAGAAAATATCCCATAGCACAATATAGTCAGTTTAGCACAGCAATCATTCTCCTTACGTATATAAATCAATGACTTTCAGAATAAAATTTGATAGGATTTATGCTTTTTCTGAAGAAGAAGAAGGAGGAGAAGAAAATGACTGGTTTTGTCCCTCTATTTCTAATGATTCTATTTTATTTTCATGTATAAATAGCATTTCCCCAAAGAAGATTCTACATAGTGGTGGTTTTCTATACTTGAGATCAATATATTTTATATTATTTCAAGCTAACAAGCTATCAGCACTATTACAACATATTCAAAATTTTACCAAGTATAATTTTATATAGAATGTACTTCAAAGAAATCACAAAATAATATATCTAACATTTTATCTAAAATAGAGTTTTATTTTTGGTGGCATAAACATTCTTGAACTTGAATCCTGTTTCATCAGGTACCCCCTGCAACATGTCAGGTATAATTTCCTTCAGCTGCTTTTTTCTAAGCAAGCTTGTAGCCATCTCTGTATAATTCTAATAACACATTCCTAGGAATAACTTCCATTGAATACACCTGAGTTGGATTTTTAGTAAACTGTTTAGGACTATACTGTATGGCTGTCAATTTTATTTTGGGAGACTTTTTAAAAAAGTAACATAAGATCCCATAAGATTCTGCTAGTGATGTACCTTATTTTGTTTTATTGTTCTGCTGTTTTGGTTTTATTGTATTGTTTTAAATTTGACTTGTTGGTATTTATTGTCTAATTTATGATGTGATGCGCCCTGATCCCATTATGGGAAAGTGTGGAATATCAATTCACTACATAAAGAAATAATTGAATAAACAAAGGAACTAAAAAGCTCTGAATTTATACATAATGTTATTTTTCTACCTTTCAATAGATGCTTGAACAATAAGCCAATTTAAAGAATGCATTTTTTTCTTGAAGTATCTGAGTTAACCATTATTTTGCATTTACACAGTAAGTGTTGGCATTTAAGACATGTGTATATTAAAACTTTACAGAAGAAAAAGTGCCTTTAACTTAGCTGTTAATTGGACCAATAAATTAAGCTACTGAAGCACAATTTAAAAAAAAAAGGCATATCCTTGAGGCAAGAAAACAATTTGGGTCAGGCTAGTTGCTTTTTCCCCTCTCTCATGGATTGCTGCCTTGTTGTGGCTAGAGGGCTTGTGCGGTTCAATGAGGCTGTGGGCTATGCCATGCAGGGCCACTCAAGATGGACAGGCCACCGCTGAGACTAAATGTGATCCACTGGAGAAGGAAATGGCAAACCACTCCAGTATCCTTGCTAAGAAAACCCCATGAACAGTAACAAAAGGCTAAAAGATATGGTGCTGGAAGACGAGCCCCTCAGGTCAGAAGATACCCGATATGCTACTGGGGAAGAGCATTCAAGTAATCACAGAAAGAGTGAAGCGGCTGGGTCAAAGCCGAAAGGACGCTCAGCTGTGGATGTGTCTGATGGTGAAAGAACAGTCCAATGCTGCAAAGAACAATACTGCATCGGATCGTGGAATGTAAGATCTATGAATCAAGGTAAGCTAGATGTGGTCAAACAAGAGATGGCAAGACTGAACATCGACATCTTGGGAATCAGTGAACTAAAATGGATGGGAATGGGTGAATTTAACTCAGAGGATCACTACATCTATTATTGTGGCCAAGAGTCCCATAGAAGAAATGGTGTGGCCTTTATAGTTAATAAGAGAGTGAGGAAGGCAGTAATGGGATACAATCTCAAAAATGACAGAATGATCTCGGTCCATATACAAGGCAAACCATTCAGTATCACAGTAATCCAAGCCTATGCCCCAACCACTGATGCAGAAGAGGCTGAAGTGGACCAGTTCTATGAAGATCTACAACACCTTTTAGAATTAACACCAAAAAAAGATGTCCTCCTCATTAAAGCGGACAGGGATGTCAAAGTAGGAAGTCAAAAGATAACCGGAAAAACTGACAAGTTTGGTCTTGGAGAACAAAATGAAGCCAGGCAAAGGCTAATAGAGTTTTGTCAAGAGAACAAGCTGGTCATAGCGAACAACCTCTTTTAACAACCTAAAAGGACATCACCTGATGGGCACAACAGAAATCAAATTGATTATATACTCTGTAGTCAAAGATGGAAAATCTCCTTACAGTCAGCAAAAATAAGCTGACTGCAGCTCAGATCATGAGCTACTCATCGCAAAATTTAGGCTTAAACTGAAGAAAACTGGGGAAACCATTAGGCCATTCAGATTTGACCTTGATCACATCCCTTATGAATATACAGTGGAGGTGAAGAATAGGTTTAAGGAACTAGAGTTGATAGACAGAGTGCCTGAAGAACTATGGATGGAGGTTCATGACATTGTACAGAAGGCAGCAATCAGCACCATCCCAAAGAAAAAGAAATGCAAGAAAGCAAAGTGGCTGTCTGATGAGGCTTTACAAATAGCTGAGGAAAGAAGGAAAGCCAAAGGCAAAGGTGAAAAGGAAAGATTCACCCAACTGAATGCAGATTTCCAGAGAACAGCAAGGAGAGATAAGGAGGCCTTCCTGAAGGAACAATGCAAAGCAATAGAGGAAAATAATAGAATGGGAAGGACAAGAGATTTCTTCAAGAAAATTGGAGAAATCAAGGGAACGTTTCATGCAAAGATGGCCATGATAAAGGACAAAAATGGTAGGGACCAAACAGAAGCAGAAGAGATCAGGAAGAGGTGGCAAGAATACACAGAAGAATTACACAAGAAGGATTTCAATGTCCCGAACAACCATAACAGTGAAATCGCTGACCTTGAGCCAGACATCCTGGATTGTGGTCATATAGGCTTTAGAAAGCATTACTAACAACAAAGCGAGCGGAGATGACGATATCCTAGTTGAGCTATTCAAAGTCCTAAAAGATGATGCTGTTAAAGTGATGCACATATTATGTCAACAAATTTGGAAAACACAACAGTGGCCACAGGATTGGAAAAGTTCAGTTTATATTCCAATCCCAAAGAAGGGTAATACCAAGGAATGTTCAAACTATCGCATCATTGCACTCATTTCACATGCCAACAAGGTCTTGTTAAAGATCCTACAAGCTAGGCTTCAGCAGTATGTAGATCGGAAACTACCAGAAGTTCAAGCTGTGTTTCAGAGAGGTAGAGGAACGAGAGATCAAATTGCCAACATTCAATGGATTATGGAGAAAGCATGGGAGTATCAGAAAAACGTCTATTTTTGGTTTATTGACTATGCTAAAGCCTTTGGTTGTGTGGATCACAACAAATTGTGGCAAGTTCTTAAAGAGATGGGAGGACCAGACCATCTCATATGTCTCCTGAGAAACCTGTATAAGGGTCAAGAAGGAATTGTCAGAATGGGATATGGAACAACTGATTGGTTTAAAATAGGAGAAGGAGTTTGACAGGATGTTGTCACCCTGCTTATTTAATTTACATGCAGAGTACATCATGGTGGAATTCTGGCCTGGATGAAGTAGAAGCCAGAATTAAGATTGCAGGGAAAAACATCAACAACATCGGATATGCAGATGATACCACTCTAATGGCAGAAAGTGAGGAGGACCTAAAGAACCTCTTGTTGAGGGTGAAAGAGGAGAGCATAAAAATAGGCTTGAAACTCAACATCAAAAACATTAAGATAATGGCATCTGGCCCCATCACACCTTGGCAAATAGAAGGGGAAGACATGGAAGTAGTGACAGACTTCACATTTCTGGGATCCAAGATCACTGCAGATGGTGACTGTAGCCATGAAATTAAAAGATGCTTGCTCCTTGGGAGGACAGCTATGACGAACCTGCGCAGTATAATAAAAAGTAGAGACATCGCCCTGCCAACAAGAGTCCGTATAGTCAAAGTGATGGTATTCCCAGTAGTAATGTATGGCTGTGAGAGATGGACCATAAGGAAGGCCGAGCACAGAAGAATAGATGGTTTTGAGATGTGGTGCTGGAGAAGAATCTTGAGAGTCCTTTGGACTGCAAGAAGATCAAATCAGTCAGTCCTAAGGGAAATCAACCCTGACTGTTCCCTGGAAAGACAGATGCTGAAGCTCAGATATTTTGGGCACCAAATGAGAAGGGAGCACTCCCTGGAGAAGATCCTGATGCTAGGAAAGACAGAAGGCAAAAGAAGAAGAGGACGGCAAAAGATGAGATGGCTGGACAGTGTTACTGATGTAACAAACACGAATTTGAGCAGACTTTGGAGGATGGTGGAAGAGAGAGGGCCTGGAGTGACTTTGTCCATGGGGTTGCAAAGAGTCGGACTTGACTGCGTGACTGAACAACAAACAACAAGTTGCTTTTTAAAAATCCAAATAAGACAGAGTTCTTTATTTTTAGAAAGTGAAACTATTTAAACTAGAGTCTGAGTCTATTTGCACTGCAAATTTCAGAACACATTTTAAAACTTATTTCATCCCCAATACATAAAGTGAAGCTGTTGTCTTATGCTGAATACACTGATTGCCTGGCACCACCCAATGGTAACCATCAGAAATGCAGATAGAAGTTTTCTAAAACAAGAAAGTAAATCTGTCCAAGCATACCTAAGCAGTGGATGGAGGATGGAAGAATGTTGCTTTAACTTTAAGGGAAAAAATATTAAACAGACCCTCTAGCAACAACTTTTGTCATTTTTACAAGGATGGTTTCCAAGGGTACAAAATATATGCCACCTAAAATTGGTACTGAAACCAAGTTAAATGAATAAAAGTGAACAACAATCAGTGGTGGCATCCAGTATGTGATTAAGTGAGGAATTCCTAGAAACACCTTAGATGCACAGTACAGTTCCTGCTGAATCTCATCAGTGGTATGTAAAATAACATCATTTCTTTTAATCTGCTTTTTCAATATGAGAGTAATTAATTCTATAAAGTTAGAGGGACAGTTGGATTCAACTACCATTAACTTAGTTAAATAAACTGCAAGCAAATTTCCAATAACTTTTAGAAATATTTTAAGCAACTGTAATGTTAGTATTTCTTGAAAGAAAAATTTAAGAGAGATAAAAGAGTTGCTTAATTTAATGCATCTAGCATGAAAAACTTTGGTCCACAAAGATAAGCAGGGGGTTTAACTATGCTAGAACAGTACTATGAAGGCAAATTATTTTGGGGTAGATAGTATTAGGTTGGTAATGGGATTGTCAAGTACATTTTAAATTTCTTGCTTTAAATTTAAATAATTATTTTGTATAGGGATGGGCACAGATAGAAAAAAATGGTTCAGTCCAGGGCTTGTGAGCCAGGAGGCCCCAGAGCAAACCCCAGACTAAACCACAACTCATACAGAACCAGTTCAGGCAGTGTCAGGCATGCCAATGTTATTTCCTGCATACCCACATTACCCAGAAGCAACACACACGTGCCAGTTTCAAATAGCATTGTGCCCTGTGTCACTTCTGGAAAATGTGGGCACACTGGGGGTGGGGGGGGGGCTGATGTTACCCAGATGCCACAATCCTGAGCCCATCTGAAAAGCTCAGTGTGAGTATTCGGGAGAGGCACCTTCCCCAGACCTCAGGTCGCAAGACCCAAACCAGGCCAAGTTCAAGCCAGACTTCAGCTCAGCGTTTGGAGTTGTGTCCATACCTAATTTTGTATGATTTAGTTAGAATTATCTTAATATCCTTGTTTATGGTTTATATGCATAATTTCCTTTGTTAAAAGAAGACCCCTCAGAGGTTAAAAAAGACCTTCCAGTGTTTTTTGTAATGCAGATAGAAAATTTTTTACCTTCAGAGCATGACTTTGGCTACAGCAGCCAAAGTACCTCTGAAAATCTTGTTCCTGGGGATTCCCCGGGAACCAGGTTTGATTCCTCACTCCTCCACATGCAACTGCTGAAGTGACTTAGCTGGGTTGGAGGGAGGTGCTGGGATCTGGGACAGAAATGCTGATGAGGTGAGTGTAATTTTCTTACCCTAAACTGCTGGGGAATATGAACGTAGGATAGCGAGAGATACCAAAAATAACAACAAAAACAGGTTCTTTTCTTATGTCCAAAGTAAGAAAAAGAGCAATGCTTATAGAGAAACAGTTAGGAAAGCTAAAGTTCACAAAAAGAGCAAGGACATGGTAAGCCCATTGCAAGGGCAGGAAAGTGAAATTGTAACAGGTGATGAAGAAAGGGCAGAACTGTTCAATTCATACTTTCCCTCAAACTTTTATTGTGAAGGAAATGGTGCTCGACATGGCAAAAACAGAACATATGATGAGTAAAGGGAGATGCATCCTAGGATCAGCATAGGAGTAGTACATAGACACCCAGCTTCTTTAAATGAAACTAAGTCCTGAGCCAGATTAACTGCATCCAAGGGTACTAAAAGAACTCACAGACATACTTTCTGAACCTCTGTCCATTATTTTTGAGAATTCTTGGAGAACAGGTGAGGTGCCAGAAGACTGGACAAGGGTGAACATTGTCCCCATCTTCAAGAAAGGGAAAAAGGAGGACCCAGGTAACTACTGGCCAGTCAGCTTGATGTCTATGTTTGGAAGTTTTAGAACAAGTTATCAGTCAGTCCTCAAACATTTAGAAAGGATGGCTGTGATTTCTAAGAGCCAGTATGGGTTTCTCAAGACAAGTCATGTCAGACTAACCTGATCTCCTTTTTGAGAAAGTGACTACCTTGCTGGATCAGGGGAATGCTGTAGACATAGTGTAATGTACTGATGTCGGAGATGTTCAGATAGCAACATGCTTTCTTAGCTAGTACATCACAAAGACAACATGGCAGGTCCGGGTCCCCTGTTATATACATTTCCTGGAACAACCTTCTTCCTGGTCAGGTCCAAACCTGGCCAGTTAATCGTAATAGGCAGGCTGTGTTCGTCCCTTCCAGGCACCGCCCACAGATGCGCTGTGCTGTACTTTCCGGACGAACGCCAGACACAACACTCCTCCCCCCCTAGTTCAAGATTATCTTTCAAATGAGTGGGCAGCCGCTGCTCTCTGAGCGACCACCAAGGTTTGATCTGAGGACCTGCGACTGCTGCCTGGGGTTCTGTAACCGCTGGTTCCTTGCTTTGGGCCGTGGTCGGCAAAGCATTGTCTCGATCCTGCGGAGGTATCTCCCCCACCCTGTAAGGCTCCTCTGCCAGTGACCTGGAGAGCTCGGCAGGCTTGCTTCTTGCGGTGGCCCTGTGCTCTCCCTGTTCCTCACTCCCCCTGGCCCTGCCGCTTCCTCCGGCAGAGTGCGGTGGCAGAGTTGGTCTATGTGTCTGCAGAGGAGCTGTCCCCCTTCTGATGAGTTGCAGCACCCGAGCTGGTATCCACTCTGGCCCGCTCGCAAAGTTCTTGGCATAGACCGGATCTCCTGGAAAGAACCCCCTAGTGGTCTCCCTTGTCTCCGGGGAGCTGCAGAGGTCCAGGGCCCAGTTGGGTTGCAACCTATCTAGCCCGTAGCCTATCTGCTTACGCCCGTAGCCGAATTGGGGTTGATCCTGTTCCCAAACAGGAAGGCAGACAGTCGGTGATCTCAATCCCCTTGAACTATGCGACCCAGGGCCTCCTTGGTTGTGCGAACCATGCACTCTGCTTTGCCGTTAGTGGCCGGGTGAAAGGGAGTGGACCGTATGTGGTGGATGAGGTACCTATTCAGGAATTTCTGGAACTCCCGGGAGGTAAACGCTGTGCTGTTGTCTGTCACTACAGTGCCAGGGATTCCGTGGGTACAAAAAACCAACCATAAGGTTCTGACTGTGGCCGCAATGGAGGTGAAAGTGACTGGGATGACCTCCAGCCACTTAGTGTAAGCATCCACCAAGATAAAGAATATTTGCCCCTGGTATGGCCCTGCAAACTCTAAGTGTAGCCGGGACCATTGTTACACCTCAACTAACTTTTTATTGGGGAATATTAATATTTCTTAGCTCAAAATGGTGAGTCTAAGAGAGGTGAGGTGAGCCAGGATCTCTGTCTATGTTTATGGAGATAGACCACTGAAAATCCTTTGGTTAATAATAGATTTTATTATAGGTATAGGTTTTCAAATAGTTGCATCCCAATCAAACAATTTCAAGCATACAAGAGGAATACAGTGGTTAGCTGAATAAGTATGGATGTGGGGGGAGGTTATACAATACCTAGATCTTGCAGAGTAGGCTCAGTCAGAGGAAACACAAGGCCTCTGGAGGGAGATTTCTCTTGAGAAGAAGGGGGGTGAGGGTAGGAAGATGGAGGGAGGAGATGATGGAGGAATTCCCTTTTCTTCCTTTTTTTCTCCTATTTCTCTAATCCTGACAGGTGGGATTCCCTGTTTTCTAGGGTAAATTACGTCATACCAAGCAATTCAATTACCCAATGAGGAAGCAGAGTGTCACACCAATGGAAAATCAGAGTGTCATATGTGGAATATCCAATCAGAGATCATTGTGTCATAGATCCACACCCCAATAGAGGAATTTTAATTACACTGGCCAAATGACTTTTTATGGCCCTGTTTTTCCAAACTGATTCCTTTGAAGCTCCCCAAAAGTGATAGATTTCTCCCTTAATGTCAAACATGGATAGGCATCCATCAAGTGTTCAGGTGATTGGTTGACTTTGATAGCCTTAGCAGTAATTAAAGAAAAATAGAAACTTTGTTTCCTGGCAGAAATATGAGACCACTTTACAGGTATACCACACATTCACAACAAGATGGCCACTTAACCTCTAGCCTTTGTGTTTCTGCTGTCTTGCCCTGAAGAATAACAGAACATATATATACAAGTCATTTATTTGTGTTGCAGGAGTCCTGGTAACCCTTATTTTTTTATGTTTTGATAACAGGACTTAAAAGGTTGCCAAAAGAAGTGAATGAACTTTTACAGCTCTGCCCACCATGTGTCCCTCTCTGGGCCTGGAATTCTTCATTTCCAGGAGCAGAAAGATGGATGCTTCTTAGCTGTTCAGTATTTGGCCACAATGTATGTTCAGCCTGTGAACCAGACTTGACATCATTCCAGCCTGCCTAGGGCCTAGAAGGAACTGCATTTTTCTCCGTTATGCGCAAGAAAGACCATTCCAATTCAAATGGGCATTGCTGTGTCATATTAATATTCTAGGGTTACATTGCAATATCACATTCCAGGGGTGCATGGCTTGGGAATCAGTACAGGGGTGTCTTTCTGGATATCACCACAGCACCTGATTGGATTCCCCACGGTGAACGGGGGTGCTGGGCAGATTCAGCCGGGACTCTTGGCAGGACGGGCACCTCCTAACCCACCCCTCAGTCTCTTCATCCATTCCCGGCCACCATACATATCTCCACGCCAGAGCTTTCATACGCACTATCCCTGGGTGCCTCTCGTGCAAGGCTTCAAGTACTTGCTTCCAGAGTGGGGGAGGGACCACCACTCTGCTGCCCCAAAGGATACACCCTTTGTGTAAGGAGAGTTCTTCCTGGCGGGAAACAAATCATCTGAATGCAGCGTCCAATTTGCCCGTGGGCCAACCCCTCCCCACCCAGTCCGAAACGCATACAAGGATGCGGTCTCTGCTCGTGAAACTGGCTACCTCCGCTGCGTGGAGGGGCCACTCCGGCAGAGACTCCAGGAGCATCATGTGGTGGGCCGGGGATGGATCTGGGTCCATCTGCAGCAGCAGAAGGAGGCTGAGGGCGTCTGTGTGGCCCATTGCCTTGCCGGGGCAGTAGATGAGCGATTAGGTGTATGAGTTGAGGAACTTGTTCCAATGCAGGACCCACTGTGACAGGATCTGCGGTGTCTGGCGGTCTGGGGCGAGTAGCCCGAGCAATGGCTTGTGGTCTGTGGCAATCGTGAAGTGCCTACCATACAGGTAGTCGTTGAATTTGTATATACCCACCACGATTGCCAAAGCCTCCTTATCTATTTGGGTGTTATTGCACTCAGCCTGGGTCAAAGAGTAAGAGTAATAGGCCACAGGGATCTCTCTCCCGTTCGGGAGTTGGTGGCCCAGGACAACACCCACTCCGTAACGGGAAGCATCGCATGCTAAAATCATGGAGAGGGACTCATCAAAATGGTGGTGTACCTCATTTGAAACCAAGATGTCCTTGACTGCCTGGAAGGCTACGGTTTGCATTTTTCCCCAGACCCATAGGGCGCCCTTATCTAGGAGTCTGTGTAGGGGTTTGGCCAGGGCTGCTTTGTGGGGCAAGAATGAGTGATAAAAGTTCAGGAGCCCCAAAAAACTTTGTAGCTCCGCCCTGCAAGTGGGAGCTGGGGCCTTACTATCGCCCTGGTCTTGTCGGCTGTTGTGTGAATTCCTGTGGCATCCAACGCAAACCCCAGGAATTCCACCCTTGGCACCCCAAATGAGTACTTCTCCCGCTTCACTTTGAGACCCACATTATGGAAACAGCGGAGCACCTCTTGAAGGCGGCGGCAGAACTTGTCCACAGAACTCGTCGGCGTCAGGTGCAGCTATCAAAACATCATCGAAAAAGGGTTGTACTATGGGAATCCCTTTAAGGAGAGAGTCCATTAAGTTTTTGGAAATTCCCAGAGCCACACTGACCCCAAATTGTAGCCTTCGCACCTTGAAAGCCTCCCAGTGCGTCACGATGGTCTGAGCCCAGCCATTTGCTCATCCACCAGAATGAGTGGTATGCTTGGGCCAAATCCAACTTCCTGAAAATCTTGGAATCGGCCAGGGAGGCATGGACATGACTGACCACCAGAACGTGGTATGGGTGGTCCTGTAGTGCTTTATTAATTGTGCATTTTTAGTCTGCACAGATGCGCACGTCCCCATTCAGCTTGACTGGGGTGACTATGGGGGTTTCCCAAGTGGCATGGTAGACGGGCTCTAGCACCCCCTGGGCCATGAGGTGCTCCAGTTCAGCTTCGATTTTTGGCTTAAGTGCAAACGGAACCCACTGAGCCTTCAGCCTTAAGGGCCTAACAATCGGGTCCAGCTGCAATGCGATAGGTGGCCCCTTGTACATTCCCAGAGCCCCATTGAATACTTCCGGGAACTCCTGGAACACTTGGTCAAAATTGTCGGCCTGTATGTGTTCCACCCCTACAATTTTGATGCCCAGGGGCTTAAACCAAGCCAATCCCAATAGGATAGTGAGCCAGCACTTCAAGAATGTCCAGAGCCCCTTTAAAATTTTTGAACTCCTCTCTAACTTTGGCCCACCCCATGATCTGCACTGGATTCTTTTGAAAGTTCCGCAATATGAACTTCGCTGGCCACAGGGCCGACCAGTTGTGGGGGCAGAGTTTACTGAGGGTCTCCTGCGAAATAATGGAGATGGAGGATCCCGTGTCCAATTCCATGAGGCAGGGACCCCCCTCGATCAAGACCTGCACTTTGACCTTGTCGGGGGTGTCCTGGGATAAGTTCATTATCTGGATGCTGTTTGCAGCCATCATGTGTGTGACTGTCGAGTTGTGGTGTGCAGACTGGGGCCTCCTGTTGGGTCTGGCCCTGCAAGCTCGGGCAATGTGGCCCACATTTCCGCAGCTTCTGCAGTTCGCATTATGGTAGAGGCAATCTCGGTGCTCGTGTGGGTCCCCACAGCTGGCGCATTCGGTGCTCGGCTTCTCCACTGCCCATGGTCGGTTTGGTGTTTTCAGCCCGCTGTGTGGCTGGCAGTGAAGCTGATGTGCCCCTTCCTCGTCAGAGCCGTCTGAGATTGAGGCAGCGGCGGCCTGGTTCACAGAAGGGCTGGTGTGCATCTGTTCAAAGGCAGTTGTCTGTCGGAGCACTTTTGTGAGGTTGATGTCTTTGTCCTCATATGCTAGCAACTTTTGGCACATTTTCTCCTCCTAGTCACCCACCACAAAATGGTCCAGCAGGATCTCTTCCAGGTCCCCCATGAAATCACATCTCAGGGCTAATCCACGGAGCTGCAAGATACTCGGCGGCAGACTCAGTGTCTAGCATGGTAGAATTCCACTGGTAATTGATTGTTTTAGGGTCCTCCATAAAGCTGGCCTGTGAAATATCATGGAGGACTAAGGTCTATTAACTCCATTATTCTTTCCCCCTCCCCCTTCTTGCTTTATTGCTTGCAAAATAGAAGTAGAGAGAAATGAAACTAACTTGAGAAAGAGTAATCAGCATCTTCCCATACATTCCTGTTAGGGAGTATGGCACATCTGGGGAAAGCAAGGATGGAGTCCTGATAACGCTATGAGAACATAGACATCTATGATAGTTTATGTGTGAGAGTGTATCCCTCGCCCCCACCTTTGGAATCCTTTTGAAGTATGCCTTAAAAGTATTGTATCAGTGTATCTTTAGCATCACTCTCAAGAATCTGTTACACAGAAAGTATCGGTCTATCAATAAACGTAGTTTTGTATCAAACCTGACTCGTTATTGAAAACCGCATGGTTGACATTTTGAGCGTGATCCTATAAGAAGTTTAACAGCCCTGGCGACTTTGTAACCAGATGGCTGAAAAGACTGCAGTGAGCAGTGAACTTGCAGAACCTGAAGAAGGGGCGAGGGCACCAACACCACCGTGGCACATGCTGGATGCTTGGAGAGTCGCTGGGAAGGGCTCCCCTCTCCACATTCAATAACTCTCGGTCACCCCGTGCCAGTGGCAGCCGCGTACCTCTACCACCATGATGGACGAGGCCCCGGCGTGCAGAGATGCCATCCTAACCAGGCACATGCGCCGGGTCAGGATGACCACAGGAGCAAGCGAGGCAGCTGAGCCTGGAGAGGAGGGGAGCGCAGCAGCGGACTGCATGGAAATCGATCCACCTTTGGTAGAGGTGGAGGCGGCTGGAATCCATGAAATAGTGGGCCCGGGGGATGAGGAAGACAAGATTGCTCGAGAATTCTGTTTGATGGTAAGAAAGGAAGTCGAAGAGGTCGCCAAGGGGTTGTGAGATGAGATGCAAGCGATGACCACCATGATGGATGGAGAATTCAACTGACAAGTTGACCATATCCTGAGGACAACTGACCCAAGAAGAGCCCCGCAACCACCTGTGGCTAGACCCTCGGCAATACCACCCCGGGTGCAACCAGCGGCACCCCTGGCCCCTCGAGAAAGCGGCCGAGGGAGGGAGTTGGAGGCCACCTTCGATGGGGACCTCGAAGAGGTGGAGTACTTCGATGGGGACCTCGAAGAGGTGGAGTACAATCCAAGCCAATAGCTACATGCATTATTGGGGTAACACCTTCCCTGACGAATTTAGCCGTGTGGACTATCTGGGATCGAAGCTGAAGGGAGCCGCTAAGCGATGGTATGTGAGTTTGTATGAGGCCATGAGCCCGGAACTGGACAACGTGGCCACCTTCCTCCAAGCATTACTGACCCAGTATGAGGACCCCCTACAGAAGACCCGCGCGTTAGTCACCCTGAGGGACATACAACAAGGTTCTAAGTTGATTTGTGAGTACGCGGCCGAGTTTCGCACCAATGTGGCTAAAGTGAGGGGGTGGAGTGAGCTAATGAAGATCGAGCATTTCACCCGGGGGCTGAATGTGAGTGTTCTGGATCAAGCCCTGAGACAAGCGAGGCCAACCACCCTGGTGGGGTGGATACAGCTGGTGGGAGAGGTAGAGACCAACATGAAGAGAGTGGCCATGCAACGCCAGCAGCAGAGCGGCAAGATGGGTCATGATCAGAAACCAGGGGTAAAGACAGAGGCAAAGAAGACCCAGGTGGGGGGAGGAGCAGGGAAGCCCGCGGTGATCCGCAAATGTTTCCATTGCGGGGACCCGAACCACCTGGCCAGCAGCTGCCCTAATCCCCCTAGGCCGGCATCAACCACCACTAAGACAAGCACTCCAACTCCAAGGAAGCAGACCAGCCGCCCTAAGGATGCGGCGAAGAGCAACGTGGCAGTGAACTCCGTGCTGGACGAGGAGACCACCGTTATCGATGAGCCGAGTGAGATGTCCTGGGAGGATGAGCCAGCGGGAAATGTGGACGACGTGCTCTAAATGGTGCCAATCAGCATGTCGCCAATGAACCAGCACCACTCAGGGTGAGAGTAACGGGGTCGCTATATTTTGTACCGGTGATTTTATTAAATAGCAGACTCAGGAGGTTCATACAGGTGAAAGCCTTGATTGACTCGAGGTGCACGAGGGACATAATCACCCCTAAACTGGTGGATGCTTTGGGGCTCCTCACGGCAGCTTTGCCACATGCCATCCAATTTGAGCAAATGGATGGGTCAGTGATGAGGGGGGAGCCATGCGTATTAGAGACTCAATTGTCATTTGTGGACGTTCACCACAGATGAGAGTGGCATAATGGGCATTTGCCTATGGCTTCAGGAGGTGGGGGAGGGCCCAATTTGATGCCCCTCTGGCCCAGCGTCCAAGGCAAATGCCTAATTTGCCTAGTGACAGGGTCACCACTGAATGTACAGCTTCCTGTCTGTATTGCCTCAATACACTGGAACTGTACTATTCCCAAAAAGAGTGTTTCAGGAAAGGAAAGGAATTATTGGAGCATGTTTAGACTATGATGGCATGTGGATGCTAAAACAAAAGTGCTTCAATTTGGTAGCCAAAGTGGAGAAAAAACGCTGTGTGGAAAAAGCCTAATAGTGAAGTCCTAAAATAACTTTTCTGTGGGTAAGCCTAATGAATGCAATTGGATTTGTTTTTGAGTTGGCTTACATAGGACCACTTCTTTGCAATGCAATCATAAGCAGAATTACTTCAATTACCTTATAAAAATGTAAGTCTGCTTAGGTTGGCACTATAAATTCATCACATTTGTGTTCTTCTGTACTCCATAGTACATGTTAAGAAACAAATAAATTTCAGCTTCCTGTTGACCAGGTTAGATTGACAGACCTGCAGTGACTTCTGTTGACTTTGAATGGTGTAACTCCACTTGAGGTAGTACTAACAAACGTAGTCTCACTCAACCCCCAACCAAGGTTTTTGTGATGAGAAAAGGAAGTCCTATGTACACCGTCACCATCACTGCAGACTTCTTGGAGGGAAGGGATAAAAATGTCATGGATCATGAATAATAAGCCACATGCTAGTGAAACCTTATACAAGATTTGGAAAATATTTATACATGAAAGGAAAATTGTTTATGAGATAGGTAACATATGTTCAAATAATTTCTCTATTTTAGCACTGTAAACCCCACTGCTGAAAAACCTTTCAACTTTACATATTTCCAAATGACTATTTAAAAGCTTTTATTTACCATCCATATTTTTAAAATGTGTTAATTAAAATAATCTCTTTTATACTTATTAAAAATAAATTACTACACATTTTAAAATTTTCATCCCTGTAAATTTTCCTCGTAATTAGTTATTTAAACTGTGCTGAAAGTCCCAAGGCAATAGATTTCAATATTAATTTTTTTCCATCTCAATTTTTTTAAAGGGAATAGTTCCCCTCTTTTAGTCTGAAATTTTAATTTAACGGTATTAAGAAGAAGAAGAGTAGATCTTTTATACCCTGCTTTCCCCTAACTTTTAAGAGTCTCAAAATTGCTTACAATCTCCTTCTCTTCCTCTCCCAACAGGCATTTTGTGATGTAGGTGGCATTGAAAGAGTACTGAGAGAACTGTGATTGGCACAAGATCACTTAGTGAGGTTCATACAGAGAAGTGGGGAATCAAACATGATTCTCCAGATTAGAGTCTGTCGTTCTACAACACACCACAAATAGTAATTTTATTATGATGTATCCTTTGTCATTTAAAGTGGGCATCTATGACTCTCATTTCTGTTTCAGCCTCTTTAATTCATAATGCAGAACAGGACAGGATACATTTGAAAAATGGAACACATTATCAGAAAAAATATAAAATACCCTACTTCCAAACTAAATATTGTAATCACAATTCAGAGATGTGTGCTGTAGGTACAACCATTACCTGGGATTCCTGAAGAAGCTACCGACCAACCCTGGGCACATGCATATTTTTCACTTGCAGATTTATCCAATGCCAGGATGAGAACAAAACACTTGAACTGAAACAGTTCACACATTGCTCCAAAGCCAGATGTAGACATTCTGCAGTATGCATAGTCACATCATTATTTTATTTCTTCCTCTCATTTCTGGTGATACAAACTGAATGAAATAATATCACACAGCTCCCCAACAAGAAGCAACAGCTGTCAGTGAATTATACCACAGTTAGAGGCTGAAAACAGAGCATGATGACATCATGTCACACTGTATGTATTTCTAAACATTACCAGGAAAAGAAAGGAGATTCCCCATACCGTACTGTACTGTACTGTACCATACCACACCATACCATCAAAATAATACAACACTGAGTTCTTTGTGTGCCCCTGACATTCAACAGAACACTTCTATATTTGCCTGCCATATAGGAAAAGGTGTCTCTAATCAGAGAACTTCAGATTAGAGTTGCCATGAATTTCGCAGTGAACTTGTTCAGCCAATGAACTGACCTTGTTTGACATTCACAATCCAACTGTGAGCTGATCAAAGATGTGTTCAGATTGCAGTGAGCAATTCAAACAAAGCAAGTAATTTTCAAGCACTTTGGAGACCTGATGGTCTGAATTCAATACCTTTGCCCCGTAAACCTAAAGATGAAGATGTAGAATCCCATGTCTAGCTAATCCTCAATAGCTTGCTCTCAGATGTCATCTATTGTTTTATCTTGTTACATCCTGAAGTTTCATGCAAAAATTAGTATTAATTATTATACTCCTAGGATTCCAGAACATGAACACTGTCCCTCTTGCGCTACAGAGTACAAACAAATACAAAGTGCATACATTAAAGTATGAGAAAGTGATGCATACACTACATGTTCTGTATGCAAATTCTCAGGATTGTAGCTAATTATATTGTCAGAAAGCAGAACCAAGATATTTCTACAATGATGCCCCTTTCTTGTGGGAATACCACTTTAAAAAAGCCTTTCTTTGTTAAAATATATAAAGATATGAATTCATATTTTTGTGCAAATGAGTTTTACTTTTCAAGGATTGCATTCCTCTCCTTGGAATATCAGAGAGAGAGAGAGCACAATATTTTGTAAGTATGATTAAATTTAGATTATAGCACTTTAGTTGGGATGCAATTTCAAATGTGTCACTAACATAAAAGAACAAAAGATATCAGAACTTTCACTATACTATTTTTCTCATGTAACAACTTTTGCAACAACAACATTAATACATTCCATGCATTTTGTTAGCGTTACAGTGCCATTCAAAAATGTCATAATTCAAAAGGCAGCTGCATGGAAACAAGCCCTGACAATATCTAATTGAGCCTTTTTTATTGCTAATATAGTAATAGAACTGTACTGTCCAGGCCACATTTTGGATAGAAGCTTACAGGAGTGAAGCTCTGGAACCTCTAAATTTTCTAATGCTCTTTCTTTCTTACCCCTCCCCCCAAATACTTGCTTCTGGGCTCCATTGTTCAGACCTGTGAGAATTTTGCTGAACTCAAAGATTTGACAGACTTTCTAATTTTCCATCCCCCCACCACAAAAATGGAAAAATAACCAAAAATATAAAGCAGATAGATGGAAATCTTCATCATGCCACTGTGACCACATAGGAGAAAGTAATTTAAAAAACATGATGGTAATAAGGTTTTATTATGATGATTATAATTCAAGAAGCATGTTAAAGTAGATGCCAAGCTGATATTATTTAGTACACTTTCTGGTGATGTCAGGGGTGAATGGCATCTGCAAATTAGTTGTGCTAATGAACACTGGCACCTCTTTTTCTATTAAATGACCGCTGGTACTGTCTATATGTATTTTATGGTCAGATCTAAAGAGTTCTGTGAGCAAAGAGAACACTTCTGTGCAGACATTGGTGGGGGGAGAGTTAGACAAAGAGGTGCCAATTTTCTTGACTAACTACTTCAAGTTACATATTGAATATTGCTCCACAGAATCTTCAGCCTTAAGAAACAGCCTTTTTGTTGTTGTTGTTCAGTCACACAGTTTGGCCCATTTCTGGACACGCTGCAACAGCGGCCATAGGCTGGGGGCTGCGTTTGCCTCCTTGTTGGAGGAGGAGGCTGATCCGGCTTCCCAGACATCCAGGACTCACTGGAGGACGGAGTGTCGGGACTATAAGAGTCCCGCCCCCGCCCTGAAGCCATGCAGTTCTCTGTGGCTCTCGGCCCACCCACCCACCCTGCAGCAGTACAGGTTTAACCGGTCGCCAGGTAGGAATTTTTTCACTCTAATCTGATTGGCTTATGGTGAAGTGTTTTTTGCCTACCTTGTACTGCTTATTAGAGAGGGAATAGATGGTAATAGTTTGTTAATTGTTGGCAGAATGAGCAAGAGGTTACGGAAACCCAGGGGAGCACCCAGGGCACTGCACCAGTTGGGTGCAAGCAATTGGCAGGAGTGGCAGATGGGCTCTACGGCTCAATGTCACAGAATGCCGATTGTGTGATCCCTTCCCACAAGACTGGCTCTTCCTGGGTGATTATGCCAGTGTTGGGTAGGATGATCTTGCCTGGCCAGCCTGCCATGAGCCAAATCTGTGGCTCATGACAGGGGCAGGGTGGCTCGCTCACAACTGAAAAAGGAAGGGTCAGGGGATGACCCCGGGGCTTGTCCAGCTTCTGGTAACCCTTGCCGTTTCAGTTACATTAAAGTTATGTTCAATAAAGGGGCCCATTTTACCAAATATACTGTGTCAGCCTCTTCATTCTGATTTGGGGGGCAATCGAGTCCGACTCTGTCTTTCCCAGCATCAGAGTTTTCTCCAGTGAGTGCTCCCTTCTCATGTGGTGGCCAAAGTATTTGAGCTTCAGCATCTGACTTCCAATGGAACAGTCTGGGTTGATTTCCCTTAGGACTGACTGATTTGATCTTCATGCAGTCCAAGGGACTCTCAAGAGTCTTCTCCAGCACCACAGCTCAAAAGCATCTGTTCTTCTGCACTTGGCCTTCTTTATGGTCCAACTCTCACAGCCATACATTATTACTGGAAATACCATCGCTTTGACTATACGGACATTTGTTGGCAGGGTGATGTCTCTACTTTTTATTATACTGCCCAGGTTCACCATAGCTGTTCTCCCAAGGAGCAAACGTCTTTTAATTTCATGTCTACAGTCACCATCTGCAGTGAACTTGGATACCAGAAATGTGAAGTCTGTCACTACTTCCATGTCTTCCCCTTCTATTTGCCAAGGTGTGATGGGGCCAGATGCCATAATCTTACTTTTTTTTTTATGTTTCAAGCCTATTTTTGTGCTCTCCTCTTTCACCCTCAACAAGAGGTTCTTTAGGTCCTCCTCACTTTCTGCCATTAGAGTGGTATCATCTGCATATCTGAGGTTGTTAATGTTTTTCCCGGCAATCTTAATTCTGGCTTCTGCTTCATCCAGGCCAGAATTCCGCATGACGTACTCTGCATATAAATTAAATAAGCAGGGTGACAATATACATCCTTGTCGAACTCCTTTTCCTATTCTAAACTAATCAGTTGTTTCATATCCCGTTCTGACAGTTGCTTCTTGACCCTTATATAGGTTTCTCAGGAGACATGTGAGGTGGTCTGGTACTCCCATCTCTTTAAGGACTTGCCACAATTTGTTGTGATCCACACAATCAAAGGCTTTAGCATAGTCAATGAAGCAGAACTAGACGTTTTTCTGATACTCCCATGCTTTCTTCATAATCCAGCAAATGTTGGAAATTTGAACTCTAGTTCCTCCACCTCTCCGAAACACATCTTGAAAGTCTGGTAGTTCCCGATCTACATACTGCTGAAGCCTAGCTTGTAGTATCTTCTCTGCTCCCTTTGTTGTTAGTAATGCTTTCTAAGGCCCATTTGACTTCACACTCCAGGATGTCTGGTTCAAGGTCAGTGATTTCACTGTCATGGTTGTCAAGGACATTGAGATTCTTCTTGTATAATTCTTCAGTGTATTCTTGCCACCTCTTCCTGATCTCTTCTGCTTCTGTTAGGTCCCTACCATTTTTGTCCTTTATCAAGGCCATCTTTGCACAAAACGTTCCCTTGATTTCTCCAATTTTCTTGAAGAGATCTCTTGTCCTTTCCATTCTATTATTTCCCTCTATTGCTTTACACCGTTACTTTAGGAAGGCCTCCTTCTCTCCTTGCTGTTCTCTGAAAATCTGCATTCAGTTGGGTGAATTTTTCCTTTTCACCTTTGCCTTTCGGGTTCTTTCTTTTCTCAGCTATTTGTAAAGCCTCATCAGACAGTCACTTTGCTTTCTTGCATTTCTTTTTCTTTCATAGAATCATAGAGTTGGAAGGGACCTCTAGAGTCATCTAGCCCAACCCCCTGCACAATGCAGGAAACTCACAAACACTTCCCCCTAAATTCACAGGATCTTCATTGCTGTCAGATGGTCATCTAGCCTCTGTTTAAAAATCTCCAAGGAAGGAGAGCCCACCACCTCCCGAGGAAGCTTGCTCCACTGAGGAATCACTCTAATGCTCAGGAAGTTTTTCCTAATGTTGACCCGGAAACTCATTTGATTTAATTTCAACCCATTGGTTCTGGTCCTACCTTCCGGGGCCACAGAAAACAATTCCACACCATCCTCTATATGACAGCCCTTCAAGCCCTTCTCAGCCGCCTCTTCTCCAGGCTAAACATGCCCAGCTCCTTCAATCTTTCCTCATAGGACCTGGTCTCCAGACCCCTCAAAATCTTTGTGGCCCTCCTCTGGACCTGTTCCAGTTTGTCTATATCCTTCTTAAAATGTGGTGCCCAATACTCCAGGTGCGGTCTTACCAGAGGAGAGTAAAGTGATACCATCACATCACGTGATCTGGACACTATACTTCTCTTGATACAGCCCAAAATTGCATTTGCCTTTTTAGCCACTGCATCACACTGTTGACTCATGTCCAACGTATGATCCACTAAAACCCCTAGATCCTTTTCGCGCATACAACTTCTAAGACAAGTCTCCCGCATCCTATAACCATGCATTGAATTTTACCTACCTAAATGCAGAACTTTACATTTATCCCTGTTAAAATTCATTTTATTGATTTTAGCCCAGTTTTTCAGCCTGTCAAGGTCATCCTGTATCATGTTTCTGTCTTCTTCTGTGTTTGCAATCCCTCCCAAGCCCTTTGGGATGGTGTTGATTGCTGCCTTCTGTACATTGTCATGAACCTCTGTCCATACTTCTTCAGGCACTCATTCTATCAACTCTTCATCTCCACTTGTATATTCATAAGAGATGTGATCAAGGTCAAACCTGAATGGCCTAATGGTTTTCCCAGTTTTCTTCAGTTTAAGCCTGAATTTTGCAATGAGTAGCTCATGATCTGAGCCGCAGTCAGCTCCAGGTCTTGTTTTTGCTGACTGTAAGGAGCTTTATCTTTGACTGCAGAATATATAATCAATCTGATGTCTGTGTTGCCCATCAGGTGATGTCCATGTGTAGAGTCACCTTTTAGATTGTTGGAAGAGGGTGTTTGCTATGACCAGTTTGTTCTCTTGACAAAACTCTATTAGCCTTTGCCCGGCTTCATTTTGTTCTCCAAGGCCAAACTTGTCAGTTGCTCTGGTTACCTTTTGACTTCCTACTTTGGAATTCCCTATGGTGAGGTGGACATGTTTTTTGGTGTTAATTCTAAAAGGTGTTGTAGATTTTCATAGAACTGGTCCTCTTCTGCATCAGTGGTTGGGGCATAGACTTGGATTACTGTGATATTGAATGGCTTGCCTTGAATACGGACCAAGATCATTCTGTCATTTTTGAGATTGTATCCCATTACTGCCTTCCTCACTCTCTTGTTAACTATAAAGGCCACACCATTTCTTCTATGGGACTCTTGCCCACAATAATAGATGTAGTGATCCCCTGAATTAAATTCACCCACTCCCGTCCATTTTAGTTCGCTGATTCCCAAGATGTGGATGCTCAGTCTTGCCATCTCTTGTTTGACTACATCCAGCTTACCTTGATTCATAGATCTTACATTCCACGTTCCAACACAGTATTGTTCTTTGCAACATCGGGCTTTCCTTTCACCATCAGACACATCCACAGCAGAGCATCCTTTTGGCTTTGGCCCAGTCGCTTCACTCTTTCTGTGGTTACTTGGACTTGCCCTCTGCTCTTCCCCAGTAGCATATTGGGCACCTTCTGACCTGAGCCATATCTTTTAGCCTTTTGTTGCTTTCCATGAGGTTTCTTGGCAAGGATGCTGGTGTGGTTTGCCATTTCCTTCTCCAGTGGATCGCATTTTGTCTGGGTTCTCAGCTGTGGCCTGTCCATCTTGGGTGGCCCTGCATGTTATAGCCCACAGTCTCACTGAACTGTACAAGACCTTTCGCCATGTCAAGGCAGCAATCCATGAGAGGGAAGGAACAGCTTTGGAGGTGGGATTTAACAAGAAGATGCAATGGGAAGAGCAGAAAAACCCTGCTGCACATCTGGAATATGGGGCAGACTTGGATTGAAGACCATATTTAAAGTTTCATAGAATTCCTTTGTAGCATTTTTTTTTTTGCAGGTACCAATATTAATTCCTTGAATTTTAACATATATGAAGATTGTCAATAATTGCTTTATGACTGACAGGGGAATCATGGAGATTTACTCCAGTCTAAATACGTTAATTTCAGTAGGTTTACATTGGAGTATCTCTATATGGGATTTCACTATGAGAATATTTAGTGTAAAGAAATACTGTTCATCTGATAGTATGCTGAAACAGGTTTCTATAAAGCTCACTGGTAAAATGAAGTTGGGAATCTCAAGCCATTTCTCCTAATTTGAATTTGTTTGCAAAGATCTATGAATTTGTTCTAAGCAACATATTTTTCAGACTTTCTAATACAGTTGGGTGCAGCTTTAAAATTAATAGAATCTGGCAATTTTAAACTTAGCATATACTTTACATGCAATAGATAGTGCCTTAAAAATAATCAACTACTTCTAGGCATGGAATCTTTACAAAACAAAATTTGAATAATTTGAACAAAACAAAATTATCCCATATGTTGAATTTGGTATCTGCTACAATTTAAACCTTACTCTTTATATTTTTTTTTTCTGCAATCAGTCTACAAGTTGCAAATTTGACTTGGCTGCATTCCTTTCTTCTGTTGATCTCCCCTCTGCTTTTTTTGCCTTATGGAGTCAGAGTAGAACTAGTTTATTTCTTTTGCATGCTCCAAAATTATTTCTGTAGAAGTTTGCAATTTTCGGTAGCATCATGCCACCACTGCCTTTTAATATTTTTTTGGTGTGCATGTGATTTTGTGTTATATTTACATGATGTAACAGATGGCCTGTTTGCTTAAATATAGTGAGGTCATTGGACAATGGGTTGCCCACCACTGAATTCAAATGTGGTTGGCAGTTGGGGGGAATTGACAAATTTTAAATTTTAATTCTTCTAATTGGTGGTTTCCCTCAGTTATTTTGATTCATTTTGAATTGAAGAATCATTGCTTTCTTTTTCATCTTTCTTCCTCCTGAAGAAAGTGCCACAGACCCAGCACACAGTGTGTTGATGTTAATAGTGCATGTCATGGTACCGTGCTTGAAATCCTCACTGAATGCTTGCTTTGTTTATTTAGACAGGCTTCAAATAAGGAAAAGGTGCCACTGTGCTGTATATTCCGTTGGAATGATAAAATGAGTATCTAGCCATACTGCTGTACTGAGGAACTCCTATTGGGCCTGCTGTTGTAGAAATGGTTGTTCTCCATCAGTATTAGGTCTACCCAGGAGCACAGATTGGTGGAAGGACTTTGTGCTGGAAATATGGAATATCACAGCGGATGTACAGTCTCCATATTAAATTGAGATTTCATATAACCCACCAAAAATTTATGGAAATAGATTTGACCCTGAGAGGTGAGCTACTAAGGCAGAGCACCATGATTCCATTAAGAAGAGACTGGTGGTGGCAATTTGATACCTAGTGGATGCAAACTCCATGAAGTCCACAAAGAGTTTCGTGTAGGACTCTCCATGGTGGGGGAAATCATCCTGAAGGTGTGCTTTACCATGGAGATCAAGCTCCTAAGAGAACCATCTGCTTAGGCAACAAGGTCACAAAGTTAAGCTATTCCTTTAAAAAAAACCCTTCTTATATTGATATAATGAGAGTCTTATAATGATCTAATAATTAATTACCCCAGTCCATCTTCACAAAATGAACTATATGTATTATGTAATGTGGATTAATGGAAGACTGTGCTTGACTTGCTTTTGAAGTTAATGGATGGCTTCACACATCTGGGGTCCCTGCACAGCATAGGTGCTATCAACAGAACACATCTCCCCATTCATTCATGAGGAAGAAGAATTGATGAACATGGCAACCAAAAGAAATATTGCTCAATCCTGCTCCATGGGACTGTTGACCAAATTGGGTGATTCATTGATGCAGAGGTGGGATGGAGTGGTGGGAATCACAATACTATTGTGTTCTGTGGCTCTAGAATATGCTCAGCAATAAATGTGGGCATTTTTGTTCTTGGGAACCCCACCATCACTTTCAAAGATGTGAGTTCCAGCTCTTATAGTTGCAGCTGGCACTTACTCAATGAGGCAGTGGTTAATGAAACTGCACAACAGAGCTAAGGACATGCAGGAGAAGAATTTTGGCTATGAATTCTGTGGTAGGGTGTGCCTTGGGCAGGCTAAAGGCTTGATGACAGTGCTGTTCAGCAAGCTTCATAGTATTTCAGGAAAATGTCACACAATGATAATTATGTGTGGGATTCTTCACATTATCTGTGAGGAAAAGGGACATGATAATCTTGTGAAGCACTGCAACCTAGGACTGATACTTGTGCCAGAAGGGGGTGAAGACTATGAGGGAACCAACCAGTGCCATCTTGCAGAGGGGAAGTTGATGCAGAATTTAACTTATTAAACACTTTTTTTCTTACTGCAGGGAGGGGATGCATTACAATAAAAAAATCCTGCATGAGAGGCTCCTAACCAGCTGCACTTTGCCTGTGCACTGCACAAACACTTTGTCTGGCAGGCAGCAAAGCCGCGGCATGCTCTGGGCCTCAGCTGGCCCCACCTGTCCTGCTCTTACTGGCTCAGCACATGCTTGTCAGGGAGAAATGCTCATCTGAGAGGGAATGAGTAGCCTCAATTAACCTTGGGAGCTTCATGGCTGATAGGGACTTGAACCCAGCACCAGCCCTCCACTCTAGCCACTGTGCCACACAGGACCTTCTTGCCAATGCTTTTGTGGGGCTGAATGGCCCATTTCCCAACCAGAGCAGGCAGCTGCTTAGACAGGAGAACATGCTCATCATAATCCAGATATTAGTGCTGCACTGGCAGATGCCTTGTGACATGCCAGTGGCTGGGAAGCAGCAGGAGCACCCTCATGGCCAGCCCAGGAAAGCCGCACTGTGCCAGCCAATGGGCAGCCCCTGGCCAGCATGGCACACTCAGCAGCCCACCACTGCAGCCACAATCACCTGGCACCCAGAGGCAGGGAAGATTGGGTGGGGGTACATCATATTCAAAAGGGGTGCAGCCCTGGGCACCACCCTATGTGTTCTGCTGTTCCTTTGAAAAAAGGTTGTGTGGTTGTGTCATCATGTATTTCATTAGCAACAGAACATTATAACATAATATTGTTGGGGTTTTTGTTTAAAAAAGGCTGGATGTATGGGGGAATAGCATGGTTGCCACCATAGCCAGCAATCGTCAAACTAGGTATAACAGTTCATAATAGCTCTATTCAGTAATTCCGAAGCACACTAAATGTGTTGTCATGTATTTCCCCATCAATGGAACTTTCTCTTTTCTTGTGTGTGCATATTCCTTAATGTTATAACATCATAACATTGAAAAAAAGGCTGGAGGTATTTTGGGGAACAGCAATGTTGCAGCCATTTCAAAGGTCCTCTGTTCCTCCTTAGCTGGCAAAGAACCCCACAATTTCAGTTTCAATTTCATACCTTTATTCTCATAAAAGCAGTGGTAGTTTACAATCAAAAATAGATACAGAGGCCTCACAAATGATAAAAATAGGAGCATAAAACAATCAGTTAAAATAATAGCCAATTATATAAATCAAGAATGAATAGACACCCAATGATTAAGACACAGTGGTGTGCTTAGACTTAATTCTGTAAAAATTTCACTAAAAGGTAGTCAAGTCAAGTTAGCCTTTATTGGCATAAAATATATAAATATATATATCAGAGCAAATTAGTTAAAAAGGTAAAATGGAACGATTGCATACATATACATAAGAGTAAGCATATAAACTGTTTCATGAGATCCGTGTACCTTTAAAACAGAGTAAAGAAACGTAGCTACCTTCTCAGTGACACTAGATGAAAAATCATTCAAAAGTCTATAGACCTTAAGTACATCAGAACAATCAACCATGCTAACTAAAAGAGGATGTAAATATCCACTGTATATGAATTACAAGATCTGTATACAAATTATAATAAAGAAGAATTTGAGTAATTGACTTCACACATTTTTGTTTACAGAGGCAGTATCTGACTGAGTAGACTGTCTTGTTGAATCTGCCATAAAGAATGGCAAAGGGCATGGTGTTACATTTGGCAAGGGAAAAAGCTCTATGCCGCTGTGGCACCTGCAAGACAGATAGATATAAGGCCATTTTCCCAGTACTGAGAGGGATCTTAAAGCTCAGTGTGGAACAAGTTTTCTTAGCCAGACTGTATAGTTCTTGGTGCTCAATATCTAGCAACCTGTTTTTAATTTGTTGGACTGTAGTGTGAAGGACAGCATGGGCATTAGTTCTAGACCTAAACCCATTTCTTTGATTTTTTTTCTCAATATGTGCTGACCAATTTGACAGCTCAGAGAGCATTTGATTGATATAGCTCCCCGGTTCAGTTATAGTGCAAGCGTAGCCAGAATTTGAAGGTCATGAACCATGCACTAGTAACCATTGGGGACATGCCAGTTTCTAAGCAGATAACTGTATATGGGACACATTTTGGCATGCCCAGAATTTTACACAAGAATTTGGATTGGGCACATTCAATAGCATCTTCATAAGATCCAATCCAGATTGGAATGACATACAGAAGTTGTGAAAACACTTTGGCTTTGAATATTTTTATGGCAGCTGGCATTGGCAGGGTGGGGGTGATGAATTCAGCCTCCCCCCCCCGCCCCCTAGGCAAACACCTAATTTGCCCCCTCCTGCACCTCCTTCTCCCTCCCTTCCCCACCCCAGGTCTATTTCAGTGTTTGGAAGGGTGATCGAGCGCTGCTCCAGGCTGTCTAAAGATGGCTCCCCTAAACTGCACTGCATGCTCACTCAATGCCCAAGCAGGCCGGCAACAGCATGAATGAACTGCATCCTGAAAGGGCACTGCCGGTGCTCCCTCCTCCCGACTTCCTTCCGATGCAGGAAGTGGAGAGGAGGGAGCAGCGGCGGCGCCCTTTCAGGAAGCGGTTCGTTCATGCTGCTGCTGGTCTGTCTGGGCACTGAGTGAGTGCACAGCACAGTTTTACCTGCTGATCAGCTGAGTGGCGCTCGATCGCCCTTCTGAACATTGAAATAGACCTGGAGTGGAGAAGGGAGGGAAGAGGAGGCATGGGGGGGGGGGATGTTGCGCTGTGGGGGGGGTGGCATGGGAGCACTATGGAGGGGGGCGGCAGGCCCTCCGGCCGGTGCTGCCTCTAAGTATGAGTCATTGATGTCTGCAGTCGTGGGATTATTTTCACGTATGTCTGAAGGAGAAAGAATCCACAAAAAAACTTTGGAAAATTGGTAGGTCTCCCAGCTATAAACTATAGGTGGGATGGCACCTTGATGGTGCATCCTGATATATAAATTTAGGACTGATGGCGGAAAATGGATGCATCTACAACTAACATCGAAAGTTAATGTTTCTTTGGTACACAGAGAATAGTCAGGAAGAGGGCCATCAATGTAAACATTGATGACAAATGGAGGTAGTTTTATGGAGAGATACCATAAAACAGGTGCCAGAGATTTTGCACTTTAAAGGGAAGGAAGTTTCTCAGTAAAATAGAATTCATATCTTTGATATCTTCAAAGAAGGACCAGCTGGAATGCTGAGAATGTTCCTGTTGCATGTACTTACCCCAAGGTGTGACAAGAGTCATCATTTTGTGAAGATAGCTACCCCTTTTTCATTATTATGATACCTTCCAGAGGCTGGGCTCCTGCAAGCTGGTCAGGCCCTTTGGCTGGCACCTGGAAATGTCCCATGTATAAGTCAGGGTGCAAGGCCTTGTAACTTCTGGGGTATATTACCAGGCTTTGGGGGTGCCTTTCAGCAGGCTGCCCCAGTTGGAGGGCAGAGAGGTGAGCTACAATGTTGAGGCTTTTAGCCACATGCTTTGGCCTCACACTGGCATCTCCTCAGATGTCAGCTCTTTATAAAAAGGAAGGTTGCAGGGGCACTGTTATGAACAGTGGCTGTTATGAATGACCATTTGTTTGTAGTCAAATCTTAGAGTTCTTGCTTTTGTCCTGTACTCCATGGTGAAGCAGCTGTGGCCCATGGACTGCATCTGCTCCACAATCCTTTCCAAGACTGTGTTCCAGTGGCAAGACACCAGCACCTCCTGTACTTACTCCTCCTCCCAGATGGACAATGCATCAAGTGTCTCTCTCATGCCAGAAAACTCCACAGTCGTTGTTTACTGTCCTTTGATATTGTTGTGCCAATGCTATTAAAGTGTCCCATTTTGGGGAAAGAATTTGTTAATACTGAAGAATTCACAGAAGCCGGAACATGTTCATAGCAATATGTAGATTTAGAGCTACTAAGACCTAAACATTTTTTAAAATTATCCAATTTTTAAAACCTCAGGTCAGGAAGGAGGACAATTTGCAAAAAGTTGAAAAAAGATGAGATGAGGACATCTAGATCACACACTTCTCGGGTGGGGGGACAATTAAAAATACCTAATTTGGGTAGAACAATTGTGAAACTAAAACCCCCAAAAGGAAGAAGTACACAGATTGTATAGCAATCTAAATCCTGTTGAGAAGTACAGCAACTCCAGGAGTATGATCTTGAGTGATGCAGTGGCTGAACATTATAGCTTAACCCCACCAGTAATGTACCATCAATATATTGCTATCAAAGTTACGTTAAAATAAAAAATTGTCTGTCTTCCACAGATATACCTCTACAAACATTTGTTATTTAAAACATTAATGGTGAGGCAGAGGTAGGAGTGGAGGGCTGGTGAGGAGGGAGGATGCAGACTGGAGGTAGCTTCTTGTAAATTGGCAGGGCCCGCCCCCCATCCACAAAATGAAGAATTATAGATGAAAAATAAAAGCAACTCCAACTCAGTTCATGAAAAAGACTGCGGTAATTGTGGTGCCAGAAAATCAGGGTGGGGGGAGAGGCAGAAAAATAAAGTCACTGCTAGGAGCACCCAAACATGTTTGGAAAACCCCAAAACCCTGATGCAGTATGGGACCAGAGCCAATGGAAATTGCATGTGCAGAAAGGACCTTCGAAAGAAAAGCAGGATCTCTCAAGGCATAGCAACCTACTGAGATTTTCAGCAAAGCCTTTAAATTGCATACAAAGTGTTCATCATACTTTTACCATATATTTTTGGTATCATGAAAACTTTGTGGTATCATCAAGAAATAGAAATCACTTTACAAAGGAAATCCCTCACCCTTTGAAGGAGTAGAAGTACATTCCAGCTTATATAAGAAGTATATTTTTGTTCATGTACAAATGTTTCACTTTTTCAAAAGAAATGTATTTCAAAATGGACTAATAGAAACCTAATTTCTTAAGAAAGGGAAGGTTTAAACATTAGTTCCAATGTAATGGAGAGAGTTAGGAGAGAATACTTAGTGGCCACCCCAGAATTCAGAGTCCCTCATTATCCTTGGAAAAATTTACATTTGGGTTGATGATAATGCTTTTCAACTGTCATCTTGCATTTTTAATAGCAGAAGTGTCCCAGAACTTATAAAATATGGCTATAGACAGCAGTAACAAATGTACAAGTTAGCCTTCTCATAGAGTGCTGATGCCCAGAGGCTACAGTCAGGCACTCTGGATATGAAAATGGATATACCATATAATCAGGAACATAATGCCCATGGCATTCAACTCCACTTAGCCTGCAGGCTTCTAAAATTATGGGGGAAAGTCTACCTGATTGTGGGAGATGATATTAAGGTACAGAATGCCAAAGAGAATCATATTTCAAGATGCATTATGTTTCATTTTACATGAGCAAGTCCAATTTATTGTGCACAACAACCTTGTCCTCAAAAGGCTCTTATGTGAATCAGTTTATTTGGGTAAAAAGTTGTATTCAATAGGCCTTGGCATGGATCTTCTATGTAGAGATTCTGTCTATGGAGTCTTCATTGGTATGAGTTAATTCCCATGAAATGGCAACATGTTATATTAGTAAGTAAGTAAGTAAGTAAAAAATTTTTATTTATATCCCGCCCTCCCCCGCCAAGCAGGCTCAGGGCGGCTAACAACAGCAAAATAACAATACATTTAACAAAACATTAAATTAACCCCAAACCGATTAATACATTAGTTAAAACAGTTACTAAATATTAGTGTGTTCCTTTCATGATTAGATGCTCTGCTCTGTAGATGGATTTCAACATCTTCTAAAACACAATTCAAAAACATTTTTAAAACACACACACAAAAACCCTACAAAACATCCAGTCACTTACTGCCCTGTAACCACACTGAAATAGTTCATCCCCATAAAATGCAAGCATTAAATACTGTGAGATTTATATTTATTTATTTAAAACATTTATATTGACTAAAATACCTGATGTGGCTAAAAAAAAAAGTGCAATGCTTACAACAAACAAGGGGAAAGAACCAGCATAAAAAGGTGGAACAGTTTTAAAAAAGGAAAAGTGCAGTTCAATAAAATATAATTAAATTTACCCTATGGAAGAGAATGAAACTTTTATATCTTAAAAACAAAGCAAGGCCAATTCTACAAAATTACCAGTAGGACTGAAAATCAATAAGATCAGAGCCATGGAAAGAATAAATACTAACAGCAATCAGGCCCATAGCTACAAGGGGGCCTGTTGGGGCACAGCCCCACGACTTCTTGCCAAGGCTCCCTGACTCCGCGGCCCCAAGAAGCCCCCAAGTGATGGAGAGGTTGCTGGCGGGGTGGCACCAGAAGCAGCAGGGGCCTCCTGCTTGAGTTAAAGGGCCTGACAATCAGCTGATTGGCGAGCTCCTTAACTTAAGGGGGGTGCTGGCTGCTGCTTCTGCCCCCCACCAGTGCACTATTTTAGTGTCAGAGAAGGAAGGTTGGCAGCCAGAGCGACTCTCCCTACTGCTCTTGTCGCTGCCCTCCCTTTCCGCCACTAAAACTGCATGCAGGGTCAGGGGCAGAAGCAGCCCCCAGCACCCCACCTGAGTTAAAGGGCCCATGGAGCAGTTGGGGGCTGGAAGCTGCTTCTGCCCCTGTGTGCTATTTTAGTGACAGGAAGGGAGGGCAGCGACGAGAGCAGCAGGGAGAGCCACTCTCTCACCAGGCTTCCTTCCACACCACTAAAATAGCATGTGGGGCCAGAAGCAGAAGCAGCCCCCAGCTGATCCGCGGGCCCTTTAACACACCGGAGACTGGGGGCTGCTTCTGTCCCTGGCCCACTTACTATTTTAGTGGCGGGGAAGGGAGGGTAGTGACCAGAGAGGCAGGGAGGCTGCTCTCTCACCAGCATTCCTTCCACACCACTAAAATAGCACATGGAGCCAGGGGCAGAAGCAGCCCCCAGCACCCCGCTTTTGTTAAGGGGCCACAGATCAGCTGGGGGCTGCTTCTGCTCCTGGCCCCATGCACTATTTTAGTGGTGTGGAAGGAAGCCTGGTGAGAGAGCGGCTCTCCCTGCCACTCTCATCGCTGGCCTCCTTTCCCTGCCACTAAAATAGTAAGTGGGGCAGGGACAGCAGCAGCCCCCAGTCTCCCGTGTGTTAAAGTCTCTCCCTTTAACTCATGCCGGAAGCTGGGGGCTGCTTCTGCCCCCAGCCCCACTCACTATTTTAGTGGTGGGGAAGGGAGGCAATTAGAGCAGCATTTAGAAATCCATCATCTCATCTGAGCTGAGAGGGAGAAATAAATTTGAGGGTCACTTGCCCATTTATTGCATGATAGCTCACTTCAGATCTCCAGATAATGTCCAGAATGAGGCACTAAGGATTCCAGGTAGTACTACAGACCATGGAAGGGTCAAAGACAGACAAAGTCTACCCAGTTTGCCACTAAAAGAAATAGAATGGAGGACAAACTTCCTTGCCATTTTCACAGACTGGTAAAGGGACTGGGTGGTGTCTGCACAAATGTTTAATCCTTTATTCCTTTGGCATGTTAATTCTCATCAGTATGTCTAATCATCAAAATGACTAAAACTGTGAATACTTAAATCTAGATACTGAAGCTTTGAACAAAAGACAGATCATTCTACAAACCTGAAAAGCCACAGGTTTGCAGGAAAAATTTAATCTTTAAGAAAAGAAAGAAAAAAAAATTGGGGTGTGTACCTCCCAAAATAATAGAAGCAGCACCCATTTCTTTAAGAAATAAATTCCCTCTGTAATTTATTTATTTATTTATTTATTTATTTATTTATTTATTTATTTATTTATTTATTTATTTATTTATTTATTCTATGACTTATATCCCGCCCTTCCCATAAAAATGGCTCAGGGCGGCTCACAGCAAATAATAAAACAGAGTTTAAATTATTATTACATATATAAACATTTTAAAAAGTCAGAACATTTAAAAACCTAAAAACCTTAAAATCTTAACATCAAATCTATACAGTATGGTTCACAGAAGTCTAATAAGCTACATTTATTTCCCAGTCAGGTGTAGGCTAACCGGAAGAGGGTTGTCTTACAGGCCCTGCGGAACTGAGCAAGGTCTCGCAGGGCCCTCACCTCTTCCGGCAGCTGGTTCCACCATGTAGGGGCCATTATGGAAAAGGCTCTGTCTCTGGTTGTCTTAAGATGGACTTCCTTAGGCCTGGGGATGTGAGAAGGTTTTGAGTCCCAGAGCTCAGTACTCTCTGGGGGACATGTGGGGAGAGACGGTCCTTCAGGTAGGCAGGTCCCAGGCCATATAGGGCTTTAAAGGTAATGACCAGCACCTTGTACCGGACTCGGTATGTTATTGGGAGCCAGTGCAGAGCCCGAAGACCCGGCCAAATGTGCCCCCATCTTGGGAGGCCCAATAACAGCCAGGCCGCGGCATTCTGCACCAGCTGCAATTTCCGAGTCCGGCACAGGGGCAGCCCCATGTAGAGAGCATTGCAGTAGTCCAACCTCGAGGTGACCGTAGCATGGATCACTGTTGCTAGGTCGTCGCGGTCCAGGAAGGGAGCCAACTGCCTTGCCCGTCTAAGATGAAAGAACGTGGACTTGGCAGTGGTTGCTATCTGAGCCTCCATCTTTAGGGAAGGCTCCAATAGCACCCCCAGGCTCTTGACCCTATCCGCCGCCGTCAGCGGCGCACCGTCAAAAGCTGGCAAGGGGATTTCCCCCCCCCCCCGGTCCCCGACGACCCAGGCAAAGGACCTCTGTCTTCGCAGGATTCAATCTCAGTCCACTCAGTCTGAGACACTCAGCCACGGCCTGTAGTGCCCGATCCAGATTTTCTGGGGCGCAGACCGGTCGGCCGTCCATAAGTAGATAGAGCTGGGTGTCATCAGCATACTGGTGACAACCCAGCCCATACCTTCGGGCAATGTGGGCAAGAGGTCGCATATAGATGTTAAATAACATCAGGGAGAGAACCGCTCCCTGGGGCACTCCACAATTAAGTGTGCGCCTCCGGGATAGTTCCCCCCCAATCGCGACCCTTTGTCCCCGACCTTCAAGGAAAGAGGAAAGCCACTGCAAGGCTAGCCCCTGAATCCCCGCGTCGGCGAGGCAGCAAGTCAGTAACCGATGGTCGACCGTATCGAACGCCGCCGATAGGTCCAACAACATCAGCACTGCCGAGCCACCCCGATCCAGATGCCATTGAAAGTCATCTACCAGGACAACCAACACCGTCTCTGTCCCATGGCCCGGGCGAAAGCCGGACTGAAGTGGGTCAAGGATGGAAGCGTCCTCCAGGAAAGTCTGTAGTTGCCTCGCCACTGCCCTCTCAATAAGTTTGCCCAGAAAGGGCAAATTTGAGACCGGCCTATAGTGTGCCAATTGGGCCGGGTCTAAAGATGGTTTTTTTAGGAGGGGGCGGACCACAGCCTCTTTAAGCGGCGCTGGAAAAAGCCCTTCTGTCAGGGATCTGTTTATGATATCCCGCACAGGATATCTGAGATCCCTCTGGCAGGATTTAATAAGCCAGGAAGGGCATGGGTCCAATTTACAAGTTGGGCAGGCAGATAAGAGAATCCTGTCAACTTCCTCCAGGCTGAGGGGGCTGAAACCGTCCAGAGTATAATCCGAAGACATGCTCGGGGCCTCGGTTGCGCTAACTGTCTCAAAATTGACGGGGAGGTCAAGGCGGAGTGATGCGATCTTATCCGCAAAATAGTTCGCAAAAGCCTCACAGCCTATCTCCAATTCAGTAGAATTTGGTCTGCCCTGAGGCAGCATAGTAAGATCTCAAATTATATCAAACAATTGTGCCGGGCACGAGGTTTCAGACGCAATCTTAGCCGCAAAGTATGTCTTCTTTGCGGATTTGATTGCCATCTCATAGGTCTTCAAACTCTCTCTATAAGATGTTCGGGTCACTTCGTCTCGAGTATGCTGCCATTGCCTCTCTAGTCGTCTGAGACCCCGCTTCAATTGCCGCAGTTCCTGGTTAAACCAGGGGGACGGCTTAAGGCGGGGGCGCAGAGGATGCCTAGGTGCGATCTCCTCGATGGCCCTGGAGAGTCCATCGTTCCAGGACTCTACCAGATCATCCAGGGAATCGCCAGTGGGCCAGGTATCCCGCAGGGCCGTCAGGAACCGTTCCGGGTCCATCAAGCTCCACGGGCGAGCCAAAATACACTCTCCGCCTAAACAGGTTTGGGGTGACACATCCATACGAGCCTTGAGGGCAAAGTGATCCGACCATGGCACTGCTTCCATTGCCATATCGTTCACCAGTACTCCCGCCGTGAAGACCAGGTCTAACGTGTGTCCCGCCTGATGAGTGGACGTTGTAACAACCTGGGAGAGTCCTAGTGTCGCCATGGATGACACTAGATCCATCGCCTGGCTGGAGGTCGTGTCGTCGGCATGGACATTGAAGTCACCCAAGACCAATAGCCTTGGGTACTCCAATGCCCAGCCCGCCACGGCCTCCACCAGGGATGGTAAGGCGCCGGCCGGTGCGTTAGGCAGTCGGTACACCAGCCAGATCGCCAACCCCTCCCCAACATCCCACATCAGACCGGCACATTCAATGCCTGGAATCTCCGGGGCCGGGAGAGCCCTAAAGGAGTAAGCCTCTCGTATGCATAGTGCCACTCCTCCCCCCCGCCCGCTAGTCCGGGACTGGTGAAAGACCGAGTAACCTGGGGGGGTCATCTGGGAGAGAGCCACCGTCTCCCCATCTCGCACCCAGGTCTCGGTCACGCAAGCCAGGTCCACGTCCTGTTCCAGTAGGAAATGCTGAAGGACAGCGGTCTTATTATTAATGGATCTGGCGTTGCATAACACCAGTGTCGGAGGCGGGTAGATTCGTCTGGTCCCACTACCTGTCACCGTCGGGATGGGACGCAGGCTGGAAGGTGGTCGAGCACTCTCATGTCTCGGCCTCCTTCGTTTGTAAGTCTGCCTGCTCCCACCGTCATACCTTCCCCTCCCCAGGAGTACCGGAATCCCCAGACCAGTCATCTTCTGTGGTGGGCACCAGCTCATCGATTGATGATGACAATAGCACGGGAAGTAAAGTGCTGCTGTATACAGAATAACAGAGTGATAAAGTGCAGAGTGTTAAGGTGCAAAGTTCTTCTTCTTATGTTATGGAAATTCTAAAAGTCTAAAGTGCAGTAGTGTCCAAAAAGGTGCAAGGCGGCAAAGAGGTGGAAGTTAGTTCTTAGTCCTGATCTTATTCTTAGGTGGTATAGCTGCATAGTTCTTATAGTTGCTAGTATTGATGTTCCTATTGGGGGGGGGAGAGAGAGTCTGAGGACCTAAGGCAACCTCCACACAGCTCTAGGGATCCAGGGGGGTACTAATCCTCCCCATTTCCCACAGCCATCGGGCCGTCGCCCTAGTGACTCAATTACAGGATGAATTGTAGTTCACCCTCTCTCCCACTGGGTGTCCTCAGCTCACTCTCCACCCTATGTGCGGACTCCAGGTGTTTCCAATTCCGCAGTTGTCAAACGTTAGGGAAGAGAGGAGAAAGGTGGAAGGGAGAGGCAGAGAGAGAGGGGGGGCCGTCATCCCACCGGTAGCCCAGCTACCCTGGTACTTCGCCCCCCTTTACCCGCAGCTGCCTCCAAACACCCTAAGTCACAATCTCCCCAGTCAAAACGCCATTCCTTGGCGCTGCTCGCCACTCCTCACGCTCTCCGCCTCGCACCCCTGCCTCGTGCAGTCTCTGGCGCGGTCTCCGGCAGGACGGTCTCCCAGGCAGTTGGTCCCCAAGCGGACGGTCCCCCAAGCAGTTGGTCCACGGACTCCACCGCCCCAGACTCCCGGCCGTCTCCGCTCGTCCGCGCTCGCAGCCGCCAGCGCTGTCAGCCCGACTCAGTCCGCACTTCCAGCCACGCCGTCTCCACTGCCTCAGCGTCGGCATTAGGGCCGGGGCCGTCTCAGCCCTCGTTGGTAGGCACTTTCAGTTGCTCACTTAATCGTCCTCCGTCCTCCATCTGCTCCGTCTGTACCAGCAGTAGGTTAGTTCGCCGGCAATGTAGCTTAATTATAGATGTTATAGATGTTATAGGTGGCGTCTCCAGCGTTCCAGCAAGGTTTGCTGTATATTGTTGTTGTTGTTATGATAGGAGCTCTAGCGCGGAGCTCCTCACCTCGCCGCCATCTTCTCCACCATCTGAATAATGGTGAATAATGAATATTGTGGGGGTTGCTAGGCAACTGCAACAATATTGCTGGCCTTCATACATTTGCTTTTGCAAGTTAAAGGGTAGATGAGAGGTGATGCAGTGTTTTAGACTAGGATCTGGGAGATCCAGGTTCTAATCACCACTCTGCCATGGAAGTTCTCAGCCTAATCTACATCTCCAGGTGGCTGCTGTGAGAGTAAAATTGAGAAAAGGAGAATAGTTTAATCTTGGGGTTTTCATTGTGGGAAAAGGCAGGGTATAAACAAAAGATAAATATGACTGAAAATGTGGGCAGACAAAAGATAGATTGGTTGGTTGATGGGAAGGAGAGAATGAAGTAAGGGATGGCTGTCAGGAGGAGGGGAAGAGGAAAAAGTGTAGGGAGGAGGATCAAGTGGAGAGTGAGATGCAGATTTCCTAGAATGGCAATCAGCACTGCACAACTGGGCCTGGATTCACACAACTGGGCCATAGTTTCCCCCAGGGCTTTTTTTTGCAGGAAGAACTCCTTTGCATATTAGGCCACACATCCCTGATGTAGCCAATCCTCCGGGAGCTTACAGTAGGCCCTGTACTAGGTAAGTTAGTGTTCAGTTCTCCCTTGCTGTGCCAACTGCCCTTCCTGAGGGGCTTCCCCCATATGTATCCTAAGCATGTATTACAGGAGGACCAAGCTTTGTGACCCCATGTCATTACCTGATGCCTCATCATCTGAACTAGTCTGTTCTAGCTGTGGTTTATATTGTGCTTTGGAAGGCTGTGATTGACTTATCTGAAGGTGCACTGATGCTTAGGAGTGGAGTAGAGATAGGACTTGTATTTTCATTTGCATGAGCATCTATGAAATGTTTAGGAGGATACATCAGGGTTTTCAGTGGCATAACACTGCACTGGTGTGAGGGACATACCCAGAGCTGCAGAAACTGATTAGGCCAGCTCTGCCCAGGACACATCCCTGAGATTATCAAATTCTACACCAACATTGGGATATGCTAGTATGTGTCTTAATTACACTTGTATAGAGTTTAGCCACCATGCTAGGTCCTTTGGTGAGAGGGATTAAGATTGCACTGTTATTTTCCCAATGAATGTGTTTCTCACAGAAATCAACAGAAAAATGAAGACAGTCATGAACTGAATGCAGTAATGAATGAAAGGGAAAAATAAATAATATATATATATTGTGCATTTTACAAAGCATTTCTGTGGAAATGAAGTACCCAATAATGAGATGAAACATCTGCCAATGTGAAGCAGTGTCTAGAGAATCAGACCCAAATAGAATATGGATAATATGAGATCATAAAATCCACAATTAAGAAAGTAAATTATTTTTGAGTGAACTGTTTGATACCCAGACAGAGAAGAGGTTATATAACTTTGTGTGTGGTTTTCTTTGCTGGGATGAATTTGGGAACCAAAATCTGAAGTTCCATTTTTAGACATGCATCCTCTGTGCAGAAGAACATATGCTTGTGGTTTATCTGTTGCCAGAACTTAACATTATATTGCACTACGTTATGTTTTATTGTGTACACATGAAACTAATAGCAAACAGTGGTATTTAGTAATGAAATATAAAAAGCTATTCAAAGAGAAATTAGTATGTAATTTTAAAGAGAAATTAGTATGTTCTCTTTGAATAGAGCATCTACACATTCTAAAAACTGACTATGATAGGATAATATAAGAATTTATACATTGTCCCTCTCTCTGAATCAGAGTCTCAGAGCAGCTTACAATCTTCTTTATCTTCTTCCCCCATCCTGTGAGGTAGGTGTGGCTGAGAGAGCTCTCACAGAAGCTGCCCTTTCAAGGACAATCTTTGTGAGAGCTATGGCTAACCCAAGGCCATTCCAGCAGCTGCAAGTGGAGGAGTGAGGAATCAGACCTAGTTCTCACAGATAAGAGTCTGCACACTTAACCACTACACCAAACTGGTGTAACAAACAGTTTTTTGGGGAAGAATCCAGGAACAGGTTCATTCAGAACTCTATTAAGAGAAAAAAAAGAGAAATAGAAGCTCCAAACTCTGAGAATCTTTCTGCAGCACCAACATGCAGAGAATGTATTGTGAATTGTTCTCCAATGCAATTATTAAAAAATGGGAAATTCCTGGTTAGGAATGAGCATGAACCACAAAAATGTGGTTCAGTTCAGTTCATGGGTGAAACATGAACTGAACCACGAACTCCATGAACCCAGTTAGCTTGCATACAAATTGAATTGGGTGTGTGAAGTTTGTGCCTGAAACAGCTGAGCTGCAAGGGCTCAGCTCTTTTTGATCTAAACAACTGAGGACTGCTCCCACACCTTAGCTGCTTAGATTGGGAACAGCTGAGCTTCAAGAGCAGGCTCAGCTGTTTTGAACCTGAAACAGCTGAGTTGCGGGAATAGGCTGCCCCTGTGGCTCAGCTATTTATGATCTTTTGGTGGCTTTTGCAGGAATATTCTAGTGTCTTTCATGGGAAGGAGAAAGCAGGGGTTTAAACCTCTGCCTTTTGCTCCCTGAAAACCCATGAAACTCCATGAATAGCCTTAAAAGCTTGTAGAGGTTTGTGGCTGGGCTACAGTTTGCAAACCACAAACTGGCCACGAACAATCTATTCCTGATCCCATGACCTGATCCTTCTTTTAGTCAGGAACTATGGGTTCAGTGAGATCTCACATTTAAATAAATGGGATACATCACAAGTGACCGCTTATTTTCTTTTTAACAAAAGGGTTAGGTCAGGATGTAAGACCTACTCTGTGCCATGTAGTGATTAGTCTGAAAAAACTGTCAGTACAAGGCCAAAGATTTTGTAGGCAGGGCTGGCGTGTTGGAGTAGGCCAAGTAGGCAGCTGCCTAGGGCGCAACCTGGCCTAGGATCACCACGAGGTGCACCCCCCCCCCATCCTCATGTGCTGCAGCCACTGCCTTCCTGACCTTGCCGATGCCTTCCGAGGCTCAGGAAGCCTCAGCAAAGTTGGGGACGTGGCAGCAAGTGTGCTCAGAGTTCAGCTCTAAGCATGCCCGCTGCCATCCGGACCTCGCAGAGGCTTATAGCTGATAAAGAACGTATAAAGAATTTGGTTTATAAAGAACTTATAGCACCAGAGCACTTTGTCAGTTATTGTCTTCAGAGAAATTGAGGAAAACATTGGCTACCTTATTCAGAGACTAAATGCAGGAGAAAACATCCCCAAAATCTGGAGGTCAGAAGGTCAAGATTGCATCAAAGGTTTATGAATTCCATCTTGGTCTTTCGACCAATCTTTTCCTTTCCTTTTCAGATCTCCTCTGATCAACAAATCTTGAGCAATGACTGCTAGAGTACTCAGAATGTGAACTTTCATATGCTAAAAGCACACTTCATCAGAAAGCTCACATTTTGAATAAAACTTTGTTGGTCTTAAAGGTGCCACTGAATTCCAACTTTGTTCTATAGTTTCAGACCAACACAGCTGCCCAGTTGGATCCAAAAGAGTACTCAGTTTCTGAAGGAAAATATGGTAGACAGGAGTTTAACAACCAATAAGATTATATTCAGATCACTAGCCTCAGATAGGGAATAACATCCCTTTGAGAATTACTGAATGATAAATATGAGTAAAAAGGAAAATCCACCAATTCCTAAAAAACAATATAAAAGAAAACATTCCAGAATTTTATGAGATAAAGTATCAATTTTACCCAGACCACAAGAACAAAGCTGAATATGGAATATTACAAAACATCTCATGCAATACTTCAGAAGGGTTAGCATCAGGGCTTTTTTTTGAGCAGGAATGCACAGGAACGCAGTTCCGGCAGGCTTGGCACCAGGGGTGTGGCCTAATATGCAAATAAGTTCCTGCTGGTTTTTTTCTGTTAAAAAAAGAGTCCTGGTTAGCATTAAGATGAGTTAGAGCAAATGCCCTAGCATGATGAGGAACCCTTAAATATCTTGTGTAGGACAGCAAGGACTGAGGTGGTGAAATGCTAAAGATTTCGGCTGAACAAACTCTATGAGCACAAATCACCACTATCAGAATTGAGCTTGATGAGATGACGCTTAACAATATTGAGGGTCTTTGCTTTACCCAGCTGGAGAATTTCTTCTAAAGTCAGGCAAGCTGTTGTAATTTAGTGTCAACTGTCTTCATCCATACAGAGTAAAAAGCATCTCATTTAAAGCAAAACAGCAATCCATCCACTTCTATTGGAAAGATAGTCTTTATTCTAAGCTTAAGAGCACTAAGCCATGCTCTAGCTTCCAATGACTTTTGGCCTAGTTCAGCTCTGAGACACATCAAGAGACGCCCATTATCCCACACAAAAACTGACAAAGGGAATGATCAGTAGATCCTGAGATTGTTGTTGTTGTTCAGTTGCACAGTCGAGTCCAACTCTTTGCGACCCCATGGACAAAGTCACGCCAGGCCCTCCTGTCTTTCACCATCCTCTGAAGTCTGCTCAAATTTGTGTTTGTTACATCAGTAACACTGTCCAGCCATCTCATCTTTTGCCATCCTCTTCTTCTTTTGCCTTCTGTCATTCCTAGCATCAGGATCTTCTCCAGGGAGTGCTCCCTTCTCATTTGGTGGCCAAAGTATTTCAGCTTCAGCTTCAGCATCTGTCTTTCCAGAGAACAGTCAGGGTTGATTTCCCTTAGGACTGACTGATTTGATCTTGCAGTCCAAGGGACTCTCAAGAGTCTTCTCCAGCAACACATCTCAAAAACATCTATTCTTCTGTGCTCAGCCTTCCTTACAGTCCAACTCTCACAGCCTACATTACTACTGGGAATACCATTGCTTTGACTATACAGACTTTTGCTGGCAGGGTGATGTCTCTACTTTTTATTATACTGCCCAGGTTTGCCACAGCTGTCCTCCCACTGAGCAAACGTCTTTTAATTTCATGGCTACAGTCACCATCTGCAGTGATCTTGGATCCCAGAAATGTGAAGTCTGTCACTACTTCCATGTCTTCCCCTTTTATTTGCCAAGGTGTGATGGGGCCAGATGCCATGATCTTAGTTTTTGTGATGTTGAGTTTCAAGCCTACATTTGTGCTCTCCTCTTTCACCCTCAACAAGAGGTTCTTTAGGTCCCCCTCACTTTCTGCCATTAGAGTAGTGTCATATGCATATCTGAGGTTGTTGATGTTTTTCCCGACAACCTTAATTCCGGCTTGTGTTTCATACAGGCCAGCATTCCTCATGATTGCATATAAATTAAATAAGCAGGGTGACAATATACATCCTTGTTGAACTCCTTTTCCTATTCTAAACCAATCAGTAGTTCCATTTCCCATTCTGACAGTTGCTTCTTGACCCTTATACAAGTTTCTCAGGAGACATGTGAGGTGGTCTGGTCCTTCCATCTCTTTAAGGACTTGCAACAGTTTGTTGTGATACACACAATCAAAGGCTTTAGCATAGTCAATGAAGCAGAAATAGATGTTTTTCTGATATTCCCATGCTTTCTCCATAATCCATCGAATGTTGGCAATCTGATCTCTAGTTCTTCTACCTCTCCGAAACTCAGATTGAACTTCTGGTAGTTCCTTTGCAATAAACAATTTTATTGGTAACATATGGTAGCAAATCTATATCTATATCTTACAACTTAAAAAAGGAAAGATTTATCTACCCCATATCTTACTTTTCCCCCCACCCCTCCCCCTGTTACTTGACCCCCGCCAGTGTTATTTACTTAAAGAAAAACAAATATTAAAGGTACCCTTAACTATTAAAAAACCAAAAGTTATATTCTTGTTTTAAAAAATTTAATCATTATCAAAGATTGTCCAATGTCCGCCGCTCCTTTTTACATATCTTCTGAACTTCCACTCCATCTTAAAAAATTCTAAATCATAGTCCCTTAATATTCTTGTTAATTTGTCCATTTCACTCCATGACATAACTTTTATAATCCAATCCCATTTCTCTGGTATTTTTTCTTGCCTCCACAACTGTGCATACAATGTCCTAGCAGCTGAGAGCAAGTACCAGATTAAAGTTCTATCTTCTTTTGGAAATTTTTCGATTTGTAATCCCAACAGAAAAGTCTCTGCAACTTTGTTAAACTCATATCCCAAGATATTAGACATCTCTTGCTGGATCATCTGGTAGTTCCTGATCGACATACTGCTGAAGCCTAGCTTGTAGGATCTTTAACATGACCTTGCTGGCATGTGAAATGAGTGCAATAGTGCGATAGTTTGAACATTCCTTGGCATTACCCTTCTTTGGGATTGGAATATAAACTGATCTTTTCCAATCCTGTGGCCACTGTTGTGTTTTCTAAATTTGTTGACATAATGTGTGCATCACTTTAGCAGCAGCATCTTTTAGTACTTTGAATAGCTCAGCTGGGATACCATCATCTCCGCTCGCTTTGTTGTTAGTAATGTTTTCTAAAGCCCATTTAACTTCACACTCCAGGATGTTTGGCTCAAGCTCATCGATTTCACTGTCATGGTTGTCTGGGACATTGAGATCCTTCTTGTATAATTCTTCTATGTATTCTTGCCACCTCTTCCTGATCTCTTCTGCTTCTGTTAGGTCCCTACCATTTTTGCTTCTGTTAGGTCCCTACCATTTTTGTCCTTTATCATGGCCATCTTTGCATGAAACGTTCCCTTGATTTCTCCAATTTTCTTGAAGAGATATCTTGTCCTTTCTATTCTATTATTTTCCTCTATTGCTTTGCATCGTTCCTTCAGGAAGGTCTCCTTATCTCTCCTTGCTGTTCTCTGGAAATCTGCATTCAGTTGGGTGAATCTTTCCTTTTCACCTTTGCCTTTCATTTTCCTTCTTTCCTCAGCTATTTGTAAAGCCTCATCAGACAGCCACTTTGCTTTCTTGCATTTCTTTTTCTTTGGGATGGTGCTGATTGCTGCCTTCTGTACAATGTCATGAACCTCCGTCCATAGTTCTTCAGGCACTCTATCAACTCTAGTTCCTTAAACCTATTCTTCACCTCCACTGTATATTCATAAGGGATGTGATCAAGGTCAAATCTGAATGGTCTAATGGTTTCCCCAGTTTTCTTCAGTTTAAGCCTAAATTTTGCGATGAGTAGCTCATGATCTGAGCCGCAGTCAGCTTATTCTTGCTGACTGCAGAGTATATAATCAATCTGATTTCTGTGTTGCCCATCAGGTGATGTCCTTTTAGGTTGTTGAAAGAGGTTGTTCACTATGACCAGCTTGTTCTCTTGACAAAACTCTATTAGCCTTTGCCTGGCTTCATTTTGTTCTCCAAAACCAAACTTGTCAGTTTTTCCAGTTATCTTTTGACTTCCTACTTTGGCATCCCAGTCCCCTTTGATGAGGAGGACATCTTTTTTTGGTGTTAATTCTAGAAGGTGTTGTAGATCTTCATAGAACTGGTCCACTTCAGCCTCTTCTGCATCAGTGGTTGGGGCATAGACTTGGATTACTGTGATATTGAATGGTTTGCCTTGGATACGGACCAAGATCATTCTGTCATTTTTGAGATTGTATCCCATTACTGCCTTCCTCACTCTCTTATTAACTATAAAGGCCACACCATTTCTTCTATGGGACTCTTGGCCACAATAATAGATATAGTGATCCTCTGAGTTAAATTCACCCATTCCCATCCATTTTAGTTCACTGATTCACAAGATGTCGATGTTCAGTCTTGCCATCTCTTGTTTGACCACATCTAGCTTACCTTGATTCATAGATCTTACATTCCACGTTCCAATGCAGTATTGTTCTTTGCAGCATCGGACTGTTCTTTCACCATCAGACACATCCACAGTTGAGCGTCCTTTCACCTTTGGCTCAGCTGCTTCACTCTTTCTGTGGTTACTTGAACGCTTTTCCCCAGTAGCATATTGGGCACCTTCTGACCTGAGGAGCTCATCTTCCAGTGCCATGTCTTTTAGTCTTTTGTTTCTGTTCATGGGGTTTTCTTGGCGAGAATACTGGAGTGGTTTGCCATTTTCTTCTCCAGTGGATCACATTTAGTCTGGGTTCTCAGCTGTGGCCTGTCCATCTTGGGTGGCCCTGCATGGCATAGCCCACAGCCTCATTGAACCACACAAGCCCTCTCGCCAATATAAGGCAGCAATCCATGAGAGGGAGATCCTGAGATTACTGAGATCCAAACTGAAACACCATAGAGTAACTGGGAAATTATTTTTGAATCGAACACTTGAATTTCAGCAGGAACAGGGCTTTTTTTGTAGAAAAAGCCCAGCAGGAACTCATTTGCATATTAGGTCACACCCACTGACATCACTATTGTTCCACATAGGGCTTTTCATAGGAAAATCCCAGCAGTGCCTCATTTGTATGTTAGGCCACACCCCCTGACACCAACCCAGCCGGAACTGCATTCCTGCTCAAAAAAGCCCTGAGTAGGAATATATCGCCCTCCTCTAAAGAAAAAGAAATGTAAGATCACTCCTGTAATAGACTTAATCTTTTGTGTGTGTGTGATTTATTTGTTTACTGCAACTTAAGCTGGGGAGACCAAGAAAGGTTTGAAAAGAAAACAATTCATTAGTAAAATTTTCTAACTTGTTCAATATGAAAGCTACAACCCGTTTAGAAAGTCTTAAGTTACTATTTTTGGAGAAAACCAGTCTTTTGGAGAAAACCTGAGGTACTGCTCAGTGTATAATATGTTGATTACCCAGATATTATACACTGAGATATTAGTGTATAATATCTAGATTAAGCAAAGTAGTCTTTTATCAGTTGATGAGCCCTCTAGTTTTTCCTATAGCTTCATCTGGCTGACTGAATCAAATGCACCCTTGAGGTCCATAAAAGCCACATACAGCTTCCCCTTTGGCAATAAAAAAATCTGTAATGTTTCACAAATTTGTGTGCCATTCTTCAGCCAATCTTTGTATTGATAGCCATATATCATCTAGGCTTTTTATCTTGTAGGTACTTTTCAGCAGTGAATCTCTAATTTAAGGAAATACTGTGAACTCAGCTGTATGAAACAATCTGTGATGTACTGATAAATGGACAGTCTAGTTTCACTAAGAGCTGATATCCTTCAGTGAATTCATCCTGTACAATCCTATCAGTACATGAATTTGTTGTGTTCAGAAAAAATTACTCTTAATTATTGAGATCAAGAGGAGTTTAATGATGAAGATTCCTTCTGTATATAATTACAGCAAACAACTTGCTTCTAGAACTTCCTTTTGACTTTCTAGTCTGCTACCTCTACCATCCTGGGGGAGGGGCAAAAGTACTCAGGGAGCCAACCATTTGCTACACCAGTGTTCCTCAGAAATCCACTAGTATATACCCAAGATTCAATGAGTGAGGAGGCCTGCTGGGAGGATTATATGTATTGTGCAGTACAGGCTGACTGCAGTGACTGCTGCAGATCTTACCGTTCTGCCATATCCCCCATGGTTTCCCAGAGCAGCTTGCTAAGGCTGTACTGAACAGAGGGAATTCATAACTCTTCTCATCAGAGCTTAGTGTTTTCCTGCTGCTGTTCAATAAAGTCTGGTGTATTCAAATGTCATGTCTCTGTCTGTTTGGTGTCGGTCAGTTAAGGCTTGCTCCACTCCCTCCTACCTCCATACCCTCATGCCCTGCCACACTCTTCCTAAGTTCCACTTCCCTAAAGGACTTACCTGAACAATTTCTTCTCCACATATCTCAAAGGGTGGGCTCTGATTCAAAGGAAGTTCATGCTGGTGGGATTCATTTTCTTGATGTTCATGGTGCCATTGATCTTCTGTAGTATTGAGTTACACTAGACTGATGTGCACCTCCCCCCTTTATGGTCGCCACTCACTTCCCACTGAAACACTCTGGTGGCTGCTGTATGCACTCATGGTTGGGGGCTGCAGGTTGTCCAAAGAGAAACATGTGTGCCCCTGCAAGGGATGGGCCTCTGGGTAGAAGGAGAGCTGAGGTACAAGGGGGCTGATGGCTACTACAGATCCTTGCATATGATACAAAAAGGTATTGAAAAGGCAAAATGTCAGTCCCGGGTAATTCACTGGCTGAACTATCCCCTCCCCCTTCTGCAGTTAGTGAGGGGGAAAATATTGCCTGGTGTCTCCCCATGTGGGGAGAGAACCAGGGGTGCTGGCCATGCATTTCAAATGCCTTTCAAATGCCACACCTGTCATTGTGAGGTTCCATGCCCAGCCCTGTATGGTTGGTGGTGAGGCCATGTATGGTTGGTGGTGATGCCAGAGCTGTAGTGGAATGCATAATGTCTAACGGTGTTTCTCCTTTACAGGTGTCTGCTTAGCCCAGTACTTAGGGCCCTCATCTTAGGTATTGAGGCTGTGGGTTACATAGTAACACAGACATTCGTCTGTGTGTGCTCCACAGGGTAGGGGAGTGTCCAATAACCATGGCTCCATTGGTGGTTGATGCTTGACTGCACCTTTTGTGACATTCAGGAGGACATCACTGCTTGCTGTTGCATGAATGGTCGATATTGCCAGGGTTGCTCAGGACTTTAGCATGCTCTCTGTGGGTCTGTGTCTGGTGGAATGAGCTTAAGTTGTTTCCCCCACCAAAGAATGTCCATAGGAAGCCAGTCATCAGCACTGCAGTTATGCTGGCAGCCAGCCACCACTGCTGCTGCAGCCTTCAGCACCGGGCTGCCCAAAAACTGGCATAAAATAACATATGGTCAACCTAGAACAGTCTGAAATACTGGCTTGGCTCAAGAAATTGTATTGTTATGGACACCACTATACTGATATGCTATCACCTTGCACTTTGAAGGATGATAGGGATGATATCAAGGATAAACAAATAAATGTACTTTCCCATTTTTAAAGTGGAAAATAAAGTAGAACTTTTTAATTAAGATGCATAATGCAGTACCTTCTGTAAATTAGAAAATTAAGCTTTGTATATGGCTAGAGGCTTTAAAAATATACACTGCTAATATTTTAAATTATGCAGTTGCTTTAAGATATTTCTCCATCTCTCTGTGAGCCTGAGACAAAACTTTTATCAAAAAGAGGTTCAAGATTGCTTGAAGCAATTCATCTCTTCCCCCACCAAAGTTGCAAACTGTTTTTTGTTTGTTTGTTTGTTTGTTTTACACTATGGATTGGATCCTACAAATCCCAAGTGAAAGGAGCTCAAAATGGCAGATTCTCAACCTTCCCCTCTTCCCAGAAACCCCCTAAGGCTGCTCAAAAGTCAATATTTGGGGTTGGGACAGCCCCATGGGTTAAACACTGTAAAATAGGGTGGGAAGTTGATGCAGTGGGAATGGAAGAAGTAAGTCAAATTGCCCTTCCCTTTCTTGCATCAGTAAAAAAACATGTTCTGCTGAGCTTCTTTCTCTAGGAAGAAATTATAGTAATTTCTCTCTGTTTCCACTTTCCACTGTCAGTGGTTGCCAATGGTCTGGAGGGGGGAAATCATGTCTCTTTAATACAAGCATAATGTATAAAAATGTGCATATGAAGTTTATCATGTCATGGAGGTAAATAATATAATCTGTTAAATAAAGTCCCATAAAGCCTCTACTAGAAGGGTAGGACATTTTTTCCTCCAGACTGCTGGCATCCCTGCTTTCATGTCTCATGACATGGAAGCAGAAGGTCAGGAAGAATCTGCTTCCACCAGAACAAGGTGTTTGTGGTTTGTAGGATCCAACCCAATATGCTTATTCCAAAGGATTTCTCTGTTTACTAGCTAGATAAAGGGGTAGTTTGATGAGGCACTGTAAGAAATAGTGTTGCCAGCTTTTAAAGGGGATCCCTCTAGCTATTCCTTTAATATCATTTTGATCTGCAAGTAATCACCAGGAGATGTTATTTAATTTAATGCCATGAACGCTTCAACTGTTTATTTCCACTCATTGGATCTCTGTTAAAGGGACAGGATACTTTCCCCTCTGTCCATTTGGAAGCATTAGTAAGAAGCAATTTTGCATTTCCCTCCTACATTTTATCCAGTATACAGAGTGCATTTGGTTATTGTACTTGGTTATTCAGGAAATCTTAATTATCTGACAGCAGTTGTAATCCTTCTCCATTACTATCCATACATCTTACTTCCTTTGACTCCCTCATTGTCTTCCAGTGTCCCTTTACCATATATGTTACTCATTCTCCATTATCAACATGATGGGTTCTTCTTTTTCTGTTTTCACATTCTTCCATATTTCTCCTCAAAATACACTTATCCAAGCATGCCCATTCTTTTGATCAACTCTTCATGGTGACCAGGGCTTTCTTTGTAGAAAAAGCCCAGCAGAAACTCATTTGCATTTTAGGCCACACCCCCTGACATCATCATTGTTTCACATAGGGCTTTTTGCAGGGAAAACTCAGTGGAACCTCCTTTGCATATTAGGCCACACACCCTGGAACCAAGTCAGCCGGAACTGCGTTCCCGCTTAAAAAAAAAAAAAGCCCTGATGGTGACATTAATTTTTCAGTAACAGTAATTTTCCCATAACACTTCTGTATGTGAACATAACTTGCCCACATTTGTCAAATACACTCAGGCTGAATTCAGACAGGCAGCACCTGCAGCAGCATCTCAGATTTTTAAAAAAGCCATCACAGTTTGAGATGCCCCAGGGTGCTCAGCGGCACACACCCAGGTGCCAAGACACGCATGGGCTGCACGCACACTGCAGGAGCAGTCACGCTGCTCAAGCACATTACAGGCACCTCTCTGGCGTGCCCCAGCTGTTCAGACGGCTGGGAAAGGCACCAGGGAAGTGCTTCAATGATTTGCCACTGGGAAGTACCCAGTGGCTTTTTGAAGTGGACATATCTCCCATCTAAATGCAGCCACAGAGGGTTTTGCTAGCTGTTTGCTTCCTGACATCTCATACCCTAATTTTCTGGTAAGTTACTGAACATTCTGTTTAAAGGCTTGACAAGCACTCCATGCTTTGAGGGATATCCTTAATCATCAATGATTGTCAAAACCTTCAGCATTCCAAAGAAAACATCCATAGCTACTTCATGGCCTTTCCTTTTGTATATTGTATTTGTGAGCCCTAATTTGCCTGGTCAACTCTGTCAAATTTTCACTTTATTTCTTTGTGGTTAAAATCTGAACTATCATTTCTCAATTTTCCCTCCCTATGCTGCCTCGTAGCCGGATTTTTTTCAGTCTTTCTGGCTTCTCTTTGTGGAAAGCATTTAGTACTGCAATGCAAGAATCAAAGGGAATGGTTTCTACCATAGCTATACTGGTATTGTTGCTGAATGCTATTTTTATATTTCGATACCACAGAATGTAATTGCCACTTCATCAGAAGATCTTAGAACATACTGTTCTTTTCTAGTTTCCACAGAACACAGTAGCTATTTGGAATATTACACTGAAGGAAAACAATTTGTTATTATTTTTGTCTATTAGACCCAGGTTTCCTAAAGCAGAGTTATACAGATAAAAATTATTAAGGGGGGAATTATTTCCATTGTAAGAAAAAATGACAAAGAGTTAGTGATGACAGAGTACCCTGGGCTTGATTTAGAATTGGATTTACATTTTCCTGAGCCCAATTTCAAGTCTTAGAAGCACCAGTACATTCCTATTTACCTCCATTAAGAACCAAACAGTGTTTCCAGATGTTTCCCATCTCCCAATCATATCCTGCTAGGCTGGTGGCAGCTATAATGACAATGGTAACAGCAGGAGATCTGAGATCTGCTCCATCCCCCTTGGTGCTTGGAATCCCTGGTGCCAGGGGCAATGGGAACTGCAATTGTCCCATGGTGCCTGAGTTCATAGGAATTTTCCTATTGAGAGTAGGAAAGGAAAGAGTGTCTCCTGATCACTCTGTCTTAGACTTCCCACACTATTACTGGAGTTGACACCACCAGCCAGGCATATAAAGGGAAAAAGGTATGGGGCAGAGCTGGGAAGTTCTATTTCATTCAATTGTAGCTCAAGTTGGAAACATACTCTAGGGACATGCCGCTTGGTTCAGAACACTATGCATTACAAGGTGGCTGAATCTGAATAAGTCTTCTCTCTTTTCTTTCATCTAGGAAGAAGGAGGAAGAGGAGGAGATGGTATTTACACCCTGCCCTTCACTACCTGAAGGAGTCTCAGAGTGGCTTACAATCAGCTTCCTTTTCCCTCCCCTCAACAGATACCCTGTTGAAGTAGGTGGAGTCGAGAGAGTTCTCACCAAAACTGCTCTTGAGAGGAACAGCTCTGTGAGAATTTGTGAATGACTCAAGGTCACATCAGCAAGTGTATGTGGAGGACTGGAGAATCAAACCTGGTTCTCCCAGATAAGAGTTCATGCACTTAACCACTACACCAAACTGGGTCTCAGAAATATATTTTGCCCTTAGAACTTATTATCATATATTTCCTTAATAACTTAATGTTACCTGCAGAAGAAATAACAGCCTTGGATGTGATTAGAGCCAGCATGGTGTAGTGGTTACACTGCTGAGCTAGGATCTGGGAGATTCAATTTAAAATTTCCACTTGACCATGGAAGTTCAATGGATGACTTTGGTACAGTCTACAGTCCATCAGCCTCAACTAAATCATGGGATTTTTCTTGTGAGGATAAAATGGGAGAGAGGAGAATGGTATTGACACTTTGGGTCCACATTGGGGAGAAAAGCAAAGGATAAATAGCAAAAATAATTACATTAAATGAATCAATAATTTGGGTCACAGAAGTGCCATGGGGTCCTCTTTCTCCCAGCAGGTCCCTGTTTTGTGCCTGCCTTCCTACCCACTGACTCACATGCCTGTGCATCCTTCCCACAATCCCTCAGAAGCCCTCTCATCACCTGCACTGACAGATACCTGCACCACTCACATGCCCATTCTGTGACAATGCTGGGCAATGTGTATAGCTGGAGGCATGGAGAGCAGAGTGCTTTCAAGCAAGTGGAGGGAGAAAGGGTATGTGGGAAGCAGAAGATGGGTGTGGTCAGTGCCAGTGGGCCCTGCTAGAAGCCCTGACCTCTGGCAGCTGCCCCACTTCAGGGTATGCTGACACTAGCTCTGCACTCACACATTTCCCACCATCATGTATAGTCTAATTCTCTGTCCTGTGCAAAGATGCACCATTTGTAACTCACTCAGGAGCACATGTTTCGCCATGCAAAGTTGGAGTAGGTGAATCAGGTATTAAGATATCACTTCATGGTATGAATGGTTAAAAATGTTCTCAGCAATGTCCTTTCTCTCTTCAATTTCTGCACACATAAATAATGTGTTGTAATGACAGAATTTTATGAGAATTTTATTTAAAGGCTTTTAGAACATAGAAATAGCTTTCCACATTCTATGTACCGTGAAATAGCCTGCACAATATGATAATGCTTTGTGATTTGGGAAACACCAATAGAAATCTGCTGAAGATAAAAGAACAAATGCTTGAATGATCTGCTGAACACTGGAGTCATTAAAGTAATTTACATTATAATGTAAAAACACTGATGTTAACAAGGGAGTAAGAAGGACATAAACCACACATTAATGCCAACAGTGTAGCACTTATGTTATAATAAACCCTGATACCTTAACATTTTGAACAACAAGTGTTATCACTCCAGGATTCATGTATTCCTGGTATGTAATTTGCATTCACACACCCAGTCATCATTGTTTTAGTATTATTTGAGATATAAGTTATCACAGAATTCATTTCTAATGCATTTTACATTATCACAAATGTGCATTAAGCCTTCTTTACTTAGTCCCTTTGACTAGGTGGCCTGCAGTGATTTAATGACCTTACAAAAAAGATGCAGCACATTATGGAATGCAATGTGAACTATGAAGCTGCTATGGCTTACCCATTTACTAGATGTTTAGCTTTCTAAGCCACATGCTATTTTAATGCATGGACTTAGCACACATCCAGCTATGTCTGTATGTGATTTAGTGCACATTTGATTGATCTGACTCAGAAGCCCTTAAAATTATAAAATTTCATTATAAGAGTAACACTACAGGAGGTGGGCAACATAAGTTCCACTCATTCCAAACAGACAACCCATTAGATTATAGAAGTGCAGTGTGACTAAAATAATCCTTCTCTGCTTTTAGAGTAGGAAGATGGGAGGTGGAGGCCTGGACCACACAGAACTGTGGAACAAATCTTATGCCAAATCAGGCAGAAATGTTGGAATGGGGTAGAGCCCTCCCCAGATACAGGCAGTGTTTTGAAAAATATCCCATAAAGAGTAATCTCCCTGAAGCTGTTGAAAGAGAATGGGGCTTTTTTTTTTAACCAAAGAAAACAAATACTGCTCAATATTTACATTAAAAATATATGTATAGATTATACTAAGCAATGGCTGGTGTAGTATAATGCTTTAACTCTGATTAAGAAAGGTCCCAAATGTACAAGGAAACTATGACTTAGCCATGAACAGGTAGCGAAACGGCTTAAACATGGTGTGCTAGGTGGCACTGTAACATTTAATGCCAATTAACGGAAACCATAATTTGCAAACCCATTTCAAACCATGATTTATAGCCAATCATTAATCCTGCTCCAGGTATTCTGACATAACTGTAAAGGAAAACAAACCACAGCTCTGCATTATATCTGTAAAGGTCCAATAGTTTAACTCGGAATGTTGCCTGTAACTTTTTATCAGTGTAATCTCATATAATGTTCTATTTCTGTAACTTTGTTCATGAAAGAAAAATTAAATACATGACTTCTAATAGTTGCCTTAAAATACAGCTATGGTGTAAATTCACAGCAAGATCATAATGTTATTATGGAATGATTCTACCTTTTCAGTCATCTATCACCTACCCAGGTGGTGCACACCTGTAGCTATTGCATTCCCTTCTTATTTTCAATATATAAGGCTTAGGTAGTAAACATACATTGCACACTTTCTAAGGTGTCAGGAGGATGGAATAACCCTTGGGAATCAGACAATAACAAAGTGGTGGTTTGTATGCCAGCTGTTTTCTGCCAAAAGATGCAGAGATGCTAAACAAGATGCATCTTTACCACATCTGGCTAGTAAAAAGCTTTATTTTTTGACATTATCAACCTTTTTAGTATTCAACAAAATCTTTTAATCATCTGACTTTTAATAAGTTAATCCATTCATTGTCTGGAGCTGTGCAAAGTGACATAAAAGCACAATGAAGCCTAATTAGACTTGTTCTGTGAAAGTTAATTTGTCAAACCCAGAAGCATAGTTCAGAGATAAATGCTAATATTTGAAAGTCAAATTAAAGTTGAAAAGGTTTGTAATAACAGTTAATTAACTCTTGTTTTGTTTTTGTCTTAGAAAACTTGAACCAACTGAAATACTGCCTGGTTCATCTTTAACACTTTGGACCACAAAGATAAAATTCAAAGCTTTGAGATAAGGCTTTGATGTCAGTATTCTCCACAGATTAGATATTATTTTAAGATCTCTTTGTTTAAAAATTCATTTTTATTATCCCTGCATGAAATGCATGGCAATTCCCAAAATAACTAACCATCAGGGCAATTAACATCTTCGATCGACACCATATTCCTGATAATTAATACAGACTTTGTACCTCCCCTGTGATAGCTGCAAGGGTTTGATTTTTCTGAGCAACTGTTCATTTACAGCATCAGTTTCATCCTAATGAAAATGGATTGTGAAACTTTAATGAACAAGACTTTGCTGTCATTATAATAAAGACTTTGAAACAACACGAAGACCTACATAACAAGCATCTGACTACATGCATGCTGCTACAGTATATCAAGCCAATTAAGCTATACAATGAATATTTACACTGTTGTGCATTTTTCTTTAACCATATGACATAAGATAAACTCATAAAAGTGAGCATTTCATTCTGTTCTGACAGTCCCTGACATTAGAGTTTAATAAACTAGCATCTGTAGTGTGATGGGACTTGATCTGCCCATCTTTGTGGTAAACAATTTAAACCCCCCTCCCAAAAAATGCCTGAAAATCCAATTTACATACAGTAAATATGTGCTTGTTATAAAGAGGAAAAGCCCAGCAACAATGGGGTGCTCTATATCTACTGTTTGGTGTCTGCATCTAGTAGCAGGTATTTTATAAAATCAAGTAATTACAAAAGACATCTGCCAAGGCTCATAAGCTTGTTACCAACCTGGGTATTTATCCCTTGGCATGGTGTAAAGTAAATAATTTATCTGTTCCAAGGCAGACAACTCCAGTGGGAAATGCTTTGTTTTGTCAGCAGTTCTGCTTTAACTAACTACAGACAATAGTTCTTTAAGCTGTGACTTTACAGGGTGCCCTCTAGAACCATTTTGTGGTGATATCTTCAGAATTCGTTTCTAGCAACCAGCAGCATGCTGCTAGGCTGCTAGAATGTCTTTGTCTCCCTGGGAGGAAAGGGAGGACTTTTGCAGCCCATTTGGGCATGCTTTTGAAGGGGCGGGGCTTGCTGTGATAGCAGCAGCACCATCTGCCCCCCTACCTCAATCTCCAGGCTGAGATCGGGGCAGATGGAGCTCCTTTGGCAGCTCTGCTGTATTTGTCAGTTTCAGGGCTGGGAGACTGAGCAGTGCGTTCGCTTGCTCCTCTGCTGCCTGATCAGATTGTAGATAAGGCGCGCTCCTGAAAAGCGGCCTGGATGGAGGCTGTAGGGGCTTGTCTCAAGTTCAGCTGCTGAGATCAGGCGTTGGACTGATGGTGTTTTGGAAGAAGAGCTCCATTTCACGGCCTGTTATTTCTTCCCTTTCTCCCCCCTCCACCCCCCCCCCCAAATAAGGATTCAAGGGTTCTCAGGGTAGTGGTGTTTTTCTGCGCACCTTTCTCTTTTAGTTTGGACAAGGGGAGGGGGATTTTGTACGGGGCCAAAATTTTGTTTTCTGGGCTGCTTCAGGCTGGGTCGGCCATATTTGCTTCTTCGTCATAAGGACAGCAACCATTTTGGAAGCAGTGGAGTGGAGGCCATTTTGCAGGTCTGTTTCAGTATAAGGCAGCTTCATAAAGGCATCCAGTATCACCTTCTGATGGTTGTTCTTTGTGAAGGTGTAGGCAGCCATTTTAAGTGGTGCCCAATGGCAGTTTCCCGAAAAACTGGGTTTTTTTCTGAGCTTCAAAATTTCCAGAAATTTTACTTCTCTAGAAGAAAATAAGTAAAGACTCCTCCTCCCATTTATAACTTGTAGTTTGGCCCTCAGTTTCCAGGAGTTACATGGTTGGAGGTAACTGCCAAGTTAGCAGTCCTTAAATGCATAAATGTCTTTCAACCATCCTAGCTACATACATTTTGTTTAATACTATTGTGTTATGGTATGCCCCGGGGATTTCTATATCAGTGCTCCAAGATGGTTTGGACATGAGGGGACTGGATGGTTGGTGATATGGCAGTCTATGCTTCAGGGAGGCATCTATAAAGCTTTGTTCTATAGTTAAATAAGAGAAAAACTTTGACTTTTATTAGAAAGCAGTATTATATGCTTCTATGAAAACATAATTAAAGGAAGATGGTTACAAATCATTCACAGTTGCTTTCTGTTTCCTATTCATGTACTGGCTAATACTTGCTGACTGGAAGCTCTGTATGATGTAGGAATTGACATTAAAATAGTATTCTGCTTCAATGTGGATAGTTTTGTTGAAACAAAAAAAATCCAAATATGTATGCTAAAAAATGCAAATATGCTTAGATTCCAAAGTGTTGAAGTCACTTCTGGTTAATCAAGACAGACATTAAGACTATTGTATGATACCATAAGCCTTTGTTTATGCATTATAATCATAAATGTTTCTTTTCCCAGTATCTCCCCAGAAATCCTATCTAATAAAAACCCATTTCCAGATGACTTGACTGGAGACAGCAATCTAGACAATTCAATTACTTGTTTACAGAAAGCATACTAACCTGAAAGTCTAGTATTTGAATGTCATTTGAGAAAATTCAATTGTTCCTGGAAAATCTATTCTGTTGTAACACCATTGTGGATCCAGGGCCAGCCTAGCCCTTCTGGTGCCCTAGGCAGCAGAGCTCCATCCTGCCCCAGTCACTGGGCCTGCTGCCTACTCATGAGTAGCCCCATGCCTACTTGCGAGTAGGCGGCAGCCACAGGGATACAATAGAAGGGCTAGGGCCGGCCCTAAGGAAAGGAAAGGAAAGGTGCAGCGGTAGCAGTGACTGGGAGGGGGGGGGGGTAGGGCAGAAAGGGAGGTAAGGGAAGGAAAGTGCAGTAGCGGCAGCAATGGGGGGGAATTGAGAAGAAAGGGAGGGAAGGAAAGGAAATCAGGGGGGTGACGGGAAGGGAAGGAAAATGCGGCGGCAGTGATGGGGGTGAGAAGGGAAGGAAAAGGGCAGCGGAGATGGGGGGCAGGCGGGAAGGGAAGGAAAAGTGCGGCAGCAGTGGTGGCGGCAATCGGGGGAGCGGGAAGGGAAAAAAGAGCGGCGGTGATGGGGGCAGGCGGTAAGGGAGGGAAAAGAGCAGTGGTGGTGATGGGGGGTGGGCAGAAAGGGAGGGAAGGGAAGGAGAAGTGTGGTGGCAGTGGAGGGGAGAGAGGCAGGCAGGCAGGCAAACTAGGTGTTTGTCAATTTCGTGCCACCTCCCTCCCGGTGCCCTAGGCAACCGCCTAGTTTGCCTAGTGGGTGAGCCAGCCCTGTGTGGATCACATGTGTTCACCTCATGCATGCAACCAAAATAAGAGTCAATTATGACTTCTGGGGTTGGATCACGGAGATTTGAGACGCTTCTCTAAGAGGAGTGGACCGGAGCCTTTTGTTTTAGGCAGAGAAGACGATCTCAACACCAGCTGTCTACTTTTCTCAGACAGGGGAAAGGCCAAGATGTGCTCTGGAAAGTCTGAGGGGGTTTACTTTGGCTGAAGAGGAACCCCGGGGGGGGGGGGCTCCTTTGAAGCTTTGAAGAATCCCCATTGAAGGATTGCACTCCAACATCTACAGAGGGCTCCGTGGTCATTAATTTGACTTAAATTCAACTCGATCCAAGCTTTCTTGGGACTATTCTAAACTATATCTATTTACTTCTGGAAAGGACGGGGTTGAGAAGGGTCTACTCGGTGGTAAGGTAGAAAGATTGCTATCTATCATTTTGGGACTAATATAAACGTCATATGAAATAAGGATAAAAATTTGGACTCAATTACAATAATATAAAGTAAAGAGGAAGAGAAGGGGGCAATTTTGAGACTTTTTGGAGTTTTAGTTAAGAGCAAAAAAACAACTTATGTTTTGAATACCTGTAGTTTCTTCATGAGCCCCCATGAGGGGAGTGCTTCAAAAGGGAGTGCTTCAAGCTTCAAAATCCAGTGGTCAAATTTAATTTGGTGAGATCAAGTCAAGAGCCTATATTTGCTATGGGAGGACAGTAATGTCAGAGCATAGAGTGGGACTGAAGCTTCGTCAGAGGGCCAATACATTGGTAGAAGTAAAGATGGCAAAAGCAGTGCAAGAACAACTTGATGCCATGGAGGTGAGGTTAGTTAAAGTGATGAAAAGTATAATAACTGACAATGTTAAAGAGTTAAAGAAGGACATTAAAATAAGTGCAGAAGCAGTAAAGATGGAAATTAAGAAAAAGATTGAGGATCTCAGAAAAGACTCACAAGCAACATTAAACAAAGTACATATTGTGGAAAATAAAGTGTAAGATCAAGATTCCATGATTAACAAGTTGCAGGAGAAAGTAGTTCTACAAGACTGTAAACTAATGGAAAACCAGATACTTTTGAGAGGAGTGCCTGAAAATGAAGAACTGGATTTGAAGACATACCGTATTTTTCTGACCATAAGACGCACTCCCTCCCCAAAAAAAAGTGGGGGGGGGAGTGCGTGCATCTCATGGAGCGAATACTGAAGAAAAAGGAGACGAGGCAGGGAGGGGAGGGAGCCTGCAGCCCCGAGAGACAAGCGCCGGGATTGCTCCTCCGCCCCCACCGCAAACCCAGATCCAGACTCACCGGACCATAAATGCTTCCACTGTAAACCCGGTCACCGGCGGGACACGTGGCTGGCTCCCTCTACGCTTGCGTGCCTGGCTCCGTCCACGCGCCTGGCTCCCTCCACCCCACCGCAAACCCAGCACTTTGCGCATGCCTGCATGCCTGGCTCCCTCCGCACCTGCGTGCCTAGCTCCCTCCGCCCCACCGCAAACCCAGCGCTTTGCACGCACCTGCATGCCTGGCTCCAGCCCAAAGGCTGCAATGGCGCCTGCATCCCCGATGGCTGTGCTGGGAGGCAGCGGAAGATGGCAGAAGACGAAGGTGCGTCTTATGGTCCAAAAATACGGTACATAACAGGAATAATTGATGAGTTTTTGGATATGGACCCTGAACATTCTAGTCATTTTTATGATTATATATATAGAGTCAACTCAATGTATGCAAAAAAAAAAAAGCTACCAAGAGATGTGGTAGTCAGATTTGTGTCAAGGGATATGGTGTGAAGAATCCTAAGTAAACAATTTGAAAAAGCTTTGGAAGTGGATGAAAGTAGAGTGAGAATTAGGAAAGAATTGCCAAAAAAAGTTATAAATGACAGGAGAGTATACAAGAAACAGACTGATAAATGGCAGGACAGAGATGTGTGATACAGATGGATTCTACCAGAAGGCTTAAGCTTTGAACATGGAGGCAAAAGGATTACAATTAATAATGTTCAAACAATGAGAAAGTTTTTTGAGGATCACAGGGACTTTGATGATACAGAATAAAAGAAGAACCATTATGGATTAAATTATTATCTTGGAATGTAAATGGACTAAATTCACCGCCAAAAAGGTTACATTTCATTGGATTAAGAAACAAAAATGTAACATAATTTGTCTGCAAGAAGTACATATTAAACAAATGGATTACAATTTTTTATGGAATAAACAATTGGGTAAAGAATTTTTTTCCTTGGCTAAGGAGAAAAAAAGGGGAGTGATTTTTTATGTTGAACAGGATTTGGATCCAAAATTGATTTTTAAGGACAATGAAGGAAGATACTTAGCTGTGGAAGTGACAATGAATGACAAAAAGACATTTTTGTTGGGACTGTACGCCCCTAATGGAGTGAAAGACTCCTTCTTTAAAGATATTGTGCAACAACTAGATGACTTATAAGCAAATAATGGTAATGGGAAATTTTAATGGAACAATTGTTAATGATCTGGATAGATCAGGGAGACCAGGGAAAAAGAATAAGGAGGGGAAGTTACCAAAGTCATTTTTCGATTTAGTAAAACAAGAAAGTTTAGAAGATATATGGAGGAAATTTAATCCTAAAGTGCGGGACTATACCTTCTTTTCAGCTAGGCATAACTCTTTCTCAAAAATTGATATGTTATGGATGACAAAAGAGCTAGGATTTATGACAAAAAAAATAGAGATTCTTCCTAAAGTTGGAACTGATCACAATCCATTGGTGTGGTCGGCAAAGAGTGTGAAAAGATCAGGAGATGGAGAATAAATGAAGATTTGCTACAGAAATCTGAGATAGTTGTGTCTCTTGAAAAAGAAACTAAAGCTTTCTTCCAAATAAATGAAAAAGAGGATATTCAATTTCAAACTGTGTGGGACATGTACAAAGCAGTAATGAGAGGCATTTTAATTACAATGAATAATAAGGATAAAAGGCCCCAGGAGAAACAAAAGTTGGACATTCAAAAAGAGATTGGGAAAAAAGAAAAGGAATTGAAAAAAAGATCGGGGGAAAAGAAAATAATAAGGGAAATTACAATATTGCAGAATCAATTGAGACATTTATTAAATAAAGAAGTTGAATGGAATCTTAAGAGACTCCAACAGAAATCTTTTGAAGGAGCAAATAAACCTGGAAAATACCTGGCTTGGCAAATGAAGAAAAAAAGGGAAAATAAATTTGTAAACAAAATTATATCGAGAGGTAAAGAAATTGTTGATCAAGCAGGAATTAAAAGGGAATTTTACAAATATTATGCTAAGTTATTTCAAGCTCAAAAGGTGGATAAAAGTAAAATAGATGCATATTTACGGAAAATTCAAGTAAATCCCTTAACAGATAATATGGAAAAGGTATTAAATGAACCAATTGGAAAAAATGAAGTTGAAGCAGCCATAAATTCAATGAAAATGGAAAAAGCACTGGGTCCAGACGGTTCTACTGCAAAATTTTATAAAGTCCTTGCAGAGACATTGGTGCCTAAGTTTCAGAAGCTGATGAACATCATACGGATTGATGGGATAATTCCAAATACATGGAAGGAAGCTACAATTTCGCTGATACCAAAAGAAGATAGAGACACAACAAATGTAAATTATAGACCAATTTCATTACTGAATAATGACTATAAAATATATGCTAGGATACTAGCAGAGCGACTCAAACAGCATTTGAATAACTTTATCAAAGAAGAACAAGCAGGATTTCTACCCAGGAGACAAATTAGAGACAATATTAGAACTGTTATTGATATTGTTGAATATTATGAGAAGCACCAGGAAAAGGAGTGGCATTATTTTTTTGCAGATGCAGAGAAGGCCTTTGATAATTTGAATTGGATATGGATAAACTTACAAGAATCTTAAAAGACTATGATTTGGAGAAGTTTAGGAAGGACTGGGAGAAATTTCAAAATTATGTTGAAAAACAATGGAAAGTAAGGGGAAACAGTGATTTTTGGATAAAAGTTGAATGGAATAATGGACTATAGCTTAAAAAGTCTATAAGGGGGAAATTTCTCTTTGAAAAATGAAGATGAATATTTTTGTTTTAATTTCTTCCGTATTGCTATAAGGTTTTAAAATGGAGATTCTTGATTTGTTAAGTTACCTTTCTTTCTTTTTTTCTTAATTTTTAGTAAACACCGGTGGAGGTCAAAAAAGTGGGGGAGGAGTGGAAAGGGGGGAAAGCAATGTATTGTTTATATTTGGTATTTTTTTTAAAAAAAATTAAAGATTATTGTAACAATATATTGCAAATGAATAAATTGTTTGACATGCAAAATAAGAGTCAATTATGAAACCCAGTGTAGTTTCATGGTTAGAGTATTGAGAAGCAGGGAGACCTCGGTTCAAATCCCTATTCTGCCATGAAATTTGATGTCACTCTCTCCCAATGTAGCCCCACATCACATGGCTGTTGCAAGAATAAAACAGACTAGTAGAGAACCATGTACATGGTCCTGAGCTCTGTGGACAAAAGATAGGATAAAATTAACTAAATAAATAAAATAATGTTAACCCTCTAAGGAATGCTTCTATGTTCAACCAGCATCCATGGACAAATGCTGCTGACACTGCTGCCTGTACAAGAAGCTTTTCTTTTCAAAACAACCTGCAGTAGGGCTGCTGACGGCATGTGAAAACCTGGAAGAACAGAACATCCAGGTTGCTGCCCAGAGACATCTGTCTAGGTGGCTCATTATAAATTACCCTTCTCCAACACTGGTGCTGTGCAATGTCAGGTCTATCAATAATAAAATCTCTGTCCTCCAGGATTATCTGGTGGAACAGGTGGTAGACCTGGCTTGTGTTACTGAGACCTGGGTGCGAGATGGTAAAACTGTTGCCTTGCAGCAGCTGCTCGCCCCCCCCCCCAAGTTTTTCGGTCCACCACCAGTTCCGGACTAATGGGCGGGGTTGTGTGTGGTGATGCTTATCCGGGAGACTTTCTCCTTCAGGACACTCCCTGAGACACGGAATGCTGGCATTGAAAGTGTAGGTCTGGTGTGGGATGCTGAAGAGAGCATGGCCATTTGGCTGGTGTACCGTCCACCTAACACACCAGCTAGTGTTATGCCTGCCCTAATGGAGGCTATATCTGCTTGGGCATTGGAATATCCCAGACTATTGGTTCTGGGAGACTTCAATGTCCATGCAGAGGATGTGACCTCCTCTTAGGCTAAGGACCTGGTGTCCTCCATGGCAGCACTAGGGCTCTCCCAAGTTGTTTCAGTTCCCACACATCAAGCAGGTCACAGGCTAGATCTTATCTTTGTCTCGGGGATAGGAGTGGACTGTATTACAACAGATGTGGTGCCACGGTCAGACCACTTTGTCCCGAAGGCCCGGCTATCCATGCCTGACCCTCCCTGTTTAGGCGGCAAGGGGATTTACGCTTGCCCGCGGAGCCAAATGGACCCAAGTAGGTTCCAGGAGGCTCTGCAGGATCCAATTCCCTATGGTGGCCCATTGGATGAGCTGGTGGAAGACTGGCATAGCAGTCTTTCTGAAGCCATCAATGTGGTCACTCCCTGGCGCCCTCTCCGCCCCAGTACCAACTTGGCTCCTTGGTATTCCCCGAGCTGAGGTGGATGAAATGGAAACTGAGATTACTAGAGAGAGTGTGGCAGAAGGCCCAAGATGAAGCTACAAGAACATCTTATAGATCGTTTATGAAGACCTATGAGATAGCGATGAAGTCAGCAAAGAAGGAGTTCTATGCTGCCTCCATTGCTTCTGCAAAATGGCGCCCAGCTCAATTATTTAGACTAATTCTGTCCTTAACATCTTTGCCTCAGGGCATGCCAAACACTAGGGAATTGGATATAGGCTGTGTGGCTTTTGCGGATTATTTTGCAGATAAAGTCTTGTCGCTCCGCTGCAACCTTCCAGCCACAATTGATACAATAATGGAACTGGAAGCCCCTTGCCCGTCTTCAGGTTCAGTTTTGGACCATTTCAGCCTGCTCTCCTAGGATGAAGTTGACAAGACCCTGGCTGCTGTGAAACCCACCACGCCCCCTTGATCCTTGTTCGTCATGGCTGGTAAAAGCCTGCAGTGACAGCATACGAACTCCCCTGAGGGATGTCATCAACTTGTCCCTCTCAACAGGGGCATTCCTGGGGGCTTTGAAGGAGGCAGTGATCCGTCCTCTCCTGAAGAAACTATCTCTGGACCCTACGGTCCTAGCAAACTACTGTCCAGTTTCAAACTTGCCATTCCTGGGCAAGGTAGTGGAGAGGGCGGTGGCAATGCAGCTTCAGGTTTTCTTGGAGGACGCTGTTGTCCTGGATCCCTTCCAGTCCGGCTTCTGCCCTGCCCATGGGATGGAGATGGTGTTGGTCACCTTGGTGTATGATCTCCGGAGGTGTCTAGATCAAGGTGGTTCGGCGCTGCTGATCCTTCTTGATCTGTCAGCAGCATTTGATACGGTCGACCGTGAAGTGTTGGCCCACTGCCTCACCGACGCAGGGATACGGGGGTTGGCCCTACAATGGCTGGTCTCCTTTCTCCAAGGTCAGGGATAGAGGGTGGCACTTGGAGGTGAACTATCCCATGGGCACCCATTACAATGTGGTGTGCCACAGGGAGCAATTCTCTTCCCAATGTTATTCAACATCTACATGCGCCCCCTTGCCCAGATCATCTGGAGGTACGGGCTGGAATGTCATCAATATACAGATGACACCCAGCTCTACCTGCTGATGGATGGCCACCCAGATTTGGCCCCAGAGGAATTGGGTAGGGCATTGGAAGCTATGGCTGGTTGGTTGCAACAGAGCTGGCTGAAACTGAATCCATCGAAGATGGAGGTGCTGTGCCTAGGTTACAGGGGACTGGGATCAGAGATCAGGCTCCCATCCTTTGATGGGGCTCCATTGATGCCTACATCAAGGGTGAAGAGCTTGGGAGTATTTCTGGGTGCTTAACCATGGAGGCCCAGGTTACCACCACTGCCAGATCGGCCTTTTTCCATCTGAGGTGAGTCAGACAGTTGGTCCTGTATCTCGACCCCCACGACCTGGCCACAGTAACCCATGCAATGGTCACTTCCAGGCTAGATTATTGTAACTCTCTCTATGTGGAGCTGCCCTTGACCCTCCTTCAGAAACTCCAGCTGGTGCAGAATGCTGCTGCACGGATGTTGACTTCGTCGCCTGTACAGCCATGGATCCATCCTGTGCTGCGTGAACTGCACTGGCTACCCATTGAGTACCGGATCCAGTTCAAGGTGCTGGTACTTACCTTTAATGCCCTATTCGGCCAGGGGCCAGCATACCTTCAGGACCACCTCTCCCTATATGAGCCCCGTAGATCCTTACGATCAGCAAACCAACAACTTTTGGTAATACCCAGCCCCAGAGATGTCCATCTGGCCTTGACAAGGGCCAGGGCCTTTTCAACCCTGGCCCCTTCCTGGTGGAATGAGCTCCTCCTGGAGATCTGGGCCCTGTGGGATCTGCTTCAATTCCACAGGCCCTGTAAAACAGAGCTCTTTTGCCAGGCTTTCAGCTGAGGAAGTGGGCATCACATGCTATCAGCCTCCCCGCCTCATTCCATCTACAAGATCTGCTGGACCTGGACAATAGGTCACATCCGTGAGGCAGAATCTGCCATCTTAGTCTGTCTAATTTTATATTTTATATTTTAAACTAGTCTTTTACTGTTTTTACTGTTGACTGTTTTTATGATGTAACCTGCCCTGAGCCTGTTCTACGGGAAAGACGGGCTAAAAATCGAATTAAATAAATAAATAATCCCTGTTCCCAAACCACTGACACAAATGCTTCTTACATTTGTACAAAAGGGCAAGCTATTATACCTGAGTAAAGCCCCATATATTAAGCTTCAAGTCATCATGCAGTTTGCAGTCCTCAAACAACTTAATCATGAGTAACCATAGTCCACCAACTACTTACTTTGAAGTAATTACATTGACCTCATTCACATGTTTGCAATGTCAATACAGATGCAAAAAGTGTTAGCTGAAGAGTTGACTTTGGCACCATCATTGCCTATGAAATTTATATTTAACAGATGCATAAAGCCCATTATACACATATTTTGGAACTGACATCAGTTTAGCCAGCGAGACTGGCAGACTCCCTGAAAATACAATTACATAATAAAAGAGTTCAGTATTTTGCTTATTGTATCTGCCATTTCTAGGAAATTACTGTGTACCTAATAGAGTTTGTTGCCTCCTTATTTAACATTTCATTTTGTTAATGTTATTAAAGTTTGCAAGTTAAATTATTAGAAAAGCAGAACAATTTCCTTTCAGATTACAGCCAATGTTTCTACAAGAGCCATAACAGACTGGGGGTGCCGTCAGATCAATGCAGCTGAACATTCCACCTGTACAAATGAGCTCATTGTCTGTGGACTGCAAGCCTCTCTGCACCTCTCCAAGCAGCCAGTTTTCAGTCCTGGTTTTGAGCCTGCTAGACCATGTTCTGATGTCAGACTTGATATAAAAACATTCTTGTTTCTCTTAGTTGTAGACGACATGCAGGAACAAGACAATGGGACCTTAACTGAAATAAAACGAAGAAAAAATGCTTAATATTTTCGTTCTAAAATTGCTACTAAGATATTACGTGCATATCATGGTACAAGAGAAACATTTTTTATGGTGGTTTGTTTGGTTCATTTTTGTGGTTCATTCTCCAGACATCCTGGCACCAATTCAATAAATTCCTAGGCAATGCTGGGGGTGGACTTTTGGAGAGTCCTAGAAACACTCAAAGCAGTTGTCCATAGTTTGATTGGCAGCTCTAGGAGCCAAACACTGCTATATGGGAGCAGATTATATACCAGTATAATACCACACCCTGACTCAGTTTAATTCACTTTGCAGCACAAATTAAGAAGAGTTACTTTACTTGTTTCCTGCATTGCTGATTTAGGGGAGGCTTTGAGGGACTCCTTCCCCCCCTCAACATAGTGGGACAATTTTTTTAAACATGACTTCCAGCTGGGAAAGTGTTCCTTGCTGTGGTTTCAGGGACCAAACCTGAAACTAGAGATAAGCTCTCCTGGGGGGGGTAGGTGCTATAACTCAGGCATCCCAAATCCAATATTTGACAAACTTGGAGGGCTGATGGATGAGAGCCTGCTGAAGAATTTGGTGTCTCTAACTCATAAGGGGGCTGTTCTACCACCTCCTGAACCAAACGAACAGCAAACTGTTTTGGGAAATCAAATGAATCATGAACCAACACAAACCACCATTTTCCTGGCCCATGCCCATCCCTAATCTGGACCAAAAATGATTAAAGTGTATACCTAAGAATGTAACATGTGAATGTGATCAGCACAGGTTTGCAAAAATGTATCATACAGGTTCCTAGGAGTTAAGAGCTGTTTTAGCCTGATTTCAGTCTGACTTGCAAAACTGAGTTGTCTGCCACATAATAAGGTGAAACAATTTTACAGTATAATCCTACACATGCTTACTTAGAAATAAGGTTTATTGAATTCAATAAAGCATAATCCTCAAGTACATGTGCATAGCATTGTCAGTTTAATCAGCCCCATCTGTACTGTTGCACAAGCATCTAAAAAGTCTTGTCTACGTAGATGATGATTTTCTGATTGAATTGTTTTCTATATTTTGTAATCTATTTTGTGTCTCAGTGAGAAAGGGAGGCTATGAATTAGGTAAATAAATTGTGCCATCTAGGCTGGGTCCAGATGGCCAGTTTAAGCCGACACAGGCACAGCCCCCAGATGGATTAAAAAGTCAAGTTTATACATGCATATCTGCCTCCCGTCCTGTTTCCGTACTCACCCTGTCCTCCAACGTCTCTGAGGTGGCTCAAAAAGCTACCATTTTGAAAGTGGTAGTAAATCCTTCTGCTGCAAGCCATTCACCTTTCTGAGCATCTGAACAGGGGAGCGCACAAGTGAGGCAGATTGGCAGTGTGAACCCACCAGGCAGCCCCAAGTCACTTCTGGATTTTAAACAAAAAACTAAAACATTGCCACTGAGAGCATGACCTCTAAAATATATGGGAAAAAAGAAATCCAACACGTGCTAAAGGAATGGTGCACATCAGCTAATACATTGAAAAATATTCATACAATGTAATAAATCCATAATGTCAGCTAAATCATCGAAGTATAATAATTCCTATATATTGAAAAATGTCGAATCCAATAAACTTTTCCAATAAAGTACTTGTGCTGAGTTGTTTATCCATAAACATGCTAATTCTGGACACCACAAAGCTGACGTCGCTCACTAGCTGGTTAGGATGTTTCATTCAACCTTACTCATGGAGGGAATGGTAAGTTGTCCAGAAAGTCATATATCACTCCAATATATTGACATTCACACCAAGCACAGATTGTCTACTACAGAGAAGACTCTCAAGATTCCCCATGTACCTGTCTTGGAAGGTAAATCAGCAGTAAACTTCTAGGCAGGTTACTATGTTGAAGGACTCCCAGGAAAACCCATAGCTGTTTTTAAGTGTTAAAGAAGACACTGGAAAATCTGGTCATAGATCTTCTACGCCACATGTAGTACAATGAGGGAAAAGAGAAGTTACCCTGAAATGGCAAAAGGGAGATGGAAATACATTGCTGGGGGAAAAAATGGCCTGCAGAAAGTGCATGTGGAGGAAGGAGATTAAAGGAAGAAAGCTTTTAGGTATCAGCAACTGGGTGAAGGAGTAGCATAACTACATGGGAGCAGGGAAAAGACAACTCTTCATGGAGCTTGCTTTTCTTGTCTTGATGGCAGTTCCAACCATTTGATGTTGCCTGGGTCCCTCAAAGGTCCAGGACTTCCCTGAATCACTGTCTTCCCTTGCTTCAAGAGGAAGCCTGTTACAGCAACCAATGATGGAGAGTGAGGCAGAGGCAGGCATTCACGAGGGGGCTGGGAAAGCCATCTCTTCACGTCAGCTGACTCAGAAGCACAGAGGAAGCTCAGGCTGAGATGCCAGTGGCCTCAGAGTAAGGCAGCAACATGGGCCAAGATCCAGCACTGGTGAAGATGCCACCTGCACAGGAAATCACAATGTAAATGGGACCACGCAGGAGAGGCTAAGCCACAACAAAAAAGAAAAAATTCTCCATGTAAAATGCAATCTGAACAGGGGAGCGTGCAAGTGAGGCAGATTGGCAGTGTGAACCCACCAGGCAGCCCCATTTTTACTTGTTGTGAATAATAAGTATCAAAATACAAAACAAATATTATCAGTATATATCACCAAGTTAAAACCTCATAAGTTATTCAATGCTTCTACTGCCCTTATGTGGCTGAAATTTAACTTGATGCACTGATAATATTCGTTTTGTATTTTGATACTTATTATTCACAAGTTAAAATTGCATTTTACATGGAGAGTTTTTTCTTTTTGTTGTGGCCTGCACAGGAAGAGCTGGAGAGAGTGGCACAGGCAAGGATCAACAGCTTGATTCCCAATGCAAATGCTGGGGTTCCTTGTGTGCAGCTGCTGGGCTGCGGAAACCTCTCTCATGGGAGCAGAAGGTGGTGTGGCAGCTAGCAGGTCTGAGGTGTCCAGTGCAGTAGTGGCCAGCACCTCATGGTCAAGGGGCTCACCCAAGTCCAGAACTTCCACGGTCTTGCTGGTGGCTGGGAGCAGAGGTGGAAGCTCCAGAGGCCGGTCCTCTGTGGTAACGGGTGGAACCCCCTGAGGTTCTGGCAAAATCTGATGATACAGCTGTTGTATGTGCCTTCTTAGGACTTGACCATCATCCATGGAGACCTTGTATGAGATGGGCCCAGTGACCCTGATGATTCTCATGGGGAGCCAAGCGGGTTTACTGGAAAAGTTCTGGGCAAAGATGGGGTCACCTGGAAAGAACCCTCGGGGTGCCTCACAGACCACGGGAAGCTGGTGCTGTTTCAGGGCCCAATCCAGATGTAGGCAGTCCAGGTGGATGGTGAGATGCTGTCCCATGAGCAGCTCTGCTGGGCTGCAGCCAGTGGCTGAGCTTGGAGTCACCCAGTTGCTGAAGAGGAAGGAAGCCAGGTGATAGTTCCAGTCCCCATGAATGATCAGGCACAAGAAGTCTTTTGTGGTGTGGACCATCTTCTTGGCTTGCCCATTGGTGGCCAGGTGAAAGGGCACAGACCGCACATGCCTGATGAGGTAGCGGCCCAGATATTCTTGAAACTCCCCAGAGGAAAAGGCCATTCTGTTCTCTGTGACAAAGGTGTCTGGCAGCCATGGATGGAGAAAATCTGGTTTAGGGCCCAAATGGCTGCCCACAATGAGATGGAGGCTAGTGGGACCACTTCCAGCCATTTGGTGTATGAATCCACCAGGATGAAGAAGATTTGGTCCTGGAAAGAACCCACAAAGTCCAGGTAAACCCGGGACCAAGGGGTGTGGGTGGATTCCCACTGTTGCGCTGGGGCCTTCAGAACCTCCAGTTGGGTCTCCCAGGCCTCAATCTCCCTGTTGATTCCTGGCCACCACATGTAGCTGTGGGTGAACACTTACATCCACACGATTCTGGAGTGCATCTCATGCAGGGCGGATACAACCACCTGGATTCCCCACAGCAGACAGCCCGTGTGAGGCAAGAGTTCATCCTGGTGAGAAGCAAAAGCTGTAAAATTCAGGCCCACCCCGCTGGCTGGTCCGGAAGTTCTTCCACCAGGAGGACATGGTGAGCAGGAGCAGGATCGGGGTCCATGGAGCATAGCAGCATGTGGCTGAGTGCGCTGTTGTGGCCCATTGCTTAACCTGGCCGGTGCTGCAGTTTGTACTGGTAGCCGGCAAGGAATACAGACCAATGCAGGACCCAAGGGGACAGCATCTGGGGTGTCTGGTGGTCCAGGGTGAAGAGGCCCAGCAGGGGCTTGTGGTCTGTGACAATGGTAAAGGGCCAGCCATAAAGGTAATCATGGAACTTTTTCATCCCCACCATAATGGCCAGTCCTTCCTTGTCAATCTGTGCATAGTTGCGCTCAGCCGAGGACAAGGTGCAGTAGTAATACGCTACTGAAACCTCCTGGCCATCTGGTAGCTTATAGCCCCTGGACCGCCCCTACACTGTATGGTGATGCATCGCAAGCCAGGATGACAGGCAGCTTCTTGTTGAATTGCACCAGGATGGAGTTAGAGATGAGTAGATCTTTCACTGCCTGGAATGCATTGGTCTGCCTGCAACTCAAAAGCTGATGAAGGGGCTCGGTGATGGCAGGAAGGCATGTTTCTGTGTTTCGTCTGACACTCTTTGATATAGAGAATGGAATGTGTGAATAGTAGTGCTTAATCTATTGCAGAAACTAAAGGTAACCCGCTTGGCCTCCTAGGAGATGGGAGTTATCTTTGTACCAAGGTTGCTGCTCACTCCCTTGGACATGTAGCTGAGAGCTTTGTAGTAAATATGTGTGTGTGACCTGTAACCACTAAATTTAAACTGTCTTTCTGCTCTGAGACCAGGCACGCTTTTACAAATCATTGCAAGGGTATATAATCTGAGGCTGTGACATTGTGTATAACTTTCAATACTCCTTGACATCAAGGCAGTGTCTATGTATCCAGATCCTTACAATAAACACTTATCCAATTCCATGGGGAGTCATCATTATTGAAGGAAAATTGGGAACTTGACACTTACTCATCAGTGCAGGGGCATTGTGATGGCCTTCACCTTTTCTTGTGTGGGTGAATGCCACTGGCATTGACTGTAAAGCTGAGGAAGTCCACCCAATCCACCCCCAAAAGGAATTTCTCCCTCTTTGCCTTGAATCCGGTGGCCTGGAAGCACTGAAGCACGGAGCAGAGACAGGCGGCGAACTCATCCTCCTTTGAGGCGGCGATCAGAACATCATTGAAGAATGGAATGATTCCTGGAATCCCTTTTAAGAGAGAGTCCATTAGATTTTGGAAGATTCCTGGAGCTACGCTGACCCCCAATTGTAGCTGCCAGACCTGGAAGGCATCCTGGTGGGTCACAATGGTTTGGGCTTCTGTGGTGGCATCACCCACTGGCAGTTGCTGATAGGCCTGGGCCAGGTTCAGCTTCCCAAGGACCTGACTCCTGCTAGCGATGCCAGGACATGGCTGACTACAGGCACCAGGTATGCATGGTCCTGTAGTGCTTCATTGATTGTGCATTTGTAGTCCATGCAGATGCAGACGTCCCCATTGGCTTTTATGGGGGTGACAATGGGGATCTCCCAGAGGGCAGGGGAGACTGGTTCCAGAACCCCTTGAGCCACCAATTGGTCCAGTTCCTCCTCTATTTTTGGTTTGAGGGCAAATGGAACTCTGTGAGCCTTCAGCCAGATGGGGTGCACCTCAGAGTTGCGGTGCAGTGAAACTGGTGACCCTGTATAGTGGCCAAGTGTTCCATTGAAGATGGAGGGGAACTTGTCACACATGGCCTTAAAGTCCTTACAGTCCTGTTTGTGGACCCCCGTGACTGAGATCCCAAGGGGCTTGAGCCAGGCTAGCCCCAGTAAGCTGGCCCTTCACTACAAGTAAGTCCAAAAGGCCACTGAAACACTTGTATCTGACTTGAACTTTGCCTACCCCCAGCACTGTGACTACATTTTGCTGAAAGTCCTGAAAAATAACAGCGGACTCCCTCCTCAGGCACAGTCTGCATAGGGTCTGCTACTGACTCGTTGGGTCGTTGGTTTCACTCAAAGAAGTCAAAATGGCTGTCCAGGCGAGTTGATTGTGGTGCAAAATGGGTCATCAGCACTGTAATGATCTGCTCATAGGTGGCACCCTAGAGTGAGAGAGGCGCGATGAGGCTTTGGGCAAGCTCCAGAGTGGCAATCCCTCAGGAGCTGAGCAGCAGGGCCTTCTTCTTGGCAGTGCCATAAATCTCCTGGAACTCCAGGTTGTATTTCAGGTGTTCCACCCATGACTCCCACAGCTTGGGTTGAACTCTGGGAGCAGTCCTGGAGCAGCAGCCATAGTTCCAAGATGAGGAGCGCAGTGCAAAGTGGCACTGGTCAGTGGCAGTGCAGTGCACTGATCAGGCGGACAGGCTCAGCTCACTCAGCAGGATCCTACCTTCGTTGCCAATGTTAAATACTGGGTTTAGTGGAAAGAACTAGGACTCCCAGAGTAGTGATCAGCATCTTTTACTCAAGTTATTTCAACTATGCATAAGCATGGAAACAACCAGACTTGTTATATACAGTGAAACTCCACCCTGCTGTAGACCCATAGGTGCATTCAAACTTCACCTCAGTCCCCCTATAGGTAAACCATGGCAGCCCGGCCAAGCAGACTGCAGGTGTTTCAATCCTACCTTTCCATTGTCTACAGGGTCGAAGCTCACACAGTTATAAGATCCTCAGCCCGGACATAACACATGCTAAGGGAGGAGAGAGCCTACAAAGAAACCTATCAAATATGTAGGCCAAATGACAGCGTTTCCCTTTCCCAGAAGCCAGCAGAAGAGGCTCCAGATGAACCCTCCGTTTGGTTTAGCTGCTTTGTAGCCTGTATTCTGTCAGGAGTTGTGGTATGCCAATCCTCAATTATGCTGGGGGGAAGGACATATTATGTAAACCCCTGCTGTATATTTGTTCCAATTTTTTTTAAAAATAATAATTTCCACATGGTGTCAGTTTAAAAATAGCTTGCCATCAAATGGAAAAGGGGTGCTATTCACTTGAGGGGGAAATTCTGCAGCACTTTTCCATACACTCAAAGCTTTTAAACAGAAACAATAAAACTGTAAAAGCATACAAATCAAAGAAAGAAATTAACAACAAAAAGTTGTACGGAAATTCTACAGTAATATGGGTGTTTGGATCTGATCAGGGAAGTAAGTTGCAAAGCATAGGAGCAATTCTGAAAAAGGCTGTTTCTGTTCTAATGCATTGGCCGCCCCTGTCCCATTGGCTTCTTCAATAGGCCCAGTGGGGGCCAGGTCGGGCTCTGATTTCCTGCACTTGATGCAGTCCACCTCCTCTGAGCTGAAAGCAGCAACTGCCATCAGCCTCTCAACCCTCCCACCCCATGGGGCCACAAACAGGACCCATGGTCAGTCCGGCCCCAGCTTCTGTTCTGACATTATAATGCAACTGTCAAATGACTGCTGCCCTCGTTTTAGTTTGCTGGGGGGGCTGTTTTTGAGCAGGAACACAGTTCTGGCTGGCTTGGTGTCAAGGGGTGTGGCCTAATATGAAAATGAGTTCCTACTGGGCTTTTTCTACAAAAAAGCCCAGTGTGGAACAATGGTGACATCAGGGTGTGTGACCCAATATTCAAATGAGTTCCTGCTGGGCTTTTTCTACAAAAAAGTGCCCTGGTTTGCTGGGAAGGCTCATACATGAAGAGACAGCCCATCAGGTATATGGATCTCAGGCCCCAGAGAGTTTAAGGCTCAGTCACTAACCACCTGATCCTCTTAAAATGGCAAGAATGCAGCCCTTTCCAGCCAACACTTTGTACTGGGTCTTCACAGCCATCACCACCAAATTTTTCATAGTCACATCAACAGATCATTAATACAGAGTATTAATTCTAAATGACATGTTAGGGCAGAATTTAGTATAGAATATTTTTACTTGATGTTTTTGTTTTCTGTGTGAAATGGAAAAAAAATGTGTGTGGGGGAAGAATTTAAATCACACCTCCAGTCTGAACTTATTTATGTAGCAAACATTTACATCTATAATAGCCTATCATAGTCATAAAACTGATGATGTCATAAAAAGTTTAACAATGGCTTAGTCCCAACAAAGTAAAAATACAATTCTCCTGTACCCCTTCAGCTACTGAACATAAATGGGGTGGGGAGTGCCCACACCACCTCTGTAGAGAAAAACTTGGTGAAAAAGAAATGATTTGATGGCCCTTTTAAAAGCCTGTAGTAAGGACATTATGATGTCCTCTCCCACTTCCCTCTGTTTTCTCTCTTTCTGAGCAAGCAGACCTTTTTATCTATGTTCTTTTCTGAAGAACAATGGTTGTCCCACACTATCACAGTATGATATTTTGCTGCTGACTAAGCCCTGGAACCTGAAGGAAGGGGAAACTATATTCCTTTAACTTAAGCAACTGAAACTAAAAAAGTTCTTTTTAAGTGCAAAAATAAAATATTTTATTCAACATAAAGGTAAGAGAAAATCAGGGATAAAACGTCTAAGGTAAATCAGTTACAGGCAGAGACTGCAGTTCAGATATTTCAAGAAATTGAGAGTTTCTTAAGCTTTTCACAGATGAGGGACTTTTGTTCCAGTGTTCCCTACACACTACAGTACACTTTCTTGGGCATATTTGACTCTGTTGGTTTCCAGAAGGCAGGATTCTCCGTCCAGTACCCAGATTCCTTCACTATACACACCAGTACTCTTCCTGAGTTTTAACTGACTTCTCAGGATTTAAAAGGCAGTTTCTAAACACATCTGACCAGAAATCACTTCATTCTTCAGAGCTATCTCCCAGTTTTAATTGGGTATGTAAATCCCTCTCTCACTAAAGCAATGGCCCCCAACCTTTTTGGAACCAGGGACCGGCCCCAGGGCTGGCAGGGTGTGGGCACCGAATTCAGCCTCCCCTCACCCCCTAGGGCCGGGGAAGGGGCAGAGAAGCGCTGTCTTTCTGGGCTCTTCAAAGGCTGACCCTCCCCACCGATCAGCTGATTGACAGGAAAAAATGCACAGGAGGCTGGCTGCTCCTAGGCCATTCTGGCATGCTCACGATCAGTGCTGGGGGCAGCAGCAGCAAGCGACCCGTTGAAAAAGTGGCCCCACCCTTGCCTCCTCCCCACTTCCTTCCTCGGCGTGGGAAGGAAGTGGGGAGGAGGCAAGGGTGGGGCCACTTTTTCAGCGGGTCACTCACAGCTGCTGCCCCCAGCACTGATCATGAGTGCACCAGAGGGTCATAGGAGTAGCCAGCCTCCCCACCGATCAGCTGATTGACAGGAAAAAATGCGCAGGAGGCTGGCCGCTCCTATGCCCTTCTGGCATGCTCACGATCAGTGCTGGGGGCAGCAGCAGCAAGCGACCCGTTGAAAAAGTGGCCCCACCCTTGCCTCCTCCCCACTTCCTTCCTCGGCGTGGGAAGGAAGTGGGGAGGAGGCAAGGGTGGGGCCACTTTTTCAGCGGGTCACTCACAGTTGCTGTCCCCAGCAGTGATCATGAGCGCACCAGAGGGTCATAGGAGTAGCCAGCCTCCTGTGCGTTTTTTCCTGCTGTTCAGTGGGGGGGGGGAGGTTGGCCTTTAAAGATCCGGGGAAGCTGGTGCTTCACTGTTCCCTCGCAGGAGTTATAGATGGAGGAGGAGATACTGAGGGGGGGGGGGGCGGTAATGTTGCTAACAGGCCATGGACTAGTACCGGTTAACGGCTTGGGGGTTGGGGGCCCCTGCACTAGAGGATCAATTCTCTTTTCTGCCCCAAATGTGATGCTTTAATAATTGTTCTTATGTCTTTACTGTTGTTTTATCTTGTTTGGTCACACTAATTTGATTGTGTGACCCTTAATCTTTGTGCCGCCCTGAGCCTGCCTTTGACAGAGAGGGCGGGATATAAATTAAATAAATATAAACAAATAAATAAAATGGGAGTCTTCATTTAACTACCTACTCCTCCTGCCAGCCTTCTCAGTACTCTGTCTGTTAAACTGTTCTCAGTTACGGCTAAACACAAACCCTGTAAATACTAAACTCTTCTCTGTCAGGTCTAGACTCAGACATGTCATTATTAGTCTTATCTCAGTCAGGGCTGAATTCATGCTCCATGCTCCACTCAACTCTTCTCCATCAGGGATGGACTCAGACTGCTTTCTCTTCAATATTCAGTTCTGAAGTCTCTCTCTGCTCAACTGATACTAGCCAATTAAATTCCTTGGAGCAGCCTGTCACTCAAGGCTCTCTGGCTCTGTGAGGAATTAACCCTTCACAGTCCATTAACTGTTTATGTAGCACTTATAAGATTCTTAAAGTGCAGTCAATCATAGAGCTCATGAGCACTTTAGCTGGCAGCTCTTTGAAATGATGTGACCAAGCAAGAACTGTGCTAACTGGTTCCTGCTAGTAAATAAGAACATAAAGTTCATTGTCAATCTCTAGTACATTAATCATATTCTATCAATACTGTGGTTTTTCCTCCTTCTTTCTTGTCCCATTTGATTAGTTTCAATACCATTGTAGGCATGCATAGGTGATGATATTGAGACACTGAGAGATGGAGGGAAAGAACTGTTTAAAATAATAAACATTTCTAGAATATATATAGCATTGTCATCAGACTCTAGATGTCAGTCAAAATACATCTACAGAGCGTAGAAAAATGCACTGTGAAATGTTTTACATTTCCAGTAGATGTCAGCACATCTCACTCAGTAAGCAGATGAGGAAATCTAAACACTGTTTAAAAGCTAGGAGAGAGAGAGCAAGGGAGAGAGAAATTTCTCTGCTCTGCTTCAAAGAATATAATCTTAAATGCTATTTTTAAATTAAAAATCTGTATATTGAAGCCGCATCTCAAAGACACCCTGAATCTGCTGTTTGCCCTATTGGGAGAAGTATGTTTCCTCTAACAGGGCAAATAGCAGTTCTAGTGGTGTTTATCCCTTCTGCCCCATTCTGAATGCAGGAGGCCCTGCATTTGCTATCCATCAATAAACAGTGGCCATATCATACATCTCCCATTGTCTCAGCTACTTTAACTTGGACTCTCAGATCGTTGATGCATAACAATCCTTTGGAAACTGATAAAGGTGAAAAAAAAAATGGTTTGATGGTCCTTGCTGTTCCTGCCTGGCCTCACCAAAGGCTCCTAAAACAGAAGTAAATCTGCAGCAAAATACCTTATATTTAGTGTGTGTACTGTTTAGAGGAGGACAATCTTAGTAGTAGTAGCTGTTGGTGTGGCTGACAAGAAAAAAGTTAGAGGAGTGTGTTTAATGATTAAAAAGGAGGCAGAGTGGCTCTACTCTAGCATCTTGTTGCAAGTGCAAAGACTTTGGGGGTTCTGGAACAAGGTGTCCCCAGTATTGTCACTGTCAAAGTAGACAGTGCTGAAGAATGCTTTTGCTGGTGTTTGGGGCACCCTGAATGCATACTCATACTTGCCAGTCCTGTATGTTGTTGACCCAAGTAGCTTGAGAAACTCTTTCTCTAAAAGTACAGGACTTTTGGGGAAGCACAGATTATTACACACATTTCTAAAATTCACGATCCAGTAACCATAGCCAAAATGAGAATGAAAACTAAGTCGGCACAGTGTAATAGAGACCTGACCTGGCTAATGCATGCTAGCCTGATCTTGGAAGCTAAGCAGGGTTGGCCATGATTAGTATTTGGATGGCAGACCACCAAGGAATGTCAGGGTCTCTATGCAAAGGCAAGCAAACCACCTCCAATATTCTCTTACCTTGAAAACCCTATGGGGTCACCATAAGGTGGCTGTGACTTGATGACAAAAAGAAATTTAAAAATAGAATGTTATATTTGTAACGAGTAGAAATGTGTTCAAATCCCCACTCCGCCATGAAACTCACTAAGTGGCTTTAGGACAGTGACAGGCTGTTGTGAGAATGAACAATTTATGCCATCCTGAATTTCTTGTACTAACTTGGAGGGAATAACAAGTACAAATCTAATACATGCCATGTGGATGTCTGTGAATAAAAAGAAATGATCTTTGAACTTCTGTCTCAGTGCCTTTAAATTAAAAACTCTTTCCAAACACAGCTATAAAATGAAAATCTCCCCTCACCCCCCTCACCCCAAGTCTCCAGGCTGTTTATTAAAAGGATGGCACAGTAAGGAAACAATGAGAGCAGCCAGCCCTGAGAAAATTGGTTAATGATTAACTTTAAGGCTCCAAGAAACATCCATGCTTTTTTTTTAATTAAAAAAAGCTAATAACTCTGTCTACCTGGAAGAAACAAAAACTCTGATTATTTGTCTGGGCTAGCTACAGTACTTTTATTTGAAGAAAAGCATTTACTATGAATAGACAGAAAGTTAAAAAGATGACTCTTACAAAGGTTGAAGACACAACTGCTTTGAAATGGGCAAGGGTAGTAAATCGTGCGGAAGAGAAGAGAAATGCTGACAAGATCAAAATTCTTCAGAAAGCTGCAGCCCTCAGCTGCAAGGAGCTGGATCGAGAAAAGGCAGCTCTTCAGAAATTTCTGGAAAGAGTTCAAATGTCTACAGGACACCTAAATAGAGGCACTCTGCAACTAAATGAACATTCAAGAATGAACAAAATTCTTCTTTCCAAATAATGCAGTATCCACTGAGTGACACCTGGGTTTAGCTGAAATTCATTTTTGCCACACAACTTTTCTGGTGCTCGGAAACTGCTGAAACCAGATTTTAGTATGTAAAAAAGCAAGGCTACTCCTTAAGAACATGGACTGTTTTTGCATGGCCTCATTGAAATGGTGAGTTTTGTCTTGGAAATTTAAATCAGCCTGAGTAATCTGAATAAAAATGAGACATGCTAGGAAGGGCTAATTAACTGCAGTTTTCAAGACTGAACTGAACCTTTTTATATAGTCTCTATATTGCTGATGGACTTTCACTAAGACTGCTGGAACTTCAGTCATTCATATTCCAAATTATGCTTCAAGGGGAAAAGGGAGGCAGTGTGGTGACGCAAGGATAATGTTGTATAGTTTGAAAACTATTTTTTATTTAACTGCTTTACAGCACACTCTTGTGCTGTTACTCCAATCTAAGCTCATTGATAAAGGATTGTTCTGTCAGAGGAGTTTTCAAGGAAGTTTTGAAAGAGAAAAAAAACCCACAAAAGGGATAAAAAGAAGCTCGAATAGCAAGAGGGACTGAGAAGGGTCACTTTGTATTGCATAATAAATACCAGTAAAAAAGGGAGTTTGGTGTTGAGTGGATAAAAAGAAACTTCTCAGCCAAGACTGACCATACATGATAGAAGGTTATTTTCAGTGAGAAACTTAATTTATAAGGACTATACAGTTTGGATCCTGGGTCCTCACCTTGTATCATGAGACAGCAAGTACACATGACTTCTGGGTTCTCCTCAATTCCCATGCATGTGGCACCTGATTCAGATTGTGACTACAGTAAATGTGGGAAACCACCCCTGCTCCCTGCACAGAGAATGCAAACTCCCAGGAAAATTTCTACTGCAGCCATTCATATACATTCAGTTTTTGAAGCAATTTGTTATTAATGTTACAGGAAAAATCATTTTGCATAACCACGCAGGCTGCGGAAGAAAAAAAAATGCAAAGTTAGAAAAAATGAACATGCTATTTATGGGTTCTATGTCCAATCAACAGCTTTCATTATAATGCATGGTACAACACAGTTGCAGTAGCAGTCCTATAAGTGTCTTGTAAATTGGACAGTAGAGCAGAAGCAAATATCATTCCAGCTGCAGTAGCCAAAACCCTGAAGGGTCAAGAATACCATATTCAGATTAAGTTGACACTAATTGCTTTTGGAAGTGCCTGCATAAAACCCAAAGGGGCAAATTCTGGCATGTAGTACAGCAAGGCCAAAAGATGGTGGATTGAACTTGTATATCGTTGAAAATGATGCTCCTCTGTTACTAAAAATGTTGCATGCTTCATTCTAGGTTTATTTTAATCCAAATGAACATGTGGAAAACCAGGCAGACACATTCAACTATGGCTATGAAGATCCTGTGAATTTAGGGGGAGATATTTGTGAGTTTCCTGCATTGTGCGGGGGGTAGGACTAGATGACCCCGGAGGTCCCTTCCAACTCTATGATTGAACCTGGTTATGGGTTCTGACACAGAAGGCAGAGGGATTGTAGTAGCTCTGGAATGATGTTTGCTTCTTAGGGTTACCAGGTCATTCCTAGCTGCAGTCTTCTAACACAAACTGTGTTAGTCTGAAGAAGTTGGTTGAAATACAGCAGATTGCTATATCCAGCAACTCCCATGAGAAAATTGTCCCAGTGAGATCACAAAAGTGGAGGCTTGCAAACAGTTTTGGCTGCTTTCTGAGTGCATGTGTGTTCACTTTTATTTAGTGGAAGTGAAACTGCTAGGGAACCCTCTGAAGGTAAAAAAGAGGAAGAGGAAATGAAGTCTGCAGCCAGGGATGACCTGGTAACCCTAAGAAGCAAACATCATTCCAGAGCTACTACAATCCCTCCACCTTCTGTGTCAGATCCTACCTATGAAGAACAAGTAATTTACAATCTAATGGACATAGAGCCTCTAAATGGTGTGTTGTCAAAACAACTCTGTAACCGCACAAGCACAGACTATGACTTATAGGTTTATATGATCCTGGGCCTGAGTAATGGGGCCTAGTTACTCTGGGAAAGTCTGTATTGGACTGACTACTGGACATATTTCTGTACTGGAGTGACTACTGGACATTTCTCAGGCTACCCTTGGACCCGGTGACTGATTAACAAGGAATTTGGAGGGGAAACTAGAACCAATTGGAGTGTGAGGGGTGGTGCCTGGGAAGAAGGAATAAAAGGCCTTGCCCAAACGGGGAGGATGTTCAGTCCTAGGGAGCAGAGCTGAGGAGAGGATGCTGCAGACAGAGGCCAGTCATCAAGAGACAGCTAGGAACAGTCTAGATAGGCACATTAGGGTGTTTTATTTTGTTTGTTCACCTGCCTTTACTGTTCCCATTATTCTACAATTATTATTCTGCCTGGGTTCTGACAACTCATTTAGTCACATATAAAGTAAAATGTCAACAAATCTGGAAAATGCAACAGTGGCCACAGGATTGGAAAAAATCAGTTTATATTCCATTCCCAAAGAAGGGTAGTGCCAAGGAATGTTCAAACTATCGCACCATTGCACTCATTTCACATGCCAGCAAGGTCATGTTAAAGATCCTACAAGTTAGGCTTCAGCAGTATGTAGGAAAGTGTACCCCTTTGGAAATTCTGCATGAGCCATGCCTCCTAAGGAGTCCACTGCACATAAAGTGGTGGCTAGTGCCCAGGCCAGTCCCTGTAAGAAGGGCACTTCCACCAGTAAATAAGCACCAGTTAACCTGCTGCCCTGCCCAGCAGGGGCACCACCACTAAAAGTAAGTCTGGCATCTCTTTTGGTATATGAAGCCCAGACTTTTGGTGCTAGGCAAAGCAGGATCTAGACCCAGCCGTTAGCCAGCAGACCTCTCTGTGTGCACAGTCTTCTCACAGAGTGCCTCCCCCTCCTGTGGGGCCTGACAATGTGGTTTTCCAGCAAGGTGCTAGCTTAATTGTCAGAGCAGGTTGATCAGCAGCAAAATAGCCCTGGAGCCCCCAGTGACTACAGATACTGAAGGCAAGAGGAGGCCTTAGTTTCCTGAATTTGACATCTCAAGTGACTCCAGAAAAGTGACATCATTGTGCCAGGCATGTTGAGCCGGGGACACTATAGGATTTTTGTCTCTTTGCTCCAGCAAAGAAGAGTCACACCAAGCACCACAAGTTGTAAGGGTCAGCAAAGGCCACTTTGAGCAGCAATGGGACTTTGGGTGAGTCTTTCTCAGAAGAGGATTCTGCTCATGCCTCTAGTAATTATTGGGTGGCTGGTGCCCACATATCTGGCATATCAACTTGGGTCCTCAGGTATAGGGGAGGGTTGAGCCCAGTTCAGTGGTGGTCTGGGGCTCCTCATGCTTCATCCACCTACACCGATTATGAAGACCCACCCCCAAGCATCCACCTCCCTTGTACGGTCAAGGAATATATCCAGGATGGACACTACATCAGTGTTTTCACTCTCCCTCAACCCAAGGCTGAGGAGGGTAGGCTATGTGCCATGACAAGAAGAGTGCTATTGGGGTGGGGGTGGGACAGAGCACACCTTCCAAAACTGGTTGATGGGGTATACATCCTTCATGGAGGTCTTCCAATCTGCTTACCCAGATTATGGCTGGCATTTGTCCAAGCACATGGAAAACATCCTTAGGTAGGGTTGCCTAGTCCCTCCACTGCTGTGGTGGGGGACTTCTCTTGTGCACACTTTGTGTACATGGCACAATTACATCACCCACAAGTGACATTGTTATGCCAGGCATGTCAAGCCAGGGACGCTCTAGGACTTGCATCCCTGGCATGACACTCTAGAATTTGCAGTAAAAACTCTATGATACCATAGAGTTTTATTGAGAATCCTAGAGCATCCTTTGTGCAACATTCCCAGCTCAATGACATCACTTTCAGGTGATGTCATTGCGCAGGGCATGTTGTGCAATGATGGGGCCCTTTGGGGACAGGGATCCCCCTAGCAACCTACTTTATGCCGGTGGGTTGGAACCCCCCAAACTGGGGTATCCCCTAACCCTGGCAGGAGCTTGGCAGCCCTATCCTTAGGGCATGGTCCTTAATGAGTGACAGCAGAGCCATCTAATATAGTGATGCCTTTCAGAAGCAGGCATCCCATAGTGAAATGACCAAGTGGGACCTTATTACTGACAAGTTGTAGCTGTCAATAGTTAAACCTCATTTCAAGGCCAGGTCTGATCCCACCAGGGCTATGGCAAGTTTCCGTGGGACATCACCTGTAGTGACGGCTAGGGAAAGTATCATAGAGCAGGATGCAAATTTGACCATAATTGTGATGCTTGCTTTGGCCCTCATCCCAGGCTGTCTTTCCCTCAGGACACCAGCACATTGTAGTCCATTTGCAGGGCCCAATCCTCCACCAACTCAGATGGCTTAAAGGATAGTTAGGTGTCACCACTGGCTCAGCTAAGTAGCTCCCCTCAGTATGCAGAGCTGTGTTTGTCCCAGTCCCCCATTCATACCTTTATTCCTTTGTTGGCCAATTACCCCAATAGGAATGCCACAAGATACCTTCTTTAGGGCTTTAATATTGGTTTCTGCATCCTGTTCACTGGCCCCAGGTTCCCACAAACTGAGGTAATCTCAAGTCTGTATGGAAGTTGCCAGCCATCATTGCCCAGAAAGTTGCCTAGTAGTGCACAGCAGGGAGAGTGGTCCACCGTCTCAGCTCTCCTCCCATTCCTAATCTTAGGGGTTTGCCCTTGTGTGTAATGCCCCCTCCAAGGCCCTGGGGAGTTCAGGCTGATGCACCACCTGTCATGCTTCTGTTTGCACTGGCCTCCTTTCAGGAATTAGCAGCTGAACCAGGGTGTGTGTGTGCGCTCCTGGCTCAGGATACAATAGAAGGCCTCTGATGTGTTTGGAAATCCTTTTAAATTCAATGCAGGACACATCTGGTATACCCAATAACAAACACCTGCTCTCTGGGCTCTCGTAACACAAGAAAGCGGCAGGACCCAAACAGATCCAGGCACTCCTTGGTTGCCTCAGCTTTGCCTGTTGGGTCATGTCTCCAGGTGAATTTTTTGTGCACAATTCCCTCAGGCCACTGAACTTTTTTTCATCTCCACATGTGAGGGAGGACCTGCATGCCTGACTCTCTTTTTAAATCAGGCTTTAATTGAGTGTTCATCTGGCAGTCACCTTGGAGACCAGGTGAGGATTTGCAGGTTCACTCAGACATGTCCAGCAGTTTGGGGTTCAGTTTTGATCTTGCAGGTCGCTGGGAAGCCCAACACTGGCCTCCAATTTGGGCTGGGACCAGTATTCTAAGGAACCTTACCTTCCTTGAGTTTTTCCCAATTCTGTTGGCAATGCTCATATGGTGGGACCTTTTCAAGAACAAATGGGTCCTGTTCTGATGCAATAACTAGGCTATGGTCAAGGTGATTAACGAATTGCCATCATGCTCTGTGCAGGTTATGCAGTCAGTATGCATGTTCGCCTTGTGATCTGCCTCACATCTAACATATCCTTCTCAACTCAGTATATTGCAGGCAGCAGTAATGACATTGCAGATACCTTCCATAGGAAAGACTCCTGGAACTGGCTCCCCAACATGGAATACCACCTGGACCACTGTCCAGAGGAGCTGTGGACTCTTGCCCTTACCCCATAGGACTGCAAATGCTCAGTTGTATACCGCATGTCATGACTTTTAAAATGTTCACCTTTCCCCCTTTTTAATGTTTTTTTTAATTAGAAAAAAATGTCAATATTTTATAAAAATTCTATTTTTCCCCATAAAAATAGGTCTCAATTATTTGAATACTGCATGAACAACAAGAAGACTGTAGATTTATACCCTGCCTTTCTCTCTGAACGAGAGACTCAGAGTGGCTTACAATCTCCTATACCTTCTATCCCCACAACAGACACCCTGTGAGGTGGGTGGGGCTGAGAGGGCTCTTACGGCAGCTGCTCTTTCAAGGACAACTCCTGTGATAGCTATGGCTAACCCAAGGCCATTCCAGTAGGTGCATGTGGAGAAGTGGGGAATCAAACCCGGTTCTCCCAGATAAGAGTCCGCACACTTAACCACTACACCAAACTGGCTCTCAATAATAAATAGCCTTTTGCTCTCAACAATAAATAGCCTTTTGTTTTCAGTATTGTATATGTTTACTTTAAATCTGAAGATCATGCTAAGCTCAAGTAAATGCTTTCTTGACAAGCATTTACTTCTTTCAACTGCTTTCTTGACAAGCATTTTCTGTTTATTCTTCCAGGTTCAAATAACACTCAAGGATGCTCTAACAAGCTTTTGTGCCATATATGTGGTTTTATTTCTACAACAGCCCTTCAAGTTACACTAGTATGAGACATGGTGTAAAGGCTAGCCAAATAAGCTTTATGGTTGAATGGGAATTTGAACACAAGTCTCTCTGCTCTATATCCAGCTCTTCATATCAGCTCTATTTGTTTTACATGTTCCATATTCATCAAAGCAGTTTTAAAACAAAAGCTTTCCTTGCTCAGTTTTCCTTTACTTTATTGAATTCCTGCTGCCTCAGGACCTATCCCTGGGGAAGTTAGTGCTGGCTCATTTTATAATTTATTTAACATATCATGTACACAACATCTGCAGCCTGAATGAAATATGAATGATTTAACATTAGCTTCATAAGACAAGAACTTTCAAATGTTTTATGCTCCTAGACAAAGAGGCTCTCCTATTTGCTTTCGTGAAGTATACCTAAAGAATGGATCTTATTAGCATGCTTGCAAGATAAATCTTAAACAAACTCTTGTTAATCGATTCATTCATAGGATATATTTTCACTGATGTAAATATGGAAGTTGGTTCATTGTCAGAAGTGTCACATAAGCTAGCCCACAAATTCCCCTGTACTGAACACATAGCCTTTGTCAATCAAGGCTACTAATCACTGCATTTGTAGGGGATTGGGGGCATAACCCACATATCGGTAGGACTCATGGCTCAGGACCCCTAGGCGGATTCTTTTTACTTCTTGATAAGGCATTCTTTCCCATGCTGCTGCTTCAGTGATTTAGTTGCAAGGGAGCATGACAGGCACCAAGCAGCAGTGGAGATGTAATTTTGAAGACTTGGAAGTGTAGAGAAATTGTCATGAAGAAGTTATATGTTTTTCAGCATCATGCTCTGAATTTAAGTTCTGGCTGGAGGGAAGTCTTTGAGTGATGATTTTTATGACTTCAAAGCTTATGTCCATGGCCGTTTTCGCACTCAAGTTTTACTGGCACCACGACCCTCCTCACGCCGGCGAATCTGCATGGATTTCGCACCAGAAGCGCCGGCGCACCCAGAAGCGCCGGCTACTTCCGTCGCTAAGCCAGCGCAAACGGAAATCGCAAAGATGCAGGAAAACGTTTGCGCTGGCTTAGCGACGGAAGTAGCCGGCGCTTCTGGGTGCGCCGGCGCTTCTGGTGCGAAATCCATGCAGATTCGCCGGCGTGAGGAGGGTCGTGGCGCCAGTAAAACGTGAGTGCGAAAACACCCCATGTTATTGTCAGACATCACATTCTCTATATATTCTGCTCTGTGCTTGGTTCTAAATTGGTAGAAAGCAAGGCTGTCAGGAAGATCTTCCTGACAGTTAGAGCAGTTCTTCAGTGGAGCAGGCTTCCTCGGGAGGTGGTGGGCTCTCCTTTGGAAGTTTTCAAACAGAGGCTAGGTGGCCATCTGACAGGAATGCTGACACTGTGAACTTAGGCAGATCATGAGGAGAGCAGGAAGGGTTGCATCAGTGCTAAGTTTGGGGTGGTGTTTTTTGCTACCTTCTGGGCATGGAGCAGGGGTAACTGGGGGTGGGCGACAAAATATTTGTGACTTTCCTGCATTGTGCATGGGGCTGGACTAGATGACCCTGGAGCGCTTCCAGCTCTATGATTCTGTACATCATTTGCTTTTCCACACTGACTGTTTTGGTCCTGCACTGTGGGCTGGGAACATATTACTTGCTTTCTGGAATGTGCAAATAGTTGCTGTTTTTTTCCGGGGGGTGGGGGTTGGTACTAATTATGTGTGCAGACCACCACTTGTGCTGTGGAAATATCTTTTTTTCGTGCTGTGTAAACCAGAGCATTGGATTCTGCTAACCACCAGGTCTGCATACATGCACAGAAAAATATCCAGTCATCTTTTAAAAAGGGTGAATTGTTTTGTGGGCAACTCCAAAGGCCCCAGCATTCAATTTAACAGCTTTATTTATAGTACTTAGCTTCTGGACTTGATATCTGGAGGAAGGCTTGTTCTTGATCTTGGAGGAAGGCTTGTCCAGTAACTTCTCTGCTAGCCAGGAGAAGGTGGAAAGTTTCTGTAATTTTCACCCAGTACCTTCTGCACCTGACAGACACAAATCTGACATCAGGAATTACAAAAGTGAGAAACCTGTGGGAGAATACTTTAACCTTCCAGAACACTCAATGGGTGACCTCAAAGTTGCTGTTTTAATGCAAAGGAACTTCAAGAACAGGATGGCGAGGGGAATTGCTGAATTACAAATTATTATGAAACTTTGAACAAACACCTCCCCAGGACTGAACAGGGATATTGGTTTCTTATCTCATTACATATGCTAAACCCACTTTCACCAAGTATAGCTATATAACCACAATATGCCAATGTATTTCTTTTTTTAGAATAGTATATCAGAATAATGTTTTTTGTACTGACATACTCAAATAAGGGATCTTGGCTGTTTATCTCATTAAATCTACTAAACCCATCTTCCACTATATTTTAGTATTTTTTTCCTAATGGCAAACCAGAATGATGTTTATATGTATGTTACATGTTAAAAGGTAAATTAGTTGAGAAAGAAATGCTCTCATTTTGGCCCAGGCTTACTAGCAATAGAATAATTAACAGACATTCCCACATTCTGACATATTATATTTTATTGGTTTCCCACGCTAATGCTACCCAGAGCAAAGGTTTCCTCAATTTGTTATTTTTTCTATTCTGCCATTGGATTTTAACTTTCTACCACTTTGCATTCTAAACCACTGCCCACCAGCTATATGCAGCTCTGCTCACTGTACCTGATTCCTCATCTGAAGAAGTGTGCATGCACCCGAAAGCTTACATTCTGAATAAAACTTTGTTGGTCGAAAAACTTTGTTGGTCGTTGGTGCTACTGGACTCCTACTTTGTTCTATTGTTCAATTAGTGTTGGGCCACATATATGCAAACAAAAAATATTGTTTACTTTTTGTAAGTTAAAATATTTCAAATTACTTTCAGACCAGGAGTTTCCAATGCAAATTATCTTTAATAGTGTTGGGAACAAAAATATAGAAATACTTATGATGCAAAGAAATGTTAGAGCAAAAAAAATGTAAACAGTTTCTTCTAAATGTGGTTTTACATTTCATGTCTTGAGTATGTCTCCAATATTACGTGGCATACAAAACCAGACTTTACAACATGCTTGCTCCTCAAGCCAAGGTTGTACAATATCTGATTATATATTTAAAATATTCCTATATGAAATCACAGCTGGGCATTCCAAAAACAAGAACTTCACTTGGTGCCTAGCATTTGCACCAAATCTTTCAAAAAGTTTAGGCTGCTATCCAGCTCTCATTTATGTATGACTAACCCCCATTTGTCTTGGGAAAGAAACATGGGAAATGAAGCTTGTACCTTTGCGATGAGAAATGAAATACAATAGCCCCAATCTGTGCTTTACAACAGGAAATTATGAGCAATGGCTCAGATATGTCAAACTCCAAGAGAATAATCCACAGGTATATTTTATTTTATTTACTTTATTTATCAGATTTATATCCCGCCCTCCCTCAACAGGCTCAGGGTGGCTAACAACAGTTTAAAAACATTAGCAATTAACAAACATATTAAAATTAAATATATAAAAACATTTCCATACAAATTAAAAATCCGAGATGGCAAGCTTCTGATTTCCATTATATTAGTTCAGTGAGATTGTCGACGCTGAAGGTAATAGCCATCTCCCTCTAATCATTAAAGGCAAGTTTGAATAGTTCGGTCTTACAGGCCCAGTGGAACTGTGGCAGGTCCCACAGGGCCTTGATGTTTTCGGGGAGGGTATTTCACAAAGTGGAGGCTATTACCGAGAATGCTCGGGCTTTAGTGCTGGCCAATCAAGCTTCTTTCGGTCCAGGGATCTTAAGGAGATTTTGAGACCCTGAACGTAGTGCTCTCTGGGGTATGTATGAGGAAAGGCAGTTCCAAAAGTAGACAGGTCCCAAACCATATAGGGCTTTAAAGGTTATAACTAGCACCTTGAAGCAAATCCAGAACGCCGCAGACAACCAGTGTAATGCTTTCAGCACAGGTTGAATGTGCTGCATTAACAACCTGGCTGCTGCATTTTGCACCAGTTGCAGCCTCCGAAGTTGAGTCAAGGGCAGCCCCATGTAGAGGGCATTACAGTAGTCTATTCTCGAGGGGACCGTTGCATGGATCACTGTTGCCAAGTCGTCGCGCTCCAGGTATGGAACCAACCGCCTTATCCGCCTAAGATGGTAGAATACGGATTTGGCAGTGGCTGCTACCTGGGCCTCCATTGTCAGTGAAGGCTCCAGGAGCACACCCAAGCTCTTGACCCTCGACACTGGTGCTAATAGCATCCCACCAAAGGCCAGCAAGGGGATTTCCCTACCTAGGACACTGTGACTCAGGCACAGGACCTCTGTCTTCACTGGGTTCAATTTCAATCGACTCTGCCTGAGCCATTTCACTATGGCTTGCAATACCAGGTCCAGATCTTCCAGGGCGCAGCTGGACTGGCCTCCCAACAATAGATAGAGCTGGGTGTCATCCGCATACTGATGACAACCCAGCCCATATCTCCAGACAATCTGGGCAAGGGTGTGCATGTAGATGTTAAACAACATCGGGGAGAGGACTGCCCCCTGAGGGACCCCACATACAAGAGGATGCCTCTGGGACAACTGCTCCCCTATAGCCACCCTTTGTTCCTAGCCTTGGAGAAAAGAGGTAAGCCATTGAAGGGCAGACCCCTGAATCCTCACGTTGGCGAGGCAGTGGGACAGAAGCTGGTGGTCAACTGTGTCAAACGCAGCCGACAGATCTCAAGAGATCATCCATGAGGGCGACCAGTACCGTCTCCATCCCTTGGCCTGGCCAGAAGCCGGACTGAAATGGGTCTAAGACGGAAGCGTCATCCAAGAATCCCTGTAACTGTACTGCCACTGCCCTCTCAATGACTTTACCCAGAAAGGGCAAGTTCAACACTGGCCGGTAGTTTGCCAATATGGCCGGGTCTGAAGATGGGTTTTTGAGGAGAGGGCGTACCACCATCTCCTTAAGGGGCATAGGAAAGGTTCCTTCAATCAGGGACCTGTTGATAATCACCTGCAACGGGGCTCGCAATTCTGTCCAGCAAGCACGTATCAACCAGGACAGATACGGGTCCAGATTGCAGGTAGTGGGACGTATAGTACAAAGGACCTTGTCAACTTCCTCCAAGCTGAGTGGAGTGAAATGGTCCAGGATCAAACCAGAAGACACACTTTGGGCCTCAAGTTCACTCACTGTGTCAAGGTTGGTGGGAAGATCACGGAGGAGCAGCAGGACCTTATCTGCGAAAAAATCTGCAAAAGCCTCACAGCCGATTTCCAATTCCTTATCGTTTGGTCTGCTCTGTGGCAAGTTTGTAAGCATCCGAATTGTTCTAAATAATTGGGCTGGGCGAGAATTCACAGCTGTAATCTGGGTTGCAAAGGTTTAAACAGTTTACTGGAATTGGATACTTCTTAGTTTCTTATACCACTAATTTAGGATGATGTTACACTTGCTATGGGTGTGTCACCCATGCTGGCTATAACTTTTAGAATGATCACATTTTCAACCCCCTGGTAGACATTTCTGGTCCCATTCTTGAGTGTAGAAATGCTGAAAAATAGTGATCATCACTGGAAACAGTTCTAAATGTTATGGTTTTGGAAGGACCAGTGAGATATCACTTTCTGGCACAGAAAGTATAATATGTACAATGGCCCTTTATAATTTCATCCATGTGGGCCTCAATCCACCTTCACTGAAACTGTGAATTTGGTGATCATCAATTAGTGCAGGATTATGTTAACTATCTATGTGTGTTCTTCTGTGTTCCTAGATGATTTGTTAAAATCAGTATATCTTGATAAATCAGCTAACACTTATTTTTTTTAAAAAAAATGGTAAATATTTAACAAACTTACAAGAAGTCCCTACACATAAATCAGAAAAGAATTTGCTCTAATCCAAACATAAAAATATGATGAATGTCATGGGGGGGAGGCATTCACAACTGGCTTTAACAGACATTTTTAGAAATGAAAAGAGAAAGAATTACTGGAAAGGTGATCAGTTCTTCCACCATGACTACTTTTTACACTGCAAATCAAAAACTCTTGAAGCTCCTTTCTTATTTTAGGAAAGATATGTCTGCCAGCACTTTCTTAGAGGTGTATAGTGCATTGCTTCCCCCCTAAGGGGGAAGGGACGGTGGCTCAGTGGTAGAGCATCTGCTTGGGAAGCAGAAGGTCCCAGGTTCAATCCCTGGCATCTCCAAAAAAGGGTCCAGGCAAATAGGCGTGAAAAACCTCAGCTTGGGACCCTGGAGAGCCGCTGCCAGTCTGAGTAGACAATACTGACTTTGATGGACAAGGGTCTGATTCAGTATAAGGCAGCTTCATATATATAAGGGGAATGTAGCAGTATAGAAAAGACATATGGCATCTCCCAAACATATTTCCAGCTTTTCTGAATTCGGAGCATTGGTAAACTTATCTGGAACCAGGGTTTTTTTTTTTTTTTTTTTTTTTTTTTTTTTGGGGGGGGGGGAGCAGGAACGCACAGGAACGCAGTTCCGGCTGGCTTGGTGTCAGGAGGTATGGCTTAATATGCAAATTAGGTCCTGCTGGACTTTTTCTACAAAAAAATTAAGGAAATTTAAGAAAATAAATAAAATAAAAGCCCTATGCAAAACTATGGTGATATCAGGGGGTGTGGCCTAATATGCAAATGAGTTCCTGCTGGGCTTGTTCTACAAACAAAGCCTTGTCTGGAACTCTGAGGAGGATGGGGCAACTGTTTGAGTAAACAGGAGCTACTCATGCTGAGCCTCCCATTCTATGCAACAGCCAAAGCAGGCCTGCATGAACCCTCAGTTGACTGGAAAATGGGAGGAGGTCTTTTCTGCCTGCACACAGCTGCATCGATTGTGAATCAGGAAGGAACTGAGCTCTTTGCACCCCTATGCCCATTGTTATGGTCTCACCAGCACCAGCTTGAGAGCAAATAGCACCCTAGGCAAGTGCCCCTCACTGGTGCCATCCCGGGCACACTCCACTTGCCCCCCTGATGCTGCCTCGACCACCCAGCCTCCTCCTGATCACCACCACTGCATTCTGCTCTCCCTCCCCTGCTGCCACCGCAGCTGCCACCAGCCTCCTCTAGCCCATCGTGGCCACGCTCCACTCACCCCCCCCACGCTTGCCGCTCATGCCTGCGCGTTTAATCAAATGCACAGGCACAGGTTGCGATAAGCCAGTAAGGCTGTAGTCATGGAGAGCAGGGGGAGGGGAGTGAGTGGTGGCGAGAGGAGCATGGTGGTGGGTTGTAAGGAGCTGGCAGTGGCTGCAGTGGCGGGGGGGGCAGCGGAGTGCAGCTCTGGGCAGGAGGAGGTTGGCAGTGGTCGCAGCAGGGGGGAGGAAGGCAAACTAGCCAGTTGCCTTGGGCACCACAGAAGGGGGGGAGCCCAATTCGTCACCCCCTGCCTCTCGGCACCCTAGGCAACTGCCTAGTTTGCCTAGTGGGTGAGCCAGCCCTGGGTCTCACAATATATCAACTTATAATAATATCATAATAAATTAAATCATAAATAATGTTGTTAGCAATACAATCCTATATAGCATCAATTGCTTTGTTTGGTACATTGCTCTGTTTGCTACATTGGTCTATTTGTCTACATTGTCTATTTATACAAAACTCTCTTCCATATTGGTACAAAGCAGAAAGGAATCCACAAGCCTTGGCTTTACCAACTGCTGGAAATCTGATTCTTGAAGGCCATCAGGACTCATTACAGCTAGTCGCCGTAATGCCGCCTGTAAAAAAATGAGATAATACAGTTTTAGAATACAAATAATACAGTTTTAGAATACATGAGATAATACAGTTTGAGAACACACGCATAGCTGGTCTTGAGGACAAAAGGAGATTGAGGAAGAATCGCACTGCTACAGCACCAACCCCAAATCAGACTTTTCCCTGCAGCCGCTGTGGCCGGACCTGCCTGTCCCACATTGGTCTTGTCAGCCACCAGCGAGCCTGCAGCAAACGTGGACTATTGTACCCTTCTTAAATCTTCGTTCGCGAAGCCAAGCCGAGAGAGAGAGAGAGAGAGAGAGAATACAAAGCTTGCTTTCTGCAAGGCTAGATGCAAACTACCAGCTGGTAAGAACTACTTGTTCAGACTGACTCATATGTCAAGAGCTAGCAGCAGTCCATTGCACCACTTACAATGAACTCATTCAAAGCCATGGGCATTTACATGAAATCTGTGAAGCTGTTGACTGCTGTATGAAACAGGCTGTTCTAGGCTTGTGTGCTGTATAAAACTGAGCATTCTGCAGCAAATTTGCTTATTTAGATGTATGGGGTTCAGAATGGGTAACACCAGCAACTTTATTAAATAGGTGGGCCCCTGACTGAAAACATTTCTTCATTTATACTGCCATATTGACTTATCTTTGCCCAATGGATGTTTCCATTTTAACAACAAATGTGACATCCTTTCTTCTGAAACCTAATCTCAACTGTGAGTGCTTGAAAAGAAAGCCAATTCTGCCAAACTTTTTCTTCTGGCCAAGTTACTTTTGGACTTGTAGAGAACAGCATCACACTAACTTTTGAAACATAACCAGTAGTTGAAAAAAGGCTAAGAGATCACCATGTAAATAAAAATCTTGATATTTACAAGATGGATAAAGATGGATCTACAGAGGGATAAAGTGTAATAATAAGAATAAATAGGTGTGCTTCCCCAGATGTGTTCATATTTTACAAATATCTGTCTTTCCACTCTGTGCTTTGCCTAGGCAACTGATGCCAAAAGAATACTTGAACTTCACTCAGCAGGCCAAAAGAGTAAAGTGATCTTGTGGAGTAGGACTTTTCCCATTTTTCCCCTGTTGAAGTGAACTTTTTGTAGCATCAGTTCACTTCCACAATTCATGCTGGTTATACACTCTGGCTGGGCTTTTAAAGGTTTCACATTTGTCAGTATGGGTTAGTCTGACTAGAGTCACATTTGGAAGTATGCATTATAGTCCAAGTGAGAAGAGGGTCAAGAAGACTAGGATAAAGAGTAGTTAGAAAGAGAGAGTGATATCCAGGCCTCAGATTCAGCAGGAGCTCACAGTTGCTTTTGGTGGGGGGCGGGTTGCTTTTGGCGGGGGGGCGGGGTGGCATATGCTAATGAGCTCTGCCACCTATTTTTCTACAAAACGACCCCTGGTAATATCTATCTCTGTCTCCGTATACACACACTTGTGCTAATTCCTTTATAGAACCCTTTATAGAGAAGACCACTTTAAACCATGCTATGTGAAAGCCAGTCTTGCCTCAGACCCTAAAATCCTTCAGCTGGCATGCCATTTTCATTTCTATGGGGTCCATGCCAGTGAAGCACTTTGAGGGTCAATCTTTTGCTGGACTTTACATCCTGCAAAGATTTATAGCATGACCTCAGGCAAGTCACTTCATCTATCTGCTTAAAACAGTACGATTTAAAATTTACACAGAAATTATCTTTGCAAGGTACTTAGCATACTGCTGGTTCCATTTTGATTGGTGTCTATAAGCATTACTGTATTACAAATAATAAATCACATGATTTCCAAGCATGTGGGGACAAGAATTGGAGTACAAAACTCCATTGTACAAAGAAATATTGCCCACTTATCTTCATTAAAAATAATGTCGCTATTATACAAATTATTTTATCTGTCATAAGAGTGCAGTTACAAAATACCGGATATCGCTTGCAGCAACTTGATAATAAATTTAAAAATGAAAAACAGCTAACTGTCTTCTAAAAGAAAAGAAGAGTATTCTGGACCAGCAAGCCAGTACTTTCTAACTTTTAAAATCCCATTCTAGTAAGATCATGGGAGCACATTTGTCCATAACACAAGGATACTAGGAACTTAAGGGCAGGGGCCTGGGGCTCAGCCAGAGGCATTACTAAGATAGGTCCCTAAAAGAACTGGGATCCAATGGCATCATAGGGAGGAGCCAGTGACATCACAGGGAGGGGCCACCATTACCACTGCCTATGGAGGTGGGGCCATGGGCAATTTAGGGAGAAGCTCCCCAGAAATTTAGCGGGAACACCCCTAACGATGCCCTGGGCTGGGCCAAACCCAGAAAAAGGGGGAAATTCACCAGTAGTTATAGTGGTATTTCAGCGGTCTCCTGCTGTGTCCTATTTTTGAAATTCATTTTTAGAATGGTCATTTTAAGATCTGCAAACATGCATGTCGTGTGCATAGGATAAACTAATGGTCATAAATTTGACAGTAAAAGGCAACGCAGAAAAGCCTTTAGAGGAACTTTTGTTTTTTTAAAGTTTCCCTGGATGTTCATTTACAGGTGTTCTGTTTCTGCCTTATTCATAAGAGTAACATTGTACTGAAATTTTAAAAATCATGGCATCACAGATACCTTCATTTGGTAAATACATGGCTGGAGTCTCTGAGCTAGGGCAAATAGAAGACAGTTGTTGTGCGTTCAAAGCAATTGTGCAATAAAGCAGCTACTCTGTGGCCCTCATTGAGTGCCCTGGAAGGTTCAAGTGTTCTCCCATAGGCTTCTCAGTCTGGTGATTCTTGATGTCAGATTTGTGTCCATTGTATCTGGGGATCTGAAAGACTTTTTCTGTCATCTATGCCTGAAGGAGTACTTCCAACATATGCAAGAAGAGAAGAACACTTCACCCTTCCAGGACACTCAATGGGGGACCTCAAAGCAGCTGCTTTACTGCAAAGGAACTTTAGAAACAGATGGGAATAGGAGATTGCTGAATTGCAAGCTATTACAGCACTCAGAACAATGGAACCCCCAGGACTTAACAGATATATTGGCTTCTTCTCTCACTATATATGCTAAGTCAATCAGTTCTCACTTATACCCAGAAATCAAACTAGGTTGTTCTAAATGGTACCACAAACTTAGTTCTTACATCCATAGATAATTGCTTTATTATCAGTATACCAATTTACTGCAATTTTTACATCTTACCTAACGTGTTACTCCAATCTTAGCTGTAAGTATCGCTCAGTTACTTATACATTTTTACTCCAATTTGCTCTTCCTGGCAATTTAACCTCCACCCTTACCTATATGTAATATTTGAAAAAAATCTGTTTCAATTAATCTTAGGAAGTGAACATGCTGCTGATGCTTTCACACATGGTAAAAAATGCAGTTTCAATCCACTTCAGTGATGGTTTGCAAGTGGATTTTGCCATTTCACACAATAAAATCCAGTTACAAAGTGCATTGAAAATGGATTGAAAGTGCATTATTTAGCATGTGTGAAAGTGCCCTAAGTCTCTCAGTTCTTACTTATAGGTATAATGGAACTTTACTTGACTTACACGTACCACTGGACTCAAACCTTGTTCTCATACCTGCTTCTTAACTCTTGTATTTGCTTGGTAATTTACTGCCATTCACAGATCTCTCACACATCCAGTCTCAGCTATAATCACTTAGTACTTATGCATCTTGACTCTAAATTTTGTTTCACTTGTATCTGATGAAGTGTGCTTGCACACAAAAGCTTATACCCAGAATAAAACTTTGTTGGTCTTAAAGGTGCCACTGGACTCAAACTTTATTGGTTCAGAACAACACAGCTACCTACCTGATTCTAAATAAAACAGTGTGCATGCACACAAAAGCTTATACCTAGAATTATACTTGGTTGGTCTTAAAGGGGTCACTGGACTCCAACTTTGTTCTGCTGCTTCAGACTAACATGGCTATCCCACCTGAATCCATTAGCTAGTTGGTTGCCCCTTTGAACCTGTACCACACCATTTTATGTAATAGCAAAATGAAAAACATGAATGCGTACAGAGTGCACATTCCTTTGCAATGTTGTCTCTGCACTGCACACAGGACAAAAGGAAATTTTAAAAGACCTCTGATCTTCATGTCCCCTCCACCCAATCTCACTTTCCCCAAAATGTAAATTGGAGCCAAGCAAGTATGTTGAGCCCAACAAAGGCCTTTTATTCTGACTGTTGCCAACCTGAAAGTGGATGCTGCCAGCCAGAGTTAAGGACTATACTTTCTTTTCCAACAGACACCAAAAATATTTAAGTATTGATGTGTTCTGGATATCAAAACCTTAGTAATCGATTTAGAGGGTCAAAAGATACAGCCAAAAACTTTTGCAGATCACAATTACCTTTTGCAATATCAAACATTCTTCAGCCCTCTAGGCCAGCTGGATGGATTGACAAAATAGACATCTGTCCTAGATTCAGGTGAGAGATCTGTCCTCCCTGATGGATCCAGCAGCAAGAGAGCTTCTCTTTCTATTGGCCAGAAACATTATCAAAGCTCTTTCCCCACCCCCTTGGCCCAGGTCTGCTCAGGTCAAAACAGCTTTTCCTGTCTCCAGAGACACATATATTTTTCCTGCTTGGAGAAGGGAGGGGAGAAGAGAGTGTTTATGTATCGATCTATCTATGCATTGTCTGCTCTGCTAGCTTAATTAGCATTTGTAAGAAGGTGAGCTTCGAAGATCATTATACCACTGACTCCCTTCTTTCTAGCCCACAGGAAAAAAACACACACAGGGAGATTTTCCTGCCTCACAATGTCCCAGGAGAAAAATGCATTTCTTCACAGGATCCACTATCCCATTCATGCCCTTGAAGATCATTATCTCTCCTTCTTGAAAATCTAAAGTGGATTGGAAAACATTTTTATATACTCAAGGGAGTTTGTCACTATGCCTGGCACTGGTTGTCTGGGGGAGGCCTGAGCTCCCAAGCCCCTAAGTCCTCTGCTGGTTCCCTGGGGGGAAAATCCAGAGGGGGCTCAAGCCCCTGAGCCCCCCCGTAGTTTACACCTATGCTTAAGGGAATCCAAAAGCAGGATGTCACTGTGCTCTTGATAAATATAACAGAAAAAGGTCCAACACTGTGATGAGTGGGCATGTGTGGAGGTGTAGCCTTAGGTTTCCAGTATTTGTATAGGAGAAAATAAGGAGGCAAGCTAGGGAATGTCATTACAGTGGACACTGAGCCTGCCTTCCAGCTCACCAATCGCATTGTCTGCAGAAAAGTCAAGTTGATCTCATCAGCTTTGTCCTAGATAACTTAATAGCAGCCCCTGAGAATGTAGCCAGTTCCTATAGCCATAGCTGCACTCCTTGATCTATATATTCCTAGCCTGTGCAGTGTGACTGAATGTGAACTGTTTTTATATACTTTTCATCTAAGCATAGCCCAAATAGACTGCATAATATCAATACTTGTCTGAAGGCATAGGCAGCACCTGTTCAAGTAGCCTTATTACCAGAATTGCTTTTTCAAGTATGAGAAGAGAGGCAAAATTTCCTCACCTGCTGCATTATAATGGGGGGGGGGGGGGAGAGAAGATACTCCTCTTGGGGAAAAAAGTACAGGTAACTGTAATTTCTCCCTCCCCCCAGCAGGACTGAAAAGCAGATTGGAGGTGGCTTTTCCCAGTAAGAAAAAAGCAGTGAAGGAAAGACTTAAAACCTCTCTCCTGTACTGATCTTCAGCCCTCCCTTGGCTTCCAGTGTAAACAACTGAAAGGCTGTGATGTCAGTGTGTATGTGGGGGTAACTTGAACCTGCTTGTATGAAACCATAGCCATATCTATCTCTTGGGTAGCCCGCCACCAGCTGGACAATTATGCACTCTTTAAACTGCTCCCCTTATCTGATTCACTGAAAGGAATGTGTGTGTGTTGTGTGTATGGAATAACTATTCTCCCTGTTCCCAACCTCCACCAAATGGATACACAGCCAGGTGCACTGCTCTTCATGGATGAAAAGCCAGGTGTATGGGTGAGAGTTAACTGCATTCTGAGTTCTTTACAAGAAAAAAAAAACTTTAATAACTAACAAACATCCTCTACAAACTAAAAGCACAAAGCATGGGAACATAATTCAGAACAAAGTACAGATGTTACAGAGAATCCTTTATATAATAAAAGCCCTGTGGTGAGGCCAAATCCAGGTCTCCCATTGGCTTACGGGTGCACTCCATAAACCATTGCCCCATCAACTGCCACTCAAGGTCTGTTGCGTACGATTGGTTGAGGACTGAGGCACTACTTTGCAGAGGAGATAGAGAAAGCCTTCTCTCATTTGGCTGATGGAGGGAGTAGAAGGGAAATTGCCACAGAAAGCCTTCCCCTAATTGGCTGAGGGCTCCTGGATTTTCCTGGTGAGTGTATAAAAGGAAAGGAAGGGAGCAGAGCCCCTTTGTTTGTTTGGAGCTGCTCTGCTTTGGTTTTCCAGTTAATCTTAAGAAGTTGGTTAAAATGCAGTAGATAGTTCTGGTGAGTAAATTGCTCCAGTGAGTAATTGCCCCAGTAAGATCACAAAAGTGTGTGCTTTCCTACTGTATTTATTTGGCTGCTTTGTGTGTGAGAGAGTGTGTGTGAGAGAGTTTAGTGGAAGTACAGTCAGCTGCTGCATGCAAGGAAATTAAGACTTTATCCAGGGGAATGACAATGTTGTATTCTTATTTTTATTTTTTTGCAGGGGGGAATGGGAAAGTCTCCTGGATCCACCCCCAAAATCTCCAGGTATTTTCTGAGTTGGGCCTGGCAACCCTACTGCCAAAATTGGTTCTGTCAGTAAAAGACAGGGGAAAAGACCCTTTCCAGGCCTATTTTGATGCCACCTGACTAATATGACTTAACTAGGCACTGCTTGCTCCTGTTCAGAAAATACAAAACACACACACACTGTGATATACTGGCTAACAGCATATTTAGTAAAACATTTTAAAGAAACATTTTAAAGAAGTCATATAGATCCTTTTAAATACATTATAAAGAAGTTCAGCTTTACAAGATCGCAAAGAAAGGTCTATCCAACAAACACCTGATGTAGGGTCATTTCATCAAAAGTCTTCCTCAGGAGTACTTCTATTTTCTTCAAAGTTATCAGCTTCTTGTTACAATTCAGTGTTACTATTGGAAGTCAGCCAGGTCTTAACATCTTCCCTAAACAGATGCAAAAGCCTTCAGAATTTGGCTGGCAAAATGCTCTCTGCAACCTCTATTTTTTTCAGAATTTCTCATACTGGATTATACTATGGTTATTATAGCAAGTTGCAACACAAAGCTGGATGGAAGTGGATAATTTTTTAAAAAATTTTTAATGAATAATTTTTAAAAAATATATTCTTGATTATTATCAAGAATTTACGTTCCAATCTCACTTAATTGTTTCTATTTATACTAGGAGCAAGCCAGTCCTCAGCTTCTTCCCTAACAAGATGCAAAAGCCTTCTGGATTTGGCTGGCCAAATGCTCTCTGCATTACATTTATATTAGGAGCTAGCTATTCCTGAATCTCTTTTCCAGGGGTCCATTTGTAGAAAAATTGGTGGTGGATAGGGTTGCCAAGTCCAATTCAAGAAATATCTGGGAACTTAGGGGGTGGAGCCAGAAGACATTGGGGCGGAGCCAGGAGCAAGGATGTGACAAGCATAATTGAACTTCAAGGGAGTTCTGGCCATCACATTTAAAGGGACCACACATCTTTTAAATCCCTTCACTCCACAGGAAATAATGGATAGGGGCACCTTCTTTTGGGGCTCATAGAATTGGACCCCCTGGTCCAATCTTTTTGAAACTTGAGGGGGGGGTATTTTGGGGAGAGGTACTGGATGCTATGCTGCAAATCTGGTGTCTCAACCTCAAAAAACAGCCCCCCCCCAGAGCCCCAGATACCCACGGATCAATTCTCCATTATTTCCTATGAGAATAAGTCTCCAAAGGGAATAATGGAGTGCCCTCCCCCCATTTTCTCTCTCACACTCACACACACGCTTAACTGTCTCTGGTGCAAGTGGGCAGCCGTGTTGATCTAAAGCACTAGATCAAAGCAGGAGTCTCTGGTGCCTCCACAACGAGGTCTGGAAAGTACAGGGGCTTGCTGCTCTTTTACACACACACTCACTTGTCCAAAAGGAAAGCAAAACAAACAGAGGGGCCGCGCTCTCACAAGGTCTGCTGTTGCTAACCCTTCCCCATGAAGTACTTCCTGCTCCAATTTAAAGGCACACACTCATTTTAAAACTGGACCTGTTTGCAGGTCCTGCCCAAGATCTAAAGGTACAGGGTGGCTGTGAGGGAGGAGCTTCCCCCACCGGCCAGCTGGCTGGGGGCGGGGGGAAGCCTGTAAAACTGGGGAATCCCCGACTGGGACCTGGGGATTGGGAAGCCTAGTGGTAGAGCTCATTAGCATAACTCATTAGCATATGCTGCCCCCCCAACCAGCCAAAAGCAACACGGCGCAAGAAAGGAGAGCCTTGGGCAAGCGAGGCTAGAGATCCAGCCAGCCCAAGCAGGCTCTGCTCACCTGGGGCTCACCTTGGCTGCCCTCCCCCCATAGTCAAAAGGCCAGCAAGTCACCTGCCAGCCAAAATCACATAAGAGAAGTAGAGAAAGGGTGGTGTGGGCTTCTCCAGGGGTTTATGAGGGCTGCTGGGTGTGTGGCAAAGCTCCTGGTGGCTGGCTGGCTGCCTGCTCTCCTAACCCAGGGATTGTTATGCAGCTGCATCTACTATTCAATGGACAAGGCAGATGGGGAGGAGTAGGGAGAACCCTCAGAAAGGTTCAGGAGCTGTGCTCCTGTGAGCTCCTTCTGAATTCAAGGCCTGCTCTTTTCTAACCAAATGCAAAAGTTTTCTGAATTTAGGTGGCAAAATGCTCTCAATACCACTTAAGTGTTTAATTTAGAAGCAAGTCAGTCCTGAACTTTTTCTCTAACTAGATGCAAAAGCCTTCTGAATTTTACTGGCAAGATGCTCTCTCCAAAAACCTTGAAAACTAACTCTACTTAAAGAAGGTCCGGCCCCTTCCCAGCCAAGCCGGCTCGCCGGCATTCAGGCTGGGGGACGTCTTTGCCCCCTCGGAAGGAGGGAGCAACAGAGCTATAGGCCCGTATCCGGGTCTTGAGCTGGGCGTGGCGTCGGGGCTATATAAGCCCCGGCCCTGCCCAGAACGTCACAGTTCTCTTGGCTCTCTGCCCGCCCACCCTCCCTTTGGCAGTACAGGCTTCGGCCGGTCGCCTTATTAGGGGCCAGGTAGGAATTTTTTCACCTTCACATAATTGGCCCATGTGGAGGTGTTTTTCGCCTACCTTGTACTGCCTGGTACAAGGCAGGTTTAGTGGTAGGAGTTTTAATATGGTCGCAGGCTGGAGGATGTTTGGCCACAGGGTTTTCAGGGGAGCACCTATGGCCTAGGACCATTGGTGCGGTGGTCTGTATGAACCACAGATGGGCTACACGGCTCAGTGCGGGGAATGCAGATCACGGGGAGCCTCACCTGGGCGGATCTTTCCATGGGGGATTGATGCTAGCCCAGGTGGAGAATGGCTGGGGGCCTGGCTGCTCAGCTACAACCCGAATGCGGTGGGCTTGTGCTGGGGGCAGGGTGGCTTGCCCTTTGGACAAGGCGGGGTCAGGGGGTGACCCCAGGGCTTGTCCCGTTCAGGTCCCATCCCTGCCAGTTATTGGTTATAAGTTATTTAATAAAGCGGCCCGGTTTTTACACCCAACACTTGTGTCTGTCTCTTCATTCCGACTGGGGGGGGGGGGGGCAAAGCTAATCTAGGTAACTCCATGCAGCTGTGTCTTGAATATCTCTTTTTTAAAGGTATAAGACACAGAGATATATAGTAAAGATTTAGTGATACAGTGAAGATTCATAAATATTGTTCCATAAGATCCTCAGGGAAATAATAAGTTTCTGGTATGATTTTAAAATGTTTTAAATACTTAATTGATATATAATTGAAGAGGATGCTGCTGCAGTTCTTTATTAAATGTAAGCAATAGAGCCCAATTCATATCTCAATATTATATTTAAAGTACACGGAAGTGGAAGTATGACATATGGTTTCAGCCCACAATCACTTTGACAGCCACTGTGATGTCACAGTCAGTGCTTCAGGGTAGAGTCTGCCAGACCCAGGTTCCTACTGTGGAAGCTGATGGGTGATTTCAGTTCAGTCACACTTTCAGCCTAACCTACCTCACAGGGTTGTGCAGATCAAAAGGGGGAGAGAGAAATGATGTAAGCTGATTTGGTCCATGCTGTGGATAAAGACTGAGAGGGGGGAGGGAGAGATGGAAAGATGAAGTCAGGGTCACATCAAGGTAGGTTGATGGTTGGCTGGGAAGGAAAGAGGGTTGCCAACTCCAGGTTGGGAAATTCTTGGAGATTGGAGGGGTGGAGCCTGGAGAGGGTAAGGTTTGAGAAAGAAAGGGAACTCAGACAGCTACAATACTATAGACTGCACCTCCAAGCCAATCATTTCCTCCCAGTGAACCAGTTGCCAATATCCAGGTGATCACTCAGAGGCCTGGAGATCACTCAGAACTACAACTGTTCTCCAAGTGGGCAGATATCAGTTCCTTGGGAGAAAATTGTACACTCTGAGTCATTATACCTTGCTGAGGTCTCCCCCTTAGGACAGCCAGTGTGATATGGCAGCTGGCACTTCAGAGCAAGGCCTACCAGACCCAGCTTCTTGCTGTGGAAGCTGACTGGGTCATTTTGGACCAGTCAGACTTTCAGCCTAACCTGCCTCACAGGGTTGTTTTGCAGATCAAAAGGAGGAAGAAGAGAATGATGTAAATTGCTTTGATCCCCACTGTGAAGAAAAACTGCACTTTTCCTAGATAGAGGCTGCAGGGAGGGGGGGAGGAGATAGAAAGCCATCTACCCATCTCTTTTGTCCCCCATTTCTTCTTTCTGAAGATACCCCTTTCTCTGATAACCTACCCCACATTTCCCCACTTTCTCCATTTTCCTTCCCAACCGCTGCCTTCTTGACATACCTTGCCTCCCTCTATCTTTTCCTTCTCTCCCCAGCCCCCTGCCAAGGCCATGAAACTCACCCATAGCAAATTTATACCACCCGTATTTCTCCCCACAATGGGCCTTATTACTAGATAGGTGATAAAAGACAAAAGGAATACCGACTATAGACACACCTAGATGCTGCAGCCATTTCAGGACAGGAATTTTCTTGTTTAAAAAATATAGTGGGGGGTCTGGTCCTGCTTGGGACTGCAGCAGGGGGGAGGGGCTCCCATCTCCCTTTTATGCTCTTTATTCACAAGGGCTCTTTCTAATTAGGGAAATCAGATACACATGAGCTATGTTCACCTTAGCACACTGTGGGTTCTGACTTGGGGAAAAGGGTTTGTGCAAACAAATAGAGTGAATATTCTATTTAGATATAGGAGAAACTGAAACTTAATGTAATTTCTTCACAGAAAGGATAATGAAAAGCAGTAATAATTGAATGTACTCACTAGACATGCCACTAGAACAGAATCACTGTTATTTCTTTCAGTAGGAGATCTGCAAACCTCTATGAGACGCGGTATACCTAGATATGCAAAAAAGGAGAGAGAATATGTAGAGTATATTTCCACAACTAAAATTACTCACATTTAGAACATAATAACTCTGCTGGATCAGACCAATTGTCCATCTAGCTTAGTATCCCATTTCACACAGTAACCAACTAGTTACCATGGAAGGCCAACAAATAGCACATAATAGTAGTGTTACCTTGAGGTGGGGCCTGGAGTTCTCCAAGAATTACAACAGATTTTAAGACTACAGAGATTAGTTCCTCTGAACGCTTCTGAAAGTTATGGCATTACCTCCTCAGTGACCTCCCCCTTTACCGCAAACTCTGCACTCTGGAGGCATTAGGAGTTTCCTAAACTGGAGTTTGATACCCTACCATAGAGGCCAAGACTTACCTTAATATTGCCTCCTAGCACTGTTATTCTGAGGTTTGTTAACGGAATGGACATGAACCTTACCACAAGCCTAATTTCATCACAAACTTAACTCGTTCATGGTTCGTGAGGCCTCAGTTCCTGAGACTGCATCTCCCATGAACTAACCCATTTCTTTATGGAGATTCATTGGCCACCCCCCAGAATCTACAACTGGGTGACTGCCTCCCAGACACAAGGGGGAGCGTGGTGGGATAACCCCAAAACCCTGTCACCAAGGGGAGGCAGGTGGGTGGCTATCTCCCTGGCCTGAGGAAAAGGGTTAGTTATCCTGGCTAGAATCCATCTTTACAACTAGTGACCACCTCCCAGGCTCAAGGAGGAGTGCGGCAGGCCATCTCCCAGAACCCTGTCACATATGTAGCTTTCAAACAATGACACCATAGCTGAAAGGGTAGTAACTAATTTTTTTTAAAATGTGCATCCCTTTTCAGATTCGTTTCTCCATCTCTCTCTCATATCTGTCTGAGTGTATATTTCTTTTTAACAGCAGTGATTCCATTTTAAGAAGATAGAATCACATTTCTTTTCTTTGTACATCTAGAAAACCTCAACTATGACATGGATTACAATGAACACTACTTTTTAAAAAAAAATCTGGAAAAAGAAAACTTGAAACTTTCTGTCATCGTGGTGCTTGGGCAACCTTTTTAATGTGTTCTGAAGGGAAGATATACCTTGTGTTTGAATGAAAGAAAACATTCCCTTAGCCTCCTGCCTCTGCATTTTCACAATAAGCTGTCTTGATGTCATTTCTAACATCGACAAAAGTGAGAATTTAAAAAAATATTTTAAGTCACAGCAACATCATAGCACCATTATGACACACAAGCAGCAAGTGTTTTTCTCTGCTCTCTTGGTTAACATTTTAAAAGTTCCTGAAGTGCTCTCTTCTCAATAACTAGGCCAGACTGCAATTGGACTCTCCAGCAATTAGTATTATCGAATTAGTGATTAGTATTAATGATAATTAATTAATGCTAATTAATTAATTAATGCTAATTAATTAGCATTAATTAATTAGCTAATTAGTTCATATGTTGCAAACAGAGATCTGATTTTTGTTGATCAATTTGATAGTTTGTTCAGTAGGTTGTTTCACTGTTACCGATTCCTCAATAGCAGTCGCTCTGCTCCAGGACTTCTGCCTTCCTCAAATCAAGTGATCAATTCCCCACCAGTTGCCGCACAGGCACATTTTGATCCATGGCTCCCTCCAATTTCCCTTGCAGCTTTCTGCTCTGGTTTTTTGGAGATTCAGAAGCTGCAAGGGAAATTGGAGGGAGCTGCAAGTTAAAATGCAGACACAAAAAGACTAATGGGGAATCGATTGCTTAATCTGAGGAAAGCAGAATATCCTGGGGTGGAGCAACTGCTAGTGAAGAATTGGTCTGTATTTTTTACTAACCATGCAGTACAGCACAATTGGCTTTTGCACATGTGTGTTCTCACACAGCCTGACTGAAATTTAATACTTTCCCATCCTTGCTACATAACTGCTCCTCTAGAAAGATAATTGTTTAAATAGACAATTGGGTTACTTGCAAATCATATAAACCAATCATCAGTGAGTGCTGTGTTTCAATAAAATCCTACCTTGCCACATTCAGCTAAGGAATCCTTAGTTACACTAATGACTGTCAATCACTTTAATTATCTGTATTTGCAGCTTTGGGAAAACTTAATGCAAACCTGTTCAGCAGGAGTTCATGGCTGCTCAACACAAACCAAATAAACCAAATTATCAGTTCACATCTGACCTTTGAACACACTAAGTTCTTCCATTGAACATATTCACAGTGAAATTCTGAGCATCCCTAACCCTTAAATCCTACAACAATGATCTGAAATAGCTTCTACATGGCCACATTTGGGGCTTATTTCAACTTGTGTACATGGGGATTTTTTTTTTCTCCTGCAAAAATTATATGCATGCATGTAAATTGACTATCATAAATGCAAACAACCACCTTGAAAGTCAGATGTGACAGAAGAAAATTAGCATTAGTACTGATAATGCACAAGCTGGATATCTGTGCTTGGCTCAGCTGATTCCTAAAATTTATTCACCACGTAGTGCATGAAAGGAAATGAAACACTGCATGAATTGAAAAAAAGAAACCTAAACATTAGTAACTTAATGTAATATAACTGATGAGGTACCTAGCAAAAAAACAGAGTGAGTTAAATGAGATCTTACAATGAAGAAAATAAAAGCTGTTGCTTCCTGGGTCTTAGTAGGATGTGAATTTTAGCATATTTTACAGGTTAAGCTTTAAAATTCTTACAGCTGAGCTTGATGGCAGCATGTGCTACTTCAGGATCACGGCTCAACCGGGCAAGTGTAACTGCAGCTTTTTGCTGAACTCGTTCACAAGCAGCTTCTTCTGGTGAATTCCCAGATGACGATTTCTCAAATAGCATTTCCATTAAAACCTGAACACCTACAAAGGAGTGCGAGATTACTTGTAACTATTCCAAACTATAATTAAAACCTTTAGCACAAAAGCAGCAATAAGAAATTAGGCAAATTATACAGCACCAACCAAATATTAACAGCAGTATCAAAATCCCCCCAAATATCTTCAAAATTACACCATCACATTGTGAATAAGTACAATTTTCATTTAGTTAAATTTTGTAAATAAAGTTAAATAAATGAACGCCTAACAGTCCCTCCAAGCACATATACAGGAAACTGGTTGCAGGATGATTTCTATGGTACTATAGTGACTCAATGGGTGGGTCCAGATGGGCAGTTAAAGCCAACACAGGGACAGCTGGCAGATGGATTTAAAAATCAAGTCCAAATGTGTACATTTGCCACCTGTCCAGCTCCCATACTCACCCCTTCCTCTGGTGTCTCCAAGGCGGCTCAAAACTCTACCACTTATAAAGTGCTAGCAAATTCTTCTGCCACATGCCATCCACTTTTCCTCACATCTAAATATGGAAGCATGCAAGCGAGGCGGATTGGCAATGCGAACCCATCAGGCCACGCCAAGCTGCTTCCAGCTTTTTCTTTTTTAAAAAAGCATGTCCACTGAGTGCATGACCACTAAAATGAATGGGGAAAAAAGAAACCCAGATTGTGCTAAGGAGATGGTGCGCAACAGCCATCTGACTGTGCTAAAGTGACCCCCCCCAGGATATGGGTGACTTGTGTGGGAGCATCTGACAGGGAATAATCTGCTCCATTTTGAACTGGCCCAATTTGATATGCCTCCCATGAGCCCAAAGCTGCCGGTCGATACCCAGCTGATAATGTATCTTATTTAATTTTTCTGTGATCCTTAGCAGGAAATATTTATTTCGAATTTGAAAAGTTTTCTTCAACTTGTTAAAATGATGCAGGTAACAGATCTAAACTTAATTTCAGACAAATGGTTCTGACTTAACTCATTACTTAGGCAGAGACTAATGATATCAGAACATAACCCTCCTGTAAACAAACTAACAAAAGATATCTAATCCTATTATTTATTCATTATTATTTTTATTTACAAAATTTGTATCCCATCTTTCTGCCCTTACAAGAGCCACCAAGGCAGCTAATGATTTAAAAGCTACATGATAAAATCACATTTTTAAATTATTAAAATCAACTCTCCCCAACATACAACATTAAAACCATTAAAATTAAGTTAAAACGCAAACAAAACATAAAAACAGTAATTAAAACATTTGTTAGAAAAGAGAGAACACTGAAGAAATACCAAAAGAAACAAAGATGTCTGCACACTATGGCAGAAGATGGCAACAGATGGGGACAGATGAATTTCACTGGGGAGAGCATTGGTACCATGACTGAGAAGGCCCTTGGCAGGGTTGTCATCTGCTTAGCTCAGATGGCAGGTGCACCTGAAGCAGGGCCTCCAAAGATGACTTCAGTGGTTTGGCATGTTCATAAGGAAGTAGGTGGTCCTTCAGGTATGTTGCCTAACACAATCCCATCCAGAATGCATGGCACTTTAAATACTAGGTCAGACTTTCCACCCACCAGTAGCACTTCCATCTTGTAAGGATTAAACTTCAGTTTATCAGCCCACTTTCACTTCAAAACTGCCTCTAGGTATTGGTTCATGGTTTTTACAGCCTCCCTGGAATCACCTGGAAGGGTGAGGTAGAGCTGAGTGTCATCTGTATATTGGTAACAGTCAGCCAAAACCTTTAGGTGACCTCAAACAGTGGTTTTATGTAGATATTAAAGAGCATAGGGGATGAGATGGAACTTTTCAGAAACCCATAGGACAAAAGTCAAGGGGCTTAGCAGCAGTTCCCCAGTACCATTGTCTAAAGCCTATTTCCTTCCTGTTAGCCTCGTGGTGCAGAGTGGTAAAGCTGCAGTACTGCAGTCGGAGCCCTCTGCTCACAACCTGAGTTTGATCCCAGCGGAAGCTGGTTCAGGTAGTCGGCTCCAGGTTGACTCAGCCTTCCATCCTTCCGAGGTCAGTAAAATGAGTACCCATCTTGCTGGGGGGAAAGTGTAGATGACTGGAGAAGGTAATGGCAAACCACCCCATAAAAAGTCTGCTGTGAAAATGTGAAAGCAACGTCACCCCAAAGTTGAAAACGACTGGTACTTGCACAGGGGACTACCTTTACCTTTAGGTTGCTGCAAGATACAAAATTTTTAAAGCAGCTATTCCTATTTTATGAAACACTACTAATTTTGTATGGTGGAACTATTCAGGAGGACTTTTAACACTGACATTTAGTAGTTTTTGAGGGGAGAGTTAGATTTGTTTTTTGGCTCATGTTTTTAAATTGTGGATGTACATTATCACTATAACCTGCTTTGAGTTTGCTTTCAAACATATGATGCAAAATGTTCTAAATAAATGAACAAAAGCTATTAGAAGGATTAACTTGAGTTCATGGTAAAATAACGAAGATTTTTCACAATTCACAGAAATCAGTTGTAATGTATACACTTGTTCTTTAAAGGCTGTCTTTCATACCTACAAACATTTGAAATACATACCATTTCCTTCAATTATGTCTGAAGCACACTGGTCCAGGACAGACATGTTTGCTAATATTGTCACAACCTATATTAAGAGAGAGGCAACATTTTGATTTTTTTTCTTTTCAGAATGGCTTCACATCACTATGTAAACAACCAATTCAGGAGTATCAGCTGCCTCCATGTCTGAAGGTCCTCTTACTTCCTGATTCACCAGCCAGTGTTTCCATTATTATTATAAATGCATGAACTGTGACTGAACATATACAATGGAGCCCATGCCATCTCCTATGAGAAGGGGCATAACTGCTTTCCAAGCCCTACCCTGTTTTTTTAAAATGATAATAATTTAGTTGTTAAACATTCAGCTACAGGAATGCTCATGAAGCTTTTTCGCTATAAATAGTCATGACCACTAGAGATGGGCATGAACTGTATTTTTGTGGTTTGGTTTGTTATTCATGGTTGAACTCTGAACTCTTATATCTTTAAAGATACCATGATAACTATTGGAATGGCAGAGATTACTGTCCCTCCCCGCAATCTATTAGCAAGGTCACTACCTCTCTTCATTTTAGAGTCAGCCATACACCTTTCGATCTAACTATGACTCATATTTGCTAGGTTTGAATTCCAGATAATATCATCATATATAATAATAATGCAGAATGAAATAATGAAAAGGCATATAAGGAGAATTTGACTTAAGGTTTTGTAGGCTTGAGATCTCTTATGAAGTCAGAGAGATAGACAAGGACAGATGTTTAGGCAAGGAAAAACTCCTCCATAGCCTTCTAGTCTCCACATTCTACAAATTAGCAAGTATAAGACTTATAAGCTAATAATATTTGTTTGCACTGAGTGTGTGCTATACAGTGTAGGGAAAATGCATGAAAGAAATAAACATTTGGGTAACATAGCTTCTGGCTCTGTCTTGTGTATTCAAACAAACCCTTACTGATAGATATAAGTAAGCCAAGTTGCTATCAGTTTGGCTCTCACCAGACCATTATAGTAACAAAGGAAATTTGCTTTAGGTGATAAGGCACACGAAGGTCGTCTCCTTCTGCCAGCAGTTCAATAGTGTCATCTCTCTGAATAAACAGATCTACTTAGAATGCAAATGACTTGATGAAACACTAAGTAGTGACAGGTAGAAAAATGAGAACTCGAGACACATCTCTGTATTTATTCAATGATAATTATTAACAGAGTTTCAGGCACAGTGTATATATTTCTTCACTTTAAATTATATTCTGTTAATGAAAATTACTTACTCCACACAGAGCCTATACACCACGTGGCTTTCTAACCAAAAGATGAAGAATTCAATTATGGACAATTTGAATACATTCCAATTATTCCACTCCTTCAAGTTATTTTATCTAATGAGTGTTCTTGGAAATTTTAAAAAGTGCCTATTTCCATACTGCAAATTATCTGAGTGATGGGTTTACATTAGTTCAGCTAGCTCATGTCCCCTGCTGCTAATTATCCAGAATTTTATGTATGTGTGAACGTATCATATATGCTGCTATTTAATCCTTTAAACACACTACAGGAAGACTGTGGGAGTCAGCATGGTATAGTAGTTAGAATGTCAGACTAGGATCAGGTTTAGATCCTGTCTCTGCTATGGAAACTTGCTGGGTGACCTCGTGTCAGTCACACACACAGCTTAACTTACCTTGCAAGGTTGTTGTGAGGATAAAATGAAGGAAAGGGGAAACTGTTTAGGGTCCCCATTGGGAGATAAGCAGGGTATTAATGAATTAAATAAATAAATTATTTGATTCGTGTTATGTATAAATCTCATTTAGTCACCAGTATTGGGTAAACTTTAGAGTTTTTTTCAGCTCAAAGCTCCATGTAGTATGAAATTAAAAGAAACGATATCATGTCATACTAAATGAGACCAATCATCTACACAAGCCAGGAGCCTGCTGCTAAACATTACTATAATGAGTTACTAGACTTGGGCAATCCTTAGGCTTCCCAAATCTCCCGCCTGGGCAGGGGACCCCTGATTTGGAGCCTGCTCCCCCCGCTGGCCAACAATCTGGAAAGTGGGAGGAGGGGGAGGGGAGGTGGAATGGCCGCCCTTCCCACCCAGCTCCGATCCCAGCAGTTTTTCTCCTTGCCCTTCCCTTCCCACCCAGCCGGATCGCAGCAGCCTTTCTTCCGTTTTCCCAGGCTGCTTCCGGCCCCAATCAGCTGGCTGGCGGGGGGGGAGGGGAAGCGGGGAAGCCCCAGGACCATGTGCCTTTGCACCTCCGGTGGCAGCAACTGGTGAGTAGGGAGGCCAATCCCCCCTTCAGAGCCGACTAGCCAGAAACGGGGAGGAGGGGAAGCCCCAGGACCATGTGCGTTTGCACCTCCTGTGGCAGCAACTCGTGAGTAGAGAGGCCAATCCCCTCTTCAGAGCTGACTAGCCAGAAACGGGGGGGGGGGGGAGAGGAGGGGAAGCCCCAGGACCATGTGCTTTTGCACCTCCTGTGGCAGCAACTCGTGAGTAGGGAAGCCAATCCCCCCTTCAGAGCCGACTAGCCAGAAACGGGGAGGAGGGGAAGCCCCAGGACCATGTGCTTTTGCACCTCCTGTGGCAGCAACTCATGAGTAGGGAGGCCAATCCTCTCTTCAGAGCCGACTAGCCAGAAACGGCGGGGGGGGGGGCGGAGAGAGGGAAACATCTTCATTATTCCCTATGTAGAGATCGATTCTCATAGGGTATAATGGGAAATTGTTCTTGAGGTTTCGGGGGCTCTGGGGGAGCTGTTTTTTGAGGTAGAGGCACCAAATTTTCAACATAGTATCTAGTGCCTCTCCCCAAAGTACTCCCCAAGTTTCAAAATGATTGGACCAGGGGGTCCAATTCTATGAGCCCCAAAAGAAGGTGCCCCTATCCATTATTTCCTATGAAAGGAAGACATTTTAAAAAGGTGTGCTGTCCCTTTAAATGTGATGGCCAGAACTCTCTTGGAGTTCAATTATGCTTGTCACACCCTTGTTCCTGGCTCCGCCCCAATGTCTCCTGGCTCCACCCCCAAAGTCCCCAGATATTTCTTGAATTGCACTTGGCAACCCTAGCAATCCTAGACTTGCTCAATAATCAAATGTCTAGCAATAACTAACTTCCACGGAGGATCCAGCTTTCTACTCTGTTGGTTCATTAGAATCACTTATCTTGATAGAGGTTATATAGAATCCGTACAGTATTTAATTTGCATAGCAACCATTCACATTTTTGTTAGTGACAGCAGTCACAGAACATGAGAAACAGGGATAGGCAAAGCAGTTTGGATAAGACCAAAGCCAACATAAACTGGCAGAAAATCAAATATGTAACTACTTTCATGTATCTTCATTATATGAACTATGAAAAATGCCTTTGAAATTTGGGGTTGGTTCCTTTGAGAAGCTAATGATTAATAACTATACAGTACAATGATTTTAGCACACTAGGGAAACAGGACAAAATTCCAGTAATCCAGTCATTAGGACAGCCATATTATTAGGTCTGGTGACCAAGAAAAGAAAATACAATCTTTGGCCTCCTTTACTGCTCCACAAAGGAACACTGTTCAGTGGCTAGTCTGCAGGCATCAGCTCTACCTGTAGAGGGCCCAACATCCATACAAGGCTTTTTAAAGGTTATATCCCTCAGAATCGTATTTTCAAAGAGTAAAAGAACTAGCTAACAATCTTCCATGGCTGCGAAAATCTTCCTTGAAGAACAGAAAGCATAACAAAGTTGGAGGGAGGAATGAAAACAGAAACCTGGAGGAGGAATATGGATACAAACAGAAAGAGAAAGGAAGACAGAAATGGTGTAGTAAGATCAAGGAAGGAAGGAGGAGAGAAGATATGGCAAGCACTATGAGGAATATAAGATGTACACCCAACGAATCTGCCAAAGGTAGTTAACCCTCCCAAGGGAAAAAACCCAGCGATACTACTTTGGCATAGGAGTCAAAGTGACCCCACATTACAGCAAAAAGCAATGGAAACCTGATAGCTCTCTCAGTCATGGCATTAGCTACTAAGAAAAAAAAACCAGGCCTCAAAAATAACTTTTTTCAGAAATGCAGGACAAAGGAGAGATAAATTTGGAATTGGGGTCAAAAGTATGGAAAATGTGAGGTTCAGAGGATGCCTTCAAATATGTCCTGGCTTGTCCTGTAACGGGTATGATCCGATTTCCAAAAGTGCAGTGTGGTTCCATTTGAGCTTTTCTAACAGGCTGTGGGCATAAAAGCCCCCTGTGGGTAAAAGCCCCATGTTTGTGCTCTGTTTGACAGAGCACAAACATGGGACTTTTACCTCTTCCTATTATATGCTCAACAATTCAGGTTGCAAATACTACTTTCCCTTGTGGTCATTGCAACCCCCAATTCCAAAAGTGTTCTAAATCCTCAAAGCAAGAAAAAAAAAAGTCTATAGATATAAATTATGAGAAGAGGTTTTGTTTTCAATGTTTGCTCCACCTTTCTATAAAATGGAAAAAAACATACTAAAATCATTTTAAACACATTTTAAATCATATTTAAACATGCTAAAATTATCCCCTCCCCAATATCTTGGGGGTTAATAGTAACCCAGGGCTTATAATCCTGGGTGATTTCAACGTCCATGCTGATGACACGGCCTCCAATCAGGCGATGGGTCTGGTGTCATCCATGGCGACTCTAGAACTCTCTCAATTTGTTACGACACCCATGCATCAGGCTGGACACATGTTAGACCTGATCTTTGCGTCTGGGATTTTGGTGAATGATATCACGGTAGAAGCGGTACCATGGTTGGATCACATAGCCCTCAAGGCCCGTATGGAGACACCGCCTCAATCCTGTATGGGCGGAGAGCCTATTTTGGCTCGCCCGCAGAGCCTAATGGACCCGGAACGGTTCCAAATGGCCCTGCAGGATCCCTGGCCCTCTAGCGATTCCCTTGATGACCTGGTGGAGGCCTGGCAAAACCGGCTATCCAGGGCAATGAATGAGATCACACCTCAACGTCCTCTGTGCCCCCGTGTAAAGGCTAGTTCCATGGTACACCTTGGAGTTACGCCAGCTGAAACAAGGGCTCCGGCGACTAGAGAGGCAGTGGCGGCATACTCATGACGAAGCGATGAGAACATCCTACAGAACTCATTAGGGTTTGTAGAATCTTTCGGGCTCAAGTGTCGTGTTCTACTGGAGAAAGTTTTCCTTCCAGACGTTTCGTTCTCAGCTGCGGAGAACATCCTCAGTGGCATTGCAGCCGGAGCAGGCGCTCTGACCTTCTTGGCTGCTGTGCATTGAGTGGGGCCAGGGCTGCTGGAGAGCTGCTATTTCTAGGCTGGAGGGGGTGTGGTGAAAGGGCAATTGGTTTGTGGATGTGCCCATTGTTTGGTGGGGCTTCCTGGAAGGGTAGTGATAAGGAAACTTCCAGGAAGCTCCACCAAACAATGGGCACATCCACAAACCAATTGCCCTTTCATCACACCCCCTCCAGCCTACAAATAGCAGCTCTCCAGCAGCCCTGGCCCCACTCAATGCACAGCAGCCAAGAAGGTCAGAGCGCCTGCTCTGGCTGCAACGCCACTGAGGATGTTCTCCGCAGCTGAGAACGAAATGTCTGGAAGGAAAACTTTCTCCAGTAGAACACGGCACTTGAGCCCGAAAGATTTTACAAACCCTAATGATGTTACCAGCTGTGAAAACCTGAAATCTTTAATCCTACAGAACGTTTATGAGGTCTTATGAGATGGCAGTCAAGGTCGCGAAGAAAGCTTACTTTGTGGCCAGGATTGCATCTGCAAATTCGCACCCGGCACAATTGTTTAGAATAATTGGAAATCTTACTGCACTGCCTTAAGGCAGACCAAATGTGAGAGAATTAGAGATAGGCTGTGAGGCTTTTGCGAAATACTTTGCAGATAAAATCACATCGCTCCGCCAGGACCTGCCTATCACATTGGATACAGTACAAGAACTTGAGGCTCCGTGCCTGTCTTCTGATTTTGTTCTGGATCGCTTTGACCCACTCAGCCTGGAGGAAGTCGACGGAATTCTCTCTTCCGCACACCCAACAATTTGCGATTTGGACCCTAGCCCCTCTTGGCTGATTAAACCTTGCCAAAGGGAGCTTAGATGTCCTTTACGGGACATCATAAATAGATCCCTCTCTGGGGGGCGCTTTCCAACACCCTTGAAAGAGGCTATGGCCCGCCCCTTCCTGAAAAAAAGTACAGCAGACCCGGCCGAATTGGCAAATTACCGACCGGTCTCCAATTTACCGTTTCTTGGTAAAATTATTGAGAGGGCAGTGGCGTTACAGTTGCAGGGTTTTCTGGATGACGCTTCTATCCTAGACCCTTGCCAGTCCAGCTTTCGCCCAGGTCATGGGACGGAGACAGTGCTGGTCGCCTTGGTAGATGACCTCCAGCGGCATCTGGACCAAGGCGGTGTGGCGGTGCTGATGCTATTAGATCTGTCGGCTGCATTCGATATGGTCGACCATCAGCTACTGACCTGCCGCCTTGCCGACATAGGAGTTAGGGGGCTGGCCCTACAATGGCTTTCCTCCTTCCTCAAGGGATGGGGACAAAGGTGGCAATCAGGGGTGAGCTGTCCCAGAGGCACACACTAGATTGTGGGGTGCCACAGGGAGCAGTTCTCTCCCTGATGCTATTTAACAACTATATGCACCCCCTTGCCCAGATTGTCCGGAGGTATGGGCTTGGGTGTCATCAATATGCAGATGACACCCAGCTCTATCTGCTAATGAACGGCCAGCCTGACTGTGTTCTAGGAAACCTGGACCTGGCATTGCAGGCCGTGGCAACCTGGCTTAGGCTGAGTGGGCTGAAGTTGAACCCGACGAAGACAGAGGTCCTTTGCGTGGGTCGCAGCGCCCTAGGGAGAGCAATACCTCTCCCGGTTTTTGATGGTGTGCCGCTGAAAGCGGCGCACTGGGTCAAGAGCTTGGGAGTTCTACTGAAGCCTTCATTATCAATGGAGGCCCAGATAGCAGCCACTGCCAAGTCAGCATTTTTTCATCTGAAGCGGGCAAGGCAGTTGGCTCCCTTCCTGGAGTGCTGGGACCTAGCAACAGTGATCCATGCAATGGTCACCTCAAGATTGGATTACTGTAATGCCCTCTACATGGGGCTGCCTCTGTGCTGAACCCGGAGGTTGCAGCTGGTGCAGAACGCGGCGGCTAGGCTGTTATTGGGGCTCCCGAAGTGGGAGCACATACAGTCGGGGCTACGCGGACTGCAATGGTGCCGGTTACTTACCGGGTTTGTTACAAAGTGCTGGTTATTACCTTTAAAGCCCTATATGGCTGAGGACCCTCCTACCTGAGGGACCATCTTTCCCCATACGAACCCCAGAGAGCACTGAGGTCAGCAGGGAAGAAGCAGTTGGCTATCCCCGGACCAAAGGAGGCAAAACTACAAAATACTCACACACGGGCCTTCTCTATCGCAGCTCCACACCTATGGAACCAGCTCCCGGAAGAAGTGCCAGCCCTGCAGAGCCTTGACCAGTTCCGCAGGGCCTGCAAGACCACTCTTTTCAGGATGGCCTTTGCCGCCTGAGCGACTGATGCTAGGTGACTTCTACCACCATTATTTTTATGAACAGAATTAGCACCTGAAATGTTTTTGTTTTAAATTGGAATGTTTTGAGATTAATGTGATTTTAAACCCTTGTATAATTATATGGACATGTTGTTAGCCGCCCTGAGCCTGCTTCAGCGGGGAGGGCGCGATATAAATAAAATTTATTATTATTATTATTATATTATTATGTGAAAAGAACAAAGAATGGAATTTTTCTCCTTCACTATGATCTCTCCAGGAGTTAAAGCCCTCATTTTATGGTGGTCAGCATCTCATACTGCAGAGCTGGGAGTTGCTAGGCTAATGAAATCTTTATTAGCAAAAAGATGACAGACTTGTGGCCAAATCTCAGGATGCTTCCATGTGGAGTGGACCCATGAACAGACAAGACAGTACTTTCTACAAACCTGGAACAATGTGCCATGTTTGCAGAAAAATCTGAAGTCTTAAGAAAAAGAAGAGAGGATTAATTTGGATATTAGGCTAGTGAGGCTAGATTCAACACAGTTCCAGCACTGCTGTATATTAAGCCAGTGGAATGCCTATAGCTTTAAAAAAAGATTCCCTCAGAGGCTATTGCTAGGTAACCATAACAGTATTGTCAGTGTTCAAGACTTAGTTTCTGCCAACAAAAGGCAGCAGGAAGAGCCCTTTCCAGGGCTGTTGCAGTGTTTGAGGGAGGAGTTGTAAGTGCCAGGCCTGGCAACAATCTCTGATACCATCAGACTTGCATGATTCATCCAGGCTTGGATGAAACAGCAGCCATTCCACAAAAGCCAGTGTGGTTAGAGCTTCAGTCTAGGATCTGAGAGACCCAAATTTGAACTACCACTCTGCCATGGATGTTCACTGGGAGATCTTGAGCCAGTGACCCAATATTGACCTAACCTGCCAATATTGGCCTAACTTGCCTCACAAAGTGGTCATGATGATAAAATGGAGGAGAGGAGAATGTTCTTAGCTGTTTCTGGTCTCCATTGTGGAAAAAGATGGAGTATAAATGAAGTAAATAATAAATATAGCTTACGATGGAGGGTAAATAAAAGATGGTTTGGTGGATAGGTGGGAGTGGGAAAAGGGGAGAGGATATGGGTGTTGTTAGAAAAGGAAAATAGGAGGATATAGGGAAACTGAGGCTCCCCTCACACATTTTGTGGATATGCAACTGAGTCTGGCCTGTTAGCCAGCACCACACAATTTGGCAATAGTTTCCCAGGCAGGGGGGATGGGAAAGCTGGACAGGAGGCAGATAAAGTAGATTGGCTTTTGAGTGGAAAGGAGAGAGGGAAGCAGGACAAAGGGATAAGTTATGGGGACTTTCAGGGAAGGGAATTAAAAAAAAATAGTGGAGGAGGAGAAACAAGATATCCTTGCAGGTCCCCTGCTTGTATATTTTTTATGCTGTCGTTATCATAAACAGAAAAATTCAGTCCTAAAACCAAAGTTACTGTGTCATTTCATAATGCGCCAAAGTAAATTAGGTGTTTGCCTAGGGGGTGGGGGGGAGGCTGAATTCAGCACCCCCACCCTGCCGGTGCCAGCTGCCATAAAAATATTCAAAGCCAAAGTGATTTCACAACTTCTGTATGGCATCCCAATCTGGATTGGATCTTATGAAGGTGCTATTGAACGTGTCCAATCCAAATTCTTGTGTAAAATTCTGGGCATGCCAAAATGTGTCCCATATGCAGTTATCTGCTTAGAAACTGGCATGTCTTTAATGGTTACTAGTGCATGGCTCATGACCTTCAAATTCTGGCTACGCTTGCACTACAACTCTGAACTGGGAAGCTATATCTCTCAAATGCTCTCTGAATTTAATTTGTCAAATTGGTCAGCACATATTGAGAGAAAAATCAAAGCAATGGGTTTATCCCTAGAACTATTGTCCATGCTGTCCTTCACCGCAGTCCAACAAATTAAAAACAGGTTGCTAGATATTGAGCACCAAGACCTATACAGTCTGGCTAAGAAAACTGGTTCCCCACTGAGTTTTGAGATCTCTCTTAGTACTGGGGAAATAGCCTCATATCTATCCGTCTTGCAGGTGCCACAGCAGTGTAGAGCTTTTTCCCTTGGCAGATGCAACGCCATGCCCTCTTCCATTCTTTATGGCAGATTTAACAAGACAGCCTGCTCAGTCAGATACTGTCTCTGTAAGCAAAAATGTGTGGAGTCAGTTACTCATATTCTTCTTTATTGTAATTTGTATACAGATCTTCGTCGCAAGTATTTACATCCTCTTTTAGTTAGCATAGTTGATTGTTCTGATGCACTTAAGGTCTATAGTCTTTTGAACGATACTTCATCTAGTGTCACTGAGAAAGTGGCTAAGTTTCTTTATTCCGTTTTAAAGGCATGTCAGAGGATCTCATAGAAAGTTTATGTTTATGCTTTTCCTGAAGTATATGTATGCAATCATTCCATTTTATCTTTTTTAAACTGATTTGCTCTGAGAAACAAAATAAAGTGTTAATATTAATTTATCTAATATATCACTAAGCAGAATTATTTTGACTATATTTCACTTCAGTTAATCATATAAAGACTAATTAAGAAGAACGTGAGGTTTTTTCCCCCAGTAATACAGATATGAGATCTAGAAAAGCAATAAGAACTTAAGTTTCATTTTTGCATGTAAATCAACAGAAAGGAAAGATTCTTTAGGAGTGCCATTGTGGCTTGGAGAATTCCTAGAGATGTTGGGGCAGATGCTGGGGTATCCAGGTCAATTCCTAGAGATGTTTATCTGGATACCCCAGGCTAGTTTGATTAATCAGATCTCGGAAACTAAGCAGGGTCAGCCATGGATAGTATTTGGAAGGGCGACTTCCAAAGAATACCAGGGCTGTGACTCAGAGGCAGGCAAAAGCAAACTACCTCTGAAATGTCTCTTGCCTTAAAAATAAATCTAGCATACCACCTAGTGGTACGTAATGCTAAAAGAGCTAGAATCTCTGGCTGCCAGACAATCTTAAGGTCTTCTGGAAATTCTACATACAATGCCATATTATAATTAAGTTAATACCTGGGAAATGTTTAGTCTGGGGAGAGAAAGGAGCTCAGCAGGGATAGGATGACATATAATGTTCCTTTTTAAAGCTTCCATTTCTCCAGAAGAGAATGATCTCTGTAAAGTGAAGGTCACTTGTAATTTCAAATGAGTTCGACACCCCTGCTCCAAATACTACATCTCCTGTATTTGGGTTCAAACCTGAGTTTGGGATCTTCACAAAGGCATAAAGTCTTAATGCAAGGTGTGTAGCTATCTATTTTTACTTTTAAAAACTTTTTGACACAATTCTCATCTCCTTTAAACCATCATCTTAGCCAAAGTAAACAAACCAAGCATAATGTTTATACCGATCCATGTTCTCTATAAAATGCATATATATGTCTGTGTATATATACATACAGAGGGAGAGAGAGAGAGCAATGTTACATCTGTATTGCTAGAGTTCATAAAAATAGGCTCCACAACTCAGCCCTGTTCTTATTTTTGTATCCATTACTGGCAATTGTGCCACTTGTTTAATTTCCTAAGTATTTTGTGAAATTTAATTATGCAATCCATCATCTTCAGTTTTGTTAAGAAAGACAAAACAATTACCTCACTCCTTACTATGTATCAATGCTTTTGATGTCATTTTCTAAATGTGAGCCCAGTCACTTCGAAAATGACTGTCACACATGCCAGGATGCATTAGGCAAAATATTGTGAAGAAACAAAGAAAATTTTGGCCAAAAGACACACTGTGATATTTACAAAGAAAGTAAATGGCTTCTGCTCAAATGGCTTCTATTTTCCCTTAACCAAATAGATTAATGGTATCCTACTAGTCCTTTCACTCTCAAGAGTATGGTCTGTGTGACAGCCCACATGCAGGCCTTTTTAGTTGCTGGCCAACTGTTATGGAACAAGCTCCCAAAAGGGATGAGGCAGGCACCTACCTTGGGAGCCTCCAGGCAAAGCTTTAAGACAAATCTTCTAAATAAATGAATAGTACCCCGAATAAATATGGGAATTCATATGTAATTCTAACTGAACATGGACATGCGAAGATGCCTCATACTGAATCAGACCCTTGGTCTATCAAGTTCAGTATTGTTTACTCTGACAGCAGCAACTCTCCACGGTTGCAGGTAGAAATCTTTTACATTACCTGATCCTTTTTTAAACTGGAGATGCCAGGGATTGAACCCAAGTCATTCTGCATGCAAAGCTCTTCCACTGAGGCACAGACCCTCCCCTGACTACCTACATCATTATCACAGAAATCATGGTGACCAATGTAGACTAGGTGCTGTCTCATGAGTTCAACCCAGCACTAACTGCATAACCTCTGGGGACACAATAATGTGTTAACTGACTGAAAGGAACTGGGACATGGGGAAAAACAATCTCAAAAAACCACTGAAATAACCTTGGTGACTCTACTGTCAAAGGTGTAGATCTACTTTAAAAAGGCACACAATTAATGAATGACCTTGTATGACCCAGTGCTGGAGCACTGATGAAATTAAATAGGTACACACCCAGTCAATGCCTGGGTGGGAGCCTATTGAGAGAATCTCATGCAAACTGCCCTGACTGTGGAATATAAAGCTAAATATAAAATACAGAGGAGCATCCTCAGTGGTTTTTCCTTTCACATGGAATCTTTCTTCATATGCTACCAATGATTGAATACCTTGAAAGCATGCTTTTTGGAGGGATGGACTTTAATATTCTTCATAGGAATACCACTTTGCTATGGCGGTAACATTTAGAGGACACAAGAGGATGATTAAGAGCAATAATAGAAAACTGGAGAAAGGGCTTGTTGTTCATTAGTAAAAAGAACTGTAATAGCAAATTAAATTCAATCCAAGTCATCTGTTTGGGGATCAGGCTGCAGAACACTAGGAGTCCTACCTCGTCTATCTACCACCTGATTGCTGTCTGAAATGAGCAACATTATAGAAAAATTCTGTTATCAGAGCTAACAGTGATGCCACAAAAAGAACAAACACAAATTGTGGTTCATTTTCTATTAAGAAAATTGCTTTATTTAAATTTATCATTTTTGTACAAGCCATCACTGCTGTGTTTGAGGAAATGCTGAATAACATTTGATCTCAATTAAATTATCTCTCTTCCATTTTTGGCAAAATGACTCATTGAATAAAAACGTCATTCCTATCCACTTGCTCTTTTAATCATTTCTAACTTACAATATATTTGGAGCCTGGCATGAATAATCTCATCCATTTTATTGAATGGAGTTATTTGGTCTTTCAAAGAGAACACTTATTTAAAAAAATGCTTAGTAGCAATAAAAATTATATTCATATCAAGTAGAGTGTAATATAGCTACAAATAGTAATATACCACAGTTTGAATGTAACTACTTTGTATGCCTATCATATAATATCAAATTGGAAGTAAAATTTTAACACATATTAGTACATTACCAGAAACCTGGTAAAATTCTCCTCACCGTGTAGCAGAACTTTTCAAAAAGACGGTCCAAATGACAAACTAAATATATCTCTGCCAGCTAAAATCTTAAAATCTGCCATGATTTATCATTTATCCTAGCTTTCTGGATAGCTCAAGATCACATTTATAAACCAGTTAAAAACTAAATACCATAAAATACAAAAAAGTAATAAAAATGCAAACAATAATATTAAATGAATTCACCAATCTAAATTATTACTTAATAGAAAAATAGAGGAGGGGCACTGACTAAATGCCGCATACTTCCTGCAAGGGAAGGATCATTGAAACAATACAGCTTTATAGGATTTTTACAAGATGAAGAGAGATGCCATGTGCATTGCCTCTAGGAACCCTTTCCACAAAATTGGCAACAACCACTGCCAGAAATTACAGGAATGGGCAGTGCAAGTGCGAGACACAATGAAGGAACCAATGAAAGGCTGCTGGAAGGAACACAGATGATTTACAGGTCCAAACAAGGACGTGCACTACTAGTAGTAGATAAGGGTATCCTATCATCATCAAGCCGCATACCAAAGTGACAGCTGCCCCCCCCACATACAAAATGAATACCGGATGTTTCCTATGGGGGACTGAGGCAACTGTCCCTGATGGGAGGCTAGTGATCTCCTGATCCACCCATCCAACGAATGCCAGATGTTTCCTATGGGGGAAAAAGAGGGGTCAGCCTATGCCTTTTGGTGTAGCCTGCTTCATATTGTTTGGGGAAAGCATGCTTTGCTACACAGACATTATTTAGAGAGTTCTGGAGAAACAACTGTTCTAAGCTGACACAGTTTGGAGACGAGACATACCCAATGGATAAAATGATGGATTTAAACTGAACACAGCTAACCTTATACCGGTAAAATGTCTCTTTAACATCAGGTTGCATGTTGATACAACTCTCTGGGACTCAGTAAAGCCATAGAGTTTTGCCTGAATCCTAGATCCCTGGTTTGCCATCCCCCACAGTTATTTGTTGAGAGGATGTTGTTGTGTGTAAAATGGTTGCTATTTTGCACTGGTTTCTGTTTGCAATGGCTGAGCTTTTCAAAAACAGGTGTGTTGTAATTCTAGGAGATCCCCACCCAGAGGTTGGCAACCCTAATGCTGGGCATTTGTGCAAAAGCTGTGCTTTGGGGGGAAAAACTATGTTGGGGGTGTTAAAGGTTTTTCAGTGTCTCTCTGTGTGTATTACGGGGGGGGGGGGGGGGAGAACATAAGAACATAAGAGAAGTCATGTTAGATCAGGCCAATGGCCCATCCAGTCCAACACTCTGTGTCACACAGTGGCCAAAAAAAATTATACACACACACACACACTGTAGCTAATAGCCACTGATGGACCTCTGCTCCATATGTTTATCTAACCCCCTCTTGAAGGTGGCTATGCTTGTGGCTGCCACCACCTCCTCTGGCAGTGAATTCCACATGTTAATCACCCTTTGGGTGAAGAAGTACCTCCTTTTATCTGTTCTTACTCGACTGTTTAGTTCTCAGCTTTTCACAGAAAACAAATTATGTTGGTCTTAAAAGTGCCACTGCAGTCAAACTTAGTTCTCAGGCATGTTATTAACCCCATCAGTACCTGTTCTGAATCCAAAATTGCTCTTGTTTAATATGTTTATCCACTTGTAGCTGCAGTTACCACTCTCATTTTGGCATCTAGTGTTTCCTGGTAACAAATCCCCTCCCCATATGAAATATGAGGAGACACCCTTTTCATTGAATCTCATGGAGCTTTGGTGTTGCTTATACCACTTAAAATTGTCCTTCGCTTGTCTTGAGGTGCCACTTCTAAATGACACTCTCTCACATTTAGATGTTCAGGTTTGTAGTTGTACGCTGCTGTATTCTTTCTTGATCCATTCTTAGTTATACTCGGTGAACACCCAGGTCTTAGTATGAATCTTGATTCTAACTTGTTCTTCCTGACCGTCAACCAACACAGCAACAATGCCCCCCTCCAAAAAGGCCAAAATCAACTGAACCTGACCCTGATTTCAAACTGCAACGAAGATAGAAAGAATCATCAGGCAGCCAGAGGAAGCAAGTCACAAAGAGTAACACAAGACTGTATCAGTAACACCAGCTGCAAGGCCCACCCAGGAAAAAGGGCAAAAACACAAGTCTGTATAAGACAAAACAACACACAGAAACACAGCAACCCACTGCCATCCACCACCAGTCCCCTCCCCAGCAACCAGAATGGGGGAGGGGGAAGGAACTTTGAAAAATCAATCCTAAGTTCACAAGAAATCACATTATGCAGCAAAAAAAAAAAAGCAACAACACTATCCAGGAGAACCAAACCACAAGACACAACCCCACAACAGCAGCTGCCCATCTACCCCCAAGCAGCAAAGGAAGCACCAGTAAACTCTTTAAAAACATCTGTCAATGTCCACAAAACTGTAACAATAATAAAATCTGCAAACAACCACTAACACAACTTGTGATCAGAAATTTAACCAAACAATTAACAACAGTGAACAAAACACCTTGCCCCCCCATCCAGCAATAAAATAATAACAGCAATAATACAGTAATATCTTGAATGAAAGTAATGAAATATATCTACAACGAGCTTTTAACCCTGCACAAAATTTTAACTTCTAAAGATTTGACCAACACCCCCCACCAGCCAAAAGAAAACCCTAACCTACCCCAAGCACACACTCACCCTAAACAGGGACACTTTATAACCAGTCACTCTTTTAAAACCAACAGAATCCAAATTCCGGAAAAATTAAGAGCTGAGCAAGTTATTACGTCTGCTGTCTGGAACAGTAAACAGCATCTACTGGGTCACCCTTGTCCTGGGGGTTCCTGGGCCTTGAGTATTTTTGCAGTGACTGGTCTCTCAGCTTTGTTATCATATATAGGAATGTTTCTTTCTTCAGGTGTGTGCCATGCCAGAACCAAGAACTAGAATAAGTACAGTGCAGTGACAGGTTTACAAGTTACTTGCTTTTAAAAGAAGACTAGAGGTGACATCCATGCAACTTGAAAATGTCAAGGCAGTGTGCGATTGCAATAAAAAAGGCCAACCCCATGCTGGGAATCATTAGGAAGGGAATTGAAAACAAATCAGCCAGTATCATAATGCCCCTGTATAAATCAATGGTGCACACTCATTTGGACTACTATGTACAATTCTGGTCACCACACCTCAAAAAAAATATTATAGCATTGGGAAAAGTGCAGAAAAGGGCAACTAGAATGATTAAAGGTTGGAACACTTTCCCTATGAAGAAAGGTTAAAACGCTTGGGGCTGTTTAACTTGGAGAAGCATTGACTGAGGGATGACATGATAGAGGTTTATAAGATTATGCATGGGATAGAGAAGGTAGAGAAAAAAGTACTTTTCTCCTTTTCTCACAAGACGAGAACTTGTAGAACATTCAATTAAATTGTTGAGTGGTTGGGTTAGAACTGATAAAAGGAAGTACCTCTTCACTCAAAGAATAATTAATACATGGAATTCACTGCCACAGGAGGTGGTGGTGGCTGCAAGCATAGACAGCTTCAGGAGGGGATGGATAAGCATATGGAGCAGAGGTCCATCAGTGGTTATTAGCCACAGCGTATTGTTGGAACTCTCTGTCTGGGGCAGTGATGCACTGTATTCTTGGTGCTTGGGGGAGGGCACAGTGGGAGGGCTTCTAGTGTCCTGGCCCCACTAGTGGACCTCCTGATGGCACTTGGGGTTTTTTGGCCACTGTGTGACACAGAGTGTTGGACTGGATGGACCACTGGCCTGCTCCAACATGGCTTCTCTTATCATCTTATGTTCTTAACTTATTGTCACATAAGTTAAGGTTCCCCTTGAGCAGCTTTGACTTTCCAAAAACTTCTTTTAAAACCCAAGTGTCCTGTCCTAGTTTCAAAAAAAAAATTCTTACAGCGTAGTGTTACAGGATTCCTCATAGGTAGGGCTATGGTTCAGTATGCAACTCCTTTGCATGTGAAAAGTCCATGCCCCATCTCTGCTGCTTGGCACTTGTGTGTTCAATGCACTGGTTCTGTGCTGCAGTCCCTACAGAAAGCCCCCATCCCAATTTTTAAATCTGAGGGATTCTCTAATTTGAACTAAGGTCCTGTGCATTGCACTGTCATTGCCACAGTAGCACTTGGTCTGCTGGGCAACTGTGTTCCTTGCACGCTAGCACCCTCAGCACAGTTGACTTGATTGCAGAGATTCTATAGGGAATCTGACTGCTGCCTGAGGTAGGCTTTCCCATCATAGATGGTGCCCCTAGAGTTGAACCCCCTGGTCCAATCCTTTTGGAAGATGGGGGTTCTGTGGGAGCGAGGTACTAGAAGCACCACTGCAGATTTGGTGCCTCCCACTCACACTCCCTCCCCCACAGAGGCACTTTACTTACTGTAATTACAGTGGGGAAAGTGACTGATTGCTTATTTCTCATCATAGGGGGAGAGGGCCCTATTTGGGTGCCCCTAGAATTGGATCGCCTGGTCCAATCTTTTTGAAACTTGGGGTCTCTACCTCAACACCCCTGCCTCCCAGCCGCACTTCATTATATCCTATTTTGCCATTGACTTCAATGGCCCATAGGGTATAATAGGGCCAAATGGCCGCCAAATTTCAGCGGCAATTCGTGGTTGCAGTATACAGCTTCCAAATCAGATCAAATAATCTAATTCGGTTCTATATATCCTGAATACTGCCAAATCAGCTGTTTTTCAAAGGTGTATTCAGTTCGGCTGAACCAAATGCACACCCCTACTTAAGATCATGAAAATGTAATAGTACCGGTTGGGAATAGTGACCATATTGCTATTAAATTTAACATTTATGTAAATAGGGAGTTGTTCCAAAAGACCAACACAACCACATTTAACTTTAGAAGGGGTAACCTCTCTCATAAGAGGGGACGTGAAGAAGAAACTGAAATGTAAAGTAAGGAGGGTCAAATCTCTTCAGGAAACTTGGGGACTATTTAAAACTACTCAGATAAAATGTATACCACAGGTTAGAAAAGATTCAAATAGGTATAAAAAAGGGGCCTGCATGGTTAATGAACAAAGTAATGGAGGCAGTAAAAGATAAAAATGATTCCTTTAAGTGGTGGAAGGCTAGTCTGAGTGAGGTAAATAAAAAGGAGCACAGGCTTTAGCAAACAAAATGGAAGTTGGTGATCAGACAGGCAAAAAGGGACTATGAGGAACACATTGCAAAAAACATACAGACCAATAATAAAAATTTCTTCAAATAACAGGAAACCAGTCAGGAAGGCAGAGGGGTCCTTGGATGACCAAGAGATAAAAGAATTACTAAAGGATAGGGAAATGGCAGAGAAGCTGAATGCTCTTTTTGTGTCTGACTTCACTGTCGATAATGGGAAGTGCTTGCCCACTCCAGAACCGTCAATTCCAGGAAGGGTGTTGAAAGACTTGATTCAAATTGAGGTGACAAGACAGGAGGGCCTACGACTAATGGACAAATTAAAAACTGAGAAATCGCCAGGCCCAGTTGACATTCATCCAAGAGTTCTGAAAGAATTCAAATGTGAACTTGTGGATCTCCTGACAAAAATATGCAATCTGTCACTAAAATCTGCCTCCATTCCAAGGACTGGAAGGTAGCTAATGTTACCCTCATCTTTAAAAATCTCCTCTTCCAGAGGAGAAATTACAGGCTGGTCAGTCTAATGGCAATACTGGGTAAATTGGTGGAATTTGTTATTAAAGATAGAATTAATAGAAATATTGATGAACAAAAGCCATCGAGGAAGAATCAGCAAGGATTCTGTAAGGGAATATCTTGTCTCACTAACCTTTTAGAGTTCTCTGAGGGGGTGAACAAGAATGTGGACAAGGGTGATCCAGTAGATGCTGTTTACTGTTCCAGGAATTTTTGATCCAGTTTCTCATCAAAGGCTCCTAAAGAAACTCAGCAGTCATGGGATAAGAGGACAAGCCCTCTTGTGGATTAAAAACTGGTTAATTTACGGGAAACAAAGTATAAATGGGCAGTTTCCACAGTGGAAAGTGTAAGTGGTGGGGTACTGCAGGACTTGGTACTAGGTCTGGTGCTTTTAAACTTGTTCAATAGTGATTTGGAATCAGAAGTAAGCAGTGAAGTGGCTAAGTTTGTAGATGACACTTAGTTGTTTAGGGCGGTGAAAACCAAGGAGGAATATGAGACACTCCAGATGGATCTGTTGAGGCTGGACAAATGGGCATCATTCTGACAAATGAGGTTCGACATGGGCAAGTTCAAAGTAATGCACATTGGAGCAAAAAAATCCCAACTATAAATATACATTGATGGTGTCCAAATTAGTGGTAAATGACCAGGACAGAGATCTTGGAGTCATGGTAGATAACACACTGAAAATATTGACTCATTGTGTGGCTGCAATAAAAAAGGCAAATACTATGCTGGGGATCATTATAGAGGGAATTGAAAACAAATAATCCATTAATCATAATTCCCTTGCATAACTCTTTGGTGGAGCCTCATTTGGAATAATGTGTACAGTTCTGGTTCCCCGCACTTCAAAAAAGTTATTTTAGTAGTCCTGACCTGGACTAATCTCATCAGATCTCAGAAGCTAAGTAGAGTCGACTCTGGCAAGTTCTTGGATGAGCGACCTCCTTGGAATACCAGGAGTCGGGGGCAGGGTTTATTCTGCCACCTCCCTGAATATCTTCCAGGCCCCAAGTAGTGGTCAGTCACCAGAGGTCTCCATGACTTCCAGGTGCCCACATACACTCATGCACATAAAAAAATACAAACACACCAAAGCAAAAGATGTTGTAGTAATGGAAGAGGTGCAAAAAAGGGCAACTAAAATGATTAAGGGGATGGAACACTTTATCTATGAAGAAAAGTATGCAGAAATGGCAACTGAGGATTGACATTACAGAGGTTTACAAAATTATGCATGGGATAGAGAAAGTTGAGAAAGAAGTACTTTTCTCCCTTTCTCAAAATATGAGATATCATGGCCACTCAATGAAATTGAGCAATAGGTTTAGAACATATAAAAGGAAGTACTTCTTCACTCAAAGAGTAATTAACACATGGAATTCACTGCTGCAAGTAATGGTGGCAGCTACAAGCATAGACAGCTTCAAGAGGGGATTGGATAAACATATGGAGCAGAGGCCCATCAGTGGCTATTGACCACAAGGTACAGATGGAACCTATGTCTGGGGCAATGATGCTCTGTATTCTTGATCCTTAGGAGGTCACAGTGGGAGGGCTTTTGGAATTCTGGCCCCACTGGTGGACCACCTGATGACACTTGAGGTTTTGCTACTGTGTGACACAGATTATTGGATTGGATGGGTCATTGGCTTGATCTTAGTTCTTATGCTGTTCATAGAAATGTGACAGATCAGCTGCTGTCCTTCAGATTTCATGAACTTTTGTTCTCTGTATTTGCCCATGTGCCTGTATTACATATATTCATATATATATGCACAAACATACATATCAACTGAACATTACATTTAATGTATTCAATAGATGTTTGTAGCACAAAAGATTTGCTAGTTTTTAGAATGCCACAGGGCTCTTAACCTATTCTGGTAAAAACTTCTAATATAATCAGTCTTCTGGAATTTACTTGATAAATAGTTGTCTATATTCATAAAGTTGTGAAGCCAACCAAGGTCTCTTGGTATTTTGATCCCAATGTATAATCTCCAGAGGATGGTTTGTTTTACTAGACGTTAGTATACCTTTACATTCTCACAACACTTTGCAAGACTCCACTTTAACTCAAATTTTAAAAAGAACCCACAAACTTTTAAAAATTAACTAACTATACAACTACTATGATGTAGTTGTACTCTATACAATTATAGTCTATACAATTACTAATTGTAGTCTATACAACTACTATGATGTAACTAACTATTCAACTACTATGATGTATTAACATTTCTGTGTTTCATTAATAAAAAGGAGTCTATAAGAAAGAAAATAAATTCAGAGCTGCTTGCTTGATAGTTGCCAGCAGAGACTGTAAATGGCTAGATACTTGATCCAGAGCCCACTGACGTCAATTAAAGTTGTCCATTTGGCTTCAGAGGAGTTTTAAATTAGATTTTGCTCATGCTTGTAGGGCTTTCCTGGAACTCAAAGATGCCTACCTTAGACCTATACCATATAAATCCTGTATGTATATTCCCTGATAACTCACCAGAATAATTTATATAAAAATGTTTACATGTGTATAATGCCTTGGAAAGAACATTAAATTACTCAAAAATGCAATATTATACAACATAAATGTGAAAGTTAGAATAAAAGTTTAAAGGAAGTCCCTGCGTGTGTGAGTAATATTTTCATGCCGTTATTGTTTTGTTATACTCCATATATATTTATTGCTCACAGACCATTTGGTCATAAGCAAATGGCAATGAAATACAACATTCATCAATAATATAGATTTTACAATTTTTACAAATTGTTTTGTTATAGCAAAGCAATACTTCAACAGAGGTTGTTTTCACGTGACAGCTGAAAAAACCTCAGAGGATCACCTGAGTGGTACAGATAGATGATCTGTTTTGATAAAAGGTAGCTGCATTTTCTATAAAATATGAGAAGGCAGAGAACAAATTGTAAAATTATTTTAAATTCTTCTGCTCACCTACTAATTATTTCCATTTTTATACAATATATCCTATAGCAAATATTGCCCAGAGAGTTTTTGTGATCGAACATCTCAGTATGAAATAGAGCCATAACGTCTGGTTTTTAAATATCACACCTGCTAAGTGGAATAGCACCATGTCTGTTTCCTGGGGTTTCCCACATAAAAACTATTATGTTTCAAATGTTTGCCAGAGACTAAAATAAAAATATATGTATACAAAGCTATTTCCAAGTGTTAAAGCAAAACCATTTAATAAGTCCAATTTCAGTACTTAGTTGTGTTAAATCAAGGACTCAGTCCTTGGGTAAAATCAATGCAATTATTAGAGTTTACTCAACTTTAAAACTAAATGCTTTTGACCTTCCCCCTCCACCCATACTTCATTCTCACAAATATCAGTTATAATTAGGGATTTTTTTTTTCTGCTGGAGCCCACAGGAGCAGAGATCTTCGTAGGCTGGCCAGTGCTCCAGCTGGCCCGACCTGCCATGCTGCAGCCACGTGCTCCCAGGCCAGGCGGTGTGGCCTACCATTCAAATGAGCTCCTCCTGGGCTTTTTCTACAGAAAAAACACTGGCTACAAGAAAATCTCTTAAAAGGTCTTTGTATATTTCATAACTTTTATATGAATGATTTTAATATACTCTTTTCTGAATAGTTATAGCGGTTCAACAGGTTAAAAGCATAATTGTTTTTCCTTCCCTTACTTCAGTGGACATTTATGATTTTCATATAGCTTATTCAAGCATACAATTTACTATCAATAAATGTGTACATGCAAACCATGCCTACAACTTTCAGCTATGACAGCCATTACCACCACTACCTACAAAAATGTAAATAAATATATATTCACTTACCTGATCTCGAGAATAAGGAGTATCCACTTTCTGCTTGTCACCACAGGCTGCTAGAAAAACGTTCACTGCATTTAACTGAAGCAACATTTCACAGGCCATTGTGTCAAAAAACGTAATGTTGGCAAGTGCAGCTGAAGCAAGAAGGAAAACTTCTCCAGAAGTAGCCTCTTGGCACAGTTCTAAATATGCAGAAAATGTTTGATGTCCTTAAATCATGTCATTAAAATATTAAGTTTCAATGTTCGTATAAAATCTTTTATAATAAATTGTTCACATTACACTACTCCTTCTATAAGAATTCCTTGCAGTGGAGAATCCATTCCTATATCCACAAAAGAACATGAACATATTAACAGTACAATCCAAGCAGAATTATACGGTCGTTTTCGCACTCACCTCCAGCCGGCGCGACCCCCCTCTTCACCGCGCAGGATCTGCGCGGATTTCGCACTAAATGCCGCGGAGCAGCCTTTTGCGCTGGAAACTCCCGTCGCAAAAGCCGCTCAAACGTAAATCGCCAAAAAGCAGTTTGGCGTTTGAGCAGCTTTTGCGCCGGGAGTTTCCAGCGCAAAAGGCTGCTCCGCGGCATTTAGTGCGAAATCCGCGCAGATCCTGCGCGGTGAAGAGGGGGGTCGCGCCGGCTGGAGGTGAGTGCGAAAACGACCTACCTCTCTGAGCCACTGACTTCAGTGGACTTGGGGGAGGGTGTAACTATGCTTAGGCTTGCATAGTAAGACTCTTTTTTGAAACAAATGGGGAAGACTGAACATATAAGAGCCCTGCACAAGCTTCAGAGCATATATAAGAACAAAAATATGCAATTCAGATTCGGAAATATTTGGAAGAATTGCAAAAATGTTATATTGGGAATAGTTACAACTAATTTCAAATTAGAATTTTGGATTTCCAGTTAGTCACAATAATTCCTGATATTCAGAGTCTCAGTAACTCTTATAGAATGCAGGCTAGGCTAGGGAACCTAATTCTTTAGACAGCTTGGTCTGGCTCTTGAGAAAAGAAACTGAAAAGTTCCCCAATCAGCAAGGCACCAAAGGTGGTTAAGCAAAGACCTCAGTGTCCCTTAATTGGTATTGTCATCATGGTTTGGCCAAGGTGTGAGGAATGGGGTGAGAGTGAAACCAAAGCCTGTGAGTGATGTCTATCTGCACTTATGAAATACTGAACCAGGCACAGACACCAGAAGGTACATCCACATTGGTTCTTTCTAACTGAAAGGTTTGCATAGCTGCTTATGTAAGTCTCCTGCTGTTGCCTGACCATTTGTTCTGCATGCTGAAACAGTCTTCTCTGTGACCCTTTCTAAGCACCTCAATCTACATTAGATTTCCTCTTTATTCCTTAATGTATATTAAGAATAAAATAGAACCTGGATCTATCTAGATTAATAGTGAAATTTTATATTAGATTTGAGCCCTTTTGGGGATCTATCAGGAATAAGGGTAAGTTTTGTAAGATAGATAGAGATAGATTTAAATAGTAGATTTTGTTTATGTATGTAAGTGAGATTTTCATTGGGGAGCTGTAGCAGAATCAGATGCTGTTGTTTTTCGTGAGGAGAGCCTGCCAGTAATATGAAATGTGGGCATGGTGGAGGGCTGCAGGAACAGTACAGGATATGCAGTGCTTCAGTTTGCTGACTCCTCCTTCCAGCTGCTATCGCAGGATTGTGCTCACTCATTCAGCTCTGTTCTGTCCAGTGCTGTTGGGTGCTAATGCACTTCCCTACAGAAACCCCAATGAAGAAATTACAGTATAGTTCTATGCAGAGACTGAACTACCTACACATAGGATCACACTGATAGTCTCTTCCTCTTTTTCCTTCTAAACATTAATTGGCAGCCGTTTAGGAATTTAATGCAGATAAATCACTTACTTGTCCAGCAGGGAAAGCTTTGAACTCTAATGTTCACCACATATTTCCTTATGTTTAACTAAAATTGCAATGCCTCCCCTGAAATATGTTTATCATTTAGAAAACATTGTATTTTTTTTCAGCATTACTTATTAATTACATGTATCAGGAATTTCCATTTGTAGTGCCAATGACTCTACTAACAGGAAGAACACAGATCATTATGATTATTGCTTTATTTAGTGGTTTGGGCTAATACACATTGCTCTGTTAGAAGTCTACATTGGATGTTACTCAAGATCATGTTATATAGCTAAGTAAAATGTGATAGTATGGGATGGATAAAACTAATTGATCTATGAGAGCATAATTCTACAATTTATCTTGGTTTCACTACAACTTCGTCTTTAGAATCTAAGAATACCCTGCATAATTTTTTTGTTGCAATCCTCTTAAAAATGCTGCAGACACAGCTATTATTATCATAACCTTCTAAGTACCTTTTAATTCCTGTACACATTTATTTTAACTAAGGTCTGACTCACCCAGCAATTTGACTTCAATGTGGTTTAAAGATTAAACATATAGAGAAAAGTAATTCAATTACTCAGCTATAAATATTAGAAAGAAATTGGTGATTGATTATTGAAAACATCCCCTCTCCCAAGTTGCAGTTTCTCTTTCTAAAAGTACTTAGATATGACTAGCCCTGTCCAAACTAGGCAGTGCTTTGGAAGCAACAATAGGGAAAATGTCTAATTTTTCCCAATATGTTCAAACACCTAACCTATTTCTTGAAAATCACTCTGACTGTACCCCATAATCTCTTCTTCAGCCTCATCAGTTTGTGTGGTAAACACTTCCAGCAAGCAAGCCATCTGAAGGAAGAATGAAGGCAGCACAGAAGAAGAGAGCCAGCCCATAAAACATTTCTGGCCAGACACACATAGTGTGATTCTGGAACTGAGGGATGGCTGGGAGCAAGCATGATGGTCACACATGCTAATTATCTCAGGCCATGACAGCTACTGGGGAGAAATTTAAAGGCAGTTGTGCACAGGAGCTGGAAGGTGAAGCAGGAGTGAGACTCAGAACTCAGATGTGGGAGAGACCAGGGCACCACATGCTGAGGTGAGGATGGAGCCAGGGAGTGAGGGAACTGTCCTTGGCACAAGGCTGCTGGACACATGGGGAAAGGCAAGTCACCACTAAAGATATTTGTTAGAACATAAGAATAGCCATGTTGGATCAGGCCAATGGCCAATGGCCCATCTAGTCTAACATTCTGTCACACAGTGGCCAAAAAACCCGCAGATGTCATCAGGAGGTCCATCAGTCGGGCCAGGACACTGAAAGCCCTCTTACTGTTGCCCCCCGCCCCCAAGTTCCACTCTTTGTGCCTCTTTCCTAGACGATGGAGGCCCAAACATCTCCTAGCCTCTTAAGGATTCTAGTACTGCAGGCATCCTTAACCAGTCTGGTGGTGACAGCCATGCCCACAGCCTGACTTTCAGCCTGGTTAGGGGACAGAAATTGCTTTAGTAGCAATGGTGAATGAGCTGTGCTTACAAACTCAGCCCATAATGGGGAGGGCAGAATATAAATCTAATAAAATAATAAATAAAATAAAATATGGAATTTTACTTCCTGCTAGATTTTTCTTCTGCTTTTGATACAATGGCCGTTTTCGCACTCACGTTTTACTGGCGCCACGACCATCCTGACGCCGGCGAATCTGCATGGCTTTCGCACCAGAAGCTCCGGCGCTCCCAGAAGCGCCGGCTACTTCCGTCGCTAAGCCAGCGCAAACGGAAATCGCAAAGATGCAGGAAAACGTTTGCGCTGGCTTAGCGACGGAAAGCGCCGGCGCTTCTGGGAGCGCCGGCGCTTCTGTTGCGAAATCCATGCAGATTCGCCGGCGTCAGGAGGGTCGTGGCGCCAGTAAAACGTGAGTGCGAAAACACCCAATGTATAGGCTTTTGAAGCAGAGATTTGAGTTGTCAGGAACTGTTCTCCACTGGGTTTAGTCTTCCCTGTTCTTTAAAATCTACATGTTCTTTGAGATGTTATTTTAGCCATTTTCTTTAAGGTCTAGATTAAGCTTTTAAATGAGATCATCAGGGGGTTTTTTGAGCAGGAACCCACAGGAACATGGTTCCAGCTGACTTGGAGCCAGGGGGTGTGGTCTAATATGCAAATGAGTTCCTGCTGGGCTTTTTCTGCAAAAAAAACCCCCTGGAGATCATTCATAGTTTTTGATGAAGCTCAGCTACATGCATATCTTTGACTGCAGATGTAGATATCTCTATCTTTAGCTATCTGTACTTAGATGTCACAAGTGGGAACTCACAAAAATGTGCAAGAGGCATCTCACTCCCCCTCCCCACCATTACCTCTTTTTCTCTTTCATGAAATTCCCCATAGCCTCTCCTCTTTTCCTGCTTCCCTCTCTCCTTCTAGGGTTCCAAACCTCCAGGTGAGGCCTGCAGATCTCCTGGAATCACAACAGATCTCCCAACTACAGAGATCAGTTCCCCTTTTAGGGTTGCCAAGTCCAATTCAAGAAATATCTGGGGACTTTGGGGGTGGAGCCAGGAGACATTGGGAGTGGAGCCAGGAGCAAGGGTGTGACAAGCATAATTGAAATCCAAGGGAGTTCTGGCCATCACATTTACAGGGACAGCACACCTTTTAAAATGCCTTCCTTCCATAGGAAATAATGGCCGTTTTCCCACTTACCTTACCCCGGAGCGACGTCCCTCTTCACCGCGCTGCGTCTGCGCGGATTTCGCACAAACTGCTGCGCAGCACCAGGAAGAGCCGCGTAGTCCCGGGGCTTTTCCATCGCAAATGTAAACCGCCAAAAAGCAGGTTTACATTTGCGATGCAAAAGCCCCGGGACTACGCGGCTCTTCCTGGTGCTGCGCAGCAGTTTGTGCGAAATCCGCGCAGACGCAGCGCGGTGAAGAGGGACGTCGCTCCGGGGTAAAGTAAGTGGGAAAACGGCCAATGAAAGATAGGGATACCTACTTTTAGGGCTCATAGAAACTTTTAGGGCGTTTTGAAACTTGGGGGGTATTTTGGGGAGAGGCACTAGATGCTATACTGAAAATGTGGTGCTTCTACCTCAAAACACAGCCACCCCCAGAGCCCCCAATACCTCCAGATCAATTCCCCATTATACTCTATGAGAATTGATCTCCACATAGGGAATAATGAAGTGCCCAGCAGACATTCCCCCCCCCCCCATTTCTGGTGACCCTGAAGTGAGGGATTGGCGTCTCTACTCATGAGTTGCTGCCAACTTCTTCAAAGTAACACAGATACACCATCCCAAGAGGAAGCCTTTCTATCGGAGATTGAAGCCTCCGGAGGTAAAAAGTCACATGGTGGCTGTGGGGGACGGGGCTTCCCCTCGCCGGCCAGCTGACTGGGGGCAGGAAGAAGCCTGGGAAAGCAGAAGAACCCCCGCTGGGACCTGGGGATTGGCAAGCCTATCCCCTTTAGGGTTGCCAGTTCCAGGTTAGTAATTCCTGGAGATTTGGGGGTGAAGCCTTCAGAGGATGAGATTCCAGCACAAAATCCCCAAGAATTTCCCAACCTAGAGCTGGTAACCCTAGTCAGGCTTGGCCCCAATGAGTCAAAAGTCACCCTCAAAAGTCAAAATAGGCCTAGAAAGGACCCTGCTTTTTACTTACTGAAACCTAGTCTGGAATACTGTGGTTGCCTAGCAACAGCCAGTGAGGGTATCTGTAACTTAAAGCTACAGGCATTCCTTTTATCATTTTGTGTTTGTTTTTGTTTTTAAAAAAAACTCCCAATGTATTTTTTTTTTTTTAAGATTTTATATTTTTCAGAGGGAACTGTGGGACTCCTGGCCCCCTGGCAATTCTCTAGATGACGAAGCGACCAGAACATCTTATAGAGAGTTTATGAGGTCCTATGAGATGGCAGTCAAAGCCACAAAGAAAGCTCACTTTGCGGCCAAGATTGCATCTGCGAATTCACGCCTGGCTCAATTATTTAGTATTATTCGGACCCACAAGGCAGATCAAATTATAGAGAACTGAAGAATGCCAACTTCAGCATTTTTTCATAAGTAGTCTTTCTGCAGTGAGCATTCACAATCAATATACATATTACTAGTATTCTGTGCAGGGGGTGTTATTAAAACAAGTAGTCAGAGTTCTTTGTCCAGCCATTCACCAACCTAGAAAAAAAAATTCAAAACCCTTTTTCCGAAATGCTTTCCAAATTCTGATTTGTTGATTGGAGTGCAGCTTTTCTCTTCTCAACATGGCCTGCCCCCTTAACCACAGGGGGTAGAATTCATAGCCATTTTCCCCTCTCAGCCTAATTTCATGGCATCTTGATTTCCGGTCTAGTTTTATAAATGCATCACAAGAGACCATCTTACTTTTCCTTTATTTATTTCAAAGAGTATCACTTTCCCCTTCCAATTTCACAGCCATCAATACAGTCTCTTTAACAGTTGACCCCTGTAGGTTTACAGTTTCATTAGCTGTCAGCATAAAACAATTCATTTGGTCTTTAAGGAGCTGCATAAATGAGATAAGATCATCTTTCAGAGAAATGAGATTCGAACTAATCTCTTTTCCATGTAACATTTCATTAAGCAGTGCCATTTCTGATATCAAAACTCAGTCTCTTAAATCAGACTGTAAATTCGCTTCAAGCTCCTGTTAATCCCCATTCCACAACAGCTCCAACTGAAGTTTTAGAAACCATTCTTTCAAAGCCAGTTTGGTGTAGTGGTTAAGTGTGCGGACTCTTATCTGGGAGAACCAGGTTTGATTCCCCACTCCTCCACTTGCACCTGCTAGCATGGCCTTGGGTCAGCCATAGCTCTGGCAGAGGTTGCCCTTGAAAGGGCAGCTGCTGTGAGAGCCCTCTCCAGCCCCCACCCACCTCACAGGGTGTTTGTTGTGGGGGAGGAAGGTAAAGGAGAGTGTGAGCCACTCTGAGACTCTTCGGAGTGGAGGGCGGGATATAAATCCAATATCTTCTTATCTTCATCTTCTTCTTCAAATACACTCAGGCGATAGAGACAGAACTCTCTACAATATATCTCCTTTGTGTTCAGATCATATTGCAACTTCTTAGTAATCTCTTTGATGTATTATGTCCAATTATAATTCAGATCAATTTTAGTGATTATATTCAATCCAGTTTAAATAATTAAGACTGCTCATTGCATTTCGAGGCCGCTTCTAAATCATTTGAGCTGGTCTTTTGTTGTTATGCAGAGTGACCCATCAGGGAGTAGGATTAGAAAAACACCTACTTGTTAAGTAGAGTCATCACTTTAAAAGTAGAAAAATGCTGCTTCAAAGGCGTACTGGAGAAAGTGAAAGCAAAAAAGCGGTCGGGTGTTCTTTTTCTGCTGATATGCCAGCTTTCATGGCCGTGGAACTTCAGGATGTACAGAGAGCCCAGGGGGCAGCTGCCACTAGACACCCCCCCCCCCGTAAAGGTCCCATGCTGAAGAAAAAGCCTCTCTGGGCTTTTTCTCTGGGGGCATCACTTCTGTGACACCCCTCCAATGGCCAGACTCAGAGTTGCCACAGAGAGACGATCTGCAAGCAACTCTGAAGCCAAGTGACGGATCCCAGAAGTCCTTCCGGGCAATCTGGGCAAGGGGGCACATGTAGATGTTAAGCAACATAAGGGAGGGCACTGCCCCTTGTGGTACCCCACAATTAAGTGGGTGCCTCCAGGACAGTTCTCCTCCAATCACCACTCTTTGTCCCCGAGCATCAAGGAAAGAGGAAAGCCATTGCAAGGCCAACCCCTGCATCCCTGCGTCGGTGAGGCGGCGGGTCAGTAACCGATGGTCGACGGTATCGAACGTGGCCAATAGGTCTAAAAGCATCAGCACCACCAAGCCGCCTCAATCCAGATGCCGCTGGAGGTCATCCACCAGGGCAACCAGCACTGTCTCCGGCCCATGACCTGGGCGAAAGCCGGACTGGTGGGGGTTTTATTGATTTTATTTGTACTTAATTATTATATATTTTAATCTGCTGTATGTTTGATGATAATGTACATTGCCCTGAGCCCTTCTGGGGAGGACAGGTTATAAACTTAACTAACAACAGCAACAATATTCTAGCGCCTATTTTTAAAGAACCATTGCAAAATCCCTGGTGGCCCTGTGGGTGGGGGGAAGGTGGCTACTCATGGTAAATTGGGGAAGGGAAACTGTGGGGAAACTTGTGATGTGGAAACGCAGTTGCTGGTGCACTTTATCTATAGCCACAAACTCCTGTCCCTGTGTGGAAGACATCTATCTATCCAGAACACTTAATTTCTTAGATCAAAGCTTTCTAGTAAACTCCTTTGGGCGTTTTTTTACTCCAATTTGTTAAATGAATATGGGATAGGAAAACTACACCAATGGCAAAAAACACATAGATTTCTGGATTTGTTGTTACATGTATGTGGGGGTGTAATGAAGATTTCTTTTAAAGGGTATTGTGGATTTTAAATATCTAATTATATATATATATATATAGGAGAGTCAGCTTGGGTTGATTGGTTCTTCTGGGATGCCTATTTTTGGTTGTCATTAGCCAGCTGAGGGGGATTTATACTGTTTCCCAAAACTGCTTATTTATTATTGTTTTGCTTGGCAAAAAGCCGTCCTGCTTACCGGCTCGTGATTATGGGACTATGTAAGTAGTATTAGTTAATTATATTTTATAACGTTATTTTGTTTTCACCAGTCTATTCTGAAACTGCCTGCCAGCTCATTAAAGTAATATTTTTGCTTATCTTTGAGTTGTGTTGCCTTGTCTGTCACTGTAAAGAAAACACCTTGCTCTGCCTCGGTGTGAGGGGAGTATAGGTTGTTACCGGGGGGGGGGGTTGGCGGGTGTGTGTATGTCATGATCCTAGGCCTAGTGAGGCTTACAGGCTCCAGGGAAACCTGTGTTGAATAGCTACAGGGCCTACATTTCCCAGGATTCCTTCTGTCCCTCTGATTGGATGGGCAGAATTTTGAAGGGAAAACTTAACCAGAGGGGTGGAACCTGGAAGGAAATAAAAGGCCCCGCTAGAGAGAGAGGGTTGTTCTCTCTGGAAAAGCTACAGTTGGGAGAGTTTTCTCTGAAAAGTCTGGGCTGGAGGAAGGCTGCAGTCATGAGAACTCCATCATCCAAAGAGTTGTGAGCCAGTTGGAATTAGAGGAAGGGAACATATAGTTAGCTGTGTCAGGGCTTTCTGTTTTGCTTTGTTCCACCTTTACTATTTCCATGTTCACTATTGAACTAAAAGTTACAACCCACTTGTTTGTTCTTGAGCACTTGCAATAAATCTATTGTTGTTATATTGCATGTTATTAGAATATTATTATTAGAATGGAAAATATTACATCAGATTATTAAAAGAGATCATTGATGTTGACACATTTTTCTAACTATATCTTCTTTCCTCAACTAATAGCTTCTATGTATAGTATATTGAAAGATTTGTGCTCTCAGTAGCATATAAATAGTGAAAGTTAAGCACACTTGAACAAATTGCTTTAAATGTCTCTAGACAAAACTTTGGACAAAAGTTCATGGATCACTGCTTAGTCATTCCCTCAGTCTTTATTTTAAAAGACAGGGCTTGAAGTACAATGTAGTCATCAGGAACTACTTTTATCTGATAGACAATTTTAAAACAAATTTGTTACAATATTATGATTAAAAAATGTATGTTCTTATCTCTGGTCCACACCAGGGGTAGATCCTCACTGACTATATTCTGTGAGAAGTTAGTAAAACTGTCATGAAAATGAGAAACACACCACTAGATACCACCCTTTAGGCTATATGCAGATATTAATTGCTATCATAACTACTACTAATTACACAAAGGTTATTACTCAATTGATACAGTAATATGAAGACAAAGAAATAGTTCCTTAATTTATAAACTAAACATTAAAAGGTAAAAAAGTAAATGTAGTCCCCTGTGCAAGCACTGAGTCATTACTGACCCAAGGTGTAGCATTGCATTATGACGTTTTCATGGCCGACTTTGCCACTGCTTTCCCCAGTTAGCTACGCTTTACCCCCAAGCAAGCTGTGTACTTATTTTACCAACCTCAGAAGGATGAAAGGCTGAGTCAACCTTGAGCTGGCTACCTGAACCCAGCTTTTGCTGGAATCAAAATCAGTTGTGAGCAGAGCTTGGACTGCAGTACTGCAGCCGACCACTCTGTGCCATGAGGCTCCTAGAAATCTAAACATTAGGATATGCCAAATAGAAAATAAAGAAGTATATACCTGCAGAATAATATGGCTTTTATATTAGTATAGAAACAGTTTAGATAATATGTATTAGAGTCCAGGTTTGAGGTGAATCTGAGAATGATAAGGATATCCAGATAAGGACAGAAATTAAGATAGAGTCCAAAGACAGGACATATAGGTTGGGGTCCAACAGATCACCATATGTATGAGTTTGTAATCAATATTTTTATATTAATTGTTATTATTAAAAGTAGCAAGAATGTAGATTATTAATTTGTTTAATTATATAATTATGGAGGACATACAAGTGCATATAACATTTTATGACATTTGAAGTTATAAAAATTAATGGGAGCCTTACCAAGTGGGACAGATAAGCTATTCTTAGAATTCTTCTTGGGAGAAGTTGCTTGCCTTGTGATCCAAATTACTTTTGGACAAGACTTTTAATGGGCTCATCTAATTGATCCCGTTTTTACATACAGGGCGTTTTCGCACTCACCTTCAGCCGGCGCGACCCCCCTCTTCATCGCGCAGGATCTGCGCAGATTTCGCACTAAACGCCGCGGAGCAGCCGGAAGAGCTGGAAACTCCTGGCGCTTTTGCGGCGCAAACGGAAACCGCCAAAAAGCTGTTTCCGTTTGCGCCGCTTTTGCGCCGGGAGTTTCTGGCTCTTCTGGCTGCTCCGCGGCGTTTAGTGTGAAATCCGCGCAGATCCTGCGCGGTGAAGAGGGGGGTCGCGCCGGCTGAAGGTGAGTGCGAAAACGCCCACATAGAATTAATGGATGGATGATCATTCTTTAAGTTAGTCAAAAGTAAAGATTAATAGTTAACTTTTGGTTAACAAATAAAATGGAGGCTAGATTGTTTAGGAGTATACCCACTATACCCACAATGAGCCAGGTACATTGTTGGGTATATCTCTAGATAGGAGATTAATGATAGGACACAGGTAAACTGTTTCTCAAAAACATTACTATATCAGAACCAGGCCTTAAAACAGTCATCTGTAACCATTATTGAATGAGAGCTGGACATCAGGCCTAAGATTAGCATTTTATTATAAGATACGTTGTGGGAGGGGGGGGGTAGAGGTTAACCTTCAACAGTCTAGCTATGATTCAGATCACTGAAATATGACCATTGAATAGTAAAACATAGAAGCATGACACTTTGAGTCTTCCTGAATAGAGAAAAAGGTGGAATATAAATATTTTAATAAATACTACAAATGCTTGCAGGAGAACATGCTTCTTCCTTTTTTAAGTATTTAATGTGCAATTTGCACAGGAAAATAATTAAACAAGTCAAATATACATACTGAGAAGTGCTGTGACTATTTCCTCCATGTTTTCAAGAAAGCTACTGAGATGCTCAGTAACGGAGAGATGAGGAGATGTAATCTGTGCTATTACAGCTGCTGCTTCTGCATGAGTAGCTTGGGAGTGGGTGCTGTCTGTAAGGATGTCAGCTAAGCATAATATTCCATCAACCTAGGTGAAAAAGGATACATTGAAAATCAAGTGCATATTTTAAGTATCAAACTACCTTGGGGTTAAAGCATTTTATATCAAGAAGAATAAAAAATAGACTGTAATACAAATGCCAAATGGTGAAGAATTAAGCATTATAATGTCAATGTATGAATTAAAGGTAGTAGCTGTTTCTTTGTTCTGTATTATCTGTTCTGAATTGTAACATGACCCCAAAATGAGGGGAAATCCAACCCCAAAACCAGAAGTGCTGCCCCAGAGTAACCATTTGAGTGGGGAAACAAAAAGGACAACTGATCACTGAGAAGGCTTGTAGCTAGTTTAGTCTAACAGTGATCAATTTCATTCTCCCCCCCCCCCCAATTAGAAGCAGGGGGGAGCAAAACTGGTGATGAAATGGCTGGCAGCCATTTGAGTGGTCCCTTTTGCTTCCCTCTAGGACCACTCAAATGGTTGCGTCCCCACTTCCTGTTTTGAACTGCTTCCATTTTTACTGGAAGTGGTCCAAAATGTCATTTGCGGTCAGCCTCTCTGCCCACCCCCTTGAATGCCCCCCAAGGTGCCCTGCCAGCAAGGTAAGAGAACCTGGCAAGCCTATACCTAGGGCTGGTGTGTAGGGGTAGGCCAGGAGGCCCTCTCCCCCTGCCCCATCGCTCTTGCCTTCCTGGGTCTGCGCAGACCTGGATTCGAAGGAGAGCATGCACCACCCTGCTATTCTCACCTTCCTGGGTCTGCATAGACCCAGGAAAGTGAGAGTGGTGGGGCAGTGGAGCAACGTGTACACTCCTGAACCCACCTTTGACAGGCTCAGAGGAGTGCACAGTCCACCACCCCACTCCACCCTCACCTTCCCAGGTCTGTCTGGGGTGGGGCCAGGGCCTAGAGCACCAGGAACTCTGGCAACAGCCCTGATACTTTTATAGGCTTAAGACCACTACTGTAAATTCCCTGCTTCAGGTGTGCATGATGTTCAAGTTCTGATTAATTGAATGATATAAAGTATCACATGATTTGATAAATGTAAGTAACATGATGAGCAGTCAACCTAAAATCCACCTTTTCCTTTGTAATTAAGGTAACAAACACATCATTTCAACAAAACATCATGGTGCTCCTAAACACGTGCCTAACATCTTGGGAACAACAAAAGAAATGATCTAAAATCTATGACCGTTTTCGCACACAGCTTACCTCGCAGTCACAATCCTGTTCCCTCCTCAGCGTCTGGTTGGATTTCCCACCATCTGTGCCAAAGTTACAGGAAGTGCCGCAGCTTTTGCGTAGCAAACGTAAACCACTAAAACCCAGTTTACGTTTGCTACGCAAAAGCCACGGCACTTCCTGTAACTCAGGAGCAGATAGTGGGAAATCCGACAGACGCTGCGGAGGGAACAGGATTGTGGCTGCGATGTAAGCTGTGTGCGAAAACTGTATATGGTCTGCCTTTACACAACAGGACATCTAGCAGAATAACCTGTAATTGATTCTACTATACCTTTAATTTGGTCCTGAATCCTCATGAATAAAGTATGAATGCCAGGTCTCAAATAATCTATACAAAGAGTCCCCAAGCCTGTTCCTGATCTTTGTTGCAGGAGCAAGAAGGAGACTGAATCCTAGTACGTATCACACTGGATCCCATTAGCCCCACAAAGAGCATATTACAACAATCAAAAGGAAGAATCATCAATGGTTGTCTCTGTACTCTCTCGGCAATGGTTGTCCATCACCAGGAATGCAAAATGTGGTCCTCTGTCTCTATCCTGTACCTTAGTCTCCCTACAGATTAGCCTTTGCCATTGCCTAGCAAGTCCAGACTGAGAGAACTGTAGTTACTCAATGGTAGGGATGGGCACAAACCTTGGTGATTTTCAAGAGGAATTTAGGGTCATGGAGAGGTTCATACCCATCCCTACTCAATGATGAAAGACATTTTACTCGGAATTAGTTCAGGGGGGTTTCTTCCATATATCATGGATTGGATTTAGCAGAAATATTTTAGTGACAGAAGGGAATTTTTATTAACTTCCCCTTCTTGCTGCAGACCTCTGATTATAGGTTTTTTGGGAGTGGGAAGTTTTCCCCCAGGAACAGCACTTGGAGAGCATTTTGCACTGTAGTGGGGGGTGAGGAACTGCCATTCCACAAATGGAAATCCCTTCCATCAACAGAGATTTTCTACAAGCTCCAAGTTCTTATGTTCCAGAGTTAAGATCTGATATTGAAAATACTGCAGGAATTAAGTCTGACTCAATTCTTTGGAAAATGCCAGCTGGTAAAAAGTAGCTATTGATTGGGATGGTGTTAGAGAACATTCAAGGTGTGCCTGCACACGCATCACCCTACAATAATCCTTTGACAGAAGTAACTCAGTATGTTCAGCATTGTTCATCATACACCGTTCAGCACCTTACAATACAAGTATCCTTCTAAATTTTAATGTTCTTCCATTCATTCCTTAAATTGTTTGTTTAAAGCTTTTGTTGCTCTCATTTCCGTTATTTATTAAGGCACAGTGCCAGGTTGTCTTAATTAAACATTCCTAGCTGGCCATACATTAAGGTGTTTAGTTTGACTTGTCACTTAAAACATCCTATGAGAAGGGCTCAATGAAGTAATGCTATTATCTTTCAGATCATCGTGCTTAGAACAACAAGGATAAATTTATCATTGGACAATTTATTGTACAGTATACAAATAAAGTTCAACATTTGATGTTCAGAAATGACAAAAAGATACGTTTCCACCATTTATTTTGTTGTCAACAAGCTTTCATCCATCTACTCAGCACAAGATTTTTTTTGTGTGTGGTGACACTAGAGGTCAAATCCAGCAATTTGCAGAAGTCATTTTTCTCCAAGGTATATCAAAAAGATCCCCATGTTATACATATAATGTCCATACAAATGATTAATTGTTATCTAATATGTGCACTAGATATTACAGTAATCAGAGGATCAAGTTTTATCACCTTTGAGCTTTGCAGTATTAAAATGTATTTAATTTTTAAAACAGATGCTGAACAGCAGATGCATGATAACGCTAACAGGTTGCAGCACAGACTACAGCAATCTTTAGTCTGCTGGTGGGGGACAGAAGTTGACAGACTATGGCCAGGGCACAGTAAATGTCTCCTTGTGATGGCGTGGTCACTCCTGCCTTGAAGCAGGCCATGATGTATCCACTATGAAAGAAACCTACTCTGGATCCAGAAGAGCTAAGTAACTATCATCCAGTCTCAAATCTACCGTTCTTGAGCAAGGTGGTTGAATAAGTGGTGTCTGGTCAACTTCAGGGATTTCTGCATGAAGCAGATAATTTGGATCCATTCCAATGCTGTTTCAGGCTTGGTTATGGAAATGAAATGGCTTTGGTTGCCTTGGAATATGACCTGCACTGGTTGATGGGCAGGGGATTGTTAATTCTCCTGGATCTCTCAGCGGCTTTAGATACCACTGACCATGGTACTCTTTCAGGGCTGGGAATTGGAGCACTGTTCTGCAGTGATTTCAGTCCTGCCTTGAATGTAGGTTCCAGAGTGTGGGGCTGGTGCACTGCTGCTTAAGCCGATAGTTGTCCTGGTGCCTATGGTTATCCTGTGGTGCACTGCCTGGCTTCTGGGCTATGGTTGTCCTGCAAGGTTCCATCTTATCCTCTATGCTTTTTAATATCTACATGAAGCCATTGGGAGTGATCATCCAAGAGATTTGGGCTGATCTGCCACCAATATGCAGATAACACTCAGCTCTTCCAGCAGATCCCATGGAAGCTGCAGAAATTCTAAACCCATGTCTAGAGGCAGTTTTGGGATAGATGAGGGCTAACAATCTGAAACTAAATTCTGACAAAATAGAGGTGCTACTGGTGGGGGGAATGTTTGACCCAGGAACTTGGATATCTCCAGCTCACTGAAAGCGGCGCACTGGGTCAAGAGCTTGGGAGTTCTACTGGAGCCTTCATTGTCAATGGAGGCCCAGATAGTGGCCACTGCCAAGTCCACATTTTTTCATCTTAGATGGGCGAGGCAGTTGACCCCCTTCCTCAAGCGCCAGGACCTAGCAACAGTGATCCATGCAACGGTCACCTTAAGACTGGATTACTGTAATGTCCTCTACATGGGGCTGCCTTTGTGCCAAACCCAGAAGCTGCAGCTGGTGCAGAACACAGCGGCTAGGCTGTTGTTAGGGCTCCCGAAGTGGGAGCACATATGGCCGGGGCTGCGTGGGCTGCACTTGCTGCCAGTTGCATACCGGGTTCGGTACAAAGTGCTATTTATTACCTTTAAAGCCCTATATTGTCAAGGTCCTGCCTACCTGAGGGACCGTCTGTCCCCATATGAACCCCAGAGAGCACTGAGGCCAGGGGGAAAGAACCAGCTGAATATCCCTGGGCCGAGAGAGGACAAATTGAAGAACACAAGGGAACGGGCCTTCTCTATCGTAGCTCCACACCTGTGGAATCAACTTCCGGATGAAGTGCGGGCCCTGCGGAGTCTTGAGCAATTCCACAGGGCCTGCAAGACTACTCTTTTTAAGATGGCCTTCGTTGAATGCTGAAGTAATGACAGATTCGCTGTTGTTGTATTCCACCATCAATTTATTAAAAACCTGTAATTTAGCACCATAACTGTTAATTTTAATTGGAATGTTGATTTAAATGATGGTTTTATAATGTAGTATCTATTGAATTATATGATTTTATTGTATTGTATTGAACTAATATGTTGTGAGTCGCCTGAGCCTGCTTTGGTGTGGAGGGCGGGATATAAATAAAAAGTATTATTATTATTATTATTATTATTATTATTATTATTATTATTATTATTATTATTATTATTATTGATGGGGTTGTACTCCCTTATCAAGAGCAGATTGGGGTTGCCACTGGACCCAAGACTGAATAAATGTGTAGAGGCTGTTTTGGGATGGATGAGGGCTAACAATCTGAAACTTAATCATGATGAAATGGAGGTGATATTGTGAGGACCCAGCAATGGGGGTGTCTTCTGCAAAATGTGGTGCAGTCCCCTAAAGCAGTAGGTTTGTAGACTGGGGGTGCTGCTGGACTTGAGCCTCTTGTTTGGATACAGGGGTAGCAGCAGTAGCCAGGGTTGTCATTCATCAGCTTTAACCCTTCCTGAGCAACAAAGATCTTGCCACTGTTGTGCGTATCCTGGTAACACTGTTGTGCATTTCCTTGGGCAAGGCCCTTCCCAGTCATGTCACCAAAACTTCCAAACTCCCTACCTAGGGTGATTCATCTGTCTCCTGCTATTATTGGTGTTCACTCAATTAACTCTTATTAGCTTTTCTCCATTTGTGTGTTTATAAGTTTATTTACAATAAATAAAGCATATACTTTAGATATGTTTGTATTTTAATAAATATGTGTAATATTTTAAAAATATGCCATATTGGGGAACCTGCATTGGGTGGGAAGATGGCATAGAAATGTTTAAAATAAACGAATAATAGCAAACCTGAAGTATATTTGTATGAGGCACGGAGCAGAAAACCATGATGAATCTTTGGAGTGATGCAGTTCATAAGTTATTTTTTTCCCCGCTTGACCTGAGATATAGGACAATTTTTAAAATCATTTTTAAGGTGAAGAAATCCAAAAAGGAAATAGCGGGGATCAGAGGAAATGTATAAGGATTATAGAACATAAAATGAAATGAAACTGAGTGTGGGAGCTACAGCAAATCTACTCAGCTCCTTCACCCGCCACAATGAAAGACAATGAAAATCATCCCACCAGTCATTGATAGTGGCATATCAGGCGCTTGGCAGCCTCCTAAGCAGAACAAAAAACAACAGTTCTGTCAAATCCTTGTGGACTTTCATGTGTGGATCATAGGTTACATCAATTTAGTGAGTGAAGAATTCACTAGAGGTATGCATTCAATATAAACTGAACTGAATAAATACCCAAAAAAAACCTTATTGGTATTTTTCAGTTATTTAACCTACCAATATAGTTAAACCTGAAAAAAATTGATTTTGTGTGTCTTTTATTCCGGTTAGCCATACCATACCATGAGCCATAAGCCAGCCCCAGCCAAGATGGCACAAAGCTGTCTACTCCTTGCCACCCTAGCAGATTCTCTCTTGCAGCTCCAAGCTTGACTGCCGCCCCCCCCCCCCCCCGCATGCAGGTGAACTCATCACTATGGACTCATGGTGTGGCTTGAAGAAGGCATTTAAAGGGACTACACCCCTTTACACTTTAAATGCTTTTTTCCCCCCAGATCCTGCACACCTTTACATGCCAAGCTGCAAGAAAGGATCAGCTGGGGTGGCGTGGAGCTAACAGCTCCATGCTGCCTTCCCTGGGGCTGACTCCTTTTTACAGCTGGTTGAAACTGAGTTGCAAAGGGGAGCCAGTCCAAGATTAGCCAGGGCAGCAGGAACCAGCTCTGCACTGCCCCAGTTAATCCTCTCTCGCAGCTCCAAGCACCAGCAGTTATGCTGCAAATTTGGTGACTCTACCTCAAAAAACAACCCCTGCCCAAACCCCTGATACCCCTGGATTGATTCTCCATTTAGTTTATGGGAAAAGATCCCCATAGGGTATATTGGTGCTGGAAAAAAACTGGCAATCTCGATAGTTCCCAAATCCCAATACCCTACCAATACCTAGATTCAGGAATATTAGGAAATAATTATATTTTTATAGTTCAGTATAAATAATACCATTCTTTTTCTTGCACACCCCCAATCTTTACAGCTATAGTATGTTTCTACCAAGGGTTGGCTTTTGATGAATGCAGCTGGAGAGGCAATCCCTGTCCACCAGTGTGGAGAAACGCCATTTTAGTCAGTGGTGGTGCTTCATTTGGCAGGGGTCAGTAAATCCCTCAGCAAGCTTTGTAGCCTTCCCCTCACTCCCCCCCTCCCTTCCAGAGCCAAACCAACAACGCTAGGGGGAAAATCTCCTAGAGAGGCAGGAAGTGCTGTTGTTCCTTGCATGTGTTAGGCAGGAAGAGAAGCCAGATTTGAACTAGGGCTCGAGCAAGCATGTGGTGAGCAATGGAGGCTCCTGCCTGGGGGGCCCCCAGGCAGGCAGACTAAGTAAGTAATTCACAAGACAGGGCAAGTTTAGATCAGGGCCAGCAGGACGCGTTTATAACACATTTTGTTTGTCAGGCTGTTTGCTGTGCGTGTGCTGTGCTGTGCTGTGCTAACTTTTTAAACGCAACTGTTTTTGTTTTGTTTTTCTTTTCCTATCATTTTTACTGTTTAAATAAATGTTTTTTCTGTTTTAAATACTGGCAGTCAATCTCTGTACCACATAGATCCCCAGACCGCTTTAGACCACGCTGTGTTATAACGGGGGCCCCGGGGAAGGGGGAAGGCATGCAGTTGGATAAGGTGCCAATCCTCCAGGGGTGCCCCAAAGAAGTGCTGAGGTCTCTGTGAAACCCAAGTGCAGGGTGGCAGAGGACCTGGAGGCCTAGCCTCACAGCTGGAGAGGGGGATTGGGAGTCCTGTTCCTCTCAATCGGAACCCCGGGACTGAGCAGGTGGTGGCAGCGCGCCCAAGGGGCAGGAGGAGAAATAGCTCCCTCCAGGAGTTGGCAACTCAATAGGGAGCTGACGGGACCGGGCCTGAAGGCAGAATCGGGCCGGTTCCGTCACAACCTGAACTATGAATACACAGCTGCCTCCTGTAATGGAAGAAAGGGCTCCTCCACTGCAGTCTATATTCATAAAAGGCTAGTTGTAAACCAAGAAGAAGCAGAAGGCCAATGAGAAGAAAGGAAAATAGGAGGAGGTGCATAAAGGCAGACACACCTGCGGCTTTCTTGGATGAATAGTTGAGTGTGTGTGAAGACTGCTGGGAAACAACTGGCACTGCATCAAAAACCAGATAATGAGATATTGGGGGAAATAACCATTTAATAGCAACAGATCTTTGTTCCGTACCCTTAAAGTGAAGACGACAGAATAATAATATTTATATTAAAGAACTGACATACAATGAGGATCAACTACAGTTCAGGACCTAATTCATAAACTGCTGTGTCATTTGCCCTAATCCAGTAAAAAAAAAATGAAAATTGTTTCTTAATCAAACAATAGATACTACTTAATGGGCTTTTTTCTATGCAAAACATCAGGAATGTGTCTTATAAAATAGATCTCTTGGTCAGCAGTTGCTGTTTAGTGATCAGGCTGATATCAGAAGAATTAAATGGGGTCTGCTTTAGCCATTCAGTGTTGTCTTCTTTCAGATGACAGGTTTGCTGCCATGCAGCATTTGGAAACAGGGATTAGAGTTAATAGCAGGAATAACTCTATTGGTGAACAAGCAAGAAAATTATATTACATTTCCAAAAGAGACTCAGGATACCTTCTTTCCCCTCCTTTACAGTGATATAATATACTCTAAGGTATACTTTTATACTATTTTGGTCTGATCCAGAAGTAAAGGGGGGGGGGAATAAAACTCCACCAGGCTACACCATTTATAAGTGTCCAACAATAAATTTTAAAAGGACAAGAGAACAATCTAATAAAAGCACTTTAACATCCAAAAAGAAATTGCTGTTCAAAGCATTTATATAATTAGCTTTCACACTGAAAGGAACTTTGGACTGCTGCCCTGCTTTCTGTTTAATTCTGGGGAAGTAATCAGCTAAAATGTCAAATGTGTCAATGCCTTGGCAATTCCAGAGAATGGATCAGCTGGATCATGCAAACAAAAGAATTCTATGAATGCAACAAGATGCTACAAAGACTGCATTTGAGGAATGTTATGCAAGAAAAGCTTGATTATAACATTCAGTAATACTGAAGATTAGAAAAGCACAGAGCTTCCACTAAAATGCCTTCCTTTAGTAAATGTAGTCATTATTACAGGTGGAAGCATGTACCACGGTATACCACACAAGACTCATGTGCAAACCCCTTAGAGACTAGTGCATGAGCTGTCCCAAAAACATGCATGTGGTGATCTGTTCAGATATGCTGATTTTGTGTAATTACACTGTTTTCATGCTACTACTGTCCAAATGGCTTGCTACAGTCACATTCTTTTAAAAATGGTATTATTATACTGTTACACTATTTCTAATACTCTTGGTGTGGTGTAGTGGTTAGTGTTGGACAAGGATCTGGAAAACCCACATTCAGATCCTTACTCAACCTAATCTATATTACAAGGTGAGGATAAAATGCAGAAAAGAACAAAGTAAGCCATTCTGTTTCCCCATTGGGGAGAAAGACAGAGTACAAATGAAGTAAGAAATAAAAAGTGCTAATTTGCTATAAAAAAAAAATACCAAGCTATCCTTCCCCAATGTACGTTATCGGAAGCAGATGTGCTAATAGGTCACTGAGTACAGTACTTTTTTGTGGGACCACCACCCTCACCCCCATTTCATCACCAGTCTGCCAAAGGGCACCTAGTTTTAAAGAAAAGCTTTCTGTTTGGAGACTCACTATTTATCAGACTCCTTCCCATGACTAAGTGGTGCCAGGTAGGCGGGTTCTGGGTGAAATTTACACACACACACTCAAATGACTGAGAGACCCCAAAAGGACTATAGTAAAAAGGGACAGCCTTGGGGAGGCAGATTCTGACATCTCTGTCTGCCATGAAGCTCATTTGATGATGCAGAGCCCAACATTCTCTCTCAGCCTAATCTACCCTGTGCTGAACTCCTCAGAGGAAAGACAAGATAATCAACATGATAGAAAATTGATAGTCATTCAAAATTAACTGAAGAAGTCAAAGCAGCAAAAGTTTTACAACAAACAATTTTCTGGAGTCATGAGTTCTAATTCTAGCACAACACAGCCCAAAACGATGTGCAATAGTTGTGCAAGTCAGTAGTGCGCCTATGCAACTCAAGACTGGAGGCAAGTGCTAGGGCAACCTCTTCCCAATCCCAGTGGGTTCCAGCAACTACACTACACTTAATTGCACAGAACAGGAACTTTAATGTAGAAACAAACCCAAAGGGGTGTGGAGTGTGGAAATAGAATCTGCAAGTCCCTGGCAAGGCCTTTAGTGCTTGCCAGGCAACTCAAAAAAATTCACCAACTCCAGGCCCTTCTTCCCAGGGCTTGACACCACCCAACAACAAATTCTCTACCTGGAGCTTCAGTCCTGCAGCAGGAATCCCCAGAATTCTCTGCTCCATCTGTCTGTTTCTCTCTGTAAGGTTGTTCCTCACTGCCAGCCTGCTCCTCCTACCTGACTAGGCCCATCAAACCTCTCCTTGCTTTCATCCTGACCTGGGTAGCCCAGCCAAGCCCAATTTCATCAGATCATGGAAGCTAAGCATGGCTGAACCCGGCAAGTATTTGGATGGGAACCTCTCTTCCTCTCTCCTCCCCTTTGGAAAGAGCAAGATTAGCCTCTACAGAGCCAAGAGTGCTCTGAGATATAGTCTCTGTGAAATCCCATTACACTACTCCCCCTCTTTAAAAAGAAGATATGTCATCGCATCCAAATTACTCAAAGTTGTAGTCATTATGCCAGCAGGAAAGTCTGCATACTCACTGTGATCATCTGAAGAAGAAGACTGCAGATTTATACCCTGCCTTTCTCTCTGTATCAGAGACTAAGAGCGGTTTATAATCTCCTATATTTTCTCCCCACACAACAGACACCCTGTGAGATGGGTGGGGCTGAGAGAGCTCTCCCAGAATTTGCCCTTTCAAGGACAACTCTGCAAAAACTATGGCTGATCCAAGGCCATTCCAGCAGCTGTAAGTGGAGGAGTGGGGAATCAAATCCAGTTCTCCCAGATAAGAGTCAGCACACTTAACCACTACACCAAACTGGCTCTGGGTTCATTTGCTTCAGTATCTTAGATTTCTTGGTTCACTGGGTTCTCACTTTCCAGTCTTCTACCCTCAGATGAAATTGAACTTTCCATTAGTGAAGCACATATCCCTGACTGGTTGGCTTCATATGGTGTTTCATTTTCAGAATCTGTTTCCTCTGTAATACCTGTTCTTGGATAGGAGCATCTATCGCCCCAGCTCCTATTGCGCTCTCATGCTTGTTTTGTTGACTCAGAGCACTGGTCTGCTCCATATTTTGATTTGGTGTATGCATTATCTGCTCTTCTGTAAGATCTGGGATTGAGTTCATTATAGTGCACAACATAAATATTTCCCTCTAGAACTGAGATAGTTTGTATAGCGCTTCTGTATTCCCAAGTGCCCTCCTGTTTACCCATTGTCTAGTGATTTTAAGGTCTTGAGAACAGACCGTTGTTCAACCAGTATTTCTTTATAGGGTTGGTCCCCCACACTTTTGCATATCTAATTAACAGTTCTTCCTCTATGCACGATAGAGTTTTTCTCCTAAATTGCTAGAGCATCCCCATGCAAAACCATAGAGGGTTTCCCGAATTACTAGAAAATCACTGCACAACCGTGTCCAGCGTTCCCAATGACATCATGCCACGTTCCCGTGTCCGTGTTCCCAATGACATCACGCCACGTATTAACAGTCCTTGTTCTATGCACAATAGAGTTTTCCCCTAAATTGCTAAAGCGTCCCAGTGTGAAACCAGACAGTTTCCCCCAAATTGCTAGAGCGTTCCCACACAACGTGCCCAGCGCAATACACCACTTCCCAATGGCATTGCACTGTGTGCCGCCATGCATAATGGGGCTCTTTGTTGGCAGGGATCCCCCCAGCAGCCTGCTCAATGCCAGTGAGTTGGGACCCCCAAAACTGGGGAAACCCCTGCTCCAGCAAGAGCTTGGGAAGCCTAGCAAGGCCTTTACTGCTTTCCAGTCAATTAATAAGAATTCACTTCAGCTCTGCAACAGGAACCCCCACAATTCTATGCTCCGGTCCTTGTTTCCCTTTTTCCAGTTTTCCACCAGCCTGTTTCTCCTTGTCAGCCTGTTCTTCACAGCCAGCCTTGCCGTGCCCAGAAGACCCTCTAGCCATCTCCCAGCTCCCTGTGAGGAGACCAGTCTAGGAACTTACTACCAGGGAACTTTAAGTCTAATATCAGGAGGGAGGCAAAGCTCTTCCACCTTCCCCCCAGGTTGCTGCCACCTGACTGGTATGTTTTGCAGCCCCAATATGAGGCTTGCAGCCTGCAGCTTTGCTGCTAGGCTGCTACAGCCTATTTTGCTGCCCAGAAAAGGTTAGAGTTAGTCTTCGTCCGTTTGGGCGCCCAAGGTGGTGGGCGGGGCCTGGCTATCTTAACGGCCAGACCTCCGGCCTTTGCTTACAGTCCTACAGACAATCGGGTCCGGGGAGCTCATTTCGCGTTGGGGTGGCCTCTGTGGTGTCGGATTGAGGAGCGCGTGGGAGGCCTTGCGGCGGCAGCGTTTTTACGGCAGTTCTGAACACTCTGTGTCATTTAGCATCGGAGGCGTTGTTGGCTGAGTCTCTATTGGGCTGGGGTGGTCTGCTGGGGGCTCTTGCTTTTGGGCTTTCTTTGGAGGCTGGGGTGGTATGCTCTCTCCCTTTTTTGGGAGGGAGATTTGGGGCTGGATTGAGTCCCAGGGAGGTGTTTAGGGGCCTTTGGTTGCTGGGGACTGCCTTCTTTGGAAAAAAGGGGATGGAGTTGGCCATTTGAGTCCTTTTAGGATTGAGTCCCAGGGAGGTGTTTAAGGTGCCTTTAGTTGCTGGGGACTGCCTTCTTTTGAAAAAATGGGGGTGGAGTTGGCCATTTGAGTCCTTTTATTTACTTTCAATGTGGGGAGATAAAGGAGATTGTAAGCTGCTCTGAGACTCTGATTTAGAGAGAGGGGCAGGCTATAAATCTGCATTCTTCTTCTTTGGTGGCCATTTTAAGTCCCTTCTTGTGAAGAAAGGTAGTCATTTGAAAGCACTTGTGAGCGGCCATTTTTAAGCCCCTTTCTTCCTGAAAGGGTGGCAGCCATTTTAGGAGGCATTTGTGAGTAACCATTTTGTGGGTTATATTTTGACTGTGAGAATGTCAGGAGGTAAGGGGTCGGGTAGGTCTAAGGGCAAGAAGCCAATGCCTAGGGCACCCAAGGCTCCTGCTAAGAGGCCACCACCCCCTTCATCCTTGTCTGATGAGGAGGGTGATGTAGCAGTTGATGCTAATATCATTCGCAGGTTGCAGGCTTTGGAGCAGGCATCAGGCATTGCTTCGCTAGTGGAAGGGGATAGGGCCTCCAAGAGGGGGCTGCAAGCTAATATACTTACCAGGCTGTCTATTCTTGAGGGCAGGTCTGGTGGAATTGTACTTGGCACGGATGTTGGTCCCAGTGGTCCTGACATGGGTGTGGTGGCAGCGACTGGAACATCGGGAGTTGGATTGCCAGTGGTTCCCACTGGAGTTGTAGGTAAGTCTGGGGACAATTGGCAGGCTTGTGCTGGGCAGGCTTGGCCATGGGGACCTTGGGGGCCTGCCTTGTTGGCCGGGTAGAGTTCTCCAACTGCAAGCCGGGGGGGGGGGGGGGGGACCTGCTTCCCCTGGGGCTGGGTCATTTTCGAATTGGGTTTGGTCAGGTGGGCATTGCGGCCCTTGCAGGGCTTGCCCAGGTGCAGGGCACCCTGGCATGACAAGTTCTTTTATGGGTGCACCTTCTCCTTATGGGATGGTTCCTTTCACATCTTTGCCCTTTGGGGATGTTGCCTTGCCGTTAGGGGACCACCTGCTACCCGCAACCAGGGAGAAAATCCTGAAAGGGGAGTATGTGGACATTTTTTCTCTGCTCTTTCGAGAGTTGGAGAAAAAAGATAAGGAGGAGTTGGATGAGGAGAAATTAAAAAAGCAGAAGGTGGACAGGACCTGGGCAAATTGGCTGCCAGGGTTTTGTATTTATGCTGGGGTGATTGCCCGGGTGCAGCCTTGGCGGGCAGCTTCCCTTTTCCAATATTTAGATATAATTTATAAGGGCTACATGGCATTTAGTGGCCCTGCCTGGTTGCAGTACGACCAGGAATTTCAGATGAGGACTGCCCTGTAGCCATCTCTTCAGTGGGACCATATCCATCAGCAGCTGTGGCTGCAGGTCATGTCCCCGGCTAAGCCTAACTTGGGTGATCGTTCTGATAGCGGTCACTTGGTGAGCAGGTCATCTACAACATCTTCGACTTCATCAGGCTCTCCCCATGGTTCAGTGGAGCAGGCGGTTCAACCCCGCTTGCTCTGCTGGGAATTTGTCTCTTTGGGAGTGTGTAGCAGGAAGGGTTGCCAGTTCAAGCACGAATGCCCCATGTGTGGTGGGTCCCACTCCTTTGACAGCTGCCCCAGAGCTCGGGGGCGTAAGAATGCAAAGAAGCCTGGTGGGGGTGGGGGATCCTATCAAGCTAGAAAAGGGGCCCAGCCTGATAAGGGTGAGGCCTCTTGAGCATTGGCTGTCAAGGTACCCTCGAAGGGCAGACGGTTTGTATTTGTTGGAAGGTTTCAAAGTTGGTTTTAGGATCCCTTTTCAGGGGCCTCGAGTCCCATTTATGTCTGGGAACCTTAAGTCTGTTAAGGGTTTGGAACAAGTTGTTAGAGACAAGATTGCCAAGAAGTTGGCGGAGGGTAGGAACTTGGGTCCCTTCTCTCATCCTCCAGTGGGTACTCTTAGGGTTTCACCATTGGGCGTGATGCCAAAAAAGGCGCCTGGTGAATTTCATTTGATTCACCATCTCTCCTTCCCCAGGAGGAAGTCAGTGAATGATGGGATTCCTGAGCACTTATGCTCAGTTAGGTACACTAGTTTCGACCAGGCGGTAGCCATGGTGAGGCACTGTGGGGTGGGGGCTGAGTTGGCAAAGTGTGATACTAAATCTGCATTTTGCCTTCTTCAGTGCATCCCGATGATTTTGAGCTCCTGGGGTTTTCTTTTGAGGGCCAATTTTACATGGATAGAGCATTGCCAATGGGCTGCTCTGTTTTATGTTTTGCTTTCAAGTGTTTCAGCACATTTTTGGAATGAGCTGTACGGGAGAAAGTGGGTTTACAGGATGTCGTTCATTACTTGGACCCAAGTAATTCTCTTTTTGTGAGCCCCAAGGGGACTGGGTGTTGTGGGTTGTTGCTGTCTGGCTTTATTGAGCTGGCGGTGGAGCTTGGGGTCCCTTTGGCTCCTGAGAAAACAGAGGGTCCGATCCAAAAGTTGACATTTTGGGGGATTGAGATAGATACTGTGGCGCAGCTGTCCAGGGTACCTCTTCAAAAAATAGTTGAAAGGATTTTTGCCTTTCTTCTAAAAAAGAAGGTTACCTTGTTAGAGTTGCAACAGTTAGCGGGACATCTTAACTTTGCGTGCAAAGTGGTTGCTCTGGGGAGGGCTTTTCTTAGAAGGCTCTGTGATGCTATGGCAGGGTTACGGTTGCCTCAGCATAGAACATGGCTTACCTGCAGCATGAGGGATGATTTGAGGGTTTGGCAGGAATTTTTGGAGTGCTTCAATGGAGTCTCCTTCTGGAGAGGACTTGAAGCTTGAACCGGAGCTCCAGGTCATGTCTGATGCTGCAGGGTCTTTGGGTTTTGGAGTCTATTTCCACGGACATTGGTGCGCTGAGGGTTGGCCAGACTCCTGGATACAGGTAGGTTTGAACCGAGATCTTACGTTTCTCGAGTTTTTTCCCATTTTAGTCACAGTTTGGCTGTGGGGGAAGGATATGGCCAATCACACTGTTCATTTTTGGTGTGATAATATGGCGGTAGTCCATGTCATTAATTCCCTTTCATCCAAATCCCAGCGGGTTATGAGGTTGGTGAGGGCCTTCACTCTGCGTTGTTTGATGCTTCCTGGGGTGAATAACGGGGTGGCTGACACTCTATCTCGCAGACAGATGGAGAGGTTTCATCAGCTGGCCCCAGATGCCAACAACGCCAATGCCCCGGGAGCTATGGCTGATTGGAGAGCCGAGGCCTGCTGAGCGATAGGCCTAGCCATTGTGCCTAGTACCAGGAAGTCTTACGAACGGGCTGTGCGGCAGTTTGAAGACTTTAGGGCTGAGGCAGGGTTTCGCATTGTTTGGCCCTTTCTGGTGGAGCAGTTACTCCACTACTGTGTTTCGCTTTGAGGTAAGGGATTGGCCGTGCGATCCATTAGGGAGCGCCTGACCGCACTGGCTTTTGCCAGTAAGGGAGGAAACAGCTGATTTTCGTATTCAAAATATGCTAGAAGGGTAGGCCAGAGATGCTGGACCTTGGGTAGATACGCAGAATCCTATGTCCCCATCAATTCTGCGGGGTTTGAAAGGGATTTGGGACGTGGTGTGTGCTTCTTCTTTTGAAGCATGTTTGTTTCATTCCGCGTCTCTGGTAGCCTTTTTTGGGGCCCTTAGAGTTAGCGAGCTGGTGGCACAGTCTCTGTTGTTAAGGGACCTGAGGCTATCTGAGGGTAAGGTTGTCATTACTGTTCGTCGCTCTAAGACGGATCAGTTGCAAGTAGGTGCCGTAATTGAGTTGGGTAGTTGTTCAGAGCTTGAGCTGTGTCCAGTTACCGCATTGGCTGCTTATTTGGCAGTCTGGGGGCCCAAGGATGAGTTTTTGTTTTGCCATTATGATGATAGCCCATTGACGAAGCATCAGTTTTGGGCGGTGATGTCACGGGCTTTAGGTGAACTGGGGTTGAATGGGGTGCAGCCTCGACAGCTGTTGCCATGGGGTATCCTTCCTCCTCCATTCAGCGCTTGGGCCGTTGGCGTTCATCAGCCTACAAGTCTTATGTTCGACCTTTCCTCAGGCCTTAAGTAACTTGTTTGTTGGACTGTTACTGCTTCTGTTCTTGTTTAACTGTTTTTTCTCTTTAGATGCTGTTGTTCCTGGCCAGAGGAGTCAAGTTCTCGTCTGTGGCCATAGCCACGTGTTTTGGGCCGCTCATCAGGCGTGGAGAACTTCGGTTGGCTCTCAGCTGGGACTCAGCCAACATGTTTGTATTGAGTGGCGGGGGCGCCAGGGCCTTCAGTGGCCGGGCCTGCTGCCTCTATTATTTCAAGATAGTGTGGGTCCTCCTCCTCAGGTTTTAATTGTTCACCTGGGAGGTAATGATCTTGGGCTTTTAAAGGGCAAGGCCTTAGTTGGCAGGCCCACAGCTCCGGCTGGGGGGCTGGGTCTCTCGTCCGCTAATGGCAGGGGATCGATCGTGGTGACCCCTAGCCCTGGCCCTGGCCAGGCCACTGGTTGGGTGCCCTTGCCGTTTATTATGATGTTTAATAAAGTGTCCCAGTTTTATACCAACGCATCATGTCTGACTCTATTCTGACCTTGGGGGGCAATCCACCCTGTTTCCTCTGAGGGATCAACAGTCTCCAGATAACCAAAGACATGCTTATGGCATTCACCTTCTTCTGAGTAGGGTCAAAAGGCAATGGTTCCTTTGCAAGCCACTGACACCAAATAAAAGGTTAAACAAAAATTTATTCTAACAGTACAGGTATTTTCCCAACACCATGTAATAAAAAAAACAAAAAGTTTAAAAAGCTGTCTAGTTACCTTGATCCTCAGGCCAATTGTAGAGAACTAAAAAGGTTCAGAGTTCCATAGGCACTCCTTTCTGGGACGGGATGGCCAAATCCACCAGGGTTTCCAAGAATATTCTTACTGACCCTCAGGTCACCACAACTCCTTGCCTAAGCAAGCAGCCAGAAGACTAAAACTAAGAGGAAAAATCTCTTTTACTAGCCCATCAGCCTCTAATTGGCAATTAAGGCCTGATGCCTTGCAGCTGGTGGCTCCACCCTGGGGCTTACAATAGAAGGTGAGAAATCCTGTAGAACTTAGGTCTACTTAAAACTTAACCCTGGCACTACAAGTCTACTCCTGCCTACCTAGGCTCACAAATCCTCTCCTTCCTTTCCTCTGGAAAGAGGAGGGCTAGCCTCTTCAGAGCCAGGGGTGTTGCTGGGAGGTGAGGTCCCTCTGAAATTCCATTATAGACTCTGGGTGTGAGCCAAGAGCAGCAGCAGGCCTATTGGCTTGATCAGAATGTAGATCAGGTGAATCATAAGTGATTCCAGCAACTTTATAACAAACTGAGTCTGTGGTATATATATAAAGACTTAATCAGCTCATTCGGGGGCAGACTGCAGATGTGAGGATTTATAGGACCAGTCCCTTCTGGTCTTGATGTCATAACACAGCAGGATAAATGTACTCCTCACCCTCTAAGGGCAGAATGAGAATGAAGGCTGGAAGCAGTCTACTGGAATGCCGTCTTGAGCCAATGATAAAGCTGTTGAATATTTGTGGATTGTTTCCCTCACCCATCTTCTCCCCTAGATATGAAGGAAACTGGAAGCATTGGAATGCTGGAAGGAAAACATCACTTACCCTGTTGAAGGAAGAGATGGCTGGACTCCATATATGCTATATTCTACAGGTTGACCTGACAACTTTTTTACAATATATTAACTACAATATCAAAATATTTATTACATATTTAATGTTAAACCAACTGAGGAAATCTCCACAAGCAAGGTTACAAATATTTTTTTTTTTAAAAAAAGTAATACACGAGACTGTACTTTCCATTTCAGGTCAATTGATACACAAATCACAGAAACTGTCAGCTTACCTATAATAATGCTTTACCTAAAACTTGGAACTGGAGAAGGCCAAATATTAGCAATTTTCACAGAGCCCTCATTTTTATCTACCCTGAGGGATGACAGTCAAAAGCAGAAGCTTGTTACACATCCAGAAAGGTTTATATTTATACATAGCAGGTCACCTTTAAAAATGAATACTCACCGAAAAAGGGGGTGGGGAGTTCAGATCTAATTTTAAATAAATAATGTCACTGGCAGTTGATTACATATTATTAGACACCTAGCACCTAGTGTTTGAATAGAAGTATTATTAGACTATTGCTGATCATGTTGCGACACTTTTGTTAAACTGGATGTATGTGTGAGAGTGAGAGGGGGAGAGACCACATTTCATGCTCAATAAGTATTGTTAATGTATACTTGATAACAAGGAGCAAAACATAAAATAAAACATTACTAAAGGGTATGTTGCAATAAACAACAAATAAAGAAGGGGACACGATCAGTCATTTTAAAGAACAAAACTGCTAGTTCTTTAAATGCTTTGGCACATAGAGAAAACATCAGTACTTTTGTGACTTAGACTTCAATAATCTTATGGACCCCAATGTAGTTTTCAATTCCTTTGCTAATCCAGCACTATTTAGGAACTCAGTCTTCTGAAATGTCAACAGTCTACCCTGGTTTTATCTACTTGGTATTTTAGGAAAAATCTTGCTCAACCTTCTGAGAAGGCAAACGTGTTATTTAGCCTGCAAGAACCTCATAGCTGAGGAAAAGACAAGCACAAAAGAGTTTTAAGATTACAACTACCGTAGATTTTATTTAGCAACTGCTGCAGTCTTTAACATGTCTAGTCTAAATACCTGAAATACTCTGTTGTATTTAGGGTTTACTATATTTAAATATTTGGGGTGGCCTGGCTTATTTTATACAGAGGGACATGATTTTTCAGAGTACTGCTGTAACATAAATAAGTAAGGGGCAACTGAGGACATCTGAAGATCCTACTAAGATAGTAGAAGTAACAACTGACTAGTATTACCAGGGCTTTTTTTGAGCAGGAACACAGTTCCGGCTGGCTTGGTGTCAGGGGGTGTGGCCTAGAATGTAAATGAGTTCCTGATGGGCTTTTTCTACAGAAAAGCCCTGTGTGAAATAATGGTGACATCAGGGGTGTGGCCTAATATGCAAATAAGTTCCTGCTGGGCTTTTTTTTTTTTTTTACCAAAAAAGCCCTGAGTATTACCATCTGAACTGAGATTGTTTTCTCCTTTGCTTGGAAGAATTTAATCTGGTCATGACCAGAAGTATGAGTCCTTTGCAATTAGTCTGTGGCTTGCATTCTGGGGTATGCATTAGCTAGCCCAGTTAATCAGGACCTGCCCAGGACCTGTTGCACTTAACTACTGTTTGAGTTAGTTGTTCTAGAAATTTTGTTTGGGAGAAAAGTAGCAATGACTTCCTGAAATAATTTAAAATTAAACAAACAGCTTGTGTGAAGAATAGTCTTTGCCAGCAGAAATGTATTCACTTTTGTGATACAAAGTACAAGAAAAGATTAACACAGTGAGACTCTAGCTTGAAAATAGGAACTATAACTGGTTATGATCTTCATATTCAGTTATCCTTAGCCTTCTTTTATGTTTCAAAAAGAATGATAACAACAAAAGGTCATATCATCACACAAAAGATATGTTAGATGCAGGGTTCCCTCTAAGCTGAGTTAACGCGAGTTAGCTCACAGATTTTTAGCTTCCAGCTCACACATTTTTGTTTTAGCTCAGGAAGGATGACCCCAGAGCACACTAATTTATGCAGTAGCTCACAACTTTAATGCCAGTAGTTCACAAGACTGCAGTTTAGAGGGAACATTGGTTACATGTCAGAAGTGACAAAGCTATAAGGGATAAATACATTAAACACTTCTCTTGGCACTAATTTTCTTACTGCTGCTGCTGCTGTTGCTAAAAAAACCCAAACAAAATGGTGGGGACTTTTTGCATTGCATTGTTTTGATAGCAAACTTTCCTAAGGCACTTATGCACAATTTTGTATGATTTCCACTTTGTGAGGTTTTTTTGCATTTAATCAGCCAGCAGGTGGGGCTAAAACAAAGACAATAACAGATTAACTGTTCCATTACTAGTTCTGCTTGCCTACCTTTCTATTTAGTCTCAGTCACTTGTGGAAGGCCAAGGGAGTAAACAGGTCTACTTAGAAGTAAGTAATATTTTATTGAATGCAGACTGCTGCCAGTAATGTGTACATAGAATTGCAGCCTACATAAGCTCATCTGCTTTTCTCATTGCAGCACATCTACACCAATAATAAAGTCCAGGAAACTGATTTAGCCTTCCAGATTTCACTGGAACTTAATTGATGTCAGGTATGCATAGGGTTAAGAGCCCTGTGGTGCAGAGTGGTAAAGCTGCAGTACTGCAGTCTGAGCTCCCTGCTCATGACCTGAGTTCGATCCCAGCAGAAGCTGGGCTCAGGTAGTCGGTTCCAGGTTGACTCAGCCTTCCATCCTTCCGAGGTCGGTAAAATGAGTATCCAGCTTGCTGGGGGGAAAGTGTAGATGACTGGGGAAGGCAATGGCAAACCACCCCGTAAAAAGTCTGCCATGAAAACGTTGTGAAAGCAATATCACCCCAGAGTCGGAAACGACTGGTGCTTGCACCTTTACCTTTATGCTTAGGGTTGCTAAGTGCAATTCAAGAAATATTTGGGGACTTTGGGGAAGGAGCCAGGAGACTGGGGGTGGAGCCAGGAGCAAGGTTGTGATAAGCATAATTGAACTCCAAAGGGAGTTCTGGCAATTAGATTTAAAGGGACCGCACAACTTTTAAACGCCTTCCCTTCATTGGAAATAATGAAGGATAGGGACACCACCTTTTTGGGCTCACAGAATTGGGCCCCCTGGTTTGAAACTTGGAAGGTATTTTGGGGAGAGACACTGGATGTTATGGCAAAAATATGGTGCCTCTACAGCCTCTACAGCCACCACAGAGCCCTAGATACCCGTGGATCAATTCTCCACTATACCCTATGGCACGGATGTCAAATATGCAGCCCGGGGATCAAATCAGGCCCCCGGAGGGCTCCTATCAGGCCCCCAAGCAACTGGCTGTCATCTGCTTCCCCTCTCTCTTGCTTCCTTCTGTGTTTCAGCTCACTTTGTCAGGCTTGCTCAATCACACAGGAGCTGCAGAAGAAAGCCTCTGCTTTCTCCATTGACTGAGGCTCCTCCCTTTGGGAGGAAAGTGGGGGAGGGAGAGCTTGTTTTGCCAAGTTCTCTCAATTGCACAGCAGAGCTACTGGGTCAAGCCTCTCTTCCTTCTACTGGCTGAGGCTCCTCCCCCTCCTGATCCCCTGGGGAAGGAAGGAAAGAGCCAGAGCTTCCTTTGCCCAGTTCCCTGGATTGCACAGGAGAGATACAAAGAAAGCACCTTTAGGACCAATGAGTTCTAATGTTTTAAGCATGTTTTATTTTAAGGGTTTTTTTTTTAAAAAAAATCCTTAATTGTGTTTGTGTGCTTTATAAAATGTATATTATAATTACATTTTATGACACACATGGCCTGGCCCATTTTTGTCAGGTCTGGCCCGCATAACAAATGAGTTTGACGTCTTTACCCTATAGGAATCGGTCTCTTTAGGGAATAATGGAGTGCCCAGCAGACATTTCCCTCCCCCTCCCCACTTTCTGATGACCCTGAAGTGGGGGAAGGGCCTAATTTTACATCGTGCCAACTGATTCACCTTAAAAAAAAGTTTACCTTATTCGCAGCTTGTTAGGGCTAAACGCAATTCTACTGAGATCTCAGATTTTGAGAATGAAAAAACTAGGATCTGTAAAAGATTTAGAACATGCGGTTACCCCGAATCCTCTTTGCAATCTGCTTGTGATCGCATTAGGAGGGTCACTAGGACCTCGATGTTGGGCATAGGTTCCACTTCAACAATCTGACAGTCTGTCATGTGCTTTTCAGTTTTCTACTCTTTCATATCCCATTCAGAAAATTTTGAGTAAATATTGGTTTTTAGTCAAGGATATTCCAGGATGCAGCACATTCCCTAAGATTGGCTATAGGAGGACTAAAAGCATTGCTGATGCCATTATTAGGTCTGATTTTGTTCAAAAGGAACCAGCAACATTACAAAATGGAGGACATTATAAATGCAGAGCTTGCTTTGCATGTGCCCTCTCTTTGGACCTCAGGGAATTTGGGCATCCGACAACAGGCTTTAGGGTTACTCTTAAAGACACAACAACATGCTCTACTAAATTAGGTATATATGGTATCCTTTGCCAATGCCCTAAACTGTATCTTGGGAGTACAACACATGTCATAAGAACATGTGTCCTTGAACATAAATCTCATCTTAAGAACACTGTGGCTGATGCTCCACTTACAGAACACTGTGAAACAGGGGATCAAGTACGGCCCTGTCATGTTCTGTGTGCCTTGCTGCACTGAATTATCTTACTGAAACATTGTTGAAGAGACTTTGGAGTGCTGGACTCCTTAGCAGAACCTACCCACCACAACCTGAACTACATTTCTGGACTCTCTCAGCGTTGATTCGTTTATTGAGAAACTTGAGTGCGGGTGTTGTCTTTGTTTGCTTTATGATTGAATTCACTCTATATTATTACTTTATATTTATTTATAAATCACTTGTATAATTTGTAATTACTTTTGAGACTGGTTTTTCACTTTGTCAGGCTGGGCCATGTGTGCCATGAAATGTAATGCCAGCTGATCTGGCTATCAGTCCTCAGATTCAGTGGGAGCTCACAGGAGCACAGCTCCTGAACCTTTCTGAGAGTTCCACCTCCTCCTTCCCACCTTGTCCATTGAATAGTAGGTTCAGCTGCATAACAATCCCAGGATGAGCTCCACCACCTATTTTTCTGCAAAATGACCCCTGCTGGCTATGCTGATCGATGCTTTTGTAAATTTATGATTAGACAACTGTCATGCACGCTTACACTGAACTGCCCTTGAAGACAACCCAGAAACTTCAGCTGGCCAGAACACAGCAGCCCCATTATTGACAGAGGCCAGCAGATGGGAACATATCTCATCTATTTTAAAACAGCTACCTTGATTGCCAATTTGTTTTCAAGCCCAATTCAAGTTTCTGATTATACCTTTTAAAACCCTTCCTAGTCCACGTACTAGGTTTATTAGATTAGGCTAAAGGTAGGATAAATTAGAAGTAGACATAGAAATGAGTATTAGCATAGGAATTAAGAACCAGGCCTCGGATTCAGTGGGAGCTCTCAGGAGCATAGCTCCTGAGCCTTTCTGAGAGTTCCATCTCCTCCTTCCCACCTTGTCCATTGAATAGAAGGTAGGTACAGCCGCATAAGAATCCCTGGATGAGTTCCACCACCTATTTTTCTACAAAATGACCCCTGCTAAGAACTACTGATGATCAAGAGATCATCATTGATTGGAATTGGTCTGAGGCTAAGATTAACTTATAGTGATGTCTGGCCAGGGGATCCCAGTGCTCCTGAGGCAGGGAAAGTATAGTGGTGGGAATAGGCAGAAGTTAAAGGGAAGAAGACTGAGATATGGAAATCCTCGCTCTCCTTCCAGCCTACATCGCATCCTGAAGGTAGCAGGTAGTGGGGCCAAGGAAATTTACTCACCTCCATCCCTGGTGCTGTGCAACCCCAAGTCTATTAACAACAAGACCGCAATTCTATGGAACTTCCTATGTGAGCAGGCTGTAGACCTGGCTTGCGTGACCGAGACCTGGGTGTGGGAGGGAGAGACAATAGCTCTCTCCTAAATGGTTCCCCCTGGGTACTCGTTCCTGCACCAGTCATGGACTAGCAGGCAGGGGGGAGGGGTGGCACTGCTGATACGGGAGGCTTACTCCTTTCAGGCGCTTCTGTCTCCAATGATCACTGGCATAGAGTGTGCTGGCCTGTTATGGGATGTGGGGGAGAGGTTGGCTATCTGGCTGGTGTACTGACTGCTTAATGCACCAGCCAGTGCCTTACTGTCCCTGACGGAGGCTATAGCAGGCTGGGCGCTGGAATATCCATGGCTTTTAGTCCTGGGTGATTTCAACGCCCATGCCAATGACACGGACTCTATGAGGCGACGGACCTGGTGTCATCCATGGTGACACTAGGGCTTTACCAATATGTTACAACCACTACCCATCAGGTTGGGCACACGCCGGATTTGATCTTTGCAGTGGGAGTTACGGTGGACCAGATTATTGTCACAGCAGTGCCATGGTCAGACGACTATACACTGAAGGCCCGTATGGTCATTTCACCACAACCCTGTTTAGGTGGCGAGCATATTTTGGCTTGCCTGCAGAGCCAGCAGGACCTTATGTGGTTTCTGATGGCACTGTGGGATCCTTTGTCCCCTGGTGACTCCTTAGATGATTTAGCGGAGACGTGGCACCAACAACTCTCTGCAGCCATTGATGAGATTGTTCCCTGGCACCCTCTTTGTCACTGTTCACTGTTCACCATGGTACACCCCAGAACTGCGGCTGATGAAACAGCGGTTTAGATGGCTAGAGAGGCATTGCTGGCATACTCGTGATGAAGTGACTGGAACATCTTATAGACTGTTTATGAAGACCTATGAGATGGCAGTCAAGGCTGCCAAGAAGGCTTACTTTGCAGCCCAGATTGCGTCTGCGAATTCTCGCCTGGCCCAATTGTTTATCACTATTCGGTCACTCACAAATTTGCCACAGAGCAAACCAAACGATAGGGAAACTGGCTGTGAGACTTTCACAATTTTTTCGCAGATAAGGTCCTGACACTCTGCCGTGACCTCTCTGCCAATTTTGATACAGTAAACGAACTCAAGGCCTTGAGCGCATCTTCTATTTCAACTCTGGACCATTTCACCCACTCAGTCTGAGGGAAGTCAACAAAGTCCTCTGTTCTGTGCGTCCTGCTACTTGCAATCTGGACCCGTGTCCGCCCTGGCTGATTATGTGTTTACCGGACAGAATTACTGGGGCCACTGCAAGAGATCATCAATAGGTCCCTGGTAGAAGGGACTTTTCCCACACCCCTCAAATAAGTGGTGGTTCATCCACTCCTTAAAAAATCATCTTTGGACCTGACCGAATTGGCCAACTATCGGTCAGTCTTGATCGTGCCCTTGATCGTGCCCTTTTTGGGCAAAGTTATCAAGAGGGCAGTGGCAACACAGTTACAGGGGTTTTTGGATGGCACTTCCATGCTAGACCCATTTCAATCTGACTTCCGTCCAGGTCATGGGATGGAGGTGGTACTGATCGCCCTCACAGATGATCTCCTAAGACATCTGGATCAAGGCGGGTCAGCAGTGTTGTTGTTATTAGATCTGTCAACTGCTTTTGACACAGTCGACCACCAGCTGCTGTCACACCATCTTGCCGATGTGGGGATTCAGGAGCTCGCCCTTCAATGGCTTACCTCTTTTCTCCAAGGTTGGAGATGGAAGATGGCCATAGGGGAGCAATTGTCCCAGAGACACCCACTCGTGTGTGGTGTGCCTCAGAGGGCGGTTCTCTCCCTGATGTTATTTAACATCTACATGCACCCCCTTGCCCAGATTGTCCGGAGTCACAGGCTGGGGTGTCATCAGTATGCAGATGACACCAAGCTCTACCTATTGATGGGTGGCCAGGCCGGCTACATCCCGGAAAATCTGTACCTGGCTTTGCAAGTCATAGTGAAATGGCTCAGGCAGAGTTGACTGAAATTGAACCCAGTGAAGACGGAGGTTCTGTGCCTAAGCCAAGGCGACCTGGGAAGAGGCACCTTTGCCAATCTTTGATGGGGCACCTTTAGTGCCAGCTTCTAAGGTCAAACATTTAGGGGTATGCCTGGAGTCCTCACTGACTATGGAGGCCCAGGTGGCAGCCATTGCCAAATCCGCATTTTGTCATCTTAGGCAGATAAGGCAGATGGCTCCATACTTAAAGTGCAGCAACTTAGCCACAGTAATCCACATGACAGTCACCTCAACAATAGACTACTGTAATGCCCTCTACATGGGGCTGCCCCTAACGTGAACTCAAAGACTACAACTGGTGCAGAATGCTGCAGCCAGGTTGTTATTGTTATTACCTTTACGGGAGCACATCAGCCTGTGCTGCAGACACTGCACTGGTTGCCTGTGGCGTTCCAAGCTCGCTTCAAGGTGCTTCAAGAAGACTGCAGATTTATACCCCACCCTTCTCTCTGAATCAGAGACTCAGAATGGCTTGCAATATCCTATATCTTCTCCCCCACACAACAGACACCTTGTGAGGTGGGTGGGGCCGAGAGGGCTCTCACAGCAGCTGCCCTTTCAAGAACATCTCCTGTGAGAGCTATGGCTGACCCAAGGCCATTCCAGCAAGTGCAAGTGGAGGAGTGGGAAATCCAACCCAGTTCTCCCAGATAAGAGTCCACACACTTAACCACTACCCCAAACTGGCTCTCACACTTTGCTTTTAGACATATAGATGTTTTTAATTAGCATTTGGAAGCTGCCTTGAGACACAAGGAAAAGGGAGTTTACAAACTTTTATTAATACATAAATAAAAGCAGCATTTGGTTTTCATGGGAAATACATGGATTTGTGTGTCAATTTAATAAAAAGGATAGAGGAGTCTTTCCCATTAAGTATAATTGGGCCACAGTCAGTGAAATATTTGATGAAGCCCATCGTGCTTGCTTTTCCCTGCACAAGTTCTCCCATACTGATTGGGGTGATACTAGTTGGGTTAAGTTAAAGTGCCATTCTATCTCACCAAGATCTAGGTTACTCTGTGTAATATTTTTCAAGTTAAATTGGAGGCAGTAAAAGTGATAAAGCAGGGGATGACATTGACAGGCTGCAGTCAATGATTCCTTTATTGGTATGCTTATCTATTAGCTTAATTGCAAATAGCAGTACTGTGAATCCCCTCTTTATTTCACATCTGACTTCAGCCTGAAAGCAAAAACAAGTAAATGAAAATTAACAGCTAAATATTTATCAAAGAGCATATTTTAAAAACCCAAGGATGTTATTTTCAACAATCTTTATACTTTTAAATGAAAAAAAATCAGGTGCTAGCAGCTGTGCCATCATCCTACAATGCTGCTGGCAACTGAAATCACATTATATTAGTAGGTAAGTAGGTATATGATTCTATATTAGTATATTTTCTTTAAACGGTGTTGTATACCATTTCAAAGTACAAGCTTTGTACAATTTTTAGGCTTTCTGTTGTATTATTATTACCACATTTGAATATTTGAAATCATTTGAACCTCCACTGTTGTGGTTCACATATCCACTGGATGTCACTGTTACACAATCCTGAGACAGCAGGCTGATCAGCTGTTGCTTCCACTGGGTTTCAATCACTATTCTGAAAGTTTATTGTGAACTTTTAGTAAGACTTCATTTAACAATAATCATTCCTTCTGAAAACTGAAATATCATTCTGAAATTAACCATGGAGATTTTGTTCATAATTTTTAGGCTTTCTGTTCAGTTTTATCACATTTACTCTGGTTAGGGGATTTGATTAGGGAAGAATTAATTAGGGAATTTAACCACTCTTTGTGTCATCTGCCACCAAAATCCTGGTCTCAGTGGGAGGTTTTCTGAAGTAAGAGACTGCAGCTGACACAATATCACTTGTAGGATAGTTCAGGAAGGCATTTCCTGCCTGCTAGATCATCTACGAGATACATAAATGTTAACTGCACTACTTAAATACTATCTTTTTGTTCTGTAATCAGTGAAGTTGAACAGAAAGCTTGTACTAGATTCAATATATCAGATAATATTCTGCTACCATTTAAAAGAATTAGAAAATATTATAGCAGCAAACCTGTGATTCCCAAACCACCCTCCCTGTTTGGTTGGCATATTGTTTTCATATTAATTTATTACATGTTTTGAAAGCTGAAAAATTCCTAAGAAACAAAGCCTTATTCTAATCATAAACTATATACCATTTGCTTCCCCCCCCCCCCCCTAATTTTGTTCCTTTTTAAAAATCTCTTTTCTTGTTTTTGGACAAGTTAAGGTCAGATTCACATTGCCATTTTAATGTGTCAGCACTGGATTACAAGATGAGTGCTGAAAAATAGTCATAGGTTTTTATAATTTTTATTGATTTTAACTACAAAAAGAAGAAGCACAAGCATAGATACATTCAAGAGGGGAAGGGGTGTATACAGAATGGGAAAAACAGAAACAAAGAAGAATACAAATATATCAGTTATAATTCTACCTCCAAATAAAATACCCAATTATTTCTACCAGCCAGTATGAAGTTCTCCACATATTTTACCATCTTTGTCTTTCATTATAATTTTTTTTACTAAACTATTACTTGAAATACAAGTCTAAACAATTCTTCTTCAACACATATAAGTATAAAAAAGTCAGAGCAGTCTCAATACAAAACTGGCTGGCCGAGCTTAACCATATTGAAAGCACAGACTAACTTGTTAGTTTAACAATATCATCATTAAAATAAGCATATAAAATTCATATCTTTATCCTTAACAAGCTAAAAAAATACAACATAGTAATTTATCTATCTCAGTATAGACAGTTTCTCCAGACAAGCGTACTAAAAGCAGATCTGCCAGATTACAAAGTAATTGTGCTGTCTGCCTTCTTAACAATTGATCCAAATTAACTATTTATTTATATAATATTTTGAAGACCCTTCTTCCTAAAAATTCTTCTCAAAACTTTTCCATCCTTTAACTCTTATATCCCTATTGTTCTAGGAAAAGCAACTTAATATAACCCAAAAATCTCACTTGACCTTTTAAAATCACATATCAGTTCTTATTAAGAGTTCCATATCCAACTACCCACAGTGAGAGAGAGTGCCAATTCAAAAACCCTTCTTCCTAAAAAATTCTATATCTTGATTTATGGCTAAAATACACCTTCTCTTTCCTTAATACAATCTAAGACAAATACCTTTATCCTTAACGAGCTAAAAATAAAATACAATAGTTTTTCTATCTCATTATAGACAATTTCTTCAGACAGACATACTAAAAGCAGATCTACCAAATTACAAAATAATTGTGCAGTCTACCTTCTTACCAATTGATCCAAATTAACTATTTATTTATATAACATTTTGTAAAACTTTTCCGTCTCTAAAATCTCACTTACCCTTTTGAAATCGCATATCAGTTCTTATTTAAAAATTCCGCATCTAATTGCCCACAGTAAGAACAACAATTCAAAAATCTTTCTTCCTCAAAGATTTCCACATCTTAGTTTTACTGCTTAATTCAACCATAATCAAAATACGAACTAGCTTGTTAACAATATCATCATTATAATAAGCATTATAATAAGCATAATTTGCTATTAAAAGCAAATTTACCAGATTACAAAATAATTATACTGTCTGCCGTTTTAGAAGTTAATCTAAGTTAACTATTTTTACATAAAATTCTTTTCAAAACTTTTCAGTCCTTTAGCTTTTATATCCATCTTACTCTAGGAGAAACAACTTATTATAGCCCAAAAATCTCACTTAGCCTTTTTAAATCGCATATCAGTTCTTAGTACAAGTTCCATATCCAACAATCCACGGAGAGAGAGCTAGTTCAAAAACCCTTCTTCCTGAAAAATTTCCACATCATGATTTTTTGGTTAAGATGCACCTTCTTTCTCCTTAATGCAGTCAACCCTCTCAGTAAAAGTAGGAAGAATTCCACAGCCTTTGTTCCTCTCGACGTAACTTCAATCAGTCTCAATTTCCGGTCTTTCTTTTTAGCTGTGCCATAGGGTTCCATTTTGGTTTTCTTTGGATTGTTTCTCAGCGGATCACTCTCCCTTTTCACTTCCACAGACGTCACCAGATTCTCTTTAGCACTCTGCTCGTGTAGATTTGAGATTTTGCTAGCTTTCAGCACAAAAGCTCCCATTTGTTTCTTAATCAACTCTATTAATGAACCAAGATCCTGCTTCAGAGAATTTATGCCACTTAAAATGTCTTTTTTATACAAGATTTCACTTGGCAAAGCCATTTTTCTCTGTCAACAAACTCAGTCTATTAATCCAAGTTGAAAAGTAGCTCAAAGACCCAGATAATCTGTCTTTCCAAATCTCTTCCAGCTGAGATTTTGAGTGTTAGCATTTCAATTTCAATCAGATGACAAAGAGAAATCTCTCTAAAATATATCTTGTTTTTGTTCAGACCATATTGCAGCCAAATAATAACCTCTTTAACAGATATCCAATTATAGTTCGGGTCAATTTAAGTATCTATAGTCAGATTAATTCAGATTATTTCCAGTGTTTAAAAATGTTCTTTAACTTTTTGAAGCCTCATTCACAGGGAAAGTGGAGATGTAATCGACCTCTTTCCCTTCTTTGAACAGATCCACTTGTTGTTATGTAAAACGACCCATTAGCCAGTGGCATTGAAAGCACACTTACTTGCCATGTAGAATTGTCATGCTTGAGGTAGGGAAGTGATAGATCAGAAGCTTATTGAGAAAAAGAAAAGCAAGCGGTTGGGCATTCACCCTTTTCTGCTGTATTGGCTATCATGTCAGGGGGAGCTTCGGGGCATACAAGAACAGGAACAGCCACCACTGTGCCCCTGACTTGCTGTAAAAGTCCCATGCCAAAAGAAGACCCCTCCACCCACCTGATTCAGAGGGGCCGCAGACGAGACAACCTGCGGACCCTGCTGAGCTCAAGGTGACATTACCCAGTACTCTGCAAAATAGTCATCTACCATCACACAACATTATAAAGCAGAGCTAGTAAAAACTGAATGAATAGTAGCATGATTCAGCCACTGTATTTAATGGTCCCACAAGGCCTGTTGCTATTCACTTATTCACTTACTTCATTTTATATATTTATTTATTTTATTTCTGTTAATTTATACCCCATCCCTCCTGTGAACCCCCCCCCCCCCATTTTTTCCCTCAAGGGAACCCAAAGTGGTACAGCATTCTCTCCTCCTCCATTTCATCCTCCTGATAAGCCTGTGAGATATGCTAAAATGAGAGTGTGTGACTGGCCTCAGGTAACTCAGCAAGCTTCCTTGGCAAAATGGGAATTCAAACCTGGGTCTCCCAAATCCCAGTCTAACATGCTAAGCACTACACCACACTGTCTCAAGAGCAGAAGAAACTGTTCTGGGTTTGATTTAATTGTAATCTGAATTTCCTAGACTGTGCTGCTGTTCTTCTGTCTATTCTAGAATCCTCTCTCTTCTGATGCCATTGACCAATATGTTTTTCTTGCCTATTTGCAGAAGAATGGCAATAAACCACATGAGACCCCGCTTCAGATGCCAAAGATGCATGGAAAATTATTAATCAATGTGAGAATAGTTTGGGGAATGTTAAGATAGTATGTGGATGATAATAGTGTATACGGCGACTGGATTGGTAGATGATACTGGGTTAGTGAACGTGATCTTTAATGCACTATGCATTTTTCCCGGCTACCATCCATTCTCTTTTCATAGTTCAGGTGTAGTTCTATGCATGTGATTAACAGATTTTTTACATTCTGTGTATTGTATATCAAGTGGTATATTTATAATGGCGTAATATGAATAAATATATTACCTGTTAGCACAGAAGGAAGGAAGGGAGGTACTCTCTTTGCCACTCTCTGGGAAGTTTTGGACAATAGTTGGGTAATCTCCTTCCTCTATGCCAGATAATCTCTTGTGGATGGTTTATAATAGACTTCACCACCACACAAAGAGGATTCACAGCCTAAATTAGTTATAGAAATGAAAAATGTTCTCAAACACTAGCAGCTATGCATTACTAAAATCAAAAAAGGAGATATATTTGAGTTAGTGAAAAGGCTTAGCTGTTCATCTCTCAAGATTTCAGTGAAAAATCAAAGTCAGCAGTATGGTTTGTAGTGAGATATAAAGCCAGCTTGTCAGCATGTCTACTTCATTATAGTAGTGTGTTTGACTCTAGTACAAAATATCCTTTGGTAAGGAAGATCCATGCCAATAGATCCTATTTTTTTTTTTTACTTTTATGAACGATTTTAATCAGTCAGACTACTATTTGTTAATGCTTCCAAAGTCCAAGGCCTGAATGCACACATTTGCACACCAGGTTAGCACTTTCATTGAGCTATCTACTATGACCCCAAGATCTTTTCCCCTCTCAGTCTCAGCAAATTCAACCCCAACTTCAAGTATAGGCTGATAGGGTCTGAATTCACTGAGTGAGAGGGGAAATGATCTCAGGGTTGTAGTAGATAGTTCAAAGAAAGTGTCAACGCAGTGTGCTGCAGCAGAGAAAAATGCAAACTCATTGGGGATTATTAGGAAAGGGATTGAAGATAAAACAGCAAATATTATAATGCCCTTCTATAGCTCTATGGTGCAGCCTCATTTGGAATACTACCTACAGTTCTGGTTACAATATCTCAAAAAGAACATTGCAGAGCTTGAAAAAGTATAGAAGGGGGCAACCAAGATGATCAGGGAGCTGGAGCACTTTCTCTATGAGGAAAGGCTGAAGAGTCTGGGACATTTCAGTTTTAAAAAGAAGCTATTAAGGGGGAGCATGTTTGATGTTTATAAAATCATGGACAGGGTAGACAGAGTTGACAAAGAACTATTTCTCCCTCTTCCAAAATACTAGAACTTGAGAGTATCCAGTGCAGTTTATGGGCAGCAGATTCAGGATGACTAAAAAGAAATACTTCTTTACCCGTTTCGGGAAGGGCAGAATAGACATGTAAATAAATACATAAATACATAAGTGAAATTCACTGCCAAGTGGTGTCATGATAGCCACAGGCATAGATAGTTTTAAAAGGGAATTAGACAAATTCATGGACAATACCTTTATCAGTGGTTATTAACCATGGTGACTAAAGGGAACCTGCATGTTTAGACATAGTTAACCTCTGAATCCCAATGCCAGGAGGCAACATCAGGAGAAGGCCTCCACATCTATTATCTGTTGTTGAACTTCCCAAGGTATTGGTTGACCACTGTGAAAGACAGGATATTAGACTAGATGTACCACTGGTCTGATTCAGTAGGACTCTTCTTATGTTCTGAGTCCTGCATATCTATCGTGACTCAGCACAGAAGTTGTGTACATTAGTGTTTCATCTGCATTGTATCCTTTTAAACTAAGAAGGTAGCTTTGGATGTGACTTCCCAGAGTCAATGGGATTTCGTCTTCTTTTTTTGTATGTGGTGCTTAGCTCCCTTTTTTGCATAACCATTAATTTAAACCACAGCCCTGGACCCTACCAACCTTTCCCCTGCAGAGCAAGGAGGGGTCCCTTTGAAGCATATACCAAATCATGGAACCTGTGCAGACAAAAATGAGATGAGGACTTCAGGGAGGAGAGAAATGGGATAAAACTGCTCTGTTTGATTTTGCACCAGCAGGAAAGTTGGTACAATCTAACCCACAAGTATGAGGCTTTTATCTTGCGGGGGGGGGGGGGTGCCTTCTCCTGAATAAGCAGCTAAAAGAAGCATTACCTAAACCAGTCTTGTTTTCCCACAGATCTCTCTCAGTTCCTGCCACTGTCTTCTGAAGAGGGAAGGAAATGTTTAATACTTTGCTGCTGTAAATCTCTTCATTGATTTTCATTAAACACTACCCAGAGTATAAAAGCTGAGCCAGCATTTCCTTCCTCCAGAGAAAAGTCAGTTTGCTTGCCAGGTGGGTTTCCCTGAGCTATAATAAAACAAAGTTATCATTAGTCACATTGGATCTGATTTCGCCAGTGCTGATTGGGAAACATTCATCAGCTCTGAATACTGCCTCCACTTTATCCATTATTATAAATCCCTAAATAAAATCAAAAGCATTATTTTATGACTGGAGTGAAGAATTAAACATATAATCCCATAAAATCAGTCTCCCCCCCCCCTCCAAGGCTTTGGGGGGAAATGTAGTAGCACAAGAGAAAATTGCTAAAGCAGAGCTTTAAGCAAAACTCTTCAGCAAAAAAATTATTCCAAATATTCAGGTACCCAAAAAACCTTGCAAAGTTTTTAAACAAAGCAGTTTCTTAGTAGAAGTAGCATATACATGTCCTAAAAATATAACAAACTATGCTGAATGTTCATTGTAGAAACTTAACAGTGTCAGCCTAACCAGAGTTACCTCTCCTAAGTCTGTTAACTTTCAGGGGTCGTTTTGTAGGAAAAAAGGTGTTCATCCAGGGATTGTTATGCAGCTGCACGTACTATTCAATGGACAAGGTGGGAAAGAGGAGGTGGAACTGTCAGAAAGTTTCAGGAGCTGTGCTCCTGTGAGCTCCCACTGAATCCGAGGCCTACAGACAAAAAGATGCAAGCCTGCTTAGGATGGCACAGCTAGGGTGTTTGTTTTTTCAGTGCACTTGTACACCAAATCACCTTCAAAAAGCTCATTAGAGTCCCATAGTAATATCACCTTTTTTTTGAAATATTAAAACAATTTTAAAAATCTGCCTATTCCTCAGTTCATTTCTGCTCCACTCTAACTCAGAAAAGCACAAATATATTTTAAAAACTACCAAATCCGTAAGAGTGCAACAGTGCTGATATAACAAGAAAATCACAAAATGATCAGTCAAACCCTGTCAAGGGAAGCTGATCTGTGCCATCTGGAAAGTTGTAATTCTGAGTGATCTCCAGCCCTCACCTGGAGATTAAGCAACCCAAGAGAATTATTGTTGAAATATTGGATTGCTTATATTTGAGTTATTAGTTCATTTGTGAAATAAGTCCTTGTCTCATCCAATGGTTTCCCAATTTGAATGTTGATTTGTGAATTTTTCATAGTTGAATGCATACAAATTTAATACTTATTATTGTGTTATCGGCTCTACTGGCTTTAGTATATTGGAGGCTGGTGTATCATGGAGCCTCAGGTTCTCCTACTCTCAACTGGAGATTGGCAACAGTGGTTCCCCAGGAGGAAGTGTCTGTCTGAGGTCTCACCCCTTCTCAAACCCCACCCTTTAAATTTCCAAGAATTTCCAAACCCGGAGTTGGCAACCCTATCTCCTTCCCTTTATCTGCCCCTCTGACTTCAGCTTTCCATCACCTCCCTCCTCCTTGCAGCCTCTACATAGGAAAAAGACAGTCAGTGTGGGGGGAACCAAAACAGCTTGCATCATTCTCCTCTCCCCTCTTTGATCTGAACAACAATTCTGTGAAAGCAGGTTAGGCTGAAAATGTGCGAAATCACCTAGTCAGCTTCCACAGAAAGAACCTGGGTCTGGCAGACCCTGCTTTGAAGCACTAACTCCTATGCCCTCCTCAAATGCCACCACAGAATCTCCAGGAATTTCCCACCAATCTGAAACTGGCATCCATAGTCAGGACTGGTCCTAATGAGTTCTGTCTCAGAGGCTTTTAGTGATACCTTTCAGACCAACAGTCTGTCTCTGATGACATTGTTGGCCTTAAGCAGAGAACTTCAATTTATCTCTGTGTCTCATTTTCCCTACATATCTCTCTCTCTGTATCTGGTCTGCTGCCAGAGGACACCATTTCCTTCCCTTTCCAGAAGAGGATAGGGAGGAGTCCTCAGCCAATCAAGGGAAGCCTTTCTCTGGCTGTTTCCCTCCTCCTCCCTCCCTCAGCCAATTGAGGGAAGGATTTCTTTCTCTCCTCTATGAATCAGTGCAACAGACAGCTCAGCCAATGGAAGAGTAGGGATAGCCAGTAACTGCCAGAACTAAGATTGGTTGCCTTTTACTGACAGAATCAGCTTTGCTGACTAGCAACAGCCACTCAAGCGGGAGAGAGGAGCAGACTCAGCTAATGGCACATAAGTACTCTTGATTAATAGTCTAATGGGCCAAAGGTTGATTCACCTTAGTCCCAACCAATCAGGTTACTCAGTTTTGCCAAGACCAAAGGGCTTTTATTATATTATAGATAACTGAGCTGGTAGGATCTTGTGGATGCAATGGAAGATGCATAGAATTCCTTCTTAACAGCTTTCACTGCCATCTCCTAGATTTTCATAAACCTATAAGATGCTCTTGCAGCTTCATCATGAGTATGCTGCCACACTCACTGTAGCCATGTTAGCTCTTGTTTTATCCTCCATAGCCCTGGTGTATACCAAGGGGCTAGATTGGCATGGGAACAAAGAGGCAATGCAAAACAATCTCCTCAATGGCTTCAAGGAGTCAGCTGTGCTAATCCTCTACCAGCTCATCCAACAAGTTATCAGGAGGCTGCGGATCCCGCAGAACATTCTGGAAACCAATTGGATCCATTACCAATTGGCTAAGCATAAATCAGCTCACCACCTAATCAAGGAGCTGGGATACTAAAACAAGCCTTCAGAACAAAGTGGTCTGACCATGGCACCACTGCAATATATTCCAGATCCACATTTATCCCCATCCCAAAAATCAAATCTAGCATGTGGCCTGATGCATGGGAGCAGATACAAACTGAGAGAGTCCCAGTGCTGCCATGGATGACAATAGGTCCATAGCTTAAGAGGAAGCGACATCATCTACATGGACATTGAAGTCACCCAGGACTAAAAGTCTAGGGTACTCCAGATTCCAGCCTGCTACAGCCTCCAACAGGCTTGGCAGAGTATCTGTCAGTGCATTAGGTGGTCAGTACACCAGCCACATAGCCAAACTCTCCTCTGTGTCCCACACCAGGCCAACACAATCACTGCCAGTGATTTTAGGTTTGGGGAGTGGTTTGAAGGAGAAAGACTCTTCAATAAGTATCACCGCCACCACCCCACCCAGTGGTTCAGGATTAATGAAGGATGGTGAAACCTGGGGGAGCCAATTGTTTCAAGGCGACCATTTTGCCTTCATGCACGCAAGTCTCGGTCATTCACACCAGGTCCATTTTACAAGCTACAAAGCAATCTTGCTAAATAGAGGTCTTATTATTAATGGGCCTGGAAAGAGACAGGATTCCCAACTCTAGGTTAGGAAATTTCTAGAAATGTAGGGGGTGAAGCCTGAGGATGGTGGGGTTTAAGAAGGGGAGGGATATCAGAAGAGTATAATGCCATAGACTCCATTCTCCAAAGCAGCCATTTCCTCTGGAGGGGGGCTAGAAATCACTTGGAATTACAATGGCTCTACTGATGACAGAGATCAGTTCCCCTGGAGAAAATGGTTTGCTCTGGAGGGTGGACTCTATAGAATTGTACCCCACTGAGGTCACTTCCATCCTCAAACCTCATCCTCCTAAGGCTCTACTACCAAATCTCCAGGAATCTCCCAACTTGGATCTGGCAACCCTAAAGGAAATTGGTCTCAGTAGTTGGGAGACCTGTTGGGATTCCAAATAATATCCAGGTTGTCAACCCCAGAAGAATACAAGGAAGCAGAAGAAGGAGATAAGCCAGGGGTGGCCAAGGGTAGCTCTCCAGATGTTTTTTGCCTACAACTCCCATCAGCCCCAGCCATTGGCCATGCTGGCTGGGGCTGATGGGAGTTGTAGGCAAAAACATCTGGAGAGCTACCCTTGGCCACCCCTGAGATAAGCTATGGGGCTTTCAAGAAAGGGAAACAGGAAATAGCGGGGAGATGGAAATGAGATGCCTCTTGCAAGTCCTTGTGAGTTCTTGCTTGTATTATCTAATTGTGTCATATAGTTAGATTCTGAAACACACTTGTCAGGATTTCAGAAGGAGTCACAAGTTTAGGAATCATCCTCCTACATCAATTGCCTCATATGTTTAATCATTTTGTGTCAGTTACTCTGCCTTTTCATTGATGATTATGATTTAAGCAATACTGAACAAAGGAAACATTCACCAGCAATACATAAGAAAGTCATCAGCTTTGAATGCTCAGCATTAGATACCAGGCTTACTAACATCATGATAGAAGAAAATAATTAACTTCTTTTTGGTTAACATAACCAAATTTTGTAATTTTATGAACTATACTGTAGATCATCACTATCAAACTGCAATATTTAGTGATATACTTTTGTGTTTAAACTTAGTTTCCAGACTATATCGTTTGTGGTGGAGCAACAGTTTCTGCCAGCCCAACTTTAAATAAGGCAAGAGAGCACTGTTGGTGCTTGGTAAATTATGGGTTGCCTCATAGGTGTGGTCAGTCAGAAGGGTGCTGGAGGGGATATTTCCAAGATTTTAAGCTGGCCCACCCTTCCTACCTGTGGACAACATGGGAATTGGTAGCTGCCTTTGGAGGGACCCCACAACTGGAGGAGGGAGCTTTCAAGTTGGCTTGGAAAGGGTCTTTTTCCTTTTTCCTTTTTGCTTACTTCATAGTTTCCTGGAAAGTTGTAGTATTTTCTGATTAGGACATGTCTTTTGACTGATTGTTCCATAACTGGTTTTGATAGGAATAGTGCAAGTTGCTATAGTTTAGGTAGGGATAACTGACAAGCACCCTGATCTCTCTAAGCATGGAGTGTTATTCCCAGGCTAGCCTATCACTAGTTCAAGCAGCCTGGTGTGTTGGGTGGCTTAGCAGCTTGATGGCTGATCAGCATCAAACAAAGTCTTGGTTGCTGCAGCAGCATGTGGGACACTGGGTGCTTTCACATGATGACTGTTTGCAAGTGGATTTTGATATTCTTACAGAGTAAAAATCCAGTTGCAACGTGTGTTATTTACTGTGTGTGAATGCACCCACTGTTTTACATGCTGGTAAGGATAAACAAAGTCAGCAGGAATGCTAGCTAAGTTTGGAATCAGTGTGGGTTTGCACAAAATGCTGGCAACCATAATAGACCATTTATTAAGCAGAAACTCACACTTATTCAGGGATATTTAAACTAATGTAGATCAGCTATCAATAAACTAGTTAATTTGTGTACTGTTGTCTCATGCTCTTATTTGGGGATATTGGTACAATGTGTATATTGTCCCACCCTAATTAATCAAGGCAAGTTAGAGAAATTACTCAAGCCTTCTGTCTCTGTACAAAGCCCCTTGTCCCAGTCTTCTTCACAATGCACTCAAACCCATGAAGCCAACCATCTCTAGTTCTTCCAGCTGGTCTTAGAACATTTCCCGAATTTCTGTCTCACTGCACTTTCTCAGCTAAAAGGTTTTTCCCAACTCAATGTGTGTAATCTCTTCTGGCACAATTCTTGCTTTTAACCCACTTAAATATAATGAGTTCAGCCACTCACCATTGAGGCTGGATATATATTGCAATCCGACAATCTAGAAACCTTGAAATACTATAACCATTCCAAAATTGCTGAATAATTTAGCATGATCCACAGCCTTAAAAGACTTGCTATTCTCTTCTCTTGTCACACCCTTTATTAATGCAACTATATGCCACAGAATACAGGAACAGCCAAATGCCATTATCAGCCTCTCTCTAGCAAGCGTACAGAGATCTCTCTTTCTTCTATTTTTATTTAAATAGGTAAATATCCAGCTGTTGGGCTCCACATGACATTTTAAACAAATATTTGTTGTTCAGTTATAATATTTAGGCAGCTATTTGAATTATTGTTTGCAGTGATAATATGAAGCAACCTCCTTGATTCAAAGAGAAATAAAGGTTTAGTTAATGCATAATCTAATGTTCCCCGAAGCACAGGTGCTAATTTATACTGCAATAACTGGTATTCATTACTGGCATGGCACTATATTCCTCTTACTCTAATTAGAATTTGCAGTTGATTCCTACTGGCAAATACAATGTTTTGGAAAGATGCCTTAATGTTAGCAGTAATAGAGTTACTGCTTATCTGGATCCCAGCAGTCAGTAACTGTTGTATTCACAAAACAACATCTTTCATTCCTGTTTTCCTGGCCTAAAAAAAAATGCTTTCTCAGAATCTGAAAAGAACATGGAGCATCCCACTGGTGATCACACATCCATACACTGATATAATTTAATATCATGGGCCATTGTCTGCTTGGTAGTGTTACCAAGCACAACAGCCCTCCAACCAAAGTTGGTCTTTCCCAAGAGCAGAGGAACCCCTAAACCCTGCAAAAAAACCTATGGCCTTCACAGCAGTGCCACCATTGCAGCCAGGAGTGGTAGAATCATAGAATTATAGAGTTCGAAGGGACCTCCAGTGTCATCTAATTGAACCCCCTGCACAATGCAGGAAATTCACAAATACTGTATCTCCTAAATTCACAGGACCACCAAAGGAGGAAAGCCCACCACCTCCCAAGGAAGCCTGTTCATAGAATTATAGAATCATAGAGTTGGAAGGGACCTCTAGGGTCATCTAGTCCAACCCCCTGCACAATGCAGGAAACTCACAAACACTTCCCTCTAAATTCACAGGATCTTCATTGCTGTCAGATGGACATCTAGCCTCTGTTTAAAAAACTCCAAGGAAGGAGAGCCTACCACCTCCCGAGGAAGCCTGTTCCACTGAGAAATCGCTCTAACGATCAGGAAGTTCTTCCTAATGTTGAGCTGGAAACTCTTTTGATTTAATTTCAACCCATTGGTTCTGGTCCTACCTTCTGGGGCCACAGAAAACATCCTTTAGATGACAGCCCTTCAAGTACTTGAAGATGGTGATCATATCACCTCTCAGCCTCTCCAGGCTAAACATGCCCAGCTCCTTCAACCTTTCTTCGTAGGACTTGGTCTCCAGACCCCTCTCCATCCTCTGGACCCGTTCTAGTTTGCCTATATCCTTCTTAAAATGCGGTGCCCAAAACTGAACACAATACTCCAGGTGAGGTCTTATCAGAGCATAGTAAAGCAATACCATCACTTCATGTGATCTGGGCACTATACTTCTGTTGATACAGCCCAAAACTGCATTTGCCTTTTAAGCCACTGCATCACACTGTTGGCTCATGTTCAGCATATGGTCCACTAAGACCCCTAGATCCTTTTCGTACATACTATTGCTAAGACAAGTCTCCCCCATCCTTTAACTGTGCATTGGATTTTTTCTACCTAAATGCAGAACTTTACGTTTATCTCTGTATCAAAGCTGAGCCTGTAAGGAGCCGTTGATGGACCTGAGAGAAATAAAGACAAGGCTGGTTGCCACATTCCTCTGTGCTGCAAACCCACCCCAAGTCTACTCTACTTCTTAATGGAACAATGGATAAACAATTGGTATAACCCAAAATTCCCTGTTTCCAATGTGGTAAGAAGCTGACTATTGTCTGTCAGCAAATACAGACAAAAGATCATGCCTCTAGCCCATCTCCGCTGGTATGAATGGATTATGACTGATACTATGTCTCCTATTGACCACACTGTCACATTTCAGGTTCAGCAGAACCTCTCCTCTCCAGCTAATCATGTCTTTCCTGAAAGCTATTCTTCTAGTTGATAGTCTTCATCTGCATTTTCTCTCCTCAGCACCAGACTATCTAGAAAATAATTAATTTCACCATTTTTACCAAATAGCCACCTCCTGACTCCATTCTCTAAGCAAACATAAAACATTTTTGTGTCTAGCATCTGGGATACATTCAACTCACCCTCACTACACAATGGCATTCCCATCAAACTATTGTATAAACCACTTAACTAGGGTGGCCAGACCGTCCCGGTCTCCCGGGACTTTCCCGGATCTGGCCCCCAATTCCCGGCTCCCGGGCTGGGTATACCGGGACCATTAAGAGGTCCCGGTTTAGCCAGCCAGAGAGCCGGGGACCGTGCGCCCGGGCGGGGAAGGCGGCGAGTAAGGGAGGGAGCGACCCTGCGCGTGCGCAGATCACCCTGCGCACGCGCAGGGACGCTCCCTCCCTCACTCGCCGCCTTCCCGCCCGCGCACGGGGCCGGGCGGTGGCGGCGGAGGCCCGGGAGAGCGTCGGAAAGGCCCGCGGGGGTCGCTGGAGGCCCTCCAGCGACCCCCGCGGGCCTTTCCGACGCTCCCCGGGGCTCCAAGCTCCCACCCCCCGTCCTCCTCTGCCCGGGAGGGCGTCGGAAAGGCCCGCGGGGGTCGCTGGAGGGCCTCCAGCGACCCCCGTGGGCCTTTCCGACGCTCCCCGGGGCTCCAAGCTCCCACCCCCCGTCCTCCTCTGCCCGGGAGAGCGTCGGAAAGGCCCGCGGGGGTCGCTGGAGGCCCTCCAGCGACCCCCGCGGGCCTTTCCGACGCTCCCCGGGGCTCCAAGCTCCCACCCCCCGTCCTCCTCTGCCCGGGAGGGCGTCGGAAAGGCCCGCGGGGGTCGCTGGAGGCCCTCCAGCGACCCCCGCGGGCCTTTCCGACGCTCCCCGGGGCTCCAAGCTCCCACCCCCCGTCCTCCTCTGCCCGGGAGGGCGTCGGAAAGGCCCGCAGGGGTCGCTGGAGGCCCTCCAGCGACCCCCGCGGGCCTTTCCGACGCTCCCCGGGGCTCCAAGCTCCCACCCCCTGTCCTCCTCCGCCCGGGAGGGCGTCGGAAAGGCCCGCGGGGGTCGCTGGAGGCCCTCCAGCGACCCCCGCGGGCCTTTCCGACGCTTCCCCGGCCTCTACCACCCCCCCCCCCGTGCTGGCGGAGGCCCGGGAGGGCATCGGAAAGGCCTCTCCGCCGCCGCCGCCGCCGGACTCACCGCCGCCGCAGGTAAGGGGGCCGAAAGCGGGGGGGGGGCTGGCGGTTGGGGGTGGCCTTCCTTTCTTCCCTCCCTCCTTCCTTCCTTTCTTCCTTCCTTCCTTCCTTCCTTCCTTCCTTCCTTCCTTCCTTCCTTCCTTCCTTCCTTCCTTCCTTCCTTCCTTCCTTCCTTCCTTCCTTCCTTCCTTCTGTTCTTATGTGACGCAGAGTGTTGGACTGGATGGGCCACTGGCCTGATCCAACAGGGCTTCTCTTATGTTCTTATGTGACGCAGAGTGTTGGACTGGATGGGCCACTGGCCTGATCCAACAGGGCTTCTCTTATGTTCTTATGTGACACAGAGTGTTGGACTGGATGGGCCACTGGCCTGATCCAACAGGGCTTCTCTTATGTTCTTAAGTGTGACACAGAGTGTTGGACTGGATGGGCCACTGGCCTGATCCAACAGGCTTCTCTTATGTTCTTATGTGACGCAGAGTGTTGGACTGGATGGGCCACTGGCCTGATCCAACAGGGCTTCTCTTATGTTATGTTCTTAAGTGTGACACAGAGTGTTGGACTGGATGGGCCACTGGCCTGATCCAACAGGGCTTCTCTTATGTTCTTATGTGACGCAGAGTGTTGGACTGGATGGGCCACTGGCCTGATCCAACAGGGCTTCTCTTATGTTCTTAAGTGTGACACAGAGTGTTGGACTGGATGGGCCACTGGCCTGATCCAACAGGGCTTCTCTTATGTTCTTATGTGACGCAGAGTGTTGGACTGGATGGGCCACTGGCCTGATCCAACAGGGCTTCTCTTATGTGACAATACTGACTTTGGTGGACCCAAGCACTGATTCAGTGTAAGGGAGCTTTGTGTTTGTGTCTTCTAGTGCAATTTTGTTCTCAGATCCTGTATTTACTTCATCAGTATATGGGATAAGGCACTTTCTCAACTGTGCTGCATAAATCAGCCTATTTATTTTGTCCTGTTGGCTCTGTTGGCTCTATCTGCGCCACCTTCATCACTTTCGGGGTGTGGATCCCCCAGTGGAGTGGTCTCCCGACTCCCTCCGCCGGCTGTTTCTGATAGCCCTGCGCCCCCTCTTTCATTTGATATGTGTCCCGTGCGGGTGCCACCCTCCCGCCGGGAGATGCCGCAAAATGAGCCCCCTTGAGGCTTATGGCGGCAGGGCTCGGGGGAAGCGAGCTAGACTGCTGTTCTTTTGAGGGGTTATAGAGTGTTTCGAGCCCGTCCCTGTGGCATCGGTCCCATCATTGTGGGGCCCAGGGGGCCAGCGCAGCGGCACGCTGAAGCAGCCTGTCGGTCACTTCCAGGTTCCTGTCCTGCATCTCGACCTGTGTTATTAGTGACAGGCTGCTTCGGCGTGCCGCTGCGCCGGCCCCCTGGGTCCCACAACGATGGGACCGATGCCACAGGGACGGGCTCGAAACACTCTATAACCCCTCAAAAGAACAGCAGTCTAGCTCGCTTCCCCCGAGCCCTGCCGCCATAAGCCTCAAGGGGGCTCATTTTGCGGCATCTCCCGGCGGGAGGGTGGTACCCGCACGGGACACATATCAAATGAAAGAGGGGGCGCAGGGCTATCAGAAACAGTCAGCGGAGGGAGTCGGGAGACCACCCCACTGGGGGATCCACACCCCGAAAGTGATGAAGGTGGCGCAGATAGAGCCAACAAAGCCAACAGGACAAAATAAATAGGCTGCATTATGCAGCACAGTTGAGAAAGTGCCTTATCCCATATACTGATGAAGTATATACAGGATTTGAGAAGAAAATTGTTTCCGGCGGTGATATTTGGGGGATTTTTGGGGACGTCACAGGAAGTGCTGTGAAGTCACTTCCTGTTTCCGGCAGTGGCATTTGGGGAAAATGATGTCACAGGAAGTGATGTCACTTCCCGTTTCCGGCAGGTGACGCGGGGAAAATGATGTCACAGGAAGTGATGCCACTTCCTGTTTCCGGTGGTGGCATGACGTCACCGGAAGTGACGTCACCGGAAGTCACCGCGCACCCCTGCCTCCCCCCCCCCCCGTTGTCCCTGGCTGGCCTTCAGACATTATGGTCACCCTACACTTAACACACCCAGCCATACCTCCAGGATATGAATTTGTCTACTCTGGACATGCACTGTGTTGTGTGTTCCTGGCTTCAACCACACACCCAAGATGCTAGTCATCTTGTCCCTCTCCTCCATGGACTTCCACTCTTCCTCTTTGGACAAGCAGCTATGAATCTTCCACCCCAGAAAAAAAAAAATCTGCCTCCCATTTGCTCTGCTAAAACCTATTTTTCTGGTGTTCTTATGTGTGCGTTTGTTTAATTTAGTGTATGTGTATTTTTATCATATTTTTATTTTTAATAAAATTCCTTCCTTTCTTCAGTTGGTTTGGTCATTTCAAAATATCTCTCTCTGAACTAGTACTGGTACACACTTTGTGGGAATCCTGCTCCTAAAAAGCTCTACCTAGCTCTGCCTCCACTAATTCCCCCATAAAAAAAGAGAGCCCCAGCGTTAGTGGTAACAGTAGGGTTGCCAAACAATGCCTGGCAACCAGTGGAAGGGTTTGGGCGAGCACAGTATAGCAGGAGGAAAAAATCCCTCCAAGCCATATAGTTTCCCGTAATTCCTAGAGCTACCCTTTGCCACTTCCTGTATCAACTTTCAGTAAATAAATAAGTCTTTTCCCCCTTTAATTTTCCTCTTTCCACTGTTCAGAGCATAATGATAATGATGCCATTTACATCTACATTTTTGGACTACATTTCTCTTCAGAAATGTATTCTACCTTTCTTTATCAAGGCAATGTACAATCACAATCATATTAAAAATCAAATGTAATAAGAAGCCCACCATACATAACAGTGTAAAAAAAAAATCAAATTTGAAAAATTAACAGAAATGCTTATTATAACTGTGTGCCCAAAAGCAATTGAGCAAAGGAATACCAATGAGCTACAATTTAAAATGTCAATAAGTTCCACAGAAGGTTTTTATGATTTGCTGTAACTCAATAAAGCCACTTTGATGAGGGTACCACTCCCAGTTACCACAATACAGTATTAAATATTCCATTAGCCGACACAGCCTCTTTCACCATTTCAAATAATCTTGTATAAGTATTTGCTTCTTAGAAAGCAATCCTAGACAGAGTTACACCCTTTAAAGTTTGTTGACTTTAATGGACTTAGAAGGGTGTAACTCTCTTAGGACTGCACTTTTAGAGGACTAATTGACCTAAAAGTAATTTTGACTGGAGTTATCTAGACTTTATTGCTTCATTCTCAAACAATTTCCAGTTTTATAAATTTGTTTACCATTTAAAGTGCTGATCTGAAGTCTAATGCACTATTAGATGTTTGAGATCCATGAGGGAAGGAGGCAAATAGATGAGGGGAGAGGAAGAGGTGGAAAGAAAGCAACTTTAACTTTAAATGTGTTTCCCAAGCCACTGGCTGGCTTTAAGAAGTGATTTAAAGAGGCCTTTCCCAAGCCAGTCAATGGAGTGGTGGGGGCTTCGAGAGCCACACAATATGTGTGAAAGAGCCACATGTTTGGCCATCCCTGGTCTAGTGGTAGCTTGTAGACTAACAACATTTATTCAAACATGCCTACATACTTCCAGCTACCATTCTTCCAGCTACCATGATTCTTCCAGCTACCACCTGAAGCATATAAAAAAATCCATAGTCTACAGCAGGCATGTCCAATTTCAAACAGGTTGTGATCTGTTTTTTTTCCGGACAAAAGTGCTGGTGATCTACCACCATGAAAATTAAGTTTCAAATTAGTTTCAAATTAGATTTTAACCCACCAAAGATGGGTTCCACTGCCTCCTCCCATTTACAATGCACCTTCTGTCATTTACTGGTAAGCAAAATCTCTCTCTCTCTCGGCTTGACTTCGCGAACGAAGATTTAAGAAGGGTGCAGTAGTCCACGTCTGCTGCAGGCTCGCTGGTGGCTGACAAGACCAATGCGGGACAGGCAGATCCGGCCACAGTGGCTGCAGGGAAAAGTCTGATTTGGGGTTGGTGCTGTAGCAGCGCGATTCTTCCTCAATCTCCTTTTGTCCTCAAGACCAGCTATGCGTGCATTCTCAAAGGAAGAGACAGCCTGGTGGATGGTGTGCCTCCATGCTTTGCGATCTGAGGCTAGGTCAGACCACTGGTGATGGTTGATGCGACAGGTGCCAAGGGATTTCTTCAAGGAGTCCTTGTACCTCTTCTTTGGTGCCCCTCTATTTCGATGGCCGGTGGAAAGTTCGCCATACAGAGCAATCTTGGGAAGGCGGTGGTTTTCCATCCTAGAAATATGCCCTGCCCAGCGCAGCTGCGTCTTCAACAGCAGTGCTTCGATGCTTGTAATCTCCGCCCGCTTGAGGACTTCAGTGTTGGTCACAAAGTCACTCCAGTGGATGTTGAGGATCGTGCGAAGGCAGCGCTGATGAAAGCGCTCAAGGAGTCGCAGGTGATGACGGTATAAAACCCACGATTCGGAGCCGTAGATGAGGGTTGTCATCACAACCGCTTTGTAAACATTGATCTTTGTGCCTTTTTTCAGATGCTTGTTGCTCCACACTCTTTTGTGCAGTCGGCCAAATGCACGGTTTGCCTTTGCCAGTCTGTTGTCAATCTCCTTGTCGATCTTGGCATCTGAGGAGATGATGCACCCCAGGTAGCTGAACTGCTGGACTGTCTTCAGTACTGATTCACCCACAGTGATGCAGGGAGGGTGATAATCTTCCTGGGGTGCAGGCTGGTGGAGAACCTCTGTCTTCTTCAGGCTAACTTCTAGGCGGAATAGCTTGGCAGCCTCTGCAAAGCAGGACGTCATATGCTGCAGAGCTGATACCGAGTGGGAGACGAGTGCAGCATCATCAGCAAATAGTAGCTCTTGGATGAGTTTTTCCATTGTCTTGGAGTGAGCCTTTAGTTGCCTCAGGTTGAACAGGCTGCCATCAGTGCGATAGCGGATTCAGAGATCGACAGGATGGTAGTTTTTAGGTGTTCCCAGAGTGCTTCTGGAGAAGGGTCTGTGGGCCAACTGGGGTCCTCAATTCTTGACTGGAGTTTTGCCTGGAAGGCAGCTTTAACTTCGGCTGACTGAAGGCTGCCAACCTGAAGCTTCCTCCGAGGGATACCTCCTCTCCTGAGTGTGGGTTTAAAGTGAAGACGGTAAGCAAAATAAGCAAAAACAAAACAGAGAGACGAAGATCCAGAAAGAACTGTGAACAGTTTTTCTTAAATTTTTATTGTTATAACTTTAACTGTCTTAATAACTTTCTTTAACTTTTATTGAGTATTTTGTGTTAAATGTAGGTCAAGTATTGATCCAGGCTGATCTTGCACAATCTTTAAAACTTCGCTCTTGCTAATTAGTGAGACATCTGAGCCTACATTTTATCCACCAGCTTTTTGAAGTTGGGTGAATAGTGCGTGAGGGCCAGTCTCAGGGAATCCTGTTCATCTGTCATGTCAGAACGCTGTGTACTCGTCATTTTCAGATGGGAAAACGCAGATTCACACAAATAAGTTGAACCAAAACAGGAGTATACAGCTTCACTACATCTTCTCAAGTTGGGAAATTTGTCTCTAGGCACTAGCTTCCAAAACAATTCTTGCTCAGCATGGGTCTTAAGAAAAATATCATTTTTAAGGGTTACTATTTCATTTTCAAGAGATGCCTTGTTCAATGAGTAATTTTTACTGATAGCAGCTGCAGTTTCCTTAATGTCCATATCTGTTTTGAATGGGTATGACAAGTACTCCACAACTTTTTCAATTCTTTGGAAGTCACAGAATCTTTTTTCGAATTCCTGGATAGCAGAGAAGATTTCTGTCACATACTTCTCATTCTAAAAAACAAAATTTGAATATTGTCCCAGATGGTCCTGCATATTAGGAAAATGATCAAAAGTGTTGTTTGCAACGTCAGTCATCATTAGCTCAAATTTGCTCTTGTAGGATGAAACTGTACTCATCATCTTGCCAATGCATGTGTTTTCACCTCGTAGTTCAATGTTCATATCACTTAGCTCACCTGTAAAGTCAGCGAGAATCTAGAGCGTGCAGCCTGCAGCGTAGCTGCTAGGCTGCTTTTGCTCCGTTTGCCTCCCTGAGAGGAGGAGTTCGCCCGTTTTGGCGCACAATTTGAGGGGCGGAGCATAGCCGTGTTAATGGCTAGCTCTATGCTCCCTCTAGCACTTCGACGGGGATCGGCCCTCCCGCCCGCCCTGTATGTTATGTAGGTTTTGCTGGTTGCCTCATTTGAGGAGCCGGGTAGGAATTTTTTACGCTCCGGCTGTTTGGCTGTTGCTGGGGTGTGTTTTTTGCCTACTCTGCATAGCATTACAGTGGATTGTGGAATTGGCTTAGGGATAGTGCCGTTAAATAGGGGTCACTTTAGTTTGCAGGTTTTTGGGGTTTAGGACACTATGTGGCTAGGGGAGGACTGTGAAGCATCCCCCTTTTGGGGAATTTGGGGTCTGGCATGATCAACCTTGGGTTTGGAGACTCGGGTTTGGAGAATGCAGACTGTCCAGGAGGCTCGACTAGAGGGTGCCTTTCCGGAGAGACGTGCGTCTGGGTTTGGGCCCTCTGGTGTGGGTCTCCCTGCTGGGCCTGCCTGGAGGGAGCTAAGTTGCTCAGCTCTGGCTGGGGGGCTGGGTCTCTCACCCGTTAATGGCAGGGGAGCGGTCGCGGTGACCCCTAGCCCTGGCCAGGCTGCTGGTGGGGTGCCCTTGCTGTTTATTCTGTTAAGTTAATAAAGTGGCCCAATTTTATTCCAATGTATTGTGTCCGACTCTTTATTCCGACCTTGGGGGGCAAATGCCAGATCACATAACCACTCCTCATCTTCCAATTCTGCTTTGTCATCTCCCCTCTCCTTCAAAAACCTTATTTCATTCAGCAGATCACGAAATCTTTGCAGAAATTTGTGCCTATTTAGCCACCTTACATCTTTGTGCAAAATGATATCCGCTGCCCCTTCATCAAGAGAAAGATTCAAAAGCCATCTTTGAAGTGATCTTCCATGAACTGAATTTACAATTTTGAAAGTGATGTCCATGACAGTCTTTGTATTGAGTCTCTTGCTTGCCAAAACTTGCTGATGAATGATGCAGTGGTAAGAAAGGAAAACTGGAAAGTCATCATGCTGTCTAAATAGGCCTGTTAACCTCACCTGTCTTTGCTCTTGCTTCACCAGTAGTGATGGAAACAAGTTTATGCAATGGAAGATTACACTTTGTCACAAAAGAATGGAAAGAGCTGAACATTTCCTGACCAGCAGTTCTCCCTTTTAAAGAAATCATTCCAAGTAGTTCTTCTCTAACACTGAAGTCTTCAAAAACCATCCGGATAAATACTAGTAACTGGACTATGTCTCTTATGTCTGTAGACTCATCCAGTTGGAGTGAGAAAGCAACACAAACTGTAACATCCTCCAACAATTGTTCATTTGTGTCTTTTCTATTAGCCACATGACAGTGTTTCTTGACAATTGTACATCTTGAACAGCAGCTATGATCTTTTTAATTCTTAAATCCTTCAAAAAGATTGTCTACTGCTTCAAGAAAACAATCTTTTACAAATTCTCCTTCACTGAAAGATTTGCATTTCTTTGCAATCAGGTTGCTGACCTGGAAGGATGCCATGGTTGCATCATGAAAGTGGTAGGTTTTGCTCTTCTTTGGAACACTCATCTTTGTTATGCTGGGGTGGCTTGGGTGCTAAGTTAACATTGGCTGAATCTGGTCCAAAACTGTCACTGTCCCAAAGTATTAAAGATCAACAGGAACTGAAGACCTCTGGATGATGCCAAAACCCCACATGCAGTTCTAGAAGTAAAAATAAGAATTTATCATACTGGCGCAAATAATCAAATACCACCACACCAAACAATCATCAAAAAAGCCCAAACACCTGTCCAGCAAACCATGAGACCAAGTGGGGCTGGTGATTTACCACTGACCCCTCCACGATCTACTGGTAGATTGCGATCTACCTGTTGGACATACCTGGTCTACAGCCAAACACTGTGTTACAATCTTGTTGGCTATGACACTAGGGTTGCCAGCCCCCAGGCCCCCAGTGGGGGTTACCCCACTTTTAAAGGCTTTAAAACCCCACCCCCAAACAAGGACATTGCTGTGTGACATCTCCAATGCAATGGTTTTAGGGCAAACTTTATTGTTTTGAAGGCAAAAAACCATAAAGCTTTGCCCAAACACCACAGCATTGCATGCAATGTTGCTGATGCAATGATGTAGCCCAAACACCAGGGTGTTGCATGTGATGTCTTTTACACAGTGATGTCACTTGCGAGTGACATCATCACATCAGGGATGTCCCACACACCCCCAGAACACACCCCCAAATTCCCCTACCCCAATGGTGGGGCGATCTAGCACCCCTAGATCTTACCTGGAAGGTTTACAAAAAGCACTCCCCTATCAAAATCTGAAAAAAAAATGGTTTCTTTCCATAGCATCTAAAGGAATGGGCTCTGGTTTACAAAAACACATGCTGTAATAAATGTTGTTAGCCTTTACCACTGCTTTATTTTGATCTTATTTGTTCTGTTTTATTTAGAACTTAGTCCTCAAAACAAAAGAAGTGTCTAGTGAACATTTATTTCAGTATACACTTTTGTTAGTCAGAGCTAACTTTTATCAGATGCCTGATTCACAAAAGCTTATTCTGAAATAAACTTTGTTGATCCCTAAAGTACCACTGAACTTCTGTTTCATTTTGCTGTTACAGATTTAACATGGCTACCCATCTCAAATCACTCCTCAAAGGACCACTTGAAGCAGCTCTAAATATTTAAAAAATCCAAATCCAAATACCTTTATTGGCATGGAAATAAAAAGTACAGCATGGGAAATTTACAGAGTTTCAGTTATAAAAACCAGTCAAAAATCAAGAAAGAGAGCTGATTTTTTTTTCTCCCTGATTGTTATGGAAGCAAAGATACTTTAATAAGCAAAGGTACTTTGCTTATTAAAAGAAATCAACAAACATAGACAACTAAAAATGATAATGGAAAAAATTAAAACAATACTAAAAGCTTTTTTTTTTTTTTTTAGCAGGAACGCAGTTCCGGTTGGCTTGGCATCAGGGGGTGTGGCATAATATGCAAATAAGTTCCTGCTGGGCTTTTTCTACAAAAAAGCCCTGACTAAAAGCAACTGATGCACAAAGACAGTCAAAGCTCAAAAGAACCAGTCTTCATTAAAAATTACTTTAAAATGGCACAGAATAGAACAGCCAACATTCATCTAAAAGGTCATAAAAATCAGACACTTCAAATAGACTTCTAACGGAACCCACTACAAATAAAGTATTTAAAAATTCAGACTGTTACATCAACATTTTTTTAAAAAAAAAACCTTCATGATTTTTAATGGAACTGATACTAATTAAATAATTAAAATTTATTTTGCTCCCCATTGTACTTTTAAGAAATGTTCAGGTGCATTCAGACTACACTAATTCATTTTATATCTGGATTTTTATTGTGTAAGAATACCCAAAATCCAGGTGTAAAACACATTAGTTAGTGTAGTGTGAAATCACCCTAAGTATTGCTAATGGAAAGAAGACCAAAAAAATTTAAAGGATGTCACTTACCTTTAATTATCTCACCAAATACAAGATCTCATATTGCCCAAAACAACTCTGGTTCTTAGAAATGTTTACAGATTCTCTTTAAATAAATTTCTTCCCAGAATCTGAAGTTCCAAACTGCCTGATCTTGCAAAACTGCTCTGTCAGGAATCCTCTATTTTTATTTATAAATTTCATACAGAATTATAGATATTTGCCTTTAGTACATAATTGATTGATTTATTAATGTATACCTTACAAGTGTTAGCCTAAAAGATTCCTGAAAGAGCTCACAAATCAAAGATACAAAACAATAAGAACTAAAACACTTTTAAAAATAGCAGCCTAAAAATAATAAAAAACAAACATGTTACCTGCACATTAATTTTATTCAGGGCTTTATTTGTATCAGGAACTCCTTTGCATATTAGGCCACACCCTCCTAATGTAGCCAATCCTCCAACAGCTTACAAGGATCTTAGTACAGGGCCTACTGTAAGCTCCAGGAGGATTGGCTACTTTAGGGGTGTATGGCCTAATATGCAAAGGAGTTCCTACTACAAAAAACTCTGATTTTATTAACAACCTACCTTTCCCCCACAGAACTCAGAATAAAAAGCATTAACAGGAGATCTCCCATCAGGCAATGACGAGCCTAATACCTAGATCCAGGTGAGTAACCATGTTGGTATGAAACAACCCGTACCAGTCCTAGGGTGCATGGCACCCCAGGAAGGCTCCCTGTCCACCGCCACCCACTGCTGCCACCCCCGCTGCTGCCACCTCCCACCCTCCCTCCTCAGTGCTGCGCTTCATCATGCCCCCCCCCAATTGATCAGAGGAGCATGCCGTGATGAGAATCAGCCCTACCGGCTTTGAGGCGGCCGGCATCTGAGTGTTCTTTGAAGACAGTGCTGGAGGCAGGCCTGTAGCCATGTGGAGGGGGGGGCATAGCCTTTGACTAGTGTGGCCCCTCCTGGTGGCCCATGAACTCCCTGCCGAACTTGCAGCCCCCACTCCCCTCTGCGGGGTGCCTCCCCCTCCCTTTCTCCTTCCCACCCCATGAAGTACCGGCTCCTCTTGGGGCTCTTTCCAGCCCCCCCCCCCCCACATTTATCATGGGAAAAGTCATGCAGGGAGGCCGGTGCTCCTCTCCTGGCCCTCCAGCATTCTCCAGAGCTTTAGCACTGGGGCCGAGGAGATAGGAAGCACCAGCAAGCCCTGAAAGAGTGCCTGCCGCCACCTCTGCTTCCTCCCTACCTCCCTCCCATGCGATCTGGAGGAGGAGGTAGGGAGGAAACAGCGGAGGCGGCAAGTGCTCTTGGAGGGCTTGCTGGTGCTTCCTTTCACCACGGCCCAAGTGCTAAAGCTCCAGAGAGGCAACCTTGTGGGCAAGCTGGCCCTGGAAACAATAGAATAAAATTAGAGTCCAGCGGCATCTTTAAGACCAACAAAGACCTTTAAGACAACAAAATTTTATTCACATGAAAGCTCATACCTTGAATAAAACTTTGTTGTCTTAAAGGTGCCACGGGACTCTAACTTTAGACTGATACCTGCTTAGGTTCAGCAAGGTTGGTACATCACCTATCTTCAGACATGTCAAGAAACTGACCTGGGCTGGTGGTCATTTTATCTTTCATTGTTTTGTCTTATGTTGTATGTGCTAACGGCCCTTCAAAATGTCAAATGACAACACCCATAGTTAAGGATTTACTGAATTGTAACTAAAGTATTTAAGGCAATTTGGAACATCAGGTGTTAGCAGTTGTTTGTATATGTGCCTGTGAGTGACTAGTACCACCTGAGAATTGTCAAGTAAATTGGGTTTAATGGCAACCTACGTAGTGAATGATCTATAGAGCTTATTCCTAATGGATGGAGGAAATATAGTTTGAATAGAACTTTTTTGGTCTTAAATATATAAAAACAACTTTATGGCTATCATTAGGGTTTATAGAATCTTTCGGGATCAAGTGCCGTGATCTACTGGAGAAAGTTTTCCTTCCAGACGTTTCGTTCTCAGCTGCGGAGAACATCCTCAGTGGCGTTGCAGCCGGAGCAGGCGCTCAGACCTTCTTGGCTGCTGTGCATTGAGTGGGGCCAGGGCTGCTGGAGAGCTGCTATTTGTAGGCTGGAGGGGGTGTGATGAAAGGGCAATTGGTTTGTGGATGAGCCCATTGTTTGGTGGGGCTTCCTGGAAGGGTAGTGATAAGGAAACTGGCTGTTGAATGTGACCATTGTTCCGTGTTAATTGCTGGGAGGGTTGGAAGGGGTTTGAAGATAAGGAAGATGGTTGTTGACTGTGCTGATTGTTCTGTGGAATTTGCTGGTTGTTCTGAGACTTTCTGCAATTTATAGTCTGTAGGGTGTTTTGCAGAGCTGGGTACCAAGATTGGTGGATGAAAATGCCTTCTTCCTTTCTGTTAAAATTGTGCTGGTGTTTGTAAATCTCAATAGCTTCTCTGTTCAGGCGGGTATGATAATGTGAGACCTGAACAGAGAAGCTATTGAGCGGTAATAACGATAATAACTGTTTTAAGGAAGTATTTTCATGCAGATTAGATTATATTAGTATTGATACTTGTATTTCTCTTTTTCTATTTCCCTTTTCCCTGTTCCCTACACTTTTCTGGAAAACTAATAAAATTTTTCAAATGGGATTGGTAACCAATTAACATATGATAGCTAGGCTATTGTAACTGAGACCCAGGTTTAAGCAAATATAGAAATGCACAGAGGCAAGTCAAGAGAGATATGTATGAAGCTAGGCAGGACATAAAGTTATGCTGTGTGTGATGCCTGAAGATGCCTTGATGAAGACATCCTCAGAGTTTTTCAAAACTTCCACTCTGCTACACTGCTGCTGCTTGTCAAGCTTCTCCTGTTATTTTGAAGTTGTATGCTGTTAGAAGTAAGTTATTGGTAAGCAAGTTAGTTAGCTTTCTTTGTTATATAGTTTTGCTCTTCTGTACACCCTCATTAACCTACTTGAATTTTTGTTATCTTTGTAAATAAATTTCTATATTATTTTAAATTGGAGGGAGTTACTGGACTGAACCTAGGTGTTTAGTGCCATTTCACGCTACCAGAAAGAGAAACCTCTTGTTTTAATTGGCACTGTTATCTTTCCAAAAATGCTTGACCCAAACAGATATTGGTTCTAGATATCTTGACAAGAGCATACAGTCATATTGTTGAAGGTACCCTTGACTCCCACCTGGGACTGAACTGAGCATTGTGGGGGTGGGGACAGTGGCTGGTCACCTATTAGCTACTTGGTCAGGGTTGAAGAACAAAAACATGGTCCAGCAGAGGGAAGTAGGAAGGCAATTACAGGGTTAAACCAATGAAGGACGAGACTGAAATAGGAAAGTCTGATGCTGGCGCTACCAACCTTTACTCCAACTCTTGGAAGACAACCCACCCTCCTGTGAGAGCCGGGAAGCTGTAAAAGGACCCACCTCCTCTTTAAGCTGGCCTTTAAAAGTCAGGAAGAGGCCAAAAAGGACAAACTGATTTGGGTTACAGGCAGCAAAGGAGCCAACTGAGGGAAAGGAGGAGGATACAGGTGAATCTGGAATCCCCTCTCTTTCCACAGCTGAGGCCTTAAAAAGAGCTTGCAAGTGTTCTGTTGTACAGGACACCTGATAGATAGAAAGGAGCCTGAACACAGAACCTGACAAATATCACGATGCATTAGAACTATATCATGTAAAAAAGAATACAGATGCCACAATAACATTATGATTATTCTTTTTTCAATTCTTTATCATTGTATATGTGCGTATCATTCATCTAGATGGCAAATAAGGTACTGATGGAATGAAAACTGAAGCAAATTGTGCATGGTTAATTAAGACTTTTTTCAACGTAAACTGGAATTAAGGATGTAATGTACTGGGAGACGAGACGTGGTGAAGGCATAGGTCTTTATTGGCTGGTACATCACACGCAACGTCTAACACGCGGCCGGGTCCGCTAATATATACATGCCTCCCGGAACATCCCCTTCGCTGGCCAGCCCAATCCTGGCCAGTTAAACTTCCCGCCCTTGGTCAGGATTGGCGGTGGCTTTTCCCGCGCTGCGCACGGCGACCCGAGGGTGGCTCGGGTCGCGCGCCGCTTGCGCTGAGACCGATACACTACACTCCTCCCCTCCTAGTTTAAACTACATAGTCCTGTAGGTACGCTGGCGTCTTGCGTTCCCGTGTTGATCTCCTCGGGGTTGCCGTTGGTGCGGGGCCCGATCCCAACGTGGGTGGCGCCGTTTCTGGCTGTTGCCGGCCCGGGTCGGGTGCTGGCTCCGGTTCTGGGCCCGCGGCTGCGGGGGCCTCGTACGCGGGTAGCTCCTGTATTGGCGGGGCCCCTTCTGGCGGTTCCGTTGCTGGCGGTTCCCTACTCTCTGCCTCTTCTGCCTCCTCGGGTAGGGTGCGGCGGCGCAGCTGGTCGATGTGCCGTCTCAGCACCTGGCCTCCGGCGGTGGTTACCTCGTATGACCGGGAGCCTGTCACCCTCAGAACCCTTCCCGCCAACCACTCGGGGCCGCTTGCGAAGTTTTTCGCATACACGGGGTCGCCCGGAAAGAATCCTCTCACTGCTTCCCGGACCTCGGGGGACCCGCGGACATCCGGCGCCCGGTCCGGGTGTAACCTATCTAGACGAGTGGTCAGTTTCCTCCCCATGAGCAGTTCTGCGGGGCTGAAACTGGTTACAGGGTTTGGGGTGATCCTGTTGTGGAACAGGAATGCTGAGAGGCGGTGGTCCCAATCCCCCTGTACTATACGGCCGAGGGCCTCTTTGGTGGTCCGCACCATGCGCTCCGCCTGGCCGTTGGTGGCTGGGTGGAATGGGGCGGACCTTATGTGCCTTATGAGGTACCGGTCGGTGAACTCCCGGAATTCCCGGGAGGTGAATGCCGTGCCGTTGTCCGTCACCAGGGTGTCAGGGATCCCGTGTGTGCAGAGGACCCTTCTGAGCGCCCTGACTGCTGCTGCGGTGGAGGTCGAGGCCACCGGGATTACCTCTAGCCATTTTGTATATGCGTCCACAAGTATAAAGAAGATCTGGCCCTGATACGGCCCCGCGAAATCCACATGGAGGCGGGACCACGGCCGCCAGTTCGACTCCCACCTGTGGACCGGGGCGGACGGCGGATTGGGTCTGGACTCCTGGCATGGTTGGCACCTTCTTACCCACCCCTCTATTTCGTCATCCATGCCCGGCCACCACACGTAGCTCCGGGCCAGGGCTTTCATTCTCACGATGCCCGGGTGGGTCTCGTGGAGATCCTCCAATACCTGTCTGCGCAGGGGGGGGGACCACCACCCGGCTCCCCCAGAGTATGCACCCCTTGTGTGTCGATAGCTCGTCCTTCCTGGACGCGAACGGCCGAAATGCTTCTTCCACCTTGCCCGAGGGCCACCCCCTTCCCACCCAGTCCCTGACCCGTGCGAGGATGCGGTCTCTCCCAGTCGCCCGAGCCACCTCATCCGCGTGCAGTGGGCGCTCGGGGAGCGACTCAATGAGCATCACCCCATGTGCCGGGGCGGGATCTGGGTCCGTTGTGGGTAGCGGCAGGCGGCTGAGGGCATCTGCGTGACCCATTGCTTTACCGGGGCGGTGTATCAGTGCGTAAGTGTATGAATTCAGGAACTGGTTCCACCTTAAAACCCTCTGCGACAGAATCTGGGGGGTCTGACGATCGGGGGCTAGGAGGCCGAGGAGCGGCTTGTGGTCAGTGGCGATGGTGAAACGCCTACCGTAGAGGTAGTCGTTGAACTTTTGCACCCCCGCCACGATCGCCAGGGCCTCCTTATCGATCTGGGCGTAGTTCCGCTCGGCAGGGGACAGAGTCCGGGAGTAGTAAGCGATCGGCGCCTCTCTCCCGTCCGGGAGTTGGTGCCCTAAGACCGCTCCTACTCCGTAGGGGGAGGCGTCGCAAGCCAGGATCAGGGGTAGGTTTTCATCGTAGTGATGCAGTACCGCGTTAGAGACCAAGAGGTCTTTCACTGCCTGGAACGCCGCGGCTTGGCGTTTACCCCAGACCCACGCGGCCTGTTTATCTAACAAGCGGTGCAAAGGTTCCGCCACGGCGGCTTTGTGTGGCAGGAATGCATGATAAAAGTTCAATAATCCTAAAAAACTCTGTAGTTCTGCCTTGCATTTGGGGGCAGGGGCCTGGACTATGGCCCTGGTCTTGTCCGCCGTCGGGTGAATTCCAGCCGCGTCCACGGCGAACCCCAGGAACTCCACTCGCGGAACACCCAACAAACATTTCTCCTTTTTGACTCTCAGCCCCGCCGCTTGGAACCGTCTGAGGACCTCTCGCAGGCGGCAGCTGAACTCTCCTTCGGTGGGGGCGGCGATTAAAACGTCGTCAAAGAAGGGTTGAACTCCGGGAATCCCTTTCAAGAGAGAGTCCATTATACTCTGGAATATTCCCGGAGCTACACTGACCCCGAACTGCAGCCGTTTAACCCTGAACGCGCCCCTGTGGGTCACGATCGTCTGCGCCTCCGCTGTCTTAGCGTCGACCGGCAGTTGCTGGTATGCTTGTGCTAAGTCCAGCTTTCCAAAAACCCTCGCCCCGGCTAGTGCTGCTAGGACGTGGCTAACCACCGGGACTGGGTAGGGGTTGTCTTGCAGCGCCTTATTGATCGTGCACTTGTAGTCAGCGCAGATCCTAACCTCCCCGTTGGGTTTGACTGGCGTTACTATGGGGGTCTCCCATTCCGCATATGTTACAGGTTCTAGGACGCCCTGGGCTGTTAGGCGGTCCAGTTCTGCCTCTATTTTAGGCTTAAGGGCGAACGGGACGCGCCTCGCTTTAAGCCTTATGGGCCTGACCGTTGGGTCTATCGGTAAAGTGATGGGCGGACCCTTGTAGCTCCCCAAGGACCCGTCGAAGACCTCGGGGAACTCCCGGCAGACCCCGTCGAAATTGCTGGCCTGCAAGTGGTCCACCCCCACCAGCTGGATCCCCAGTGGATTGAACCACGCCAACCCGAGAAGTGTGGTCAGTTGGCGCTTGACCACTAGGATGTCTAGGGGCCCCCTAAAACCCCCTCTTTCTACATGCACCCGGGCCCACCCCACGATGTGTACTGGGTTCTTCTGAAAGTCCCTCAGTACGAAGTCCGCTGGCCTCGTTTGGATGCGGCGGCGGGGACATAGTTTCTTGAGGGTTTCCTCCGAAATGATAGAGATGGAGGAACCCGAGTCTACTTCCATGATGCAGGGGGCGCCCTCGATTAGGACCGACATTTTGACCTTGTCTGGGGCCGAGAGGGGCAAGTTCAATACCTGCAGACTGGTGGATGCCGTCGTGTGTGTGTCCAGGGAGTCGTGATGCGCTGACGGTTGGCGGCGGCTGTTCTTGGCCCGGCAAGCCCGGGCGATGTGGCCTGTCTTTCCGCAGCTGCGGCAGTCCAGGTTGCGGTACGGGCAGTCCCGTCGCTCGTGGGGGTCGCCGCAGCTGGCGCACCTGGAACCAGTGGTGGCGGTGGCCCTCTCCGTCGCTCGTTGTCTCGCGGGGGCCCGTGTGTCCGTTCTCTGAGGCCTCCGGAGCTGAAACGCTTCTTCCTCTGCTCGGTCTTCCAGCTCTGTTTCTCCTTGGTGGACTGCTTCGCCGCGTGGCTGGCCGAACGCCTTGGTGGCCCTCTCGAACGCCGTCGCCTCGTTGAAGGCTTGTTGTAGCGTGAGCTCCTCCTTAGCGAAGAGCTTCTGCTGCAGTCGTTCGTCTCGGAGGCCCCAGACGAAACGGTCCCTCAGGGCTTCGTCCCTTTTGTCAAAATTGCAGTTCCCGGCGATCTGCCGAAGGGCCGCCAGGTAGACCGCCGCTGTCTCCCCCGACTTTTGGTCCCTCTTGTGGAAGAGGAATCGGCGGGCGACGATGGACGGTTGGGGCGAAAAGTGGCCCGTGAGGAGTCTCACGACTTCCCGGTAGGTCCTCTCGGTCAGCTTAGCTGGAGCGGAGAGGCCTCTTGCGATCTCGAAAGTTTCTTCTCCACAGACGCTCAGCAGGACGTCTCTCTTCCTGTCGTCATCTTCGATCAGGTTCGCCCGCAGGTAGCACTCGACCCTTTCTGTGTAGGTCTCCCATCTCTCGGGGTGCTCCGGGTTGAATTCCGCAAGATGGCCCGTCGTTGCCGTAGAGCTCGCCATGGTGGCGGCGGGCTGTGCGATCCTGCGGTCTCACGCCTTCCTCGTCTCCGGCCCGGTCAGGTTCCCCTCGGGGCGGCCGGACCTATCTAGATCCCATCCTCGTCGCCAGTGTAATGTACTGGGAGACGAGACGTGGTGAAGGCATAGGTCTTTATTGGCTGGTACATCACACGCAACGTCTAACACGCGGCCGGGTCCGCTAATATATACATGCCTCCCGGAACATCCCCTTCGCTGGCCAGCCCAATCCTGGCCAGTTAAACTTCCCGCCCTTGGTCAGGATTGGCGGTGGCTTTTCCCGCGTTAAGATACAGTAAATTCCGGAACAATAAAAGGAAAGGAATGGGAGAAATCCATTCATTCCTACAGTGGTTCCTCCACATATTACAAAAGAGAAAACTATGGCCATTTTATTGAACATATTGTAGTCCGTATTAAAAAGACAATCATAGTATAGCAAAATATATTTGGCTGCCATGCTAGAATCCAAGCTCTCTGATTTTATAATTCTTGCTAAAATCTACTTAACACTATCTGTCAACTACTGATGTAATGTGGATATGCAGCTTATAGATAAATGGAAAACTATTTTTTCCAGAGCTGTTTTTGTAGCAGGAGCTCCTTTGCAAATTAGGCCAAACCCTGATGTAGCTAATCCTCCTGGAGCTTACCAGTAGGCCCTGTACTAAGAGTCCTGTAAACTCTTGGAGAATTGGCTACATCAGGGATGTATGGCCTAATATGCAAAGGAGTTCCTGCTATTAAAAAAGCCCTGATTTTTTTTCCATGACCCCTGAACAGAAGGCAAAAAAGTAAGATAATGTGTAAACTCCCTAACTTGAAAAGTATGGTTCTCAGTGTTTCATCACTAGCATCAATAGCTACAGAGGAGTGCACAAGTGACAACAATGAATCACAAAAGCTTTGAAAAAATCTTATTCACTCATCAAACCATAAAAAAACCCTCTAACCTCCATATCACAGAAGTTCCTATGGAAACTAAAGTATTAATATGCCTTGCCCTGCTGATAAAGAAGGTCTTACAAATTCCTTCATTTCAAATTTCTTTACCAAAAGCATAGCAGAAAACAAACTGAAGATCTACTTATCAACTCCTACTACAACTAAACGCTAGAAAATCTTGTTTGACAATTGGCTTATAGTTTTCATTTTTGCTGTAGATGTTCTATCATTCTCTGCTTCTGTTCTGGGCACTGGATTACAAGGCATGTCATTGTGAAGCTGAAATGAAATCATTTATCATTAAGTTGAAGAGGCACATTATTCTATCTTACAAGTTGTGCTTCATGAAATACTAAGGATGAGGGTCATGATTCAGTGACTGGTAAAAGTGTTCATTTCCAGAGTAAAAAAATATACTTCTGAGAGAAGAAATGGGCACTATGAGGAGTCAAAAAACACTGGAATTGTCATGCTTACTCAAAGAGTTTGTCAGATCTACCTCTGAGAGTTAAAATTAGCTTGTACATATATTGACAAAAATCTCTTTCTGCTGTTGAACTGCAACTCAACCCCTTATATATCACTGTATCACCTCATACTGTGCTATTCTAAAGGGACATCAGGGAAAATCTGCTTAGATCTCTCCATGTTTCAGTGTATTTTAGTTTTGTGGAGTATACATATTTCAGAACAGGTCATATACATTCAGAAATAATCACTTCATATATTCCTGGTCATGCTATTTACTTTCCTCGTGTAAATGGTAACTACTTCAAGATTATTATTGAACAAGTTATTATCATTCTAATGAAATGATGTAAATAATGAAGCGTTTGGTGTGCAAAAACAGAATTCATCATTGTCACCATCATGAAAAATTCTACTCTTGCTGACTTATAATTTATGATCACATGTTAACTTGGAGCATCTTGAGGGCTCAGTTATGCTCTCACCAGAGTGTACAAGCACTGAAGAAACTTCTGCTTGCTCTCATGTGTAGGTAACATGAACTACCATTTGTAAAGTATGTCATTATTAGTATACAGGTATTCCAGGTGGGCCAATCTAAAAAGACAGACATCCATCTAAAGTGACCTGTGAGTTACGTAACAGTATTAGGGAGCACCAAAAAATGAATACACCCACACACACAAGACACTTGGAAGAGGTCCTTCCCAACAGGAACACAAAAGTAGTTAGTAGCTCACAAAAAGTATAGCTCATGTCCATTAAAACAATCTGCTTATTCCACATAGTTTACAAACTGTACTTCTCCCTCACACATACACCAGACAAAATAGAAAGACACACTGAACATTCTATGAACATAGAACATTCAATTGGTGAAATATTTTGCAATAATTCTACTTGGGATACATGCTAGGGTTCCCAACCTTCAAGTGTGGGCTACAGATCTCCTGGAATAACAACTTATCTCCAGACAACAGAGATCCATTCCCTGGAGAAAATGGCTGCTTTGGATGGTAGCCTCCAGCGGTCATTTTGTAGAAAAATAGGTTGTGGAGCTCATCCAGGGATTGTTATGCAGCTGCAATACTATTCAATGGACAAGGAGGTGGAACTCTCAGAAAGGTTCAGGAGCTGTGCTCCCGTGAGCTCCCACTGAATCTGAGGCCTGGTAGTCTCTATGGCACTATACCCCCGTTGAGGTCCTTGTCCTCCCCAAGCTCCACAACCAAATCTCCAGGAATTTCCCAACCAACAGTTAGCTACTCTAGGTCATGACCATTTTTAAAGAGCTTTCTATTGGTTCCTATGTCCTGTGTTGTATTATTAATATGGTAGCAAGCAAACTAATAAGAATACAACATTTGTTCTGCAGAAACAGAGTTCTGAAATTAACTGAAGTAATACCTTTTCCAGTTGTTGGATTCCTTCTTCCACACAGCATATAGATGCCAACGTCCTTAGCACCTGGGGGTAAAGGCACTTGAAGCAATCCTGGCGGCATATCTTAAAAAGAGCAACAATGCCACCCTCCTGTAGAAAAAGTTCCATGGAAGGGGAAAACACAAGATAAATTATATTTTCCTTCAGTGTGGTATTGGGTATTCATTGCTGGTTTAAGTTTTATTTATGATCACTGCACTTTTAGTAAACTCTTCTAAGCACTTTTCACCTTAACAGCAAATCAAGTTTATTGGGGTTTTTTAAACTGAGTGTTAGAGATGAGACCAAATTTTGCACAATTTTTTTTTCAATTTGACTATGTACATTTTCATTTCATTTCTCCTTGTGAAAAATTAAGTCATTTCCCACATCACTTTCAGTTTACTTTTAAAATACAATCTGTGCATACAAAAGGTGGTACTCACTACAGATTAAAACGCCCATAATTAAACTATGACTGATTCCTCACTAGCAGTTGCTCTGCCCCCAGGCTGCTGCTTTTCCCGGCTCAAGTGATCAATTCCCCACCAGTTGCTGCATGGGTGCATTTTGTTCTGCAGCTCTCTCAAATTTCACTTGAAACTTCTAGACCCCCCCCCAAAAAAAGAGCAGGAAGCCGCAAGGGAAATTGGAGAGAGCTGCAAATCACAGTTTGCCTGCGGAACAACTGGTAGGGAATTAATTGTTTGAGCTGAAGGAAGCAGAAGCCCAGAGGCGGAACAACTGTTAATGAGGAATCAGTTTATATGTTTTGTGGAACATTAAAGGTGAACAGCTTTACTGGACAATAAGCATTTGTGGGCTACAGGCTACTTCATCAGGAACGTGCCAGTTATCTCTGTTGGGAGGTTTTAGTTAAACATACATGCAACTCTTATGTCTGCCTAACTCTGCTTAAAATATGGTAATCAATAATTCAAAAAAAAAAAGTACAGTAGCACGTTAAAGCAGTCCCCCCCCCTCCAACTTTTAAAACTATGGAATTCTGACACATGCTGTTGGGTACAATCACAAAATAGCTATGGTAGGAGGCAGCACTAAAAACAATTGACAAAGATGTTGCATGTACTCAAAGCTATACCACACCACTGTATATACTTATAAATTGTATAGTATAGCAAAGTAGTGAGTCTCTAATAGTTACACAAACAGTACAAAAACTCAACTACACATTATATGACTCTATAGACTGTGTAAAAAACATACTGAGCCACGGCTGGCATTGTAATCAGCTTGGAAAATTCCACAAACTACATAACGAATGTTCTAAGCCACTATTTGCATAGGGAAAAGTCCACAGGGTGCCTCAAGTGTTATAAAATTCCAGAGGAGGTCCCATGGTGAAAACTTCTCCTTTCGTGGTTGCTCTTTATCTATGGTGAGATATAAAATTCATGCTTATAACAGACTTGTCACACAAAGGATTTGAAATCAAAGAACAGACTAAATTTTATCTAGAGCACAAAATTTACAAACCACTCTTTAACTGGCTGCAAAGCCGTCAAATGCAGAGCAACTTTGCTATATACAATTTACTACTTTGCTATTGCTATATACAATACAATTTATTAGCATATACAGTGTCATGGTATAGATTTGAGTACATGCAACATCTTTGCCAGTTGCTTTTTGCTAGGAGGCAGCACTAACCATAAAATTGTTGTTGTTGTTGTTGTTGTTGTTCTGAGTTAATTAATTGCCCCTTCCTGGCTGTTGCTGGGCTCCAGCCAATGTACATCAGTTAGTATCAAACAATATATAGATTAAAACCAATAGAACAGCTAAAATTAAAAACATTTTGCAAACCCCAATGGCACCCTCCTAATTTTGTTCTGATTCCAGACTACCAGACATCATGTTGCTGTTGTGGGGGGGGGGGGGGGGAGGAGACTCAGAGGAATGGAAAATGAAAATGCCAACTAGGCAAACATCACTGTCCTCAGTTAAAAGCCTGGCTTAACATCTCTGCTTTACAGTCCTTTAAGGTCCCACAGGGCCCTGATATCATCTGGCAAAGAGTTCCACCAAGTTGGAGACAGGACTGAAAAAGTCCTGGCCCTTGTCAAGGACAGCTGGACTTCTTTAGGGCTGACAATCACCAACAACTTATTACCAGTAGAGTGTAATGCTCTTCCAGGGATATAGTGGAAGAGACAGTCTCACAGGTATGTCAGTCCCAGACCACTCAAGGCCTTAAAGCTCATAAACAAAACCTTGAATCTGACTTGGTACTCAACCAGTAGCCAGTGTAGCTGGTGCAGCACAGGTTGAATGTGTGCTATCCATGGCATTCCTGTCAGGGCTCACACCACTGTGTTCTGAACCCATTGGAGTCTCCAGGTCAGTTTCAAAGACAGGCCAGCATAGAGTGAGTTACAGTAGTCTAGTCTGGAGGTGACTGCTGCATGGATTACTGTGGCTAGGTCAGAGCAAGACAGGAGGAGAGCCAGTTGTCAAGCTTGGCAAAGATAGAAAAATGCCACTTTGACAATATGCATGACCTGGGCCTCCATTGAAAGAGAGGTATCCAGCATCATGCCCAGGCTCTTGATGGATGGTGCCAGTGTTAGTTGTGCCCCATCAAGAGCAATGTTCCCTCTAAGCTCCAGAGTCTTGTGAGCAAAAAATTTACTTTGTGAGTTACTGGCATTAAAGTTGTGAGCTACTGTATAAATCAGTGTGCTCTGGGGTCATCCTTCCTGAGCTAAGAGAAAAATGTGTGAGCTGGAGGCTAAAAATCTGCGAGCTAGCTCATGCTAACTCAGCTTAGAGGGAACACTGATCAAGAGCCAGTAGTCTGTGCTCTGACTCCATCCCAACCACTCCCAGCTCCAAAACCTCCTTTTTTATGAGTTCAACTTCAGCCTGCTCTTTCTTAGCCAGCCCACCATGACCTTCAACTCCCTCAGCCAGTTTTTGTGGGACAGAGGCTGATTGGTCACCCAACAACAGATAAAGCTCAGTGTTATCTGCATACTGATGATACTCAAGCCTGAAACTTCTTGCCAGCTGGGCAAGGGGGTGCATATAGACGTTGAACAATATCAGTGAGGGGAGTGCCCCTTGAGGGACCCCAAATACCCTAAATAGTGGACACATCCTTACCCTGCACCACCCTCTGTCCTCAACAATGAAGAAAGGAAGAAAGCTGTTGAAGGGCCACCCCTCATATTTCCATATCAGTGAGGCAGTGAGTCATAAATTCATAATCAACTGTGTTGAACACTGCTGTAAGATCCAAGAACAACAGCAGCACCAAGCCACCTCGATCAAGCTGTCTATGGAGATAATCTGTTAGGGCAACCAGTACAGTCTCCATCCCATAGCCAGAGTGGAAGCCAGACTAGAATGGGTCTAGTGCCGATGTGTCTTCCAGGAAGCCCTGGCGCTGCTTGACTATCACTCTGTCAATTACCTAACTCAGAAATGGTAAGTTTGAAACTGGGTGGTAATTGACTGGATCTAAAAGATCCAGAAATACCTTTTTCAAGTATGGTACAACCACAGCTTCCTTGAGGCCTTCCTCCTGTCTTCCTTCATAGGGCCTCATCACCAACCTTGACCAATCAAGAGGCATGAGATGCAGACAGCCACATAATGCCAGGGAGAGAGGTTATTCAGAAGTCTAATAGTAACTCTTCAACAAGGCATGGAAAAGGTAATTTAATTAAACTGCACAATCACCAATTTAATTTAACTGTACAATCACTGAAATGCTGATTTTATGCACTATTATGTGCAAGTATCACCATACTGAATGTTGATGAATTTATCATAGAATTTAAAAGGCGGGGGTACTGTTTTAAGATGCCACTGTATTTTTTTAGAATTATTGATTACCACATTTTCAGCAGAGTTAAGCAGAAATAGAACTTGCATTTTATATGTATGTCTAACTAAAATCTTCCAACGGAAGATAATTGGCATGTTCCTGACAAAGTGGTGTGTAGCCTACAAATGCTTATTGCCCAATAAAGCTGTTCACCTTTAATGCTCCACAAACCATATAGATAGTAGGATGCCTTTTAAAATAAATTATTGTTGTTTAGAAATATTTTCTTGCTTACCACCAGTCATATAGTGGAAATTCTTGAACTGTGGTGGTAGCTGCTGCCAAATGAATGTCCTTAAAAATCTGCACAACCAATCAGAACTCCAGGAAAGGTGTTGACAAGCAGCATGGGCACTATGCTGGGTTTAGTCTCTTAAAGACTAAAAGGTGCCATAACAGGGTTTGTTTGGGGTTTTTTTGTAGTAACACATGACAATGGCTACAACTCTGAAATTCATCAACATTCACTATGACACTTGCACATAATAGTGCATAAAATCACAATTTCAGTGATTGTGCAGTTTAATGAAATTATCTTTTTTCCTGTCCTGTTTTCATTACACAGCAATTGGGTGATTCAAATAGCTTTATTGGAATAGGAACAGCAAAGCAATGTTCTATTGATTTCTGGAATAAAAAGGCTATCATTCTCCTTATTATTGAGAAGCCCAATGAAGACAACAGGACTAATCCAGACTGACTGCTATCAAAATTTAGTTTGAGTCTATATAGAAAGAAAAAGAAAACCATTTAAGGTTAGCTTCAGGGGTTTTTGGTGGGGGTGGGGTGGGGAACAGTTACCATTTGTACATAGAATATACTTTAAGTGAACTTTGATATAAAAGAGACAATTTACCACTAAAGGTAAAAGTAGTCCTCTGTGCAAGCACCAGTCATTTTCGACTCTGGGGTGACGTTGCTTTCACGTTTTCACAGCAGACTTTTTACGGGGTGGTTTGCCATTGCCTTCTCAGTCATCTACACTCCCCCCCCCCCAGCAAGCTGGGTACACATTTTACCAATCTCAGAAGGATGGAAGGCTGAGTCAACCTGGAGCCGGCTACCTGAACCAGCTTCTGCTGGGATCTAATTCAGCTCATGAGCAGAGGGCTCTGACTGCAGTACTGCAGCTTGACCACTCTGCGCCATGGGGGGCTACCCATTTTACCACTACACAGAAATTTTATTTACAAAGGCAGTTAATAAAAACTGTATACATTACCCCAGAACAAAATCTGATTAGCTCTTACACAATATGGTTTGGATCTTCTTCCGTGAGTGGAAAGAGTTTCTTCTTATAGAAGAGAGAAGATTATTTTTCTCCCTTTATGCTACAGACCCACAAATCACATCCTACACCATTCCCATTCTCCCAGGAGCAATATTGGAAAAGCACTTCTCCAGGAATGGGAAACAGTAAGGGGATACAGTAGAGAAATAGAGATGGGGAAGAGCTATTATTTAACCAGAACTGCTTATAATCCCATAGATCCAACCCAGTAGAAACTTCTGAAAATGCTCTAGAATTAATGCAAATAGGTGAGGTATGCACCACTAAAGAACTAAAACAGTTTCCAGGAGAAAGTTTTCAGAATGTTCTTGAATAGGGAAGAAATCAAGAGTGCCAGGCCTTTGGCTTATCAGTACTACATGGGCCAGCCATAACTCACTTTTAATACCCTATTACTCAATATGAACAACAGAAAAAAAAAAAAACACTGCTTGTCAATTGCTAATTATAACATGATTGTGTCAGTTTATAAATTTTCACACATGTGAATAACTATATTATACTTTTTCTGAATAAAGTACTGTGGTAGAGTTTGTCACTGAGCATTTAAAAACCTGTACAATTCATCAGTTAATGGAATGACACCAAGATTGTTGGCATTATAGAAAGGAAATGCTTCTTTTCTACTGCTTTATTAAGTGGGAGTTATAAATGGATAGTATTGCTAGATCTCCACTGACATTAGTGCATTAGCTGCTAACAACTGAGACAAAAAGGCACCCTTTCTCATCTTTCACTGAAGAAAAGTAAGCCATCAGCAACCTGTCAGCAGGAAGCACAGAGCATGAACTGCAAAGAGCTATTTGCAGCTTAGAAAATCTAATAAGGAGAGGACAATCTAGTGTTCAGTACCCAGTGGCTCTTGCATTTTATGCTTGCAGAGAAAAGTGGTTGGTCAAGATGCAAAGACCTCTGGTCCTAAATCAACCCAGTCCAAAAGGACATTATTATTAAATTTGTGTCCCACCCTTAGAAGCTCATGCCCCCAATTACCCTCATAATCACCCTGATAAGGTTAGGCTATCAAAGAATGATTAGGCTCACAGCTACTTATGGATTTGAATCCACGTTCTTTCAGGCAAATCAAACTCTTTATCTATTGGCGTGTGCATCCTGAAATTCCAAAGCAAAAAAATAGACATGAAAATCACTGCTACAGATTGTTGCCTAGATTTCCAGAACAGTAAATACAAATACAAGATGCTTTGGTACTCTGGAAAATACACCCCCCCAAAAAAAAAAAAATCTGTGTTGTATTTGGGTTTAGGTGCTTAATGTCGTTAGCAGCAACAGGTGTCTTAGTTTAATTTTATTTGCCTGATCTTCCAGGCAATGGCATTCTTCTTTCCAAATGGATCTTTGCAAGGGATCAGAAGTACTCTCATCCAGTCACCACTGGAAATAAAACCTGAGAAGGAATTTTTAAGACCTGCAGCTGCTGATGTGAGCTAGGTGACATTTTCAGAGCAATAAGGGACCAGGACCTTCTCAAAGAGTAGTTGTAATTAAGGTACCTTATAGTGGACATCCATTATAGGGTACCTTAATTACAACTACTCTTTGAGAAGGTTCTAGTCCTTTACCTTTATAGCGGATATCCAACATGAACATGTGTATCTCATAGCAACACAAGCAACCACACACACTATTCAAAGACTGAGACAATTTTGTGCAAAGGAAGTCTTCTTTATTTTGTGTAAGGAGACAATGAACAACAACAATGAAGGATGGCAAATGCAGAGTATTTAGCAAAAGTGTTAAAAAAGTTACAATAAAAATATGTGGGGGGAAACCCAGAAGCAGTCAGTATTTTATTTTTAAACACTGGCCACCACCATTTTCCCCTCAGAGGAAACAGTGGAGAGAAGTATATTGAAAGGCATCTACCACGGGAATCTGTAAAACTGAACCCCTTTGTTCACACTGCTTGACATTTAGTAATTCTTTAGATTATAGGGTGCACTATGTTGTGTGCACCCTTGTTCTGGAAGTCCCAGGCTAGTCCTATCTTATCAGACCATGGAAGCCAAGCAGGTTTTGGCCCTGGTTGATATTTGGATGGGAGACCATCAAGGAACTAGAGAGGAAGGCAATGGCAAACCATTTCTGTAAGACTCTTGCTTTCAAAACCCCATGGGGTCACCATAAGTCAGCTAGAATTTAACAGCCCTATACATACACACTCACACATGTATTGTGTGTAAATGTAGTTCCACTACCTTTAAAAACAACTGCACAAGATTCTGCTTGAAACTTTTAAGCATTCTTGTATTTAATGGTTAAACAACAGGCTTGTGTGTCAAAGCTCTCTGGTATGAAAAGCTGGAATGATATTAAGAACTTCTAAATATCACAGACTCAGAAATACTACAAGGTTGAGTAAGGTTGTGATGATAATCCATTCCCCTTCCTTTATTAAAACTCCATTGATTTTCACAGAATGCCTACACAATAAAAGGAGAGATCTTGCTTTGTTCCCTCTCATTCCTTCTGTGTATTAAATTGCTTGATTTAAAATCCTTCTTCTGTGTGCTACTAGCCATGTATAAAGTGATAGTGACTTTCTAAGAAGCCTATAGTGACATTCTTTTAAAGGCAAGGCTTAACTAACTTATCAAGTTTGTATTGTAGGCTATAAATATCTCTGATATTCTCAATAGCTCCTTTTTGAGAAGGCTATTTATGATTAGAACACATTCACATTAGTTGTCATTTTTTGGAGTTAGGGACTCGCTTAGTTTGATTTTAACTGGGAGAAACACTGGCTTGAATTCACTGGTAATTTCTATGGATGAAAGTTATTTCTATCTGCAAAACAGGATTTCCTCATATCTTTCCTCCCTCTGTTCTGAGTGACAAGGGAAAAAATGAATTCTTGTAGTTAAACAATTTTATTTGGTAATATATGGTAATTATATCCAATACTAATAAAATATTAATAAACACTTACTACCTTCCCCATACATTACACTTTCCCCTCCTCCCCTCCCCCCAAATCTTGACTTCCGCTGGTACCAATTACCTAAAATTCTGATATCAAAAGGTATCTTTAACTTTAAAAGAATCTTAATTTAAAAAAGGAAATATATATATATATATATATATATATCATTTTGCAGAGAAATAAACAAACACATTTCTTATACTTTATAAAGTCCCACCCAGTTATTATAGTTCATCTTCTTTCTTCTCCTAAACAGTGGTGTAGGGAGGGGGGGCGGGTCGCCCCAGGTCTGGGGGGCCCTCGCATTGCCAAGGGGGGTCCCGAACAATTGGCTGGAAGCGAATGCAAGCCCTTGGCAAGTTGTAGGGGGAGCGGCGGCCGTCTGGAGCCGAGGAAGGTGCATGGCTGGCTCCCTGCAGCCCGAGGGGGACCCCGGCAGGCGCCACCGGTGACTTCCTCCCGCTGCAGCGCTTGGTGATTCGGTAGGTCCCCGGGACGAATGGGCTCTCTCGGGCGCGCCTCTGGGGGAATGAAGCCGGGAAGGCGGCAGCCAAGGGAGGCTGGGATCCTGCGCACGCTGCCCTGGTACGCCGGAGAGCTTGCTTGCGAAGAAGGCGGGCTTCAGGTCGGGCTGCCTTTTCGGGCGTCCCCTTTGCAGAGCGGCGCTTTGGAGCGGTTTTCTTTGCAAAGCATTTTTTTTTCTTGTTCTTTGCGAGTTCGTTTTTTAAAACTGTTATGTAAGGCTTTGTAGATCGTACATGTAAGGAACGGACGGGTTGTCATGCTTGGAACGTGTGAAGCGCTCGTGCTCTCCCCCCCCCCCCACATAGGGGGGCCCACATAAATCTTGGGCCCCAGGCCCCCAAAACCCTAGCTACGCCCCTGCTCCTAAAAACCTAAGTGGTATTCTCAAAAATCACCCAATGTCCTTTGACTTTCAATTCTTTTTCTATATATCTTCTGAATGTATCCCAATCCCTTTTAAATCCCTCTAAATCATAGACTTTCAAGATTCTTGTAAATTTATCCATTTCACTCCATGACATAACTTTTACAATCCGATTCCATTTTCTGGTATTTTATCTTGCTTCCATAACTGTGCGTATAATGTCCTAGCAGCTGAAAGCAAGTACCAAGTTACAGTTCTACCTTCTTTTGGAAATTTCTCCATTTGTAACCCCAGTAGGAAAGTCTCTGGAGTTCTCTTAAGTTCATATCCCAAGATTCTAGAGATTTCTTGTTGCATCATTTGCCAAAACTGTTTTGCTCTTTCACAAGTCCACCACATATGGTAGAAAGAACCTTCATGCTTTTTACATTTCCAACATCTATCTGGTATCTTATTGTTCATTTTTGCTAACTTTTTAGGAATCATATACCACCTGTACATCATTTTATAACAGTTTTCTTTGATATTATAACATCGAAATTTTCATAGAGTTCTTCCACAAGTTTTCCCATGTTTCCATCTATATTTCTTTATTAACATTAATTGCCCATTTTATCATTTGAAATTTTACTACTTCATCTTCAGTAGACCATTTCAATAATAGTTTATATAGTTTTGAAATTCACTTTTCATTATCTCCAGGCAGAACATTTTCTAGTTCAGTTTGCACTTTCCTTATTCCTTCATTTTTAATATCATTTTCCACCAAGCTCTTTATTTGTTGCATTTGGAACCAGTCATACTTATTATTCAATTCTTCAGCTGTTTTCAACTCTATCTTGCCACCTTGTATTTTTAATAATTGATTATATGACAACCATCTTGCTTCACCCATCTCCGCCGATATTTTAATTACGTCTGCTGGCACTATCTACAACAGTTTCCTTTCATCTCCATATTTTCTGTATTTCATCCACGTATTCAACGAATTACTTCTTTATAGTGATGAGAGAAAAAACCATCCATCTTTTTCTTCCCATAGTACATATAAGCGTGCCAACCAAATTTATTTCCATGACCTTCCGATACTAAAAGTTTTCTATTCAGCAACATCACCCATTCTTTTATCCATACTAGACATACTGCTTCGTGGTATAACTTTAAATCTGGTAGTTGAAATCCTCCTCTTTCTTTTGCATCTGTTAAAATTTTCATTTTAATTCTTGGTTTCTTCCCCGCCCATACAAACTCTGAAATTTTTCTTTACCATTTATTGAATTATTTACTGTCTTTCACTATCAGAATAGTTTGGAACAAATACATGATTCTTGGTAAGATATTCATTTTTATTGCAGCTATTCTTCCAAGCAATGACAAGTTAAGTTTATTCCATTTTACCATATCTTCATTCATTTTTTGCCATAGCTTTTCATAGTTGTTTTTATATAAATCAATATTTTTCATTGTAATCTCCACACCCAGATATTTTACTTTAGAGGTAACTTCACATCCCGTCAGCTCCTGCAATTCTTTTTGTTTACTCCCTTGCATATTTTTGCATAAAAATTTTGACTTCTCTTTATTGAATCCTGCCATTTCTCCATATTCTTGTATCTTACCTAGTAATAATGGCATTACTTGTATAGGATTTTCATTTATAAACATTACATCATCTGCAAATGCTTTGTATTTATAAGTAAAGCCTTTTAGTTTCAAACCTTCTATTTCTTTATCTTCTTGAATTTGCATCAACAAAACATCAAGAGTCAATATTAACAACAATGGAGAAAGAGGGCAACCTTGTCTCGTTCCCTTACTAATTTTCATATCCTCTGTAAGATCCGCATTTATGCAAAGTTTTGCATACTGTTCAGTATACATTGCTTTCACCATTCTTATAAAGCTTTCCCCTAATTCCATTTTTTCCATCACTGCAAACATAAAGTCCCAGTTTAAATTATCAAAAGCTTTCTCTGTGTCCACAAAAAATAAAGCAACTTCTTTTTCTGGATGTCTTTCATAATATTCTACAATATTTACAACAGTCCGTAAATTGTCCCTAATTTGTCTACTGGGAAGAAATCCTGTTTGTTCCTCCTTAATAAAATTCATCAAATATTGTTTAAATCGTTCTGCTAAGATTTTTGTATATATTTTATAGTTGTTATTTAACAATGAAATTGGTCTGTAGTTTTTTACATTCGTGACATCTCTATTCTCTTTTGGAATCAGCGAAATTACTGCTACCTTCAATGTATTTGGTATTTTCCCCTGCAGTCATAATATTCATCAGTTTTTGAAGCTTCGGTGTTAACTCCTCTTTAAGGGTTTAAATTTTTTTTGCTGTATATCCATCTGGACCAGGTGTTTTTCTCATTTCCATTGAATTAATTACCGCTTCAATTTCTATTTTTTTAATTGGTTCATTCAAAACTTTCCATATTTTCTGTTAACGGAGCTATTTTAATTTTTTGCAAATATATTTCCATCTTCTCTTTGTTTATCTTAAAGCCTTTAAACAATTTGGCATAATATTTTAAAAAATTCTCTTTTGATTCCTTCTTGATCCACAATCTCTTTACCACCACCTACTATTTTGTTAATAATTTTGTTTTCTCTCTTTTTTTTCATTTGCCAAGCCAAATATTTTTCAGGTTTATTTGCTCCTTCAAAAGATTTCTGCTGCAATCTTTTCAGATTTCATTCCAATTCTTTATTTAACAAATGTCTCATTTGTGTTTGAAGTATTGTAATTTCCCTCATAATTTTCTTTTTACCAGGTCTCTTCCTCAGCTCCCCCTCTTTTTTCTTTATTTCATTCTGAATGTCCAACAATTGTTTTTCCTTTGCTCTTTTATCTTTATTATTCAGTGTAATCAGTATCCCTCTCATTACTGCTTTATATGTATCCCAAACTGTTTGAAATTCAATATCCTCCATATCATTTATTTGGAAGAAAGCTTTAGTTTCTTTCTCTAGAGATGCCACTATTTCTTTATTTTGTAGTAAATCTTCATATAACCTCCATCTTCTCACCTTTTTGGTCGACTTAGTTGACCACAATAATGGATTATGATCTGCTCTGTCACAGCTGGGGCCGGGTCAGGCAAAGTCCAGAGGCAGTCCGAGGCCTGCAGCCAGCAAGCAGGAGTGTCCGAGGTGCCAAATCCGAATCGCTGTGCAAATATCGCAGGTCCGAGGTCCAGAAGCCGAGGTCAGGGAGTCCAGAAGTCAAAAGCCAAAGTCAGGGAGTCAGGAACCAAAGTCAAGCTGGAGTGGATGCTAGAACGTCAGGGAGATGACTAGTTGCTTCCACAAAGCCTCCTCCCAAAGCTCACAGCTATATAGCCCTCTGCTGGCTGTTGCCCATTTGGGCTAATTGCTGGCTCTGGGAGGCAGCCAGGATCCTGTTACAACTCAAGCATCCTTGCTCTTAGGAGGGCCAGAATCCTCTCAAAACTCAGGACTCAGGGAGCATCTTGCTTGTGAGCGTGCCGCCCTCCTCCGATCCCTGAGGTCCTGACGGAGGCAGTCACGCACACGAGCCACCCGAGAGGGCGAGGCAGGGGGGCTGGGATCTTCTTCAGCAGAAGGCAGGGGTACTGGTGCAGGTGGCAGGGGCACAGTTTCCTCTGCAGACTCGTCTTCCTCTGCAGGGTCCCCAGCACCCATGACACTATCCCCCCCCAGGGCCCCGCTCCGTCGAGGGACCTGGGAGGTCGGGGTGGTCGTTGTGGAACTGTTGCACCAAGTCCAGGGCATGAAGATTGTCCACGGGCTCCCAAGACCGGTCTTCTGGGCTGTATCCCTCCCAGTCCACAAGGTACTGGAGGCCTCCGCGATGGTACCGGGAGTCCAGGATCTGGCGCACCTCGTATTCTTCCTCGTCATCCACCAACACCGGTGGTGGTGGCGGTGGGCAAGGAGGCCGAGCTGGGTCAGGGGGTGCAGCTGGAACAAGGAGGGAGTGATGGAACACAGGGTGAATGCGGAGGTGAGGTGGCAACTGGAGCCTGAAGGCGACGGGGTTTATTTGGTCCATGACGGGGTAGGGTCCAATGAACCACGCATCCAGCTTGTGAGACCGACCAGGCCGGCGCAGGTAGCGAGTTGAGAGCCACACCTGATCCCCCGGCTGGACTGGGGGGCCTTCCTGCCTCTTCCGGTCCGCAGCCAGTTTATATGCTTCCTTGGCCCGCTGTAGCTGCTCTCGGAGCAAGTCTTGGCTGGCGCGGAGTTCTTGCAGGTAGGCCTCGATGGCAGGGACATTCGTGGGTGGCAGGATCGCCGGGAAGAACCGAGGGTGGTAGCCGTAGGTTGAAGCAAATGGGGTCATTTGGGTAGACGAGTGGACCGTGTTGTTGTATGCAAACTCCGCTAGAGGCAACAGAGTGGTCCAGTCGTCCTGCTGGCAGCAGGTGTAGCAGCGGAGATATTGCTCTAGCGTGGCATTGGTGCGCTCTGTCTGACCATCTGTCTGCGGGTGGTAGGCTGAGGGCAGGTGCACTCGAGTACCCAGGCTGGAATGGAGGGCTTGCCAGAACCAAGAGGAGAACTGGGGCCCCCGGTCTGAGATCAGGTGGGCTGGGAGTCCGTGCAGACGAAAGATGTGTTGCAGGTAGAGCTGAGCTGTCTCCTGAGCTGTGGGAAGTTTCGGGCACGGAATGAAGTGGGCCATCTTGGTAAATAGGTCGACGACCACCAAGATGCAAGTCTGACCTTTGGATCATGGGAGTTCCGTGATGAAGTCCATCGAGATGGTATCCCAGGGTCCTGAGGGTGCGGGCAAGGGCTGTAACAACTCCGAGGGTTTGGCCGGGATGTCTTTGGCCCGCCGACAGATGTCACAGGAGCTGACATAACGGGCAACATCGGAGCGAACTCGTGGCCACCAGAATTCTTGCGTCAGCAAGTGGGTGGTCTTATGCTTTCCGAAGTGCCCGGCGGGCAACGAGTCGTGGGTCAGGCGTAGCACTTCTGCCCGTAAGGGCCCGGGCGGCACATAGAGGCGTTCGCAGTGTAGCAAGAGACCGCCTCGAGTCGTGAACTCGCCTGCCGAGTCATCTTGGAGGGCCTGGAGGTGTTGCTGGACCCAGAGATCATTGGCCTGGCTAGCACGAATGTCCTCCACGAGTGTGGGTGAAGTGGAGGTGGCTGCAAACACTGAGGGCGGCAGGATGGGAGCAGCGGGCACGGCCTCAGTTGAAGCAGGGGCGTATTCCGGTTTCCAGGAGAGTGCATCTGCTTTCTGGTTCTGGGTATGGGGGATGTAGGAGATCTGGAAGTCAAAGCGAGAGAAGAATAGGGACCACCGGATCTGGCGCTGGTTGAGACGGCGGGTGGTCTGGAGGTGCTCTAAGTTCCGGTGGTCGGTGAGCACTTGAACAGGGTGGCGAGCCCCTTCGAGGTAATGCCTCCAAACCTCAAAAGCCGCCTTGATCGCGAGCAACTCTCTTTCCCAGATGGTGTAGTTCCTCTCCGCAGCGGTGAGCTGGCGCGAGTAATAGGCGCAGGGCTGGAGTGGCTGAGACGGCTCCTCGCGCTGGAACAGCACTGCTCCCAGGGCCACGTTGGAGGCATCAGCTTCCACCGTAAAGGGAAGCTGGGGGTCAGGGTATCTCAGGAGTGGCCCGGTGGCAAAACGGGTCTTCAGAGTGGAGAAGGCGTTATCGGCCTCTGGGGACCAGCGGAAGGGTTCTTTGGGGCGGAGTAGTTGAGTCAGGGGTGTTGTCAGGGAGGCATAGGCCGGGATGAATTGCCGATAGTAGTTGGCAAACCCAAGGAACCGCTGCAGGTCTTTGCGATTCTGAGGAGCCTGCCAGGTCAGGACCGCTTCCACTTTTTTCGGGTCCATGAGGAACCCCTGCGGTGACACAATGTGACCGAGGAATTCAACAGAGCGCAGGTCAAAGTCGCACTTCTCCAGCTTGGCGTAGAGGCCATGGGTTCGTAGGCGCTGCAGGACTTGGCGGACATGCTCGGCGTGCTGGGCAGGATTGCGGGAGTAAATTAGGATGTGATCTAGATATATGATTGCGAAGCAGTTGAGCAGGTCCCGGAATATGTCGTTCATGAACCTCTGGAAGACAGCGGGGGCGTTGGTCAATCCGAAGGGCATCACCAGGTGCTCGTACTGCCCGTATCGGGTCCCAAAGGCGGTCTTCCATTCGTCTCCGGGCCGTATGCGCACCAAATTGTACGCTCCATGGAGGTCCAGCTTGGTATAGAGTTGGGCCCCCTTTAAGCGATCCAAGAGTTCAGGGATCAGTGGTAGAGGGTACCGGTCGCGGATGGTGATTTTGTTCAGGGCCCGGTAATCATTGCACAGCCGCTCCCCACTTTTCTTCTTCACGAAGAGGACTGGGGCAGACAGGGGAGAGGTTGAGGGTCGGATGAATCTGTGTTTCAGGTTCTTATCTAGGAAGTCTCGCAGAGCGGCCAACTCAGGCTCCGACATTGGATACAGACGCCCCACCAGGAGTGGTGCCCCAGGTATCAAGTCAATGGCACAGTCATAGGGCCGGTGAGGGGGAAGCTGATCCGCCCCTGTCTCCTCAAAGACATCGGCGAAATCCGCATACTTCTGAGGGAGCTGAGGACCACCACTTGGGATGCCGGCTGCCAGAGTGGTGGGAGGAGGCAGGTGGGGGCATGGGTCTCGGAAACATAGTTCCTGCTGGGCCCAGTCCACGATGGGGTTGTGCAGCTTCAGCCAGGAAAGGCCCAGAATCAGTGGGAAGCGAGGCATGCGGGCGACATTAAACTGCAGCTGTTCTTGGTGCTGCTGGACATGGAAAGTGATGGGACAGGTCTCCTGGGTGACGGGCCCAGAACGGAGGCGGCGCCCATCAATAGCCTCCACCAGCGACGGAATCGCTTTTGTCTGCACCGGAATCTGGTGCTGCTTCACAAAGGCGGCATCTATAAAACAGTGGGCTGCTCCTGAGTCCAGCATGGCATACACGAACAGCCAGCGTTTGTCAGGCAGACGGAGTTTGACAGGTAGCAGGAACGGGCCCGGGGTCTCAGCCCGCTGTTCGGAGGACCCAGCTAGTCGCCCCAGGCTGGGGGGTCCACTTACACCTGGGGCTGCCCTTTTGGCGGCGGTGGCAGCGAAAGTCCGGGTGTCCGATGCTTAGCAGGACAGCCGGAGGCATAGTGGCCTGCCGTACCGCAGTAGAGGCACAGATTCTGCGTGCGGTGTCTGGCCTTTTCCTCTGGGGTCAGGCGGGGTCGAGCAGCTCCAAGCTGCATAGGCTCATCCTTGGCACTGGTACTAGCTAGGGACGGGCTAGGAGCCAAGTGGCATGGCGCAGGGAGCTGGCGCCCTCTGGTCTTGGCTTGGCGGCGACTTTCCAGGCGGCCATCGATGCGGAGGCAGAGGGTGATAAGTTGTTGGAGCGTGGGTGGTTGCTCTGCCCTGGCCAGCTCATCCAGGACCTCCTCTGCCAACCCCTCGGTAAACTGGTCCATCTGGGCAGCCTCATTCCACACCAGGTCTTGGGTCAGGAGCTTGAATTCGGTGGCATATTGGGCCACCGAGGAGTTGCTTTGCTTCAGTGCCCTGATCTTCCGGTTGGCTGTAGCTGCTTGGACTGGGCTAGAGAAAGCAGCAGACAGGTGGGCCTCAAACCCCTGGTAATTAGTTAGTAGGGGAGAGGACGTGACCAGCAAGGGTGTGGCCCATTTGGCCGCTTGCCCCTTTAACAGACTGATGATGAAACACACCTTTGTCTTGTCACTGAGGAAGTCCCGTGCTCTCAGTTCAAAGTACAGCCGGTACTGTGCTAGGAAGGCAGGAAATTCTTCCACGGCACCCCCAAACCTGTCAGGTGGGGGAACTGGGCACTTGGCTGGAGCACTGGCCGCAGGTTGTTGCTGCAAGTGCACTACTGCCTGTGTTAGCTGCTGTACCTGGGCTTGGAGCGCAGCCAGTAGTTCTGTGGTTTCACTTGCTTCAGCCTCCATCCTGTGGAGTGGGTGTTTGTCGGGTGGAAGCAATCTGTCACGGCTGGGGCCGGGTCAGGCAAAGTCCAGAGGCAGTCCGAGGCCTGCAGCCAGCAAGCAGGAGTGTCCGAGGTGCCAAATCCGAATCACTGTGCAAATATCGCAGGTCCGAGGTCCAGAAGCCGAGGTCAGGGAGTCAGGAACCAAAGTCAAGCCGGAGTGGATGATAGAACGTCAGGGAGATGACTAGTTGCTTCCACAAAGCCTCCTCCCAAAGCTCACAGCTATATAGCCCTCTGCTGGCTGTTGCCCATTTGGGCTAATTGCTGGCTCTGGGAGGCAGCCAGGATCCTGTTACAACTCAAGCATCCTTGCTCTTAGGAGGGCCAGAATCCTCTCAAAACTCAGGACTCAGGGAGCGTCTTGCTTGTGAGCGTGCCGCCCTCCTCCGATCCCTGAGGTCCTGACGGAGGCGGTCACGCACACGAGCCACCCGAGAGGGCGAGGCAGGGGGGCTGGGATCTTCTTCAGCAGGAGGCAGGGGTACTGGTGCAGGTGGCAGGGGTACAGTTTCCTCGGCAGACTCGTCTTCCTCTGCAGGGTCCCCAGCACCCATGACATGCTCCTACTTTAGGTAAGATCTCTATTTTCTTTGTAATAAGACCTAAGTCTTTTGTACCCCACAACATGTCAATTCTTGAAAAGGTATTATGTCTTGCTGAAAAAAAGGTATAGTCCCGCACTTCAGGGTTGAACTTCCTCCATATATCTTCCAGATTATCTTGTTTAACTAATTCATAAAAGGACTTTGGCAATTTTCCTTCTTTATTATTTTTTCCCAGATCTATCCAATGCATTCTTAATTTTTCCATTAAAGTCCCCCATTATCATAATTTGTTCATATGTCACATTATCCAGATTTCAAAAGGTCCATGTATCTGTTTGTAATAAAGATTACATTCTCTGATGACAAATGGTCAGGGGTCGTTTTGTAGAAAAATAGGTAGTGGAGCTTATCCAGGGATTGTTATGCAGCTGCACATACTATTCAATGGACAAGGAGGTGGAACTCTCAGAAAGAGGAGGTGAAACTCTCAGAAAGGTTCAGGAACTGTGCTCCTGTGAGCTCCCACTGAATCTGAGGCCTGCAAATGGTTATGCAGTTTACTACTCCTCCAACAAGAGTTTGGTACTGGAATTAATATGACAGTTTATCACCCTTCACTACACTGAAGTATTTGGGAAGGAAAGTGCTAAGTAATGAACGCATATTCTCTCATTAAGAAGCTTGAATGTGCTGCTGCATCATCTTGGTGAACCATGTGAGCTAGATCTTATTTAAGCCAATAATTAATTAGTTGGACTTGGAAAGCTGCTACTCTTTCAGCAACAATTTCTCCCTTTTATTTGTGATAACATAATAAATAATAGAACAAAGCAGTAGACAAGTGCACCTTTAAGACCAACTAAGTTTTATTCAGAATGTAAGCTTTCGTATGCTTTTAAGCAGACTTCATCAGACAAAATGGGAATGGCAAGCAGCAATTCTTAATATAAGTTGACAGTGAGTTGGTATGTGGAATCATGAGAATGTTTTTAGCAGATTAAAAGAATCACAAATAGGGATCTGTGTTTGTTAATGTTAGAACAAAGCAGAGCTGAAACAACACTGGAGGGTGATAAAAAGCAGACTGCTGTTGTAAGTTCGAAGTGCCATAAATCTAGGTAGCATTCTGGCATGGTTTCTCAAGAGGTTATAGTTTGTCATCCATTATAGTTTGTCATTAAAAAAAAGAAGACGACATTAAAATACAGTCTATTGCTTTGTTCTATTGCTTCAGACCAACATGGCTGCCTATTGGGATCTGTCTACATAGAATAAATAATACTGGCCTACTTTACAAAACTGTTGTAGGATGACTGCAATAAAGGAAGTAAAATGCTGAACTAAATACTGAAACAAACTGTATCAACACCAAGTATTATTATGTGCAGGATTAATCCCACATAACAAATGGTCAGCTATTTAAAACACCACCATCTGTTTAGCAGGAAGGAATTTCTGGAACCAAACACACACACACATTTATTTCCCAATATACAGACAGTACAGTTAGAACAAACTGCAATGACTCTCTGTTACCATTTTGTGATTGGGGTAGGCACAGATTTCAGTTTCAGGAATTGTGGAATTTGAAACTCATGCCTTTAAAAAGGCCCCAAATTAAACAATTTGCATTCATTTCCTCCTTCCCAGGACACAGGTCAGTCAGTTGTTAGTTGGCGTCTGTTGTACTTTCAAATTTAGAGGACTTCCAAAAGCTGAGGTCAATTCTTCCCACAGAAAACAGTAGTACTATAAAATTTAAAGGGACAGAAGATGCCAATTAACAATTGATGATTGGCATGAGGTTCCATTCTCTTCTTCCCTTTCTCCTGTACCCCCAAAACTGCAACATTCCTGATATTCTGGAAGATATTTTTTTGTCACTCCCCAGAATTTTAGGAATGCTTAAGGTTATTTCAGATATACCCAAGCTGATCTAAAACAGCTAATTACAACTTGAGCAAATCCAAATGCAGACTCCTAGTGACAATGCAAAACATACATGCACCTTGAAATGTTGATTTATTTTTTTTTGCCCTGCCCTGTGATCTTTGCATATGACTGCAGTCAGAAGGGCAATCCAAACACAGAACTTCTTTTTAGTGCATTTATTTACATTAGTAGATTAATTGACTTTGAATGGTATAACTGCTTAGGTCTGCACTGTAAGCATTACATGTGTTTCGCTAATTTTTGCTAGAAGAGTGAGATTTTAGCTGAGTCTCTGTCCATGCTGTTTTTGCAGGACAAAATGATGGTTCAGAAGTGTAGATCCTTTTCCATCATAGCACACTGATTATGGAATTCTTCATTTTAAAGCCCAAGATCATTAAGGTAATTCTGGAAGGCAGGAGGGGAAATCTCCATTTTAGTGAGATTTTAGGTTGTTTAGACTGTTGCTACTGTTTTAATATACTTGATTACTAACTGGGCTTTTTTACAGCAATGTATTTGTTAGCCTACATGTGCATTTATTCAAGCTGTCTAGCCCCACCCCCTTTTTTCAGATTCAAAATAGCTTTCAATGTCTCTCATGGCACGTCTCCATCGAATTTCTTTGTGATCAATTAGTCATAAAAATTCATTCACATATACAAAAATTCCAATTGATTTTGAGAATGAGTGAGAGTCCAAATTTGTCTTACCTTAGCAATGATGCGACACAAATGGGCACCTTCCTGGGTAAGACTGAATAAGTTGTTTGTAGAGGATTCAGCAGAATACAGATTATCCGATGAATTTATTTCTCTTATGAGATTCTGTTTAACACATACCAAAATACATTTCATTTACTTCTATTCAAAAAGAAAGTGCACCATATAGGGCTTTGTTTATATCAAGTTTAGTGTATTATAACTGGGCAGGATAATTATTTTTTTCAGAAAATACTCTGTCTTCCAGTTTGTTGATGCCGTTATTTGTTCCCCAAGCTATTGAGCTTCTATTATGAATTAAAAAAAATAGTTTTGCAACTAAAATTGTGCTACCATCTAGAATTTAATATACAATATTTTACTACATTAATAGAAAATTATGTAGCTGCAACCTAACCACGGTAACGCATGCAACAGTCACCTTCAGAATAGACTGCTGTAACTTGCATTATGTAGACTTTCCCTTGAGGCTGACGTAGAAGTTCCAACTAATCCAGAATGTGACTGTGCGGGTCCCTAGAGGGACAGGGACCCCTAGGATGGCACATACACAACCTGTGGTTTGCAAACTACATTGGTTACTGGTGGAGCACTAGATCAGATTCAAGGTGTTGGTATTAACCTTTAAGGCCATTCACAGTCAAGAGCCCACATACCTTCAGGACTGCCTCTCTCAATTATATCCCCAACAGGTACAAAAAAGCAGGTACAAAAAAAATCTCCTGGTGGTTCCCGGCCTAAGAGAGATCTAGCTGTCCTTGACCAGGGCCAGGGCCTTTTTGGACCTGACCCCTGCCTGGTAGAACTCCCTGCCAGAGAACATCCATGCCCTGCAGGATTCATTACCCTTCCACAGGGCCTGCAAGGCAGAGGTGTTCTGCCAGGTCTTTGGTTGAGGACAGTATCAGGGCAATAAGTAATCTGGCGCTCTCAAGTTCCCCAGCCCCCTTTCCTACCTCAGACGTTGATCAGTGGTGACACCTAATTTTTGCCATCTGGATTATTTTAGAAATTGTATTTTGACTGTATTTTAATTGCTATTTGATATGATTGATTTAGACTATTTATTGTTTAGAGAGTTTTATCCTGTTGTAAGCTTCCCTGAGCCCTGCATGCAGGGAAGGGTGGCCTAAAAGCCTAAGGAATAAATATATAAAGCAATAAACAAAAAGCACTACAAAGTTTGGCACACTGTAATTTTAAAGATACAAATGATTTTTTTAAAATATATGTTAAACATACAGTCATGAAACTCATCCACCATATTTCTAACAATGGTGCTCAATGGTGGTTACTAAGGGACTTTTAAAGCAACTTCATAAAATATTTTGTTTTTATTCCAATATTGTGTGGCATAATATTATTTTAAAACAAAGAACACATACAATTCAGGCATTACATACCTAGTAAACGTGGGCTAGAGCATACCAAACACCATGTAGAAAATCTATTACACATACTCCAAAATGTGAAGATAAACTCTGACAGATTAGGATAAAGCAGTACAAAACTGGCCCTGGTCTGTTAGCTCAGGCTAGCCAAATCTCATCAGATCTTGGAAGCTAGGCAGGGTTAGCCCTAGTCAGTATTTGGATGGTGTTACGGTTTCCCCTTACCCGAAGCTAGGGACAGGAAGAAACCCTGGGTCAAGGAGCAAGGCAAAACAAATCACAAAATTAGAGGGGGGATAGTTCTCACTCTAGCCTAAGATGGTATCTGCCACCAGCCTCTTCTTGACTCCCCCCCCCCCAACATCCGAGTGAAGAGACAAGCTTCGGGAAGTAACAGAAAAGTCAGCCCTGCAAGGTTGGCTTGCAGTCTTAGTTTCCAAATTAAGATGTTATGGGTGGTCAAGTTTAAGACTTCTGGATTTAGCTTTTGAGGCTACAGAAGACAAGAAACCATACCAGGTTAAAAAATATAAGTGGTTTATTAAAATGCAAAGGTATTTCTTAAAGGACACGATTGTAAAGGGTAAAATCAAAAAATCCTAGCATAACCAGCATAGCTATTACAATATTCAATAGTTCACAAAGTTTGCCAGGTTCAGCACCAGCCAGCGCCTTACCATCCCTACTGGAGGCGGCGACGGGCTGGGCGTTGGAGCACCCAAGGTTGATAATCCTGGGTGACTTCAACGTCCATGCTGATGACCCGTCCTCCAGTCAGGCGATGGACCTAGTGTCTTCCATGGCGACACTGGGACTCTCTCAACTTGTTGTAACCCCCACTCACCAGGCTGGTCACATGTTAGACCTGATCTTTGCGGCCGGGGTTGTTGTGAGCGATATAACCGCCAAGGCGGTGCCATGGTCGGATCACTTTGCCCTCAAGGCCCGTGTAGACTTGCCTCCCCAAACCTGTTTAGCCGAGGAGCCTATTATGGCTCGCCCGCGGAGCCAGATGGACCCGGAACGGTTCCAAATGGCTCTGCGGGATCCCTGGCCCTCTGGCACCTCTCTCGATGGCCTGGTTGAGTCCTGGAATAATCGGCTCTCCAGAGCCATCGAGGAGATTGCACCTCGGCGCCCTCTGCGGCCTCGGACTAAGCCGGCTCCGTGGTATACCCCGGAACTGCGCCGGCTGAAGCAAGGCCTTAGACGGCTAGAGAGGCAATGGCGGCGTACCCGCGACGAAGCGACTAGAACATCTTATAGGAAGTTTATGAAGACCTATGAGATGGCAATCAAGGCCACAAAGAAAACATACTTTGCGACCAAGATTGCATCTGCAAATTCGCGCCCAGCTCAATTGTTTAGAATAATTCGGAACCTTACTTCACTGCCACAGGGCAACCCAAAAGCTAAGGAATTGGAGATAGGCTGCGAGGCTTTTGCGAAGTTTTTTGCAGATAAGGTCCAATCGCTCCGCCACGACTGCCCCGCCAATTTAGACGCAGTAAGTGAACTTGAGGCCCAATGCGTGTCTTCGGATGTAACCTTGGACTGCTTCGACCCGCTCAGCTTGGAGGAAGTTGACAGAATTCTTGGCACTGCACGATCCACAACTTGTGATCTGGACCCATGTCCCTCCTGGTTAATTAAGGCCTGCCAGGAGGAATTGAAATGTCCTATACGGGACATTATAAATCGATCTCTTTCGGAGGGTGTTTTCCCAACATCCCTGAAAGAGGCAGTGGTCCGCCCTCTCTTGAAAAAAGCTACATCAGACCCGGCCGTATTGGCACATTACCGGCCGGTCTCAAATTTGCCCTTTTTGGGCAAAATTATAGAGAGGGCTGTGGCGTTGCAGTTACAGGATTTTCTGGAAGACGCTTCCACCTTGGACCCATGCCAGTCCGGCTTTCGCCCGGGCCATGGGACGGAAACAGTCTTGGTCGCCCTCATAGATGACCTCCGGCGGCAACTGGATCGGGGCGGCTCGGCGGTATTGCTGCTGCTCGACCTGTCGGCGGCGTTCGACATGGTCGACCACCGGCTGCTGACCCGCCGCCTCGCCGACGCAGGAATTCGGGGGCTAGCCTTACAATGGCTCTCCTCCTTCCTTGAAAATCGGGGACAAAGGGTGGCAATTGGGGGGAAGCTGTCTCAGAGACACCCGCTTCATTGTGGGGTGCCTCAGGGGGCAGTTCTCTCCCCGACATTGTTTAACATCTTTATGCGCCCCCTTGCCCAGCTTGCCCGGAGGTATGGGCTTGGTTGTCATCAGTACGCTGATGATACCCAGCTCTATCTATTGATGGAAGGCCGGACTGGTGATGTCCCTACAAATTTGGACCGGGCGTTACAGGCCGTGGCTGACTGGCTCAGGCTGAGCGGGCTGAAGTTGAATCCAACGAAGACTGAGGTCCTTTGCGTGGGTCGGGACGGACCGGGGGGGGAGATTACTCTGCCAGCTTTTGACGGTGCGCCACTGACACCAGTGCGCAAGGTCAAGAGCCTGGGGGTGCTACTGGAATCCTCGCTATCGATGGAGGCCCAGATAGCTACCACCTCAAGATCCGCCTTCTTCTATCTTAAGAGGGCGAGGCAGTTGGCTCCCTTCCTGGAACGCGACGACCTAGCAACTGTGATCCACGCAACGGTCACCTCAAGACTAGACTACTGCAATGCCCTCTACATGGGGCTGCCCTTGTGCCGAACGCGAAGACTTCAGGTAGTGCAGAACGCAGCGGCCAGGCTGTTGATGGGACTACCTAGGTGGGAACATGTGCGGCCGGTGCTGCGGGATCTGCATTGGCTACCGGTCGTCTACCGCGTTCGGTATAAGGTGCTGGTTATTACCTTTAAAGCCCTATATGGCCGAGGACCTGCCTACCTCAGGGACCGCCTCTCCCCATATATCCCCAGGAGAGCGTTAAGATCTAGCTCCCAAAACCTCCTACAAATCCCTGGGCCAAGAGAGGCTAGAATGAAGATAACTCGGGAGCAAGCCTTCTCATTAGTGGCCCCGCGCTGGTGGAATCAACTCCCAGAGGGGGTGCGAGCCCTGCGGGACCTGAACCAGTTCCGCAGGGCTTGCAAAACCTCTCTTTTCCAACTCGCATTTGAATTAGGACCAGACTAACTTGATAAAATCATTCTACTCTAGCCATCTTATGTTGTAACTGAAGCTGTTAATATGTAATTGTGACACCAGAAATTATAGCACCTATTTTTATGTATTTTAATCTATATATGTAATTGTATTGTACTTATAATGTTTATCTGCTTTTAATTGAATCATGACGTAGTCGTGTCTGTGAGCCGCCCTGAGCCCGCCTTTTGGTGGGGGAGGGCGGGATATAAAAATAAAATTTATTATTATTATTATTATTATCAACCTCTGGTTCTCAGAGATAAACCAGGGCTTCAGCCCATTTCAGGAACAGCAATCAAAATGGAATCTGTAATGTATGTGGACTCAAGTGAGAACTAGGCTTCCCAATCCCCAGGTCCCAGTGGGGGATCCCCCAGTTTTACAGGCTTCACCCCTCCCCCAGCCAGCTGGCTGGTGGGGGAAGCCTCACCCCCACAGCCATTATGCACCTCCATGAACAATTCCCATAAGGAATGGAGAATTGATCTGCGGGTATCGGGGGCTCTGGGGGGGCTGTTTTTTGAGGTAGAGGTGCCAAATTTTCAGTATACCATCTAGTGCCTCTTCCCAAAATACCCCCCAAGTTTCAAAAGTATTGGACCAGGGGATCCAATTCTACGAGCCCCAAAAGAAGGTGCCCCTATCCTTCATTATTTTCTATGGAAGGAAGGCATTTTAAAAGGTGTGCTGTCCCTTTAAATGTGATGGCCAGAACTCCCTTGGAGTTCAATTCTGCTTGTCACACCCCTGCTTCTGGCTCCACCCCCAATGTCTCCTGGCCACACACCCCAAAGTCTCCTGGCCCCACCCCCAAAGTCCCCAGATATTTCTTGAATTGGACTTGGCAACCCTAGTGAGAACTGAAAGCGTGCTCCTGCCGGGCTCATTGGAGCCAGACGGCCAGAGCTTGGGGACTTGGGAACAATGGGCAGTAGGATCCAAAACCCTGATGCCTTGCTCCAATCACGGGCCCCCTGCTGGTTTGAATGGTCCAATCAAATGCTCACACAGGAACACAAAAGTGTATATAGTTGGCCCTGTGGGCCTAGGTAGCCAGTCTTATATGTATGCCTCAAGATGCTGTAATCAATAAAGAGCTGATGATTCACTACCACCTCGCCTCTGCCATGCATTGAACCCACTATATTATAGAATCCAAGCAAGGCTGAGTTGAGCCACCACTGAAATTATGCTTGCCAAGTGATCATCAAGCCAGCAGACAAGACAAAAGCTGCCTAACTTATAGCAAAGAATTCTGATGGGCCTCGGACCCAGAGAAACTAATCAGAATCAGAAAGATGATGTAACTCTCTTCTCTTGTTTCTGAGAAACATGACCAAATGGATTAGCAGTCCATTTTCTCAGGTAGCAAGGTCATTCCTTCAGATGTTAAGTATTTGCTAATTAGGAGGCCTAGGTGAGGATGGCACCCTCCTATAGCCAGATAGAAGCAGTTAACCTGAAGGTCACAGTTCTTGTTGTTTCAACAACCTCTGTGAGAAACTATTTTGGAGGCCTTAAGCCTGAACCAAGATTTTACACTGAGCAAAACTTGAGGTGAACCAGAATTCTTTACAGTTGGGAGACCACCAAGGAATACTAGGGTCATGATGTGGAGCCAGACAATGACAAACCACCTCCAATTGCCTTGAAAACCTCATGGGTCACCATAAATCAGCTGTGATTTGATGGGCAAAAAAAAAAACAACAGCTGAAAACATGTATTCATAAAGAGGTGGGGTTTTGGTGCCCCCCCCTATTTTTATGTGCATGTGTTGGGAGGGGGGGGTTGAACATGCATTTGTGTGTGCCCCTGGAAATTATAGTGACCTCTGGTGACTGACCCCTACTGGGGGTATGGAAGATATTCAGAGAGGTAGATGAATAAAGCCTGCTCCTGGCTCTGGCTCTGGTATCCCAAGGTGGTCTCCCAACCAAGTATTTGCCAGAGTCAATCCTGCTTAGCTTCCAAGATCTGACAAGATTGGGCTTGCCTGAGCTAATCAGGTCAGGGCCATGTATTCTTAAAGTATTAATAAATGCAGCTGTGCACAGAGTACTAAATATTTACTAACCTTTATTTCATGTGTTAAAGCTAGTTCTATCAGTTGGCCAAAATAATGTGCAACTGTAGTTAGTGCATCATTAATGCAAATTTTCATACTCTTTAATATCTGTTCATCTTCAATTTGTATGCACCTTAAAAGAAATGTGACAGCTCAATTAATAACACATTAAAACATCAGCTTCTTTATCCATGACAGTAGTCTGTAGTTTTTTTGTTTCTTATACAAGCCTTATCTCCACTGAATACAATGGAGATTTCCAAGAAAATGTGCATAACATTTCCCTGCATGTAATATGGTATATGAGCAAGAATAGTCTTACTTGTGGCTCATCCCAGGCTTTTGCCAGGCCCCATACTGGGGTGGTGCCCTAACAGTTAGAGGGAGTAACAGAAAATGATGGTGAAAATGGAGTCAAAATACAAACTATAGTGCATTTTTGTTCAGAGTGGGTTGGATGATAATAAATGACATGGGTACCCAATTCTTGATTTTTGCCCAGACCCTGTGATCACTAATATTGCCCCCACATGTGAGTGTGTAAGGTATTGAAACATAAATGTGCATGCTCCAAACAAATTTCTATCCTGACGAAGGCAAAACTGGAGCAGTCCTGAATGATTTACAAATACTTGTTTTATGGTGTGATACATAAATATATAACATAAAATAAATCATATATAATATATATGACATATTTTATGACTTTCTGGTCTCTTATAAACTGCCTAGAACAGAACACTGGAGAGGTGACATAAATTCCCTAAATAAATTTTAAAATGATGAGCTCAAACTTCAGATCTAAATTCAGTGTAAAGTATAGATAATCCATATGTCCAAATTCAGGCCGGGGAAGATGTTGTTGCTAAAGTAATATTCATAAGAGAAGTCCAATAGGTTTCCCATGAACATCTGAAATCATATGGAAGATAATGTTCAAAAAGTACAGTAATAAAATCATTAAAATGATCAAACAAATGAAATGGAAGAATAAACAGTTGTGGTTAGGGGATGCTGCCACAAGGTAAGGCAAAACAACAATTACCTGGCTTAACTTGGCAGGAGATCATATGCTGAAGCAATTGTGATGTGATGTTTCTGTGCTTGAAATTACAGATGGGCACAAACCACATTTTTGCAGTATGGTTCATGGCTGAACCACCAACCAAACCACAAACCCATATGAACTAGGAGTTGGTTCATGAATCAACTGGTTTGTATTGGTTCATGAGCCATTTAAAGTTTAAACCCCTGCTTTCTGTTCTCCGCAGGGTTTTTTGCAGTGCTTCCAAACAGCTGGTTGGTTTAAATGGCTCTGAGTCCCATTTAAATGGCTGCTATCTGCTATCTGCTCCCCATGAAATTTGCAGCAAGCAGAAAGCAAGGATCTGCCACTCATCTGTTTAAATGGCTCAAAGCCATTTAAACCCTGTTTCATGTTCCCTATGGCTTTTTCATGGTGTTTTTCATGAAGAGCAGGAAGCAGGAGTAACCACGAACTGCATCAAAATTTGTGGAACTACATGGCCATTCTTAAGTTCACAAACATCATTTCACAAACCACAAACCAACCAAAATTCATGACAAATTTCATTTGTGCCCATCCATACTTCAAATATAAGTATAAGGAGGCAGCTCCTCATGGCAAGCTGTATATTCAAAATAGCTCCTCACACATTTCTGGTGTCAGGAACAGGCTAGAAATGAGGATGGCTTTTTCATAATCCAGGCCAGAAATGTTTATCTTCCATCCTATGGTCCTTGAAGTCAGTTATGGAACTGGTGACTTCGGCCAGATCTAGGATCTAGATTAAATGCTTGGAAAATAATGAAGTGCCATATTTAAGCTTAGAGGGAAGATTTGAGCAGGTTCTATGGGAGGTTGGCACAATTTTTTTCTAAATAAAATAAGTAAAGATATGATTACTAGTAACATTTAATATTACCTTTCAGTAACTGTAGTAAGTTCTGAACATTTCTCCACTAAGACTTTTTCATACTATAGTAGAAAAAAAAGAAATACAAATATTGTGTGTCAGTATATCTGGTTCTCAATGTAACCTTATCTATGGATACATAAATTCAGACTGGAGCCATGGGCAGGCAACACAGATCTTTCTACAAGCATTTTAAAAGTCCAGGTTTTCAGAAAATTCTCAAATTAAGCAAGAGATATTAACCACCTGCAAATGATTTTTGGAGCATCTCTAGCTTTACAAAATGAATACCCTTAGTTAACCACATAGGAGCCTCATGGCACAGTATTGGCAGTATTGCAGTCCAAGCTCTGCTCACAAGCTGAGTTCAATCCTGGTGGAAGCCGAGTTCAGGTAGCCGTCTCAAGGTTGACTCAGCCATCCATCCTTCCAAGGTCAGTAAAATGGGGGTAAAGTGTAGATGGGGGAAGGCAATAGCAAACCACCTCATAAAAAGTCTGCCATGAAAACGTCATAATGCGATGTCACCCCAGAGTCGGAAATGACTGGTGCTTGCACAGGGGACTGCCATTACCTTTAGGTAACCACCAGGGCCGGATCTAGGGGGGGGGGCAAAGGGGGGTGCTTGCCCTGGGCGCTGACAGGGGGGGTGCCAAATTGGGTATGGAGTACATTGTATTCTATGGGACCATAAGATAGAATGGCCCATAAGGGGGCGCCATTTTTTCAATTTGCCCCCCCTCAAAAAAGATGTAGATCCGGTCCTGGTAACCACATTAATATTGACAGACTTCAAGCCTTTGTTTCTGTCAGGAAAAGGCAGAGGGAAAAGGCAGGAAAATGGCCTTTGTCTCATTTGGCCCTTGGACTCATTGGAAATAGGCCTGGCAGCAGCCACAGGATGACTCAACACCATACAACTTGAAGGACTCATCCAGAACTGCCTGCATTCTAATGTTCAACAGCAGTCACCACATGAAAATCATTGCGAGTTTCAAACTAGATCTGGGAGACCAAGGTTCAAATCCCCACTTCATTGGGAGCTCACTGGATGACTTTGGGCCAATCATACACTCTCAGCCTAACCTAACTCATGGGATTGTTGTGAAAATACAATTGAGGAAAAGAGAATTATGTAAGCTTCTTTAAGTTCCCCATTTTGGAGAAAAAAAGGATATAAAGAAAGTAAATGAATAATAAATATAGCTGACAGTGGGGCACAGATAAAAGGTAGGCTGGTTGGTGAATGGAAAGGTGAGAAGGAAGAAGGGAAAGGGGAGAATATGGGACTGCCAGAAGAAGGGAAAGAGGAAATGGTATGAGGAGAGGGATACAGAGGAAAGTGAGGTACCTTTGCAGGTTCCCTATTGTGAAACTGGGCCCAGCCTGGCCAGCACCATGCAATTTGGACTGAGTTTTCCCAGGGAGAGGCTGCTGGGTGCTAGGGAATTAGGGAAAGCTGAAGATAGGGGACAGATAAAGGTAGGTTGGCTGGTGGGAAAGGAGGAGATAAAGAAGTAGAAATTTAGAAAGGCTATGTGTAGATGGAAAGGAGAGGAAGACTCAGGGAAATGAGAGGTTATGGGGGCTTTCAGGAAAGGAAAAGAAAAATAGTGTGGGAGAAGAAAATGAAATGCTCCCTCAATCAAAAAAAATCCTTATGGGCCTTCCACTTGTGTGTATGTGTACGTATAAAACACAAGCATAAAACACATTTGCATTTTGAAATCTAAGGAATAGCTGAATTACAATAATTTAAATGGACGGATTGTGAAGCTAATTTAGAGGTTATTTGTAGCAACAATACAAGTGTTAACTTTTTTTTTATCTGTAGGTCAATATGTCTACACAAGGATAAGCCTGTGGTTAGAATGTTGTGTGAAGGCAGAAAACAGTATGAGCTGGAAATTAAGAGCAGAGAATCAATGGACATGGAAAGTATTAATCGTTCTTTCTACCTTCTTCCTTATTTTGCACTCCATGCTTGGTAAAGCTGCTCTTCTTTAAAATATAGGGCCATCTGTGTTTTGTTATAAATGCTTGCATGGAACCTAGGACCAAATTAGACATGGCCTAAGAAAATTGCTGAATAGGATCTATTGCAATTCCTTTAAAAGGTAGAAACAGTTCTTAAGAGATCTGTGATTTGTATCAGAGTTTTGGCAGTAGCTAGAGGGTTACACTTTCACCACCCATGAGAAACCATACATACATATCCTCAGTCATACCTAGTTTGTCTGTCTTAGCATAAATCCATACAGAAAAGAGGTTATTCTTCTCCATAAGAACATAAGAGAAGCCATGTTGGATCAGGCCAATGGCCCATCCAGTGCAACACTCTGTGTCACACAGTGACAAAAAAACCCCCAAGTGCCATCAGGAGGTCCACCAGTGGGGACAGGACACTAGAAGCCCTCTCACTGTGCCCCTCCAAGCACCCAGAATACAGAGCATCACTGCCTCAGACAGAGAATTCCAACAATAAGCTGTGGTTAATAGCCACTGATGGACCTCTGCTTCATATACTTATCCAATCCCCTCTTGAAGTTGTCTATGCTTGTAGCTGCCACCACCTCCTGTGACAGTGAATTCCACATGTTAATCACCCTTTGGGTGAAGAAGTACTTCCTTTTATCTGTTTTTACCTGACTGCTCAGCAATTTCATCGAATGCCCATGAGTTCTTGTATTGTGAGAAAGGGAGAAAAGAACTTCTTTCTCTACTTTCTCCATCCCATGCATAATCTTGTAAACCTCTATCATGTCACCCCGCAGTCGACGTTTCTCCAAGCTAAAGAGCCTCAAGCGTTTTAACCTTTCTTCATAGGGAAAGTGTTCCAGCCCTTTAATCATTCTAGTTGCCCTTTTCTGGACTTTTTCCAATGCTATAATATCTTTTTTGAGGTGTGGTGACCAGAATTGTACACAGTATTCCAAATGAGGCTGCACCATCAATGTATATAGGGGCATTATGATACTGGCTGATTTGTTTTCAATTCTCTTCCTAATAATTCCCAGCATGGCGTTGGCCTTTTTTATTGCAGTTGCACACTGTCTCGACATTTTCAGTGAGTTATCTACCATGACCCCAAGATCTCTCTCTTGGTCAGTCTCCTCCAGTTCACACCCCATCAACTTGTATTTATAGTTAGGATTTTTGGCCCCAATGTGCATTACTTTGCACTTGGCCACGTTGAACCTCATTTGCCACGTTGACATTTCACAATTTTATCTATTTATTTAACGGATAATTTTTGTGTCAATACTATTCAGAGTAATAGCATCATGACATAACACATAACATATGAAATGTGCATTTCCTAATCTCCCAAGGGATTAATTATAATACTTTACCAAAGGGGTGTCAAACATGTGGCCCAGGGGCCAAATCAGGCCCTCAGAGGGCTCCTATCAAGCCACTGAGCAACTGGATGTCATCTGTTTCCTTCTTTCTCTCTCTCTTGCTTCCTTCTGCATCATAGCTGGCTTTGCCAGGCTTTCTCAATCACACAGGAGCTACAGAGCAAAGCCTCTATTTTCTCTATTGGCTGAGGCTTCTCTATTGCGGAGGAAGGAGAGAGGGATAGCTTGCTTTGCCAGGCTCTCTCAGTCATACAGCAGAGCTACTGAGCCAAAACTCTCTGCCTTCTGTTGGCTGAGGCTCCTCACCTTCCTGGTCCCCTGGGGAAAGAAGGAAAGGGCCAGAACTTCCTTTGTCCAATTTCCTGGACCCCATGGGAGAAATACAAAGAAAACATCTTTAAGACCAATGAATGCTAATGTTTTAAGCTTGTTTTAAGGGGGGGGGGTGTTTGTAAAATCTTTAATTGTGTTTGTCTATGACCTTTATAATGTTTATTGGCAAGTCCCAACTGAAGATTTTAAATCATGACCTTTTATGTGTTTTTATAATAGTTTAATTATATTCCATATGGTGCTGGAGAAGAATTTAATGGATACTGCCAAAAACACAAATAAGTGGGTTCTGGATCAAATCTAGCTGGAACTCTCCCTAAATGCTAAAATAACCAAACCGAGGCTATTGAGCTTTGTTCACATTATGAGAAGACTTGACTCACTGGGAAAAGAAATAATGCTAGGAATTCGGCCCCCTCCCAGCCGAGCAGCTGATCGGCTGCTAAGGCTGGGGGACATCTTTTGCCTCCCTCAGAAGGAGAGGAGGCAGTGGATCAGCCCAGCCATCCAGGAGCTCAGGTGGAGGGCACAGGCTTATAAGAACAAGCCGTGCCCCCTGTGGTGCAGTTATATGCCGCTCTTGGGCCGGGAAGGATAGCTTTCGGCATCTCTCCATGGCCAAGTGGTGCAGAGCCTTGGCAGTAGCGCAAATGCAGCAGCAGGACTCGAGGCAGCGGAGAAGCGTGTCATTCACAGTGGTGGTGGAGTTCGGCGGCAACCCAGCAACAGTGCGGGGGGTGAGGCTGCAGCAGTGAACGATGGGCAGTGTGGGCTGCGAGGGAGGTGCCACTGAGGCGAGCAGCCACTGTAGGGAGAGCCAGTTGCTCCAAGGGAGCTCAGGCCGTCCTGGTGGGGGGATAGTTAGTGCCTTGGTGGGGGGCATACATTTCCACAGGGTTCCCTCCTCCCCCAGAGCGTTTAGGCAGGGGCATTCAGGGGTGGCTACCCAGCAGAGTAGGGGGGCCAAATAGAGGTCTTGGGATGCCAGGGCCCCTCCCAGGGCAAGCAGCCGGCCAAGAGGCCCATCAAAAGACCCAGCACAACACAGCCCCAGCCCAATGAAAAGGACGAGACCCATACAATGCGGGCCATATCGGATCAACTGGGGGCGCTTGAAGAGGCCAGAGGTGTGGGTGGTAATCAATGCAGATTCATGGGTCTCATGGGTTTGGGGCGGGCAGCCAAGATGTCCTTCCAGCAGGAGGTGCTGGCCTGTCTTTCTGCCTTGCAGGAAACCAGGGAAGGCAGCAGTGGCATTGGTGGGGCCAAAATAGCAGAAGACGACCAGTTTACGGAGCTGGACGCAGTGGTGGTGGTGCCCTCCAAAGGGGAAGGTAGGTTATTCCCAATGCAGTAGGGCTTTGCTTGGCCTTGGGGGCCTTGGAGACCAGAAGGTCCTTTTTTTTTAAATAATAAGTTTTTATTGATGTCCTCACTTTCAGTCATGGCAGGTAACAGGGGGCGGGACCTTCTACGGGTCAGCCTTCATTTGACAGCATTCTATCCGCTCAGGTTACCACCCCAACACAAAGCCCATCGGGCGGGTGGTTCCCTTGGCATATGCCACCTACCCCGAGTGGCCAGGTGGGAGCTTAGCAGCTGCAGTAGTGCAGCCAATGCAGGGAGTGTTGCCTTGGGGTTGGCAGCCTGCGGCTTCCTTCTCCCTGGCCTGGCCGACAAGTCAATGAGAAGCTGAGGAAATTTCTTCACACACCCCAATCCCTTACAGTTCAATATCATTTGATATTGATATTGGGTCCCCTTTGGGGACCCGGCTATGCCGTTGGGTGACCACCTTACAGTGGCAACCAAGGATAAGATTTTGAAAGGAGAATATGTGGATATATTCAGCCTCCTGTATCGGGAGCTGGAGAAGAAATCCAAAGACGAGTTAGACGAAAAGGATAAAGAAAAACCCAAGTGGCGAAAAGTGGATAGGACATGGGCTAATTGGTTGCCAGGATTCCTCATCTATGCAGGAGTCATCGCGTGGGCCCAGCCATGGCAGGCCACCCCCCTTTTCCAGTATTGCAATATTATTCATCAGGCATATATGGATTTTAGCAGAGGGGTGTGGTTACAGTATGATGAGAAGTTCAGGATGCGGGCTGTGGTTAATCCTGGCCTACCCTGGGACCAAATTTATCAATAGCTATGGCTGCAGCTCATGGCTCTTGCAAAGCCCAATGTAGAGGACCAGTTGGGCAGCGGGCACATTGTTCACAAATCATCTAATCCACCAGGTACCCACGCCTCCGCGGGGCAGTCGGTTCAGCCATGACTGATTTGTTGGGAGTTTACCTCCCAGGGGGCCTGTGCTAGAAAAGCGTGTAGGTGCAAACATGAGTGCCCGCTGTGCGGGGGCCTTCCACGCTTCTACAGCCTATAACAGGGCCAAGTTGAAAGGGGTCGGCAAGCGAACAGGCAGGGGCGGGGCCAGCCAACAGACTGGAAAAGGGACCCAGCCCCATACGTTTGACGGTTCTTAAGGAGCTGTTACGCGACTACCCTAATCGTGTTGACAGGAGATATCTCCTGGAGAGTTTCACTAAGGGTTTCAGAATTCCCTATCAAGGTCTGAGGACGTTGTTTATATGTTCAAATTTGCATTCAGTTAAAGGTTTAGAGCACATTGTACAGGCAAAAATTAAGAAGGAATACTCCAAGGGCCAAGTCTTCGCCCCTTTTCAGCACCCCCCAGTGCCTAACCTGCGGGTTAGTACCCAGGGTACATTAGGCTTAGTACCCAGGAAGACAGTGGGCGAATTCTGCCTAATTCATCACCTCTCTTACCCTCAGGGGCTATCAGTGAATGATGCCATACCAGAGGAGTTAGCCTCAGTTAAATATACTTTATTTGACACGGCAGTGTGCATCGTCCATCATTGCGGTGTTGGCACGGAAATAGCAAAATGCGACATAAAGTCAGCATTTCACCTACTCCCAGTTCACCCTGAAGATTTTGATCTGTTAGGCTTTGCATTTGAAGGCAGTTTTTACATGGACACATTGCTCCTGATGGGATGCTCTGTATCGTGTGCTGCTTTCGAGTGCTTCAGTTCGTTTTTGGAGTGGGCACTGCAGGCCAAGTCAGGGTTGCACAACACAGTGCACTACCTGGACGATTTTCTTTTTATGGGCCCTGTGGGATCAGGACAGTGCACACAGTTGCTAGCAACTTTTGAAGACCTGGCCAGGGAACTGGTGGTCCCATTGGCAAGGGAAAAAACTAAGGGCCCTGCTACTGTTTTAAACTTTTTGGGTGTTGAACTTAATACCAAACAACAGATGTCACGGCTGCCTTCTGACAAGCTGCAGAACCTGCTTAGCATCGTCTGGATGGTTAAGGGAAAGCGTAAGGTTTCCCTACTTGAAATTCAACAGTTAGTAGGCCACTTGAACTTTGCTTGCAAAGTAGTGGCACCAGGCAGGGCGTTTCTACGCCAATTGTGTGATGCTATGGCTCCTCTCCAGGTGCCGCATTATCAAACCTAGGTCACAGAGGGCATGCATGGGGACCTGTGTGTGTGGGAGAGCTTTCTGTGAGCCTTCAATGGGGTTTTGTTGGTGGAAGGATATGAGACTGGAAGCGGAGCTACAGATTATGTCAGATGCTGCTGGCACCACCGGCTTTGGCGTCTATTTTAGAGGACACTGGTGTGCCAAGCGATGGCCCCCAGAGTGGATCGAGTCTTATTTGTGTCGGAATTTGGCCTTTTTGGAGTTTTTTCCCATCATGGTGGCTCTTTTTCTCCGGGGTCCTATCCTGGCTAATCAGACGGTTCATTTCTGATGTGACAACATGGCCGTTGTTCACGTCATTAATAATCTGACATCCAAGTCTCCCCCTGTTATGGGTTTGGTAAAAGCTTTTACCTGCATTGTTTACAGCTGAACACAATATTTCTTGCAAAGCACATTCCAGGTACTAGTAACGATGTGGCAGATGCCCTATCTTGCCAACAGATGGAGTGATTTTGTCAACTCGCCCCAGAGGCTGACCTGCTACCATCATGCATCCCCAATCACCTATGGAGCCTTGGAGGGAGGAAGCTAGCTGGGCAATTCAACTTGTCATAGCTCCTAGCACCAGAAGATTGTATGGCCAGGCAACAGGCCAATTCAGTGCTTTTAGAGGGGAGGTGGGCCTAGCCAATAGTTGGCCAATACCAGCTGAACAGCTGATACAGTTCTATGTGCTTCAGAAAGAGGGACCTTTCAGTTAAAACCATTAGAGACCAATTAGCTGCCCTGGCTTTTTTGAGCAAGGCCCGGGGGTTCAGGGAGGAAATGAAGAACTTCCAGATACAGAAAATACTGGGGGGATGGTCCCGCGAGGCTGGTCTCCGGAGTGACGAGAGGCAGCCCATTTCCCCAACCGTCCTAAAAGGCCTTTACACCACCTGGGCCTCAGTTTGTGGTTCAGCTTACAAGGAAGCGCTTTTTCATGCTGTGGCCTTGACAGCTTTTTTGGGGCCCTGAGGGTGTCGGAATTTGTGGGTTTTTCATGTCACAAAATGTCAGCACGAGCCCTGTTGGTAGGCGATGTTCTGTTTAAAGATGACTAGGTACTATTGCACGTCCGTCGTTCAAAAATGGAACAATGGCAACAAGGCTGCATGGTCACCCTGGGAACGTGCTCTGATCAGGAGTTGTGCCCAGTTTTCGCCGAGTTGTTCAATGGAGGTCTAGGGCCTTTAGGACATATATTTGGCCCCTGGTAGGACAACTGTTCCCCCACCCCCACCCCCACTTTCTCCGGTTAAGTCAGCCCTCCTCTGTTTGTTAATAGTTCATGTTTGTTAATATGTTAAAAAGGAGTCTGTTTTCCTTTTTCAGGAGCTGTGGCCTGTTTGGAGAGGAGAAGGATCCTCATCTGCAGCCACAGCATGATCTTTTGGGCAGCCCATCAAGCCCAATGGACACCAGTGGGTTCTCAGGTGGGCCTCAGCGAGCAGGCCGTCATCGAGTGGCAGGGTTGCCGGGGCATGCAATGGCTGGGACTACTGCCACTTGTTTTTGAGGGGAAGAAGGGTCCTCTGCCTCAGATTGTGGTCATCCACCTTGGTGGCAATGACTTGGGCTGGCTGAAGGGCAAGGCCCTATCCTTGCAGACTGACTTTAAGGTGATCTGTGACAGGTGGCCGGGCGTCCTGATCATGTGGTTGGCCATGCTGCTGCACAGGGAATGGCGGGCAGCTTGGAATCCAGCTGGGCTGGAGAGGGCCCACAGAAAGCCAACAGTGCCATACAGAAAGTCCTGGAACAGGGTCTCAGAATCTACATTCCCCACCCGACCATACATGCCAGCCTAATGGACCTGTATAGGTCGGAGGGAGTGCATTTCTCAGAAAGAGGTAACCAGATTTTCCTAGATCTTCAGCAAGGGCTCAGAAGAGTCCTGGCATGTTAGATGGGCACTAGGGCCTAAGCAGAGGATTGGCCCTGGTGGTGGCATGGGTATTGGTGAGCACCTGAGACACTGTACTTTGGGGTAGCGAGCTATCTGGATCGGCTGTTAAGCTTCACGGCTTGGGGCCGGAAGCCAGGTGGCCTGAGGGATCCCCTCACAATGGGAGTCATCCATGTCTCAGGCTGTACAGTTTGGGGAGGGTGGAGCTCCATTAAGTGGGGATCATCTGGGCCCTGCCAGCCTGATAAGAGCCAACAGACTGGCTCCTACCCGGGGCTGGGTGCTTGCCCAAATCGAGTCAAGGGGGTGGACAAGCAACTGTCCCCTAGCTTGACCTGACCCATTAGTTCGCCCTTGCCGTTGATGTTAAGTTAATAAAGTGGCCCTTTAATCCCAAAACATGTATCTGTCTCATCATTCCGACGGGGGGGGGGGGGGGGGGGTGGCAAAATTAAAGGCAGCTGGAAAAGAGGAAGACCCAACATTGACTCAATTTAGACTGCCAAGGTTCTCAGCTTGCCAGACTTGAGCAAGGCTTTTAATGCTAGGATATTGTGGAAGTCATTAATTCATACAGCTGTCATAAATCAGAAGCAACTTGATGGCACTTAACACATACACAAAAACCACCACAGTTCCACAAAGCAGAAGACAACTAATAAATGTTTTAAATAATAAATATAAATACCTGGTGCATTTCATCCCAAGAATTCCTTGTGAATGTATTGTATTCATTTATCATTGAACGGACATGGCAGTTGACTCTTACTGTCATGCTATGGACTCTCTGCCATCTGTTCTTCTCTAGTTTTTGAACTATCCTGGTCAGCTCAGTACTTATAATCCAAGCTCTTTTCAGTAACAATTGCAAGTTATCACATGCGTTGTGTTGTGATGATAAGGAACATTCACTCTCAGCATCTTCTTCTATGCTGATTGGTTTTGACTGAAGAACACACATGCATTCACAATCGGTCATAAGCTTCAAGTCTTCCATCCAACGCTGGACAGAGTCCACTTGAATTAAGTGCGTGCTAAAAATAAGAGAGGAAAATAGAAGGGAAAATGTTATGCGTTAGATTTTTGTTTCTTCTGGTGAAAATAAAATATTTGGTGCACAAGACTATTCCAATGCATAGATCTCAATATGTTTTGAGGGATGAGCTCTTCATTAAGGGAATGCAAGATAACTTTATTAACTAAATCACCTGGAAAATAACTACTACTAACCAAATGATTACTTTAGGCTGTAGCTGGCACTAGCTCTTTGGGGAGCCAGTTAAAATTATTTTGCATACTCCTAATGAAGAGCTAATAACTCTAAGCGCCTTGTGAGCCACACACTGGAATAAAGAATTTTAATCCTGTTCTGTTCTGTTAGGATCTTGGGGGAGGGGGGTAGAGCTGCTCCATTGTGCCTTTTATTACCTCCAATATGCTGTTGACACCCAGCTATTTCTGGTGATGGGTGACCAGTCAGATACCACTCTTATTAACTTAGCCAAAAGTTTGGAGGCTGTGGTGGGATGGTTAAAGCAGAGCCAGTTGTAACTGAACCCTAGTAAGATGGAGATCCTGTGACTGAGTGGAGGGGAGGCCAGATATAGAATGCCAACTCTCAGCCCTTGATGGGGTGCTGCTAATACCCACACCGACCATCAAGAGCTTGGGTGTGACACTGGATGCCTCCTTGACTATGAAGGCCCAGGTCACTAACGTTGCTAAGTTATGTGAGCTACACTGGCTTCCAGTAGATCAGATTTAAGGTGCTGGTTTTTACCTTTAAGGTCCTGAACATTCAGGGACCCACAGACCTTTGGGATCACCTCTCCTGATATGCCCCAAGAAGAGCCCTCTGCTCTGAAAATATGAACTTACTGGTGGTCTCTGGCCTGAGAGAGAACCAGTGTCCTCAGCCGGGCCAGGGCCTTCTTACCTGGTAGAACTCTCTACCAGAGGACATCCATGCTCTGTGGATTTGCTTCCTTTTCACAGGGTATACAAGGCAGAGATGTTCCACCAGGCTTTCATTTGAGGCAGTGACGCTACATTCAGTAGCCTAACACTCTCATACCCCCTCCTCGTCCCCCGTAAGTCTTCCTCGGGAGGCACAGATGAAATTATGTTTGCCATCTATAATATAATTTAATGAAAATTTATTAACCTGTTTGTAATTTAATATATTGTATTTTATTATCCTGTCAGCCACCCTGAGCCTTGGTTTTTTTTATTATTATTTCATTCGATTTATATTCCACCCTACCCCACCGAAGTTTGCAGGGAAGGGCAGTGTATAAATTGAATATAATTAATAAATAATCATACATATTAATCCTCTGATGCACCTAGAAGGTCAGTTGCCAATGTAGGGTCCTAAGTAGAAGTTTCCCTCATTCTCACTAATGTTAGGACAAGTTCAAGCACAACAATGAAAAAGCACATCTGGCTAACTCCAAGCATGAACTGAATAGAGAAGTTTTGGATCTGGAGCTTTGAATCTGAGCATATGAAATACCTGGCATTTTGTAGTGGTTGGAAATGGAATGCTGAACAAGGATCTGGGAGATCCAGGTTAAATCTCCTCTCTGCCATGGAAGCTTTCTAGGTGACCTTGGGCCAATCACATAGGATCAGCCTAATCTACCACACAGGGTTGCTGTGAAAATAAAACAGAAGAGGAAGAACACTTGTAGCCACTTTGGGTCTCCATTTAGGAGAAAAGTATGATGTAAATGAATAAATAAATGATATATCGATCATCAACACAAAACTGATTTACTGGGTAACACCTAACATCAATCTAGTCCAAAACATCTTAAGGTCAGGTGCTTTGCTAAATTCCAAAGAGGGCATTGCTGAAGATAGCCGATCCATGTTGTGAATCCCTACAATCTGATAAACTGCATCTGACTGGATCCAGGGCTGGATCCAGTGTAGCACTCTATCGACCAGCAGAATCCTGGCACCCAAACAGTGTGGCTTTCAGTTTTCTCACTCTCATGGCACCCTGAAATGCCCCCCAATCAAGTTCTAGGGGTCTTACTCAAGAGCAAAATTTGGGGGAGCAGTTAATGTCACCATGGGAAGGTGGAAGTTGTAAAAGTCATACTCTGTAGGCAGCGATAACCCCCCTCCCTCCAACCCCCCCCCCCCCACTCTGCTGGATCCAGCCCAGTGGTTACAGATTGTATTACCCTGGCTAGTAATCAGTATCACCATCATCATCAAACACATATCCCATTAATGCAATTAATTCTCTTTGAAAGTTATCTGGGCAGTGTCCACTTTTATTTGCAATGAATTATGTAAATGTATTGTGTATTTTACAAAGATCCTTTTAATTAGCCTTTTTTGCATTTCCCTCTAGTTCTAAGATTTTTTTTTTAAGATGGTGAAATCAGAACCATAAAAAAGGCACATGTGGTAAATCACATATTTATACATTGGCATTATCCTATGTGGGGTGCATTGCACTTGCATCCCCAAGCTCCAGTTTGTTATCTGTGTCCTGAGATGGAATATCTGTAAGCTATGCTTGAAATATTCTACAAAATGTTAGCTCTCTTCCTTGACTGCTTGTGCAAAGTACCTTCTCTCTAAAGTTCAAAAGCACCTTTTTGTACACTATTTCTAAATGAAATCCTCCACCACTCGGTATAGGACCAAACACTCAAGTGCATTATCCACAATGATAACTCACATCAATTTGTGTAATCATACATTATATATAGAATCTGCCAACAGGTATCAACAATTACCATGAGAAAATGTCAATTACAAATTTGCAATATTCCAGATGGGTAACTGTTAGGAGTAAAATAAAACAGGCGGCCAGGGGCAATTTATAGACTAACAAAATTTATTCTAGTATAACCTTTCATGAGGTAGAACTCCCTTATTTGGATGCATAGAAAATGTAATAAACACCTGTCCATTATGACATCTTCCCATTTTGATTCAAAGACTTTTATTCAGACATTTCTTCTCTAATCAGTAAATTCCTTGAGTGATCCTGAATAAAAGATTAAGGAACAATTACTTCATTGACAAGAGCTTGCAAAAGAATACTTAAGTATGTGATTTGGAGGTGCTAACGTTATGACTGTAAAGATCCAGACTGATTTCTATGGAAATGTTTTCAGATAATCCTGGATTGCCAGAAGTAAAATGTTACTGATACCAGGAAGCGGGCTGGAGAGGTTTAGAAAACAAAACAAACCTCACTTCTCCACCAACATAACTCTAACACCAGTAAGGAGATGGGAGAGGCAAGTACTAACTGGTGGTGGTGAGGAGGGGGGGGGGTGTGTGATTGACATCTTTAATATAATGACACCACTTCTGGCATGATAAGGAAGCAATGTCATTATGCCAGAAGATGACACTAGCATTTGGCCAAAACTCTAAGGGTTGGGATGAATATTAGGTTCTCACCCAGGGAGAGAATGCCACATGGGTCAGTTCAGAAACAATGTCATTGTGCCAGAGATGCCAATTAAACCCTCATCTGGGTTTTCCCTGCGTAATCTATCCTGCTGCCTAACTAAGCTGCATGATAGGGTCATCTATGTCTGTGCTCCATCAGTGCAGCGCAGGAACAATAGCTCTGGCAGCCCCAGGCTGTAATCACACACATTAAATAACTCACTTTCAACCCACTTTAAATGCACTTTCCAACTGGATTTGACTTCGTGAACTGGCAAAATCCATTTGGAAAGTGCATTGAAAGTGCATTAATTAGTGTGTGTGATTAGAGTCACAGTCCCTCAGCTATCACAGTGTGCGCGGTACTGGCTCCACCCTTTCACCTTGGGGTCATCTGCCATGGCCCAGTAAGCCGGGATGCCGGCAGCGAGTCCTCCAGGTGCTAGGTGTTACATTAACAAGCTCTATCTGCCCGGGTTTGATGTTAGAGTTTTCCTTCTCTTGGCTGGCGAGGTTGGTGAGCCCAGCCTGCCCATCCAGTTATACCGCCGGACATTCGGTCGCACCATGACGTGGCAATCTCTGTGAGAAACGGGGGGGGGACCAACGGGAAGGTGTTGCCACGGATGCAGTAATGCAGGAGAGGCCATTGCAGTGACCATCTGCCAGGCATAGCCGGACAGTGACCATGCGGCATTCACCACACCGGGAAGGAGAGGCTATGTATTGCGCATACACTTTCCCCATTTTCACCTAAAAATTCCTCTGTGCAGGCCTGAAGGGCATATCCACATCCACAACCCACAACACACCAAGTCCTGCAGCGATGGGCAAGAGGCGAAACGGCAGGTGGAAGATGCCACTGGAAGCCGCAGTCCCGATCCTGCATATAGGCGGTTCAGGGTATTGGTCGCCTGATGCTGACCCGGAGACGAAAGCATCTTTCGGCAGCACCCTGAACGACCAAGCAGCCTTATCTAGGGACAGCACTGCTTGCTCCACACGGAGAGGAGCCTAGAAAAGGTGGCCTAAACAAAGCTCGTCTCCCCCACCCCAGTTGGCTAGCCGCGGTCAATGGGCATCCTTACTTGCGGTCAAAAAATAACAACAAAGAAAAGGCATGCACCTGCCTCACAAAGTGTGCAAAGACTTAAGCTTGCGTGTTGGAACATCAGAACCATGCTTGACACAGTAGACAGTGGTCGCCCTGAACGACGCTCTGCTCTAGTTGCCCACGAACTTCTCAGGTTGAATATTGACATAGCAGCTCTCAGTGAGGTCCGTTTCCCTGAGGAAGGTAGTCTTCAAGAACACGGCGCTGGCTATACCCTCTACTGGTCGGGTAAGTCAAAGGCTGAGAGCCGCCTTTCTGGCATTTGCTTCATGGTCAGGAACTGCATTGCCTCCAAACTCGAAAACCTGCCAACAGGTCACTCAGATCGCATCATGTCCATGCACCTCCCACTTCAAAACAAGCAGCATGCAACACTCTTCAGTGTGTATGCCCCAACCCTTCAAGCAGATTCTTCAGAAAAGAACAAGTTCTATGCTGATCTACACAACCTCGTATGGAAGACCCCTACAGAGGACAAGGTGATCATCCTTGGCGACTTCAATGCCAGAGTAGGTAAAGACTCGGAAGCCTGGAAAGGAGTACTTGGCAAACACGGCATTGGCAACTGCAATGATAACGGGCGCCTCCTGCTAGAATTCTGCACGGAGCACCAGCTCACCATCACCAACACTATCTTTCAGCAGAAGAACAGCATGAAGACAACCTGGATGCACCCACGGTCCAAGCACTGGCACCTTATCGACTACATTCTGGTGCGCCAGAGAGACCTTCGAGATGTCTTACACACCCGAGTAATGCCCAGTGCGGAATGTCATACGGATCATCGTCTTGTACGCTGCAATCTCCGTCTTCACTTTAAACCCACACCCAGGAGAGGAGGTATCCCTCGGAGGAAGCTTCAGGTTGGCAGCCTTCAGTCAGCCGAAGTTAAAGCTGCCTTCCAGGCAAAACTCCAGTCAAGAATTTAGGACCCCAGTTGCCCCACAGACCCTTCTCCAGAAGCACTCTGGGAACACCTAAAAACTACCATCCTGTCGATCTTTGAAGAAGTCCTCGGGTTCTCCACAAGGAAAAACAAGGACTGGTTTGACGAGAACAATCAAGCGATCCAAGAATTACTAGCGAAAAAGAGATCTGCCTACCAAGCACATCTTGCTCAGCCCTCCTGTCCTGGGAAAAAAGCAATCTTTCACGCTGCATGTAGCAACCTCCAGCGCAAGCTTCGAGACATTCAGAACGAGTGGTGGACCAAGCTTGCAGAGAGAACCCAGCTGTGTGCAGACACTGGTGATTTAAGAGGGTTCTATGAAACCCTGAAGGCAGTATATGGCCCATCATATCAGGCTCAGAGTCCCTTGCGTAGTGCAGACGGCCAAGTGCTCCTCACAGACAAGGCATCCATACTGAACCGGTGGTCGGAGTATTTTCAGGTTCTCTTCAGTGCCAACTGCGTAGTTCAAGATTCAGCAATCCACCTCACCCCACTTCAACCAGTGAAAACAGAGTTGGATGAGATCCCCACCCTAGAAGAGACTGTTAAAGCCATCAAGCAACTGAAAAGTGGCAAGGCAGCGGGAGTTGATGGAATCCCACCAGAGATCTGGAAGCATGGGGGCACAGTACTACATAGCACACTTCACAAAGTACTTGTCACCTGCTGGGAACAAGGCAAACTACCACAGGACTTTCGCGATGCAATCATCATCACTCTACACAAGAACAAAGGGGAAAAGTCAGACTGTTCCAACTACCGGGGGATAATCCTGCTCTCCATCACAGGCAAAATCCTTGCCAGAATACTCCTGAACAGACTGGTGCCCACCATTGCAGAAGAACTCCTCCCAGAGAGCCAGTGCGGCTTCAGAGCTAACAGGAGCACCACCGACATGGTATTTGTTCTCAGGCAGCTCCAAAAGAAATGCAGGGAACAGAACAAGGGTCTATATGTGACTTTTGTCGACCTTACCAAAGCTTTCGATACCGTTAGCAGGAAAGGCCTGTGGCAAATCTTGGAACGTTTAGGATGTCCCCCAAGGTTCCTCAGCATGATCATCCAGCTACACGAAGACCAGCGAGGCCAAGTCAGACACTGCAACGACCTCTCAGAGCCCTTCCCAATAGGCACAGGTGTAAAGCAAGGCTGCGTTCTCGCGCCAACTCTCTTTACGATCTTCTTTAGCATGATGCTTCAAAGAGCCGCAGTAGATCTAGATGATGACAATGGTGTCTACATCCGCTATCGCACTGATGGCAGCCTGTTCAACCTGAGGCAACTAAAGGCTCACTCCAAGACAATGGAAAAACTCATCCGAGAGCTACTGCTTGCTGATGATGCTGCACTCGTCTCCCACTCGGTATCAGCTCTGCAGCATATGACGTCCTGCTTTGCAGAGGCTGCCAAGCTATTCGGCCTAGAAGTTAGTCTGAAGAAGACAGAAGTTCTCCACCAGCCTGCACCCCAGGAAGATTATCACCCTCCCTGCATCACTGTGGGTGAATCAGTTCTGAAGACAGTCCAGCAGTTCAGCTACCTGGGGTGCATCATCTCCTCAGATGCCAAGATCGACAAGGAGATTGACAACAGGCTGGCAAAGGCAAACCGTGCATTTGGCCAACTGCACAAAAGAGTATGGAGCAACAAGCATCTGAAAAAAGGCACAAAGATCAATGTTTACAAAGCAGTTGTGATGACAACCCTCATCTACGGCTCCGAATCATGGGTTTTATACCGTCATCACCTGCGACTCCTTGAGCGCTTTCATCAGCGCTGCCTTCGCACCATCCTCAACATCCACTGGAGTGACTTTGTGACCAACACTGAAGTCCTCAAGAGGGCGGAGGTTACAAGCATCGAAGCACTGCTGTTGAAGACGCAGCTGCGCTGGGCAGGGCATATTTCTAGGATGGAAAACCACCGCCTTCCCAAGATTGCTCTGTATGGTGAACTTTCCACCAGCCATAGAAATAGAGGGGCACCAAAGAAGAGGTACAAGGACTCCTTGAAGAAATCCCTTGGCACGTGTCGCATCAACCATCACCAGTGGTCTGACCTAGCCTCAGATCGCAAAGCATGGAGGCATACCATCCACCAGGCTGTCTCTTCCTTTGAGAACACACGCATAGCTGGTCTTGAGGACAAAAGGAAATTGAGGAAGAATCGCACTGCTACAGCACCAACCCCAAATCAGACTTTTCCCTGCAGCCACTGTGGCCGGACCTGCCTGTCCCGCATTGGTCTTGTCAGCCACCAGCAAGCCTGCAGCAGACGTGGACTACTGCACCCTTCTTAAATCTTCGTTCGCGAAGTCAAGCCGAGAGAGAAAGAGAGAGAGAGAGAGAGAGAGAGAGAGATACAGGGCCCTCAGCTATGCTGTTTAGATAGGATACTACTTTCAGACAAAATATCCCCAAAATATCTTAAAATTAAGACCAATATATTTCACAGAAGACTTTATGGAGCAGAAAGGCTAGACTAGTATTAGAAATATTACAATTGTAAACAAACAAATCTCATCTATTTGATTGCTTTGCCTTTTAGACCCAAAACAGAGGGCTTGGCAGACAATTCTCTGATTTTAGAGCAGTGCAAAAGCAGATCCCAGCAATAAACTATGCTAGGCAACTCTTATGACAGATTTGGAGGCAGCCAGTGCAAGGTTAATTCCCAGTTGTGGTAGCCCAGGTGAGATTTCCATCTTCTCAGCAGCAGTCTTGGAGATATCCAGGGGTCATTTCGTAGAAACAGAGGCACCAGATCTCATTAGCACAACTCATTTGCACATGCCACACACCCCTGACATCACTGGAAGGTGTACTAAATTATATCAGCTCAGCATCAACCATAAAATGCTTCTTGAATTATAATTTTCATAATAAAACCTTACTCCCATCATACTTTTTAAATGACTTTCTCTTATGTGGCCACAGTGGCATGAGAAAGATATCCATCTGTCTGCTTTATATGTTTTGGTTATTTTCCCACTTTTTGTGGGGAAAAATATTATAAAGTTTCTCAAAATATTAGAGTTCAGCAAAATACTCACAGGAGTTTTTGAACAATGGAGATCAGAACCAAGGTGGTGGGGTTTTTTTGTTTGTTTTGGAGGGGGCAGAGTTTAAGAACAAAAAAGCACAAAAAATTTAGAGGTTCCAGAGCTCTACTCCTATGAGCTCCTGCCCAAAATGAGGCCTCGTGATATCTATGCTATACTACATATTTAAACTTATTTCAATCATGCTTGGAAGCTCTAAAAAGATAAAGGTAGTCCCCTGCGCAAGCACCAGTTGTTTCTGACTCTGAGGTGATATTGCTTTCACAACGTTTTCACAGCAGACGTTTTACAGGGTGGTTTGCCTGGGGTGGTTTGCCTTCCCCAGTCATCTACACTTTCCCCCCAGCAAGCTAGGTAATCATTTTACCGACCTCGGAAGGATGGAAGGCTGAGTCAACTTGGAGTCGGCTACCTGAACCCAGCTTCCACCAGGATCGAACTCAGGTCGTGAGCAGAGCTTAGGACTGCAGTACTGCAGCTTTACCACTCTGCGCCACGGAAGCTCTACAAGGGGCAAATTTGGAACTTTTACTACAGAAAGTGATGTCAGTGATTGTGGAGTCTACATGAAGACTTGGCACAACATTCCTTGGAGGCCTAAGTGTGGACTGCAACATTTAGATTTTGGCTAAAAAGATATGTTGCAACAGCAGAGAGTGACGATTTGTATTGTTTTTTAAAAGGATGGGTGTAAAAGCCTTTGGTTTAGACTAATTGAGGCATGACGACAACTATTTTATTTATTTAGACTTGTTAGGCCACTCATTCCCTGAAAGTGGGGCTCAGGGCAGCTTACATCAAAAATACAATAATACCAGATTAAAACAACATTTAACGGGGGGACGTCACTTCAACATGGCGGATGCTTTCTGAATGAGCTCAGACCTCCTTCCCTCCTCGATGCTAAGAAACCTACTTTGGATAGTCCAGATTTCTTTTAAAAAATGAGAAAAAGCCTGCGGAAAACAACTAGAGCCACAATCAAAGCTACAAGACCAGTAAAAAACTTTTTTTCTCAAACAACAATACCCCGTTGGTAAACAGGGTTTCTACTCCACTTAAAAAACAACATTTAACATTCCAGCAACTGCAATAAAACAGTACAATCCAAGATGGAGATAAATTTCCAGTCCCCACTTGCCCTCTGGGTTCAGTGAGATGTAGGGCAGTGGGAGGGAGAAAGCAGGATGTGAGAGTGCCAGCCTGTTGCTGTCCTCAACGCAATGCCTGGTGAACAGGCCCAGTGCTAGGAGGTCTGGCACCCCAGGCAGAACCCCGTGTCCTCCCCGCCCCCAACATGCATGGCTCAATGACATCACCAGAAGTGACATTATTGGGGGCGCACAAACACTTGGCCCACCCCATGCCTGGCCCTCTCCCACTTCAAAGGAAGCTGGGAACAGGCTGCCTCCTTCTTTCTTGCAGAGAAAGAAGGAAGCGGCCTCTTCCTGGCTCCCTCTAAAGTGGGAGAGGGCCGGATAAGGGGCTGGCCAAGCCATGCATTTGGAAAGAACGAGCAGCTCGGCTGCCCCTTGTCCAGCCCTCTCTCGCTTCAGAGGGGGCTGGGCAAGCACCACTTCATTCTTTCTTCACTCTGATTGCTCTTCTTGGGACATATTGAGACAGGTGGTCCTAAATGTATGTGTGTCCCTGACCATTAAGGATCCTGAAGGTCAAAACCATGTGTTCCACTGGAAACCAGTGCAGGTCACACAGCACAGGTTATATTTGTGCCATCCAAGGAGTCTTTGTTAGGAATTATGCAGCCACATTCTGGATCAATTGGAGCTTCCAGGTCAGGTACATGTCAAGAAACTGACTTTTCACCCATTGTGTGTGTTTGTATTGATCAACGTATGTGTATCAATGTTAGATATGTATTATATCAATGTTAGATAAAAATATGGAGCAGAGGTCCATCGGTGGCTATTAGCCACAGTGTGTGTGTATATATATATAAATTTTTGGCCACTGTGTGACACAGAATGTTGGACTGGATGGGCCATTGGCCTGATCCAACATGGCTTCTTTTATGTTCTTATGTAGTGTAATTTTATTTAAGTTGAATCAGAATTTGTACTAGTAAGTGGGTTGTGTCTGCAGGCAATTACCTAGTTAGAATTCAGGGTAATTAGTCATACCTGTACGCTCAGTATCCATTTGACAAGTAGATCATCAAGATCAGAGTTGGGTGACAGCTCTTAATTAGATCAGGTTCAGGATTGGCTAGTCAATCAGCCAGTTATGTAACGGCTAGGATATAATCTGACTAGAAGCCACACCAAATCATCACATGACATGAGATACCAGGATGACATGACAAGAAGACAGAACACAGAATCATCAAGACAAGCGGTGAGAAGCAGTGACATCTGACTGCGTTATGGTGCCTGACCAAGAGACCGTCAAGTGAGTAAGGCTTAGGGCAAGTAGCCAAGGAATGCTGCACGGTCTATTATAGGAGACAGCTGACTGGTTGCCAAAGTCTTTTATCTTAGTGTGTTCCTTTGTGTACACTGTATTATCTTTGTTTGGTTTTGATGTCCATTTTATGTTTCTCTTTCCCCTTTTGTAAATAAAGCCTTGTATATATATTTTTTCTATAATTTGGCTTTGTATTTTGTAGATCTGTGACCAGGAAAGCCCCTAGACCATAAGAACCCATAAAGAAATGGTTTTGTAGTTTATAAGCTATTTTCTGTTACTTTTCTCCCCTCCTCCTTGCAGGTCTGAAGGGGCATAACCTAAACCCCCTAGACCTGGATGTGTGTATTTGACACAAGGGTAGGCCCGCATAGAGCAAATTGCAGTAATCTATTCTGGAGGTGAAAACAACAGCTTGGCAATCTTCATGCCCTGGGCCTCCATAGGTAAGGTGGCATCCAGGATCACACCCAAGCTTTTGACGGTTGGGGCCAGTGATAAGGGCACCCCATCAAGAGCTGGGAGATGGCAACTCAACCTTACCCCCCCCCCCCCAGCCAAAGAACCTCTGTCTTAGCCAGATTCATTTTCAGCTGGCTCTGCTTTAACCACCCAACCATGGCCTCCAGACCCTCTGCCAAATTCACAGGAATGGTGTCAAGCTGTCCACTCACTGTCAGAAATCGAGGTTGGATTACTGTAATGCCCTCTACATGGGGCTGCTCCTGTGCTGAACCCAGAAGTTGCAGTTAGTGCAGAATGCTGCTGCCCGGCTGTTATTAGGGCTCCCAGGATGGGAGCACATTCGGCCAGGGCTTCGGGATCTGCACTGGCTGCCAATAATATACCAAGTCCGGTACAAGGTGCTGGTTATTACCTTTAAAGCCCTATATGGCCTAGGACCTGCCTACCTTAGGGACTGTCTCTCCCCACATGTTCCCCAGAGAGTGCTGAGATAGGGCTCTCAAAATCTGCTTGATATCCCCGGGCCAAAAGAGGCCTGTCTGAAATCCACCAGGGACAGGGCCTTCTCAGTAATGGCCCCTTGCTGGTGGAACCAGCTGCCGGAGGAAGTGAGGGCCCTGCGGGACCTTGGCCAGTTCCGCAGGGCCTGTAAGACAGCCCTTTTCCGGCTGGCCTATAACTAACTGGCATTGGAAACTCTATAGAAGATTGCAGTGTAGTATTCTGATAGATCGCTTGTTTCTATGTTTTACCATTTTACTGTTTTAACGGTGTAATTGTTGTATTTTAAATCCAAAACCTATGTTAATTCTTATGTGTTGTAAGCCGCCCTGAGCCACTTCGGTGGGAAGGGCGGGATATAAATTGAAATAAACTGAAATAGCTAGATGTCATTGGCATATTGATGGTACTCAAGCCTGAAACATAACACTAGCTGGGCAAGGGGGTGCATGTAGAAGTTAAATAGCATCAGGGAGAAAAGTGCCCCCTGGAGGACCCTGAATTCAAACAGGTACCTTGAAAACATCTCCCCCCCCCCCAAAAGGCCACCCTCTGTCCCTGGCCATGAAGGAATGAGGTAAGCCATTATAAGTCTACCCCATGGATCCCAATGTAGGCAAGGTGGTGAGTCAATAGATGGTGATCTACTGTGTCAAACACTGCTGTCAAATTGAGCAATATCAGCAGCACCACACCACCCCAATCCAGCTGTCTGTAGAGATTGTCTGTGAGGGCAACCAGCACTTTCTCCATCCTGTGACCAGGGCAGAAGCCAGATTGGAATGGGTCCAACCGCAAAGTGTCATCCAGGAAATTCTGAAGCTGTTCCACCACCGCTTTCTCAATTACCTTACCAAGAAATGTAAGATTAGAAACTGGGTGGTAATTGAACAGATCCATAGGATCTGAATTCAGTCTTTTAAAGCGCAAGGTAACCATTGCCTCTTTCAGCCCTAATGGGTGAGCCCTGAGTCCAGGGATATGTTGATGATATCTTCCAGAGACCCCCACAGTCCCTCACCACTGGCTTTCACCAGGCTTTAGAGATATAGATCTAGGAGGCAAGTGGTTGACCCAACAGCACTCAGAATCCTGTCAACACCAACCCAGAAGAGCTGGTTGAAGGTGTCAAAGACAGAATCCAAGACAGTCAAGGGGCCTCCAATTCATGTACTGTATCATAGTTGGCTGGAAGGCTGCAAAGGGGCAACAAGTCTTTATCTGCAAAAAAGCTCACAAATACCTCATAGCTTATGAACAAATTACTAGTATTCTGGGTCCTCTCTGAGAAAGAAGCAATGGACCAAATTACTCTAAATAATTGAGCTGGATGAGAGCTAGCAGACACAATGAAGGCTGCACAAAATTCTTTCTTAGTGACTTCACTACCATCTCATAGGATTTCATAAATGTCCTATTAGATGTTCTTGAGGTTTTGTCGCAAACTCATTACCAAATGTGCTCCAGTTGTCTGAGTTCCCGTTTCATTCCCCTGGGTTCCATAATATATCAGGTAAATATTTTCTGTCAGGGATGAACAGCATGTCAGGGGGTGATTTCATTGATGGCTTCAGAGAGCCAAAAACATCAGACCTCTACAGGACTTTTTTGTTGCAGGAACTCCTTTGCATATTAGGCCACACACCCCTGATGTAGCCAATCCTCCAAGAGCTTACAGGGCTCTTAGTACAGGGCCTACTGTAAGCTCCAGGAGGATTGGCTATATCAGGGGTGTGTGGCCTAATATGCAAAGGAGTTCCTGCTACCAAAAAAATCCCTGGTCCTCTATCAACTTATCTAAGGTATCATCAGAGGGCATCAGATCCCACAAAGCATTCTGGAATCCATTGGGATCCATTAGTCTCCATGGGTGAACATAAATCTGCTCTCTGCCTAGATGGGGAGGCCAACAACACCCAGCTGGACCTTCACCACCCAACACCCAACAACACCCAGCTGGATCTGACCATGGCACCAACATCTTGGTCATCAGATTCAAATCCACCCCGTGCCAAAGATCAAATCCAGCATGTGACCTGCTTGATGCATGGGACCTGATATATTCTGGGTGAGCCTCAGTCCTGCTATGAATGATACCAAGCCCATGGTCTGTGGAGAGGTGATGTTGACATGGACATTGAAGTCCCCAAGGTTTACAAGCCTTGGGAACTCCAAAGCCCAGTCGGCTTCTGCCTCAAGCAGACCTTGGGGACTGTTTACTGGGGCACTAGGCAGACAGTATTCCAGAAAGACAGCCAAACTCACCTCAGAGTCCCAAGCCAAGCCAACACAATCAGTCAGTAATCTTCATTACTGGGAGCATCCTGAAGGAAAAATTCTCTCAGATAAGTATCACAACCGCCCTGAGCCACTTGTGGGAAGGGCGGGATATAAATCCTAAATAAATAAAATAAACCCCATCCCCTGCCCCACTGTTTGAGACTGATGGAGGACCAAGAAACCTGGGGGAGACAGCTCTTTCAAGGCAACTGTTTCACCTTCTGTTAGGGATATCCATAGCTGATGTTGATAGCTTAGGGATGACAGCTTCACAAACTCTTATAATAAAGAGTCTGTACTAACTGGATTTCTAAGTACTAGTAAGAGATCCCATAGAGTATGTGCTCCATTATATTTGGGTCTTCTCCTGTCAGACTCCTTGCCATTATATTTTGATCTATAGACAGTACCCAAATATAGGGGACTATTATGTTGGCTCACCTGTATGCTGTCCCTTTGAAAGAAATGAACCTCAGTTGGCCATTCCCAAACTACCAGTGTCACCTACACCCTTGGAGTGCCACAGAGGAAGGCTGAAAACAGAGCTACAGACAAGATGTGCAAAGTGCACATCTCCTGGCCCTATGCCAGCTGCTTGCTGATGACAAAGATGAGAAATTGCAGGACTGCTTCTCAGCTAGCTGCAAGCCTGACCCTTAGTTTGGTGGCTATGAAACCAACCAAGAGAGGCTGCTAGGCATGGACATAATGCATACGTTAGACACGAAATCACCAATTCTGTCTTGCATGATTCTTCTACATGTACAAGTTTAAGATTTCCTAGCTGGACAATTCTGATAGTTGGTGTGTGGCAAGCTAAAGCTAACACCTTTAAAGTTATTTGAGTTAATTATAGTTTGCTGTTCAGGGATACAGTCTGGGTCATTCCATTGTTTTCTGAGTGAGACAGAGGATCAGTTCTAGTTATGGACTAACATGGCAACTACTACCTTTAAAAGTTACATTAGGTGATTCAACAAGGTTTGTAATTTTTGCAGATACAGGCATATCTTGAAATCCCGGCGGTGTTCTCATCCTGGGCCAATCATTCATTTGAAATATTTGGGCCAGTTCCAGTGATGGTGAGACTGAGGCTGATTCCACACTAACCTTGCTCCATGCCAGGCTTCCGTTTCTCTCAAGCAAGCTAGCGATTTTGCACCAGCTGATCTGTGCCGCCATTTTGCATGGGGGAAACCTGCAATTTGCTGTGCCACAGCATAAATCTGTTTTTTCAGATTTACACTGCGGCACAGCAAATCTCAGGTTTTTCCTGCGCAAAATGGTGGTGTGGATCAGCTGGTGCGAAATCGCTAGCTTGCTCTGGAGAGAAATGGAAGCCTGGCATGGAGCAAGGGTTAGTGTGGAATCAGCCCCCGTTGGGGCTTTACTTCGTGTATGTACTCAGTGATGTAGTAAGTGCGGAATGCACGGAAACCATTTTTCCACCAGGTGATAAGAGAAGGCAGTCTTCCCAAAGGCCTGGTGTGCCATTTGGTTGAGAATGATCTCATTCACATTAAGAGTATTACCTTCACAACTAAGGTCTTAGGGACCTGATGAAGATCAGATATGTGCCCACAGATAGTTCTAATGTGGACCAAAGTTCTCCAGAGGAGAGTCTGGCCCATTGGCAAAGAACAAGACAGACACAAAATTAATTCATCATTAAGGAGGGTAACTTTGATGGATGAGCTTATATATCTCATCCAACAATTCACTGCAATATGCCCCACCTGTACAGAAAGTATGGATTCTACATCTCCTTGGGTGTGACACTTATCTGGTTCATCTGCCTCCATGCCAGCAAGACATTATAGTCATCAGGAGATGCAGGGGCATTTAGCTGGGCTAAAACCCTTATTTGGCACAAATATGGCAGGTTGCTCACAGCAGGTACAGATAATTAGAAGGCACCTTGAGGCACTGGGCATGATGGAGAGTTGTGTCCTGAACAGCCCATTGTATGCCTTTTGGCTTGGTAGGCTGGGATGTAGTGCCCTTGGGGCTGAGCAGCATGGTTCCAAGTCTGGCAGAGAGAAATAAGGCTTGGCACCTTCCAGCACATTGTATGTACAAGCAAGGATAAACAAGGCTGGCCAAATCTCAGGCCAAGTTTGGAGCCAGGGTGGATCTGCCCAACCAAGGCAGCTATTGGCAGGCTGCCTAGCACAGCCCACCCTTAAAATATGTTAGCATATTTTAATAAATTATGATGTAAGTAAACCATTGAAATAAACTAGTTAAATCCATACTGTTCTCTTATGTCCTTACTTGGGAGTGGAGTATACCTGGGCCATGAATATTCAAAGTAAAGATTTTTTTTTCAGCATTTTTTTCCACAATCCAGAGGCATACAGAAAAATATTCTATATAGAAGTATTTCATCCTGGGCACACCTAGCTACCTATTCCATAGTTGGCCATTTCAGTTTCATCAGCTCCAATCACCTGTTCAGTAAGATTGGGACACACGCACCCTGATCATCCCTAACAGACCATCAGAACTATAAAAGCTGACATTGACAAGCCCTCTGTCCGTATGGCTAAAAAACAAAACAAAACTCAATCTAGCATCAGAAACAATGGGCATAGCCCACAATGCAAGGTGAGGAAGTATATGTTTAGTCTGTGTGGTTATTTATCCAGCAGTGTATGTGTCACTGCACAGAATGATCTCAAAATTCAGTATTCCAGTTTACAGTAAACAAGAATTAAGGGGGGGAAACGTTTATAGCTAAAGAAAGGCAGTTACATTTTCAGTGTAATAAACTAAAATTGTCATTTCTTAGAAAAATTAAGACTACAACACTGAACTCACTCTGAAATAAATACAGTGAAGTATAAATGAAGTTGATGGGACTAATCCAAGTAAATGGTTCAAAGATTACAGTGTTGGACTTCAGTCATGAACACAGTTGTGAGCATATTTGCATTAAAGTGAGCACAGCATGTGTAATTAGATACACAATTGCAGCAGTCCTGGGACATAATTCATAAACTATCATATTTACAATTAAGCCAGGTCACTTCCATTAAAGATAGTGCTAGACCAGCTTGAGGGTAATAACTCCAGTTTAATTGGAAAGGAGCATGTGCCATAAATCACTTAGGCTGTGTTACATAATATAATGTTGGCTTGATGTTCTGTTCTTGTGGCAATCCTGTGGCTTCTTTAACTGGGAACTCAAGAAATCTAAGAAGATTCCATGCTGTTTTTCATAAATATGCGCTAAACCTGACCACGTATTCTGTGCCATTAAAGGGCAACCCAGGCTATGGGACAGCTCATTTTCTTGAGACACAAAATTGAAGGCTGAACTAAACCACTGTACTGCTGTCTAATTAACAGAAAAGAAAATGAAAAAATATTATGTAAGTATTCCCTTCAATATTTCTAATACTTTTGTGGTCAAAAAGTATGAGAAACATATGTGATTTTTTAAAAAATCTTTTTTTACTTCCTTCTTTTACATTTCTTTAAAAAAAACCCCATATATGTAAGCATCCAACAAGGTTTCAGAACATTTGACCATATGCCCTAACCAAAATTACATGTTTTCATAATGGTCTAAAACTATGCTTACAGAGCACAACAGACAGAAGCCAATGGAAAAGTCTCACAAACCTGGGATGAATTATGCAGAACCCCAACTCAACAGTGATTTATCAAAAAAAAAAAAAAGTTACAGTTTTGATTTACAAATTTCAGCTATGAGCACATGCAGAATTATTTTAATATAAAGCAATTTGTTAATTGTAACAAACAATAGTGGAAGTTATTAAATCAGCACAAATAAGAGGGAGATTTAAAAAGAAACATATCTAGTCATACTCAATTTCAGCTGAGAAGTATCCTGTGCCACAAGTATTCCGCCCTACCAGATATCTGCCATCTGCAAACAACCCATATGCTTATTTTTCCAAACCAAATTTATGTTTGTTTTTCACATTCAGTGAAGGATGCACCTCCCCCCCAATACTTACAGAAATAAGTGCCAGGGCTGGAAACGCAACATAGATTTTTGTGTTAGAGCACAAGATTCAGATTAAATAGGAAAGACAATTTCCCACATTTGGACCTGTGTAGAAGGAGCAATTCTAGTTTGGAAACACAATTCTACCTCCATTAAGTACTACATCTATTTTGGCAGTATAGTGAGGACAAAAAGCCCTAAAGCCGTAACCTAAACAGTCTGGGACCATCTTATCTCAGTGACTGCCTCTCCCAGTATGACCCCCATTACCTCCTTAGATCATCATTAAGAAGCCTTCTATAGGTGCCTGGCCTGTGAACTACCCACCTGTCAACCACCAGGGCAATGGCATTTTCAGTGACTGCCCCCTCTTTCCAGAACCAGCTCCCCAGGGAAGTTTGTGCCCTGTAGGATCTTCTAGCATTCCACAGAGCATGCAAGGCTGCTTTGTTTCAGGTAGCCTTTGGGGAGCTAAACCAGGGAGCTGGCCAGTTGTTTTAATCCTTCAGGTTGGCTTGTCAAATTGGTGTTATTGTTTTATATATATTGTAATAATTTGTATTGTGTTTATATTTATTGTATTTTAAAAGTTGTAAGCTGCCCCAAGGCCCAGTGGGGAGAGGGTGCAGGGAATAAACAAACAAACAAATAAAGCATGTTATTTAAAAAAAAAAAAGTTCAGTCCAGGTTGCCCAACTGTCTCCCCACAGCCACGCAGCAGCTACTAGGAATGTTGGGTTACAATATGGGAGAGTGTATTGGGGTCAGAATGCTGCAGTGGCAGAGAGGGTATCTTTCCTCCCCTTTATCATTTTCCATGCCAAAACCTTGCTGGGAGGGAGTGATTTCCCTGGTTTTGCTACTCGATGTGGACTATTCTGCGCATATACAACAGGGAAAACGAGGAGAACTTCCTGCAGGGTTGTTTCAGCATGGAAAAACAGCAGTGAGGCAGAAGCCTCTCTTCCCCTATGGCAATGTTCTGATGCCCATTGGGCGTATCTTTATTTTTAAACAAACTGATACTATCCATAGTTGCTATGTAGCTGCAGGAAGACAAAGTCAACAGTCCTCAAACCCCAGACATAACTCTTTAAAAATCGTGTCTAGTTTGGACTTAGTATCTTTGGGAATATATGGCAGAATGACTACTAGTTTGTATCTGATGGAGTCAGGGTCTGGTTGACTGATTTTGAAAGAACTGTGGGTGGGGTTACAAGTAGGATTAGCATGTGTAGACTATTTTCTTGTCCGAGTAAAAATGAAGTGTAAAATGATGCATCCCACAGCCTGATGAATGCAACTGGTTTTCAGATAGCATGAGAGGATTTTTCAACTGTTACTGTCATTCAGTGTTTCTTTTGACGCCTCAGCTGACTGCTGAAATGAGGACATGACACAGACAACTTTCACAGTAGCTCCTAAGTGCCCACTCTCAGCTCTAAGAGCCCAGTCAGCCCCTTGGTTTACTGAGGGACTGTGGAAGATCAAAAGATAAGAGAAGGCAGCTAGAGCAACAGTGGAAAACAACTTGGAATGAATCCAACAAGGCAGAGGCCATTTTAAAGCCTACTCTGGGATGGTGAGGGCTATAAAGAAACAATATTTTTCTTTCACCATTGTCTTAGTGCAGTGTAAACCTGCAGAGCTCTTCCAGATGGTCAGGGGGCATAGAGTTCTGGTCCAAAGTAGGAGGTAGATTGTACAGCAGCCTGCTGCAATCATTTTGCTAAATCTCTTGCATCCAATCTGATCCAATCAATTTGCAGTGACAGGATTGGATGGCCCCAGGGTGTTGACTTGTCCAGCTGGGTAGGATACCTTTCAGCTTACTCATTCTGAGGATGTGGACAGAATTCTTGGAAGTTTAATATATACCATTTGTTTCTATGACTTTTGCCCCTCCTGGCAACTTAAATCTCCCAGGGTGGAGCTTGCAGACTGGGTCAGACTTGCAGACTGACTTGCAGACTGGGTCAGGGAGACAGTAAAAGCCTCCTTGAGAGATGGAGTGGTCACCACTGCCTTGAATTGGGCAGTGATGCTTCTCCTTCTAGAGAAACTTACTCTAGACCCAAGAGAGGTGAATAACCACCATTTGAAATGTATATCTTGTCTCAAATGTATATCTTAAACAAGTTAACTAAAAAAGTGATGACTGGTCAACTTCATGAATTCCTGAATGAAGCAGATTGTTTGGATCCATTCTAATCTCATTTTAGGCCTATTGTGGGACCAAAACATTGGTTCTTGGGAAGTGCTGCCCTGCTCCTTGGCCTCTGTCCTATAGAGTCCTAAAAGGTTCCATATTGTTCCTCATGGTTTTTAATAGGTCATTTGGAGATCTGAGCTGAGTTGCCACAAATATATAGACAACAGTCAGCTCTATCTCACACTTCCAGCAGATCCCAGGAGGCTGTGGAAACTGTGAACAGATGCCTGGAAGGAGTTTTGGGATGAATGAGGGCTGGTGATGCTATGTGCTGATACAGGAATATACTGGGATATCTCCCTTTCTGGATGGAGTTGAATTCCTTCTAAAGGAGCAGGTTCACAGTTTGAGGGAGTTCCTGGACCTGTGCTTCTTACTAGATAAGCAGGTGGCAGTAGTGGCCAGAGGTCCCTTTTACCAACCTTGGTGGATAAGCCAGCTATGGCCCTTCCTGGACAGGAAAAATCTTGCTACTGAGGTGCATGCTCTAATTATCTTTACATTAGATTCCTGCAGTGCTCTGTACACGGGACTGCCTTTGAAGACTGTTTGGAAGCAACAAATGGTTCAGAATAACACATCCAG